>NC_133389.1:16247500-16872500 GCF_047511655.1 Castor canadensis | reverse complement strand
GGTTATTGATGACCTACAATGTTTTAGGCATGGCTCAAATCATTGGGCATTCAAACATAAACATAAAGTTACTTGTTTTAAGTATTTTGTCATGTAATGGAAAAAAACAGACACATTTTTCATGCTATTACATTGTAATCTGAGAAATGCTAAAACAGATATACATTAAGTTGCAATAAATGTCAGAAGATGAAGCTCCTACAAGTGCATCGGGGTGGTGGAAGCCAAGGAAAACCTCACCTGGACATGTCGCTTGCATGGATACTTCCAAGGATGTTTGGATTAGTGTTTCCATGTGGCTTATTCCAGAAGTAGAACTCTCATGTCTGGTGTCAGAGTGGAGAGAGGGAGCGAGAGAGAAAGAGAGAGTTAGAAGAAAGGCAACTGATTTGACAGGTAGGACAAAAAGATTGAAGGAGCTTGGGTGTCTTTCTAAACAGTTCACATTTATACTATGGAATTTAGGAAGCAAATAAATAATTTTGAGGAAAAATTAGATAATTAAATTTAGTTTCTAAATTTATTTAGAATTAGATAATTAAATTTACTAGTTTCCTAAGATTGCTGTAACAAAGTACAACAAACTTAATGGGTTAACAGAAATGTATTCTCTCAGAAATCTGGACCCCCAAAGTCTAAAATCAAGGTGCTAAAGAGTTGCCTCCTTCTAGGGCATTTGAGGGAGTTCCAGACCTCTCTCCTAGCTTCTGATGTGACATCAATCCTTGAGGTTCTGCGCTTGTGTCAGTATACCTCTCTCCCCTTACACTATCACATTGAATTCTCCCTGCATGTCTCCTGCTGTGTCCAGATTCCCCCCTTCTAATAAGCACAGCAGTCATTTTAGATTAGGGTCACTCCAATCCATCTTAATTTAATTATATTTGTAACGCCCCATTTCCAAATAAAGCCTCATTCACAGGTACCAGAGTTTAAGACATGAACATATCTTTTTGGGTGGACACAATTTAACCTTCAACAACTACAACTTCAGCAAACCAGTAGATGGTTGATATAGAGAAAGGGCTGGAGGTGGACTCACCAATGAGGAGGCTACCGCAGTGATTTGATAAGAGTTGACACTCTTGGTGAAAGTAGCAACTGTGGGAGTAATAATAAGATACTTGAGGTTGTAATCTTGGAGATTTGATGATTAATTTAATATGAAGAACATATAGGGGGACATAAATAAGACAATTATTGCTTATTGCTTATACAAGAGCCAAAAATAAATTTTACCTCATGAAGATCTATTTTAAAAATCCTCTATATTTACCATTTTATTATAATTGAGACTTTTCCAATTTCATCCACTCCTCCCCTCAGGCTCTTAAAAGGTACTTTCTCACCTAAGTTGCCTCTCACCTTTTCTCTCATCCCTATAGTTATCCACCCTGTTATTTCTTCTCAAACAATTAAGTGTATGATGTTACCTGGGAAATTTGATAAATGTACATTTTTGTTCTACCTCCAAATATTCTAAATCATTAATTCTAAGATGGCAATCTGGAAATGGTTTCATAATCAAAATGTGTGTGTCCTCTAGTGACTCTTGGAAAACCAGTACACATTCCAGTATTAAGTGTGTGGTTCTCTCATCTTCCAAACTGATTGAACATAGGGCACTAAACAATGTAATTTATAGTGCTGAATTCAGTAAATATCAATTCACAGATGTCATTGGGTTCCATGCAATCTTATCTGATTCTTTCTATAGTAAAACAGCTCTTTTAGTAACATGGTGTAGGTTTGCTTTGTCCTGGGCAAACTGTTCAGGAGGAGAACTGTAAATCATTGTGGAGTGTGTGTGTGTGTGTGTGTGTGTGTGTGTGTGTGTGTGTGTGTGTGTATGAGAGAGAGAGAGAGACAGAGAGAGATCTTGCTTCATATCAGAATACTTTTACCTTCTCTTTCTTTAAAATAGACTATATGTATCAGCATTCATCCATTTAAGATGACTTACTTCCATATGTAAGCTCTCTCTTAGAACCAGGGTAAAGAATAAGAGATCTTATATAAGTAAAAAGTAAATTGGTGACACGTACAGATTTGTGGGCCCATATGTGTTTCAAGTGTTTTTTCAATTAACAGTAACTTACCATTTCACCAGTGTGTCCATAAATGTATATATCACATAGTTTTATTTAAAGAAATGGCTACAAAGTAAATAGAAAATTACTCTATTTATTAGTAATAATAACTATTCACAATCTTATTAGGGAGAAACATTTTAATAAGATTACTTATGACCTTGCTATTGCTTACTATTGGGATGCAAGTAAGAATGAAGCAGGAATTCAGAAAGCACTATTTGCCAATGTTATGGACTTGCACATCATTTCTTAACTACTTACAGACTGAAGAAACCAGGAGTGGTTCATCTGGTCATATTCAATATATGCAATGTATCACTGGATTCCAATGCTGATAATTGCACTTCTGGTTCTTGGGTTTTGATTTGGATACTACCAACCTTCTGGGTTCTGCAACTTGCAGATGCAAATGACAGGTGGCAAATCTTCTAGGCCTCCATAATCACAGCAGACAGGTCCAATTTTACAGGTTTCTCTGGAGAATCCTTACTAATAAATATACTGCCTATAAAGTATGAGTCTTCCATTTCTACAATAATCCTGAATAATAAAACCTCCCTAACCCAAATTTTTCTCTCCCTCTCTTAAATTTGCAATAGAATTATAGGCTGTGAGAATATCTAATATCCTCTAGTATCTTAATTTCCAAACAGTGGCTACTCTGGAAATGCTTTCCTATTGGAAGAAAAGAAGGATAAGAAGCCAAGTTAAAACAAAGAGCACTTAAAACCTTTGTTTTAAGGGGGCAAAGCATTTTGTTTCATGCCCCCTTAATATGCCATCAGTCAAAATAAGGCTCATGGATAAACAGAAAATCAATTGAGTGGGAAACTATGCTCCCTATTTATAGAAAGAGAAAGTATAAGAGTTGGAAAGAATCTTCCATTATTGACATCAAAAAATATTTAAATGCATTTATAACCATGCATTATATCAATATTTTCCATCATTCCTATCTCCAGCCAAAATCCTGGAGCAGATTTGCTGCTCAAACCTCCTCTGTTTGTCTCTGCTGTGCTACACAAACCACAATGCCCAGTCTTACTTTCCCATTTTAATAAGCACCAAGCCCAGCTCTCTCAAATTGTCCCTTAAGTCCATATCATTTTTTCTACATCATATGCTTCAAACTGTCTTAAGCAACTTTTGGCAATCTAGTTAACCAGCATTTTCAGATCTCGTCATGGCTTCTTCAAACATCAACACAGACCTGGAACTCCCTCCTTCAATACGCAGCATCTGCCTCCCTCCTCATCTGAAGTCTCGTATTAAAGCCCTAACACCAACTGTAATTATATTTGGGACAGACTCTAAAATGAGGTAATAAGTGAGGTCCTAATCCAATAGAATTGGTGTTCCTATAAGAAGAGAGAGTAGAGTGTGTTTTTTCTCTCTCTTTCTCAAACATCTCTGAGATCTCAATATTGGATATACTGGCCTCCAAACATGAGAGGAAATCCATTTCTGTTGTCTGAACCACTCAGTCTGTGGTATTCTGTTATGATAATCAGAAACAATTGATGTAGCATTTGATTTTCATTGCTCTCCTGGCTTTGATGATTATAGGCATATAAATCTTCTGTATTTGCCATGTAGATAGGAGGCATACATGCCTTTAATTTAAATGTGTATGAATATTGTTACTGTTTTCTATTATTGTATGCTTCTGTAAATTCAAATGTTTCAATCTCAGTCTACCTGTACTGCTAAAACAAAACACTTGAGATTGAGTAATTTATAAACAACATAAAGTTTTTTTACAGTCTTGAAGATTGGTAAATCCAATATCAATGCATGAGCATACCAATCTGATGCCTATGAGGACCTTTTCCTAATAGTGAACACTTTCCATGTGTCTTCACATGGCAAGAGGAGTGAACAAGCTCCCTCATGCCTCTTATGTAAGGACACCAATCCCACTGATGAGGGTGAAGCACATATTACCTGATCACCTCCTCCAAAATATGACCATTGGTTTCAACATATGAATTGGGAGGGTGCAAACATTCAGAACACAGTATATACTCAATGAGTATTGGTTTCATAAATTTTTAAAGTTCAGCAATAAATCCAATTACTCTTCTTACTAGATTATAGACAGTCTATACTTTGCCTCTTTTTATCTTCACAACAAACTTGGAGGTAAATATCATTAATTGCAGATATGAAAAGTGAAGATAACACCTTTTCTAGGTTGTAATTCCTCCCAAAGACTTGAACATAGTATCTACTTCAATGACCATTTTTGTTTTAAAATCCATGTGACCATTTAGACTTCCAGAATCAAGGTTCATAATTATCTTGATAGTGTGAGGTATGTGGGCAGAAGTTATTATTCATTTGAGAATGACAGAAATTATTGCCAAGGAAGCATCAATTGACCGTTAGTTTCTGAAGATTTAGTTGAAGATTCAAATAATACAATGCTTGGATCACTCAGATGTGTATTTGCGAAATCCCCCATTCTCCTATGGCTATCCTAATATAGAAATGTAATTACTTTATTGCTACAAATAAAAATATCAATGAACTTCATGTTTTATAGCAATATATTTTATGATATCTGAATATTGAATTCCTTTTTACTGTTTGACAATGACCTTAAAGTTGACTGATATCTGCCTTCAAGCATTACATGGGCCTGTTAAAACTGGCATTTAAGCACAGATTTATTGTTTGCTGATGAGATATTTCTTTTTATATGAGTGCTGTACCTAGTTGTTCATTTTTGCCTTTTTGTCTAAGGTCAAATGCAGGATCAATTTAAAATTTTATAAGTCCCTGTCTAAAATTCTGCCCTACCGTAAGACAATGATCTACGAGGCTGCTTCCATCTCTCATTTCAATATGTGAAAGTTCTATTCGAATTGTAGGTGACAAATTGCTTGCAGCATGAAGTTGCAAAAAACAAATTAGAGAACTCTACGGCAGTACTGTTAGGGCATTCTCGCTACCTATCAAATGGCAGAGTTTAAAATCAATTGAATTATATGAAATGTGTTTTTCAGCTCCAGCTCATATTCCTTCTTTCCATGAAAAATAAGGAAGTTGAATGCAACATGGGAATGAAACAAGACCAGAAATGAAAAACTGTTAAAATCTTGAAGAACTGAAGTTCTCATCTTTAAGTCTAACACATCGGAAGTATCTTAGTACCATAGGTTTTGCAGCTCATAAAATATAAGGGAAATGCTCCCTTTTAGAAGTGGGATGAACATTTATGAAAAATGTGAGTCATATTTTTCCAGTATAAAACTGGGTACTATATATAAGTAATGTACTTTTCACAGAAACATTAACCCTTTGTAAGTAAATGTTTTTCTTTTCCTATTCTTCCACTCTCATACATCCAGAAACTAAGAGCCTGACCTACTTGTTTATTCTTTCTACCCATCCACCCCACACATTGCTGTTCTTTTGTACTTAGGAAGCTTTCGTTTTAACATCCTTATAGATTATCCACAAAACTCCATTTCTAACCTCCTCCATGTTATTATTCTCATTGTTTCCTGGACTCCCTTGCTCACTTTCAAATTCATGTATCTATCACTAGCATCACATTTCATATTGATACTTTATCAAGAGAGCCAGTGCTTTTCTAATATACCTTCATCTTCCAGTAGAATCTTGGAGTCATAGTTGACTCCATCATTTTATTTTCTCCCACATTAGTTATTTTCCAAGCTTAATTGATATTTTTAGCATAAAATCTTTTTTTAAATTTCTAATATTTTGGCTTTTTCAGAATTTCAACAGATTTTCAGAATTCTGAATTCTGAATTTTCAAATTTCAGAATTTCAATAGATCATTGCTGTTATTTTTTCATTATACCTCAGTTTTCCCTACTTCAACCATTCCTACAAATTAATCGTCTATTTATATTACCGCAAAAATATTATAGTGCTCTCTTTCCTCTCTTGCTCCAAAGGCAATAATGCCACTTCAGTTTCTAAATGATAAAGCTCGTACTAACTTCTATGAGTTTCTTAAAAAGACATTCCCTAGTTTTCTTTTTAATCATGTCTCTCACCACTTCACTACACAATTTCTTTAGTTCATTTATTATTTCCTGTACATGCTATATGATAACAACCTCATTGTGTTATTCCCACTTCTTTGAATTGTTTTTCTTTGTTTTCCATGTGACTTTAGCTTTGCAACCCTTTGTAATGACCTCTCTCAAGCTCCTTCAGGTGATTCGTACCTTCTAAAACTCTTGTCATCTATCACACACCTTCAGCACATGGAGAAGGCACTTGGTCATCTGCCTCTCCTTGTGTGTTGGAATGTTCTGAAAGATGGCTGTTTTCCTGTTACCTTTAATTTATTCCTGGTGAGGATGATTCTAAGTGGGAAGTGGATCGTGTAAGCACATGGCTATCTTGGAAATACTTTCATGGTAAACACCCTTGGGTCCCTCTCATGTACAATTCATTATCTCACATATTTTGTCTCAAACTTAACCTAAGATTTAGACAACCTGTGGAAGGAAAAAGATATTCTTGGTAAATAGACCAGCATATGAAGCAGTATGAGGGAATGGAAAGTTTTGATGAGTGAGAATGAGCAACATGTGAGTGAAGGATGTTTTTCATTTAAGACTCTGGCTAGATTGGTATTGAGTAATACAATAAATATAATGGCCTCAAGCTACAAAGAACACAAATATACATCAAGTAGAAAAATAATTATATATTAATGCAACAAAACGCTACACATCCATATAAAAGAATAAATGAAATGCGTATCTCACAGATAAAATTAGTATACATTGAGTTATTATCTTTAAGATAAACTCAAAAATAGGCAAGATTAGTCATCAGAAGATAAAATAATTGTTACATGTGGGGATGTTGACTAGGAAAAGACATAGAAAAGCCTTCAGATATCTGATTCTCTCTATCTTTATATTTCATCATATTAGTATAGAAATATAAAGACATTCAGCTGTACACTTAGGAATTTTTTTCTCTTTTTGTAAATTATGACTCAGTGAAAAATTAAAAGAAGAGAAAGTGTAGTAAGAGATTAGATTACAAAATATCACTCTATTCCTTACTATTCAAACATCTGTAAAAGTATGAATTCAAATATAGTTTCATCAGAGATTTCATAGGTGCAAACGCTCCATTGTAAGTCTGGAGTTAAGGTATATTTGTCTTTCCCTGACATTTTCTACCATAAAGATTTAAAACAATGACACCCAAACACATAGATTCAGGAAGTTTAATTATATTATAGGTATAGTGTATTAGGATCACTAATGTTCTTATGAATTAAGTCTTTGATGATCTAGAAAGACTTTTTTATCATATCATTGTCATAAGCTCTCAGCAAATGGTGATTATTATGTTTTGCCAAGCACTGTGCAATACATTCTGAGGACATTGTCTCGTTTACCTCTCAACAGCTACTCTACAAATCTGATAATGCAATCTGTATTTTAGCATGAGCTAAGTGAGGTTGAGAAGTCAAGTAACGTTCCCATTGACAAGAATAGTAAGTGACAGAGCCACTATTCAAAACAGATCTTTCTGAGGGCAAAGCTAGTGTTCTGTTAATTATTGTACTGTATTATCTAAAGACACTCAGAAATTAAAAGCCAATCTGAATAGAAGCACTTTAGGAATGAATGTTGGAATAATAATACTTCATTTCTCTTTTCTACCTCTGCCCTTTTCACAGAATGAGATATAGAATGAACCTTCCATTATAGTAATATAAATGAAAGGACATGCACTGTTAATGTGTAAAAGTTGAAAAATCCCAGAAACTTAACTCCCTTTACTGAAGGAAATTTAAAAAAAAGAACTTTAGAAAGAAGCAAAAGTTTTAAAGGGGAAGGGCTGAGAGACTATGTGGGGGAAAATGAAGAAATAGATATTAAAAATGTAAGTAAATATTTAAAACCCATTTATCCGAGAAAATAATGACAATTATGTTGAATTTGAAGGTGAAAATAAAAATCAAATAGCGATCTGGGTAATTACCTGTGAGGTGGGGATACTAGTCTAAAAGTATTCTGTGGTTACAATATTGTTTGGGGGAGTAATATGCTTACTGTTATAAGATATGTAAAGTATTTAAAGGGCTAAACTAAAAAATCAGAATGAGTGTACATAAATTTCAAAGTAAAGGGGAGTAATAAACGTAAGAAGAAAAGGGAAGAAAGGTTTGCTGCTGATTCTTCTTTAAGTTATTGGCAACCTTGATCAGTGATGCCATCTGGTGTTAGAGTTATCTTCATCAGTAGGTTTATGATCACTCATCTGATATTTTCACTTATTATAGATTTGTTCAAATTTCCTACTGTTTTGACTCAGTTTTTACATTTGTGTTTTAGGATTTTCTCCATTTCATCTAGTATATGTAATTTGTCAACATACAATTATTTATAGCACATCTATAAAATTTTAGCACTAATTCACCTTATTGTAATGTCAGTTATTTGTTTCTTTTTTTCTTAGTTAATACAGCTAAACATTTGTCAATCTTATTGGTCATTTCAAATAACCATCTTCTAAGCCTGCTTCAGAAACTGGGACTGAATGTTCAACACCGTCTTGAGTCCACTTAACATATTTGCTCAGAATTGTCTATGAATATTTGATTTGGAAAACACAAATATTAATTAAGACAGGTCCCACATTTGCAAGTTCATAAAAATATATAAAGGGTAAGATTTGAAAGATTTGGAGAGGTCACATGTAAAGTAGCCAATTCATGTGCAATTGAAAAATAATCAAATGCCTAATCACTTTCTATTTTTTTCTTATTTGAAATTGAACATTTTATTAAGTTTATGAAAACCAAAATGATGCTTCTCAGACTTGTGCAGATATTAAACTCCATATGTTTTCTTTGGTATTTATAATTTTTCAAAGACACATATGTAAGCAGAAACACAGGTCAGATTCCACAATATCTACAAAGGAATGAAAGCTGTAAACTTAATGTCTCTCTGGTGAATAATACGTAAGCTACAGAATTTAGTGAGGAAAATGTTGATTTTCAGCATATTTTCTGAAAATTCTGGCTCTTATATTTGTAAGATTATACTTAAAGAGACTTTCTAACCTAAAGGAAATAAAGAATTAAGAATTTGCATTCTGCAATGACTTTGCTCACAATTAATATTAAAAATAAGCACCAAACTATCTCCATAAGTTACTACTCCACTGAAAAATTTAGCCAAATATAAACCTTTTTTGAATGACTAAATGCTTATCACTTATTCTAATATTACAGTTATATGCAGAAGACAATGACAGCACAACTAGATTGTTTTTAGAATTTCTACTTTTGATGGACTTTGTAATATGTTCTTTAGGCTTGCTTTCATTTAAAACTCCCTTGTAAAGTAGATAGTATTATCATCATAATTTTACAAATGAAGAGATGAAATTTCCATGAAGTGAATTGCATTGCGTGAGCATTTACATCAGTTTGGTACTTCATTTTTACAGTTACTTTTTAATTTTTGAGCCTCAGTTTTTCCCCTCTCTAAAATGAGAGCATCAGCAGCATTTACACTGCAGAATTATTAATACAATGAACGACAAATTTCACAAATTATCTGACATAGGAATTGTACTCAGTACAATTGCAGTAGCAGGGACAGAATTTGGTGCTGGTTCTGTTTGTTTTTTCACTTTTAAATGAACTACAACAAACAAACACAATGACAAGAACCTTGCTTCTCTGCACCATTATAGGGTGACACGAGTGGTGAAAGGTCACTGTGCTTGTCACTGGGAGATGTGCACTCTTTTCTTATCTGGACCCTAAAGGATGAAAAGAACTATGCACCCTCAGACCACTCACTTAACTTCTTTCCACACTGCAAATTGAGAAAACCCTATGGCCTCCAATTCTATTTTTGACAAAGTTCTGATATTCCAGTACATAGTAAGGTAACTGTAGATTTCATCATAAAAATACTATATTTTTAATATAGAATAGAATTTTTATGTTTCTGATACCTTGAGAAGGTATGCTACCCTGATTTGAACATTACGTAATGTTTACATATATCAAAACATCACAAGGTATCATATCAATATGTACAAGCTTTATGTAGCAGTTTAGAAACATTGTAATAGAATTTCCTTGCTCACCTAACAGTATTATTGTAGATGTAAAATAAATTTAGGAAAATTTCTTTTTGGCAGTAGTGGGGTTTGAACTCAGGATCTTTGTGCTTGTTGGGCAGGTACTGTACTATTTGAGTCATACCACCAGCCTTTTACTTTTTTGTTATTTTTTAATAGGGTCTTGCTGTTTGCCCAGACTGGCCTGAAATTGTGGTTCTCCCAATCTCTGCCTCCTACCTCACCCAGCAAGAAATCTTACTTAATGTATAAAGTACATTCTAAAATTATGGTGTGCAATGTAGCACACCATATAATATGTGATATAGGATTATTATAATTAGATTATTACTACATTTTCAATTTATTAAAAGTTCACATTTTCAGTGGTTTCGGCTGTAGTTTAATGGTATAGCACTTGACTGAGTGCTGTACCTGGGTTTGATCCCCCACACAGCAAAAAAAAAAAAAAAAAAAAACAGAAAGAAAAAAGTAAAAGAAAAGAAAGATAGTACACATTTTCACTTAAAATCTGACTAACTAGACAGTAATAAAATAAAAGCATTGAAACAGAAAGCACTTATGTTACTAGGTGACCATTTTTACATTTGCCCAGCCACTTCTACGTCCAAACTAATTAAGTTCTAATAAATATAGTCAATGCTTTTCATATATTTTTTGATTTGATGTTATGCTTAAATCCTTCTGACATGAATATTCAGTTTTATCTTATAAAATATTAAAGAAACTTGTAAGAGTTGACTATTTCAGCATTTACTTCCATGGTAGATTTAGGTCGGCAATTCAAAGGAATGAAGAGCTGGTACTGGTTTAGCTGCAGTACTGAGGATGTTCTAAAATGAGACTTCGAGGGGAGCTTTTACTATGTGAGCCAAGGTCCTTGGCACCTGGTTGTAGTCTGTCAGGACAGTTGCTGACAGGGCAGCTGAGTTTTTCCAGACATCCAAAGCATCTACTGAAGAGTTCTGCCAACACCTCCATTCTCATCTTATTTTAATGACAGCCCTGTGGCCAAGTGATAATGAACATCTATAACAGCTACTTTTGTCTTCAGATAGCAACCACCGGCTTAAAATTTTGAGTCACTTTGAAAATAGTTTCCCTAACTTGACCAAAACTTAGATAATCAAAGCTAAGATTCTAACATTGGCTATCAAATATAATATTTATATATTATGAAGCAGTTTGAAAATTTTTTAAATAAATTTCCACAATCATTGTAATAATAATAACACATTTATACATGTCCTTGAGGATCATAGCCTCTTTTAATATAACCAGAATTTAATCTGTTATAGCCCTAAAGTGAGATATAATTAATAAATTTTTAGGGAGTGATACTGGGAGTGAACTCAGCGTCTCACCCTTGCTAAGCAGATGCTCTACCACTTGAGCCACTTCACCAACCTTTTTTTATGATGGGCTTTTTTCAACAGGATCTTGCAAACTATTTGCCTGGAGTGGCTTTGGTCCACAATCATCCTAACCTCTGCATCCGGAGTATCTAGGGTCACAGACTTTAGTCACCAGCACCTGGCTGACTTAGTAAATTTTTAATAAATGAATAAAATTTATTTGGGGAATTATTTTCTCATTTAAGATTATACCATCTTCGTTTTCACCTTACTGTTCCACTACTATTCCCATTTATGTCTTCACTCATTCATTGTTTCTTTCTCTCTCTCTTTTCTTTTTTTCTTTTTTTTTTTTTTTGGTGTTATAAGAAGACACAAAGACCTAAATGCTGAGGGGTCGAACAAGGATCAGTTTAATGTCCTGCTTCTGAAAGATCTTGTGGGGCATCGAGACACCTGGCTATCATATTCACAGTGCTCTCTCTGACATGACTTATCAATTCTTTACATTAATTCACTGTTTAGAGTCTTAATCTCCTGAGATGTATGTTATATCAATATTAAATCATTTTGCCTAATTAATAGAATGTATCATTCCTCCTCCTACAGCTCTTAACATTTTCTTGCATCTTTAGTAATTTCTTATTTACATATGTTAGTTGATCTTCAGATTACAAGCATATGCTGATTCACTTTTGTGTCTCAAAAACCAATTATCCCCATCTACATTGGAGATTCTAAGAAAATTTATTCAGTGAAAGAACAAACAAAGAAAATGACCCGATATCAGGTTAAATTCATTGTTGGTAATAGCATATTTATTATTCCTTCTATTTGTTTCCTCTTAAAATATTTTTACTATTAATTGGCAGATAATAATGGTACATATTTATAGGGTACAATATGGATTCCAATATTTACTTCTTTCAAAGTTCATTTATTTCATAAGGCACTATTAGCTGTACACACACATGTACAAAGAAGTGGTTTGTACAGCACGTGCTATAATTGGAGACACATGTCACCAGTAATGTAGTGAGTGTTCATGAGGGGTAAGCTCCATGATCTTGGGTCCTCAGGTTTACAAGATCAGGAGCAAAAGATACCAAATGATGAAGGATTCTGTTGGAGTGTTTTGGCGATTCATTTTATTTAACCCTTCACAACAAACCTGTAAGAACCCAAGATTCCTGGATCCGGCCCATTGTCCAAGGTCATGGAGTTAAAGAAGTGGAAGATTTAGTATACAAACTTGGGCTTATGTTGACCCTATAACCACTGCTTCTCAAAATGCTGTATGTGTGCAATTTACCTGAGGTGGGTTAGGTTCCAAGGAATTATGTCTTATGACTATCAAAAAGAAAAAGAAGGGAAAGCAGGCAAGCAGCATTCTGGGTTGCTGTGGATTTCTGCCTTGTGAGTTTTATACCTGGTATTCACTCGGTTTATCTGTGAGATGCAGGCCCTTTTCTGCTGTCTTTCTCTTGGGCGCTTTGTATTGCTTTCTTCAGTTTTTAACAGCTGCCATGTGCCTGAAGTTCCTAGTACCACGCACAAACATCAGACATCTATTCTGACTGGAGTTTTAAACCACCCATTATTCAGCTTTCTGTCACTGTAACAAAAGCCTGGGATAACCATCTTATGCAAAGATAAGGTTTATTTTGGCTCACAGTTTTGGAGGTTCCAGTGCAAGATTGATTGGCCCTTTTGCTTTAGGCTTGTGGCAAAGTAGCACATCGTGGCAGGAAACAAATGGTAAGGCAAACCTGTTCACCTCATGGTCAGTAAGCAAGAGAGAAAGGAAAGGGTGAGGGTTCAATGGTTGCATTTGAGAAGAGACTCCAAAACAACTTACTAACTTTTAAAGTCTCACGGGGTTTATTTAACCTTCCTCTACAATTGTATCCACAGGATTTCACAAGTGCAATTAGAAAAGCTTTGATGGAGATGCTCATGATCACAGTCACTTCTATAAAATGGGTCACAACTTAATTTCTTAGCAAGTTCAAGGATATTTTTCTCATTTAAATAGTAAGAATAATTGGCAAAGAATTATCCTGTTAACTTTTGACAACATTTTTTTCACATTACAGAGCCTTCACTTCTAAAGAATAGAAGTAGAGTTTTTGAAAAGCATTGTTAAGCCCAACATAGACAGAACCCACAGGAAACTTAATCTGAATTTTGTGTAATTTTGTAATACATGTCAATCCCAAAAGGAAAAAAAGGTGGGGGGAAGGTCACAATAATTACGCCCCTGGGCACTCTCTAAAGGAAGGTAGGGCAAGGAGATACACAGATGTGTCTTGATATTAAGCCACCTAATATGTTTTGCCTTACTCTACGAAGTCTAACCTTCAGCACTTAAAGCGATGTATGTTACTAGTTTCCACTTCTCTAAATAGCTCTTGCAGTGAGTGATAATATAACAACACAGGGCACAGTGTGAACAGCCAACAAGAGAATCATTTAAACAAATGGATTTGTAAAACACGATTGTTTTAAGCCAGTCCGTGTCAGGACTGCAATTTGAATTAAACATAAGGTGACTTCTTTCACTGAATCAGTAAGTGCAAATAACATCGCTCGCAACCATGTTTTATTTCACAGACAAAAATGGTTCTTAACAGCTTTCTGAAGGCTATGCTTCAGCCACCTGCTGTTCAAAGTTGTTTGCTTTTTCTTACAAAATTTGTTCTTCTGCAACATTAAAACAGACAGGCTTGCACTCAGTTCACTTGGGACTTAAAGCCTGGAGACATTTGAAAGGCACTTTTCTTAATGAACATCGTGACTTCCTGCATCCTTCCTACTGGAAAACCAGAACAATAGAGAGGATTTGCCTGAAGTCTGTTTTTTTCTTAGATTTTTACTAGTAGTAGGTTGACTTGCAATCAGAGGTACTTCTACTACTTTTGTAAAATGAGTATTCTAGTTGTCTATTTGAGTTTTTGACTTGTTAAAAGTTGGGTTTATGGACAAATAATAGATTTCATCCAATTCTGGTTAGGGAGAAATTATCAAACTGAATAATTTCTACTCTGTCCTTTTCTTTTCCTTCCATTTCTTAAAGTAAGATACACACCTATAGTATATTTTATTCAGGGTGTTATTGGATATACTGAAAGAAAAAGTAGTCTTCGGCATGTAAAGTTGAATGGTTCTTAAAGCACAGTCTAGCAAAAGGAAGACAAACATGGCAAAAAGTTAGTTTATCGTCTTTCCACTTTTTGGCAAAATTCATGGAAATAGCTATTATTTATCTTCATATCTTATCCTGCTACATGATTTCATCTCTCATAATTCCAAACTGAATAAAAAAAATGGAGCCAATGACCTAGTAGAGTAAGGAACTAAAAGCAAACCAAAATAGACAGAAAAACCCAACAGACTTAGAGGAAATGTTTCTTAGAAATTAGGGTACCTTTCTGATGTACACTGTACATTTTCTAACTGCTATATTTTATGATGTATAAATCAGTGTGTATTGGTGTAGCATGGAGGCAAGGTGCTTGAAATTTAGGCTGAAAAAATAAGTGAGTATTCAGTGTATTCAAGAAACACAACTAATACTTCATAAATATTTCATTAAAATTTAGTATACACTTAATAAAAGGCTTTATTTTAGAAAGTTGAATAGGATCTGGAGAAGTATATATAAGTAGGAATCACTACCCCTAAAATAAATCCCACTGTTTAACTTAAAATTAATTTTATTTATACAAAACAAAAATATAACTCTGTGCAAACAGAGGTATATGTATATATATATATATATATATATATATACACACACATATACATATATATATAACATATTTATATATGTAAGCATATCTAGGAAAAATTTATGACTTGGTGTAGTAAGACAAATTATAAGATACTCCCCCCAACACCAGTTTACCTGCTGTCTGTTATTCATGTCCTAAATAATACCTTCTCTTGAGTGGGGATAGAATCTTGAATTCTTACTGGCCAACAGAAAAATGACAAAGGTGAAGAGATTTTAAAGATGAAATAAGTTCCCAAATGAGTTAATTTCAAATTAATCTAAAGGGATATTTTTCTGAGATGGCCTGACTTAATAAGATGAAAGTCTTAAAAGGAAGTTTTGGCCCCCTTGAGGTCAGAGACTCATCCTGCAGGCGTGATGAAGTAAGAGACCATTGGCTCACAGGAAGCTGAGGCCTCATACAACCCCCAAGGAAATGAATTCTTCCAGCAAGCTGAATGAACTTGGAATTGGATTCTTCACTAATGAAGTTGCTACATGAGAAAGAAGCCTAGTCGTGATCTTTCTTTAAAAAGAAAATTTTTAAGAACATCAACATTTTACAAGATAAAAAAGAAATGAGATATGAACATTTGCATTTAAACCATAGTAAGTAGTCTTTAATACATTACAGGTGTTCATTATATAATATGTACATGAACATAATTACATTTGTACACCAAGCATTGGATTTGAAGACTAGTCATTGCTGTGCACAACTATTCCAATGAAACCAGCCATCACCTTGATTAAAACTTTACAGGACACTGAGCAGTTAAGGAGACCAGTTAAACTGTGCCCAGATTTGCAACCCATGAAACTGTAAGGTATTGTATGTTAGATTTCTTATGTCGCTAAAATTGTATTAATTTTTTATGCAACAATGGAACATGAATACACTTTCATACAGCTCTTCACCTTACTCCCACATGCATACAACAGAATTCAACTTAGATGTCCAAATAATATATTTTAAAGAAGTTACTTTAATTAGTGCTAGAAACTTTAGAAGGTACCAGCTATAAGTCACAAAATTTAAGAAATTAACATTGCAGAAGGATACATAAAGTTAATTACCCCAATTTGATGAGTATGTGATATATATATATGCATATATTTACATATATATCACTATAGTTCATAAAAGTGTACAATTATTAATAAAATTTTAAAGATAAATTAAGGAGATAGAAATGTTAACTATCCTGATTTGATCATCACACATTAAATTTGTAAAATTAAAATAAATAATGTAAAAGTTTCTACTATATTTAGAGAAAACATTAAAAGACTATTTTTAGCTCTTCTTTTAAAGGAAGTACATTGACAATGGAAAAAACAGGAAATAAGATTTTTAAAAAGCTCTTACTGTAAATGAGACCAAGGTGAAGTGAAGGAACAACATGGGAGTATGGATTGGAATAGAAAATTGTTTTGCCAAAACAGCAGTCACACGAAACTTGAAGATAAATGTATTGTCCAGTGACATAGCTTATCCCTCGGGTTACAGAGACATTTGGCAATATGACAGATAGCAAGTCCTGAAAAGACATAAAACTCATCCTGAAACTGAATTTCAGTCTCGACCAAAATGGAAAGTTAGCTCTTGGTAAAGAGTTTTCACAAAAACTGTGAAGCTGGAATGACCCATGGTTCTTAGCTATTGCTTCATTCTCTGCAGTCTGATGATTTACCAATGCTCCAGTTTGAGAGTGGAAAAAGAATTTCAGTAGTATCTAGATAATTTCTGAGCAGACACAAAGAGAATCCAAACCACTATCTTGGAATGAATATCAGGTCTTATTTACCTTTCGAGAGTGAGAGGCAGGTAGGGACAGAGGAATAGCTAGATGGCTAGATGGCTATCTAATGTGACTTAGGCTATCATACACTCAGCCTCACCATTACTCTTTGTGCTCATCTACTGCTGTCACCATTGGTCTTCTTGCTCCAGAGTCACTGGCCTGCTGGCCTTCTTGTTCTCCCTGGAAGAAAACTGACACAGTTTCATTTTAAGCTTTTCCCTTGAAGTTTTATCTTGAGGAAATGCAGCTCCTAATCATAACATTTGCCATCTCTTTCTCTCTCTCTTTCTTTTTCTCTCTTGATTTATTTGCTTTTGGTTTGGTTATGATTTTGATTTTTTTCATTTTTTTGTTTCTTTTATTTGAGTCAGGGTCTCATTTCATAGTATAGGCTAGGCTTGAGCTCATGATGTAACCCAGGCTCAAATCCTCATGGCTCAGTCTCTTAAGTGCTGGGATTACAAGCATATGACACCATGCTCAGATCTGCCAGCTCTCTTACCTTGGATGCAAAATGACTTAAGTCAAAATCACAATGATGCATAAGGCTTGAAAATAAACTACAGACAAAACTTAAATTAAATAAAGCAGACTTTCCAACAAGGAGCCAGGTCCAGATTGTTTTACTTGCATATTTTGTCAAATAGTTAAGAAATAAATAATTCAACTTCATACAAAGTGTTATAGAAAATGTGAGAGAAGAGAATTCATACCAACTCATTTTGTGAGACCAAAGTTCCCTTGATACCAACAAAGTTATTGCAAGAAAATAAATGTCCAAATGAGTGTCTGAACCTACACAGAAAATTCCCAATAAAATATCAGCCAGCAGAACTCAACAATATAAAATGTTGAGACTTAAAACAAAACCTTTAAGGAATGCAAAAAGGAGAAATATAAATGCATAAAGGTATATTTTTTTAAATTAAGAGTCAGCTATAGTGATACATACCTGTAATCTACATCTTGGGAGACTGAGGCAGAAGAATCTCTAGTTCCAGGTCACATTGCAAAAACTGGCATAAAAATGTTAATTAAATTAAAAATGTGAATATACTAAAAAGTTATTCTTTGGAGGACAATTCACAAAAAAGAATAAATCAGGCAAATGTAGAGAGAAAAATGTATTTTAGAACTGCTATCAACTAGGAAGTAAACATAAATTTGAAAAAGTAATGTACACCTCCATACTAGTGTATGTGAATATATCAGTGAACCTCAAAATATATTGTCAAAACTACATCAACAGCAATTAGAAATGTGAACAGGAAAATAACTATGTTAGCTATTATGAAAATAAGTCATCACAACATCTCTCTAAAATAAGTGCCCAAAAGTAATTATTGTATTACTAAGCTACATTTTTAATACCCTTTCTACACGGCTGTTCCATGATAGAAAAATATTGAATGTTTAAAGTCATTCTTTAACAAAAAACTGTATATCAGAAAATTATAACATGAGAAATAGAAAACTATACATAATTCTAATGAAAAATAGTAGTTGAATTTATTAAGAATATTACTATATGGATTCAGAGTCAAATAGCTATGGTTATAGTAATGAGAATATAGCTTAACATAATGGATATTATAAATAAATGACAGAATTTATCACATCATTAATTAAACTAAGAAAATACCTTTTTCTTTTTAGGAACATAAGAAATAAATACAGAAAATAAACAGAATCTAAGGAAATTTCCAAATACTAATATGAAACTTTGAAGACTAACTATAAATTCTGTAAATTTGGCTAAGAATATTTGTGAAGACTACTTAAAGTAAGGATTTAAAAGTATCAGGAATTAAAATGTATTTTAAAATCTTAATAAAACAATGCATTTGTTTACAAATATTGAGATCAATTATGGAAATCAAATTTTATAAAAGGGCTTTATAAGTGGTCAAATTTAGGGATTATTTTACGAGTATAATATAAATCCTATTATAAACATATATATATATATATATATATATATATTGGAATTACAATTTTACTCTTTAATAAATAAATACACAAACCATGAGTAAAATAAACTCTTGACCCCCGGTTAATGACTTAGTCCAAAGAGATAAAATAATTTCCTCATAGTAAATGTAAAAAGGATAAAAGAACATGTAGGTGGACTTTGAAACAAATTTAAAGGCAGAAACTATAATTAGTAATATCAAAGGACCTTAAGCCAGACATGGGTGGCACACAAGAGAGGCTGAAGCAGAAAGATCACAAGTTTGAGTCCCAAAGAAAAAGGCAAATTACAATTTAATATAAATATTTCCAACCTATGAGACAAATTGCAAGATGGCCTTCACTCAAATAAAGAGAAATAAGGCCTGAATACCAACAGTGGAATAGTGGAAAAACAATGTATTGACAGAAAATTCACAAAGGAAGAAATACAAATTACAAACATATTCCATAAGAAATAATGATGTGGCTTGAAGGTAAATGGATGCAATTGGAGGACATCATGTTTAGTGAAGTAAGCCAGGCTCAGAAACACAAAGTCCTCAAGTTTCCTCTCATACATGGAAGATAGCTCCAAAGATAAATGTACACAAAAACAAGTATGATCATGTACAAACTCATATACAGAACATGTTTGTAGTAGTGGAACTATTCTATGGAACTCAGGGAAACAGGGAAAGGAAAAAAGTATTATAGAGCATCAATAATATTGTAAAACATAAGAAGCGAAGGTAGAAGATATAAGGATGGATATTGAAAGCTGCTGAAAAATATGGGGTGGGAGGCAAAGGAATAAGGGAGAGTAATGGAAGGAGTTGAATGGACCAAAGTAAAGTACATCCACATTGGGAGAGAAACCCCTTGAACATCAAATTAAATATTAACAACAAAATAACAGGACTATAAAATAGGTACAGTGTGGGGGGTACTAGTGGGAAGGAGAGGGGGAATGAAGGAGATTAAGGTGACATTATATGGCAGACGGACTTCATACGCTTATATGAAAGAGAACTATGAAATTTCTTGCAATTTCTTTAAGTGGGGTGGGGAGGGGTTGAGGGGGAGAGACAATGAGGGCATTATAAATAATGTACAATATAAGTCTAATTGGAATTGTCACTATGAATCCCCCCTATATAATGAATATATCCTAATAAAAATTATTAAAAATATTTTTATACTTTCTTCAAAATACCATACATTAAAATCGTCTAATTGAAACTTAATCAAGACCATAATAATGAACTGATATGATCACATAACACTGAGAATATTTTTTTGCTGTTCTTTAAAAAGTTTTATTAAATACCTTTCCAAAATTTCCTAACATCAAACCACTAATTTGACATTCCACAGTCATGTTTGCATGTGAGTTACATTTCACATGCCAGTTTAAAAATCAAGCCAGAATGTGCCCACACTGAACACTGCCTTGACAGAGCTAGTGCTTCTCATGTTTATGGGAATGAGGCACAAGGTCCAGTTATTAAAAATTTATGCAAAACATTTTTTTCTGAACCTCTCAGGCTCTTATATTTGATTGATACCATCACCCGACACAGTGAGGTTTTCTTTTCTAGTAATTAGGACACAACAGCTGGAGTATTAGCATCAAGAAGAAATAGACTGATTCAAGAACAGAATTAAAATACTGTTTTCAAAGAACATTTCTGCCATCTGGACAGATTTTCCATGTCTACCAGTCTGAAGTAGCCCACCAGGATGATAGTCTAAATTTATTCATAGCTTTGCTTTTGTATTTCCTTACTTATTTTGTATTTCACTACAAATGAATATCAGCTCCAAGAAGAAAGCTCAAATTGTCCTTCATAATACTGAACTGTGTATATCATATAACAGACTGTCATTGGGCACTCCCAATCCTGTGCAAGTATATTCTCGAAAACCCAAATGATGTACATGACAGTCTAGTAAAATATAAGACAGCAGAAAAAGAGAGCATGGCCACCATAAAACAATAGATGCCTTTTGTTTGATAGTGGGATCAAAAGCATATTATAAATTTACTTATGTAATTTGGATGATTTTCAAAATGAGACAAGAGGAAGGGAGGATAAGGAGAGGTCAGTCAGCTGGTACAGTGTTTTGCTTTGAGAAGAGAAATAAGTTCTACTGTTCTATGGTACAATAGGGTGAACAAAATTAATGACAATACATTATAAAGACATATCACCACAAAAAAGATCAAAGTTTAAGGTGATGGTTATGCTAATTACCTTGAATTGATCACTATAGACAAGAATCACATTACACTGTACCATAAATATGATAAATATTATGTCAGTTAACAATTTTAGACATGTAAGATAGAACAATTGCCAAAATAAAAATAAAAATGAGAAATCAAAAATGTAGAAAATAATTGAGCAGTATTTGTTCAGCGAATGAGCTACTACAGAATACAACGACATTAAAGCATGTTTTAATCCACAGTTTAACTACTCTTCACCAATATGTTAGGCTACAAAAGGAAGCAAGAGATATATGATAGAGGTAATTTTGACAGAATTGATATTGTAGAGTTAGTGGTATGTCAATTAAAAGGTCAGATGTTAAGCTGGGTATAGCAGGGCACACCTGCAATTCCAGCTACCTGGGAGGTAGAAGCAGGAGGATCATGAGTTCAAGGCTGGTTTGGTCAAATGTAGCAAGACTGCTTCAAACAATAAAAAAGGGAGTGGGAGCAGAGTTGAAGTGAGAGTGCTTGCCTTGCATGCATGAGGCCCTGGGTTCAATACCCTGCACTGCAGTAAATAAATAAATAAAGAGTCAGATGCCACCTCAAAATTTGCTTCTTCAACATCATTTCCTGGTTAATGAGATATATTGATAGACAAAAACCTGCAAATATTTGATGTGTATAATTCGATGAGCTTGAAATATGCAAATAATAATGACGCCATCACCACAAATCAAGGTAATAAATATATCTGACACTTCCAAACTTCTCTGTGTCCCTTTGTTACTGCTTCTTTTCTTTGTGACAAGAGCATTTATAGGACATCTACCCACTTTACTTCCAAAGTGTACAATAGTATGTTGTTAGCTGTAAACATTGTGTTGTACAGCATATCTCCAGAATACATTCATCTAACATAACAGAAGATTTATATCCATTGAACAACTCCCCATTTGCTGCCATCAACTCCTGGCCACTGCTACTGTATTCTCTGCTTCCATGAGTTTGGATATTTAAGATACCTCACATAAGTGGATTTTTGCAGTGCTTGTCCTTCTGTGACTGGCTTATTTCACTTACAATAACGTCCTCCAGGTTTATTCATGCCATCTGTGACAACAAACACCTTTGGAATTTTGTCTTTGAACACCACAAGCACAATCCTCAATCTACACATCTCTGGGCAGCTCTCCTGAATCTAAAGCATTGGGATCTACTAGTTCATTGTCCCAAATGTTTGTGTCAACACAAGGAAACCTGGAAGCATGGTCACTTGGCCAAAAGAGCTCAAAGTCATTTGGAGAAGGATGCGCAACAGAATTCCAAAACCACTGGAAGAATATCACACCAACAGAAAAGTGTTAATTTGCTTAGCTTACTGTCAAAATCTACTCCAGCTCTGGAGATGTGCCTCAAGTGATAGAGCACCTGATTAGCGAGCATGAGGCCCTGAGTTCAAACTCCACTACCACCAAAACAAGTGAATAAATAAACCGTCAAGGAAGGGTCAGTGCATCTGCAGGTTGTAAAGGAGCACCAGAGGAATTTCTTAAGACTGGAGACACATGTATGTGCAGGATATGGCTTGTCTTTTGGCGTAATAATTACTATGGAAAAAAAACAGTGACAGCATATTATGCAAGAATAAAACACCATCATCAGTATACTACTTCAATCTGAAGAAGAAAGACATCCCCAAAAGTCTAATCAGCTACTCCAGGAGAGGAACTTCTGATGGAGCTTGTTCCTAGAACAACGGTCATATACACAGTCCTTCAGTTACTATGCCCTGTAGCCCACCTTTTGGAAATAATGTAAGAAAATGTATTGCCTCGACAGTGCACAGACTGAATACACTTCTCCAAATCTGTAGTCTCCTTTATGAAAAATGTCATTGATCCAACCAACTCCTACATCCAATTGGTCCCATGTACTTCCTAATTGAGGACCTTCTGCTCATTAGAGAGAATGTGATTTGTTAGGAAAAAAGACAAAACGCTGTGAGAAATATTCTCTTCACAGTTCCACTTAAAGCTGGAACTAGGCAAATGACTCACTATTATTTTAAGTGAAAGGAACCCAGGGTAGCCATCAATCCTGACAGTGAGGAGCTATCTGAGCCACCCAGGAAGCTGATGCCAGCTTGTGAACTGAATGACATTTCCACAAAATCTAGTCAAGGCTCCCTTATCTACCATTCCTTTCATCTTCCTTTTATTCTTCAAAGGCTGCCACTCCTTGACTGAATCAGAAAATCTTTCATGCAATACATATACACATACATATATATATGAACACATATATACATATATATGAACATATATATGAAATAATGAAGTTCTATTTACATATATTTATATTTCGTATAAATATATTGTACTTTATTTTATATAACTCACCCTAATTTCTGAGATAGAAGTTTAATTTTTAAAAGAAGCAAAAATAATGATAATATAGAAATATATCTGAACAGTCACAGTTCTGGCATGAAAAAGATACTAAATACTTGTTGAATAAATGAATATTAATTTGTTGTGAAATCAGCTGAGCCTTTCACTCAGTCTTTAAAAAGTAAACAAAAATAAATTTTTCTAAACTAGCCTGATATTTAAATGTTATATTGGTTTATTTGCATGAAAACAAAGTAGATAATGAGTGTGACATTTGTTATCCTCAAATAAGCCTGATTTGTAGGGCAGGTTGCCCAGTGACTACATTTCATTTGGGGAATTAACCCAAGGTATCTGCTACCAGAAGGCAGATACCTGCTGTATTTTGGCAGTACCAAAATACAGAGGTCAATTCTCTATAAAAGATAACCTCAGCTGATGAAGTAGTTAATTTGTATGGAGAAAGATGTGAAAATATACTGTCTATCATGAGGTTTGATTTTTTTTCCCTAGAAAATAAACTCTTTAATTACCAAACTATCAAAAGTATATAAAGGCTCAATATATACATTCATACCTACCACTAAGAAAATATCACTTGAAGCAAAATAATGAGAAAAACATGGAAGTTAAAAATTGACATTTTGAAGTTTATATTAGAGATAAAGGCTAGAAGTGTAGAGTACACTATAAATTAGGATTACCATGTGCTCTTAAGAACTCTGCAATTACTCCTCTGGGCCAAATTCTCCTCTCTACCTATGACAGAACACTCCCATCCCTGCCTAGATCCACACCAGCTGTATTTTTAGGACTGTTCCCAGTATTTTTGAGGTGTGTGATTTATCGGCTGTGCCTAAATTTCTATGAATCCAGGATTCTATTCATCCAATCAGGTACCAAAGAGATTCTTGCTTGGAGCTCACCTAATTGTAATGCAGGCTTCATCTACTGAGGGACTATAGCTACAGCCTGAAATGGTGGAATATGTTTGGGGTTGCCTTGATACATTGAGATAAATCTCCTCTACACTGAGTTTCATTTGGCAAAAACTAAGCAAGAGATCTGTAAAGACCACACACCAAATGCCTTCCCTTTTCCCAGGACTCCTCCTTCACATGGCTTCACAGACTGAATACAAGCAGCTCTCTTCTCTTGGGTCTTTAATACTTTCCTTTTCTATTTTTATTAACTTCTACTGCCTGATCAGGACTCTAACTTGATTACGCAAAAAACATTCAGAAAACATCAAAGAGTCATTGCTTTTTTACCCCACAGTTCTATAGGTCAGGAAATCCAAGATCCAGGGTCTGGTATCTGGTGATACCAGATTGCTGCATCTTCCCAAGGTAGAAGTTGAGGAGGAGAGCCAGAGAGAGTTCAAAAAGATGACCAAACTTGTCCTTTAATAATTCCATTCCAGTTCTGAAGACCAAGTTTGTAACACATGAAATGTAGGGGTCACATTGAAACCATAGCATGTTCCATAAGAGAAAGTTCTTGAGGATTAGTGACATTTAACTTGTAGCTCAAATATTTATAAGTCTGTTTGACCTCAAATTTTGCATTACATTAAGCTTGTTCCCCCATCTCCTTACTCCTGTGACCTTTCTGTTACACAGGCTTAAGCTCTTCATAGTTTATTAGTTTTTGCTTAAATAGCATGCTTATACTATATAGTAGAAAATTCATCTGCAATTGTTTTTGAGTTAGCAAGGTATAGAAGTGAGTGTAAGAGGAAGAACATTTGATAGCTAAGCTCTGAAAGATGAGAATAATGGTCCTGATTTTGTTTATCCTAGCCCTAATTTTTTATATGACTCTGACAAGTTGTTTCCTAATCTTGATCCTGTTTTCCTGATGAAATGCCAAACAAGGCAGCTCTATGACTCTTACTCATAATGTCCGATGGATCTCCACTATGTTGCATATACTTTGATAGTGAAAGCCAACTGTTTAAGTTATATTAACTATTTTATTATTTATTTGTTTACTAGCATAAAGTAATTATACGAAGGGGTTTCATTTTACCCATCTATATTTTCCTTTCCTAACAACCCTCCATGTTCCTCTTCCTCCTTTCTTAACAGTTTTTGGTAGTTTCATTATATCATTTTCATATATGGGTATATATATGAATATATATATTCATATATTCATGTTATTCTATAACATTCATCCCTTGCCACTGTCTCCTTTCCCCCACTGTATACCCAATGTTTCCTCAAACAACCCCCTTTTTGCAATCTACATTAATTTTTTAAATACTATTTAATCAAGAGGTGGGATGGGGGCTTACTCTATAACTTTACAACCAAAATATTTCAATTCTTATTGGTCCTTTAAGAAATCCATGTATTATTAATGTGTTTGTGTGTGGTGTGTGTGTGTGTGTGTTGATCAAACAGAGAAAAGAAGAAAAATGAGGGCAAGGACTGCAAGAAAGTACATAAACAAGCAGGCTTTCTTTCCAAAATTAAGAACATCTACACATTTAAATCGCAAGAAGCAGACTAAATTATATCTGTCCCTGGAAACTCACAACCTTTACAATCTGTTTTCGTTGGCACAGAATAGCCCCCACACTCTTTTTCTTAGTATTTCTTTTCTCTCTTTAAATTATAGGAGTAATGTTTTCCTTCAAATACTGGTCCTCTTCTGTGTTCTTAAGCCCTGCAGTTATTCAGTATAATTGACTGCGTGACAACCTGAGATAGAAGCAATGTTAGGTCAGCAATCTGAGTCACATATCAAAGTAAGAAGGTGTTATGGGACAAATCACATTTTAATCAGTTGGAGCTTAGACAAATGCAGGAATATTGATAGCGTTTATGGTTTGTATAGCAGCCTGTGGTGTGGCAGAGCAATAACACTTTGAAATATAGGCAGTGGATGTTAATTAACGGTAAATCCTAATGGAACTCCTGTGGTATTACATGATGTCCATGTGAAATGGACAATAATTTGTAATGCTTGATGTGATCCCACAGCATGTGACAAGAAGTGTGATTATTTGTAGCCCTGTTTGATCTGCAGCATAAAATTTCTTTCAGAGGCAGTAGGCAATGTTGTGAATACATACTCCTTGTTCCTAGTACAGAACTCTTTCTAAGAGGTATTTCAGCTCTTCCAGAACCAAGACATGGCTTCAAATATACAACTGAAACTTAATTGTACAGTGAATAAACATTATCTCTCAGGAAATACATAAATATATTTTTCCAGGAAATAATAAGTGGAAAGTAGTTTCTTAATTACTAGTTCATAGCTGCCTGGTCTCAGATGTCATGATTTTGAGTCCTTAATGCTCTAATCTTAGACTAATTGCATCCTTGACATCTAATTGTTCTGTTCCAACCCTGACAGCCCCAGTATTCTTCCAAATGCTTCCTGGGGAGGTACGAGGGGAAAGGGAGAGAAGAGACTTTTAATAGCAGACTAAAAAGTTTAAGAATACTTAGCCCCACTCCCAAAATTTCTTAAAGCCTTTGAATTTCAAGAGTAGAAGAAGCAATCCACATGTTAATGATACGTTTCTTCTGCATTATTAAAGTGTTCCTGCCAGTGTTATGTTAGGTGAGTGACAAATGAGTCAAAAAATGCTAATTGGATTGAACTGGCCTTCTTTTTTTACCCTCCCCCCAATTTGTACCTACAAATTAGCTCTTGTTAACCTACTTATAAATATCAGTTGCAAAAATATGAGGAGCAAATGAATAGTGCTCAAGCAAATGATGCATACTTCTTCCAGACCATCTTTCCATTTCCCTGCTCACTTACGCTTACATTGAAATTGGAGCCTGAAAATGAGGGGCAGAGAATTTCAGCTGGAGTGAAGGGCTCCATTTGCCTCTTTCTATGCAAAAGCAACAAACTCTTAGCTTGTGAAGCCTTTTGAAAATATCACGGGAGCAGCTGCTCCTCAGCTATTTTGAGTGGATTTTCTGAGAACAGCTTGTAGCTGCAATATTGTATATGGTGGATGGTTGGCAAGAATCTGGCTGTGGGAGGAGAGTAAGTAAAACCTAACAACCAGTGCAAGCTACAGTAACTGACAAGTGGGGAGCCAGAGATGGGGAGACAGTCCATGCTCTGAAATGGAAAGAGATGGATAGAAGGTACAATTACCACAATGGCAAAAATATTTACCATTTTTATTTATCTAAATTGAGCTTAACACTTCTGATTTGTTAACACAATTTTAAGTGACAAAAGATAGGGATTAGTGGTAAGGAAAGAGGAAAGAATCATGAAAAGTAAAAGGGAAATTACTTCAAATGTATGAGAAAAGGTTGGCGGAAGGGTTCAAGTGGTAGAGCACCAGCCTAGCAATCATGAAGCCCTGAGTTCAAATCCCCTCACCCCAGTCATCCCTGCACTGCCAAATCCCTGGACCTTGGGCTCCTAGAAAACATGTCCGTGACAATCCTGTGTGATATTCTTAAATCCTATGTGTTCTTATTCAAACACTCTCTTTCCAGATCTCAAGTACTTATCATTTAATGTCTCAAGGCTAATATTAATCTGGATCTTCCCATGAAGAGGCCCTACTGCTCATAATGATTTTGCTTCCTTTTTCATCAAAAATTTAGAAATGAACAACTGTATTTTTGATGCACTCCTACTTTTAATTGTAGGGTAAAAGCTTTGGTCGCATGTAAGTCTATTTTTAAAAAAAACACAGATTGATGAGTTCTATAAAGCAAATAGACCATTCCAGTATTCTGAAACTACTGGAATAATTCCAGTGTTCTGAACAGTTATGAATAACTTACTCCAAAATAACTCATTTAAAAACACCCGAAGACCTGTTCTTTGTGATTTCTTAGTAACTTCCAGTGCTTTGGAAATGTGATAGAGTATTGATTATCACAATGATTAGGTCACTCCTAGAATTTAATGGGTCTTCGAAGATCAAGAACACTGAAATGCACTTGCAGGCCTGCCCAGTTGAAGAATTGCCTTTCATTTTGCAAAGCTTTAGATATCCCACAGGATGTTCTTAGAGAAGAAATATCTGTTGATAATTTTCTAAAACTATATCATAACTGTTTTAAATATAAACACTACTCTTTTTGCATAGGCTTAACATTCATTGGCTATTCTAGAACAGCAACAACTATGTAAATAGAGGAAAGATTGTATTTCATTTGTGCCTTTATCAGGAATTAATTACCATTTCATAAAACCACAACATCTTGAGTGACTACTCCATTCAAGAATCTGAGGTGCCAGACAATATACCTATATCTGACTGCATCTACAGCAATCACATTCATGGCGATGTTAGCTGTAGGTGTAAACAATTGACCACTCAATTAACTCTCCCAGGAGTCATGTTTGAGCATCTGCATCTTGGAAATACATATGGTATTGCAAATTACTTTGATTTCTCTTTTATATTATAGGTAGAAAATTATAGCTAGAGCATTATATGAAATTAATTGTATAATTAGGTTATGCTATCTACAAATTGCTTAACAGGATTAAATGAAACATAATGAAATCACGTTTTTATAGGAAAAAGGAATTACATCTTATACAGTTAGGAATCACAACAGCAGAACAAGCTCTGAACAATTTTATGAATCATGGGTATGGCTATACATTTGCTGCTCCAAATCTAACCTTCTTTCCATAATCTATATTTAGCCATTCCATGTGTTACATCGCTATATTTTGTTGACTTCTGGTCTACTTCTCTTATTCAACTTTCCAGGCAATGGTAAATCAAAGGAGGCCACTCCAGGATAAAAGACATTTGGGCTGCTTTGAGCAGGAAAGTAAGGTGTCACCTTTTTCAACTCCTGAGTTTCTGCTCTTAGACTTTTCTTTTCAAGCTGCAAGATACAATAATAGGACCAGTGAGGACAATTAGAATCTCTTGTTCTAATTGTCTAATTGAGAGTGGGCTGGGGGCTAGGGATGTAGCTTCCTTGTGGAACATTAGGTAAAGAACTTGACAACCAGGTGGGGGGCCCAAGATTTAATCCCCCCTCAATAAAAGAGTAGGCTACACAAGAACTCAGACGTGAATCTGCTAGAAACTAAGTAGATCAGCAGTGTCACAAGTCTCTCCTTTAGCTCCTGAGTACATAGTGTCCTGCTAACTCTTTTATTTCTACAACTTAACTCTTCCTCCCATGACTTGATTATGCCTGCAATGCAATTATATCTCCCTCCTGTCTCCTTAGACCTTTCCCTAAAAGGGACCTGAATAAACCAATTGTAGAGTCATCATTAAATACTGTTTAATTCGTTTGCATGAGGCATTTCTTATTACCATGTAACTCCCATGGACAGAAAGTTTGTTTCTTGGATCTTCATGAGGGGAACATGGTCCCTGTAACTTTTATCAGAGGCCTTAACTCTACCTAGCCCAATGTCTACTTTTTGGGGGATTTTCTTTGGTTTTGTTTTTTAGTGTTGGGGGTACTTGGGGACTAGTACTTGCAAAGCTTTGATTGTTTTTGAGATAGGGTCTTGTTTTGTGCCTGGGAAGACTGTACCACAATCGTGCTATTTGTGCTTCACACAGTGGGGATGATAAACATAAGCCACTGTGCCCAGCCAGTGATAGAGGGCACAGTGGTTTATAGAGGGTCTTGAGAAATTTTTGCTTAGGCTGGTCTTGAACCATGATTCTCTTGACCTCTGCCTTTCAAGTAGCTAGGATTATGAGCTTCCCAGTCCCTACTATGTTCTTTGCCACTCACTCTCATAGTCACTTTTCTTCTGTGTTTCACTTCTCCCTGCTCAAGGCCTGACTGGCTTGAATAAGTTTTCTGGAATTTCATAATTGAACTCTGTTTACTAGTTAAACTTGAAGCTTTACCCTTCGTCTTAAAGAGCCCTCTCCCATGTTCATACATAATTTTTGCTCTTAGATGATAAAAGTACCTAAATCAAAATAAAATGTTCTCTTTTTTTCTTCAACACTCAAACATCTGGTCTTTGAGCAAATAGGTTCATAGTCATTAAAATCAAGTAAAATCAAGTAATACCAGTCTCTGACTCAACTGCTTCTAAGTTACTTATTCAATTTGGTTTCCTTTATAGAATTCCCTAAAGAAGTGAACTATATTGATCAATTGGCATAAATTTCTCACATTCTTTACACTTACATTAATCATAACATATTAATAAATTGACATTCATATTTTTATGTAAATCTTTTGTGAGTTTAGTTATCCTATTCCATTTCCTGGGTCTAATTAATTCTGGATACACTCAGAAAATAAAATTCATGGATATGCAAAATTGAGAACCAAGCTATAGCCCAAGGCATTCACCTTCAAAACTGTGTCGACAGCAAACTTTCAAAAACAGAACATCAGACTATATGTAGACAATGGGCTGTAATGGAGAAAACTTACAGTCCAAGCTTTAGAATTAGAAATACCTGGAATTTAATCCATGCTTAGACATCTATTACTGTGTGACATTGAAGAATTAAGGGTCATTGAGGGTCCCTAAGACCTATTTTAAATGCTTAATGCACATGGGCATGCCCACACACACATTAACTTTGTATTTACTATTTTAAATTCTTAGTTGGCACATGCACTCTGATGTTTGCACTAATAAGAATGGTCTTTGTTACCAAGGAAATAACCTTGGTTCTTAAAACTAAGTAAATGCATGAGTAAAGGATATCTAACAAAGACTTATTCCATTAAGTTATTCTACTGTAGCCTCTGCTGTCCTGAGATACTAACCACTATTAAGATGGAAGAAACTGATCCTACATATTTTTTATATTTGAAATATAGCCAATAAATTATCTCACCACCGCTCTTTTCTTCTTGATTTCTAGGAATTAAAATGATAGTTGTAGGATAAGCTAGGACCTTTCCAAGAATATGGTGCTCACAGGCCATTCTTGAGTAGAAGCTCTTATATTCTGTCATGCTGCCCTGTGAATGGCTAAGCCAAAAACAGGAGAATGCCAAGTGACAGTCAGAGCTTACTAAGCTTCTGAAAATTTGAATAACTTTCTGCTCAAAACATGTCACACTTGTAGTTAAAATTAATAAAACTTTCTTCTTGTTTAAGCAATAGAGAGTTGGAATTACTGTATTTGATTTAGGAAAATGTCGACATTTTTGGATGGAAGGGATTGAGAAAATACTGTCAACTTTTTTGTATCTTTAATTCTTACAAGAATTCCTCTTGGATTTGCATTAAAAGAGGTATAGTACCATCTAATTTACAAGGCTGCTGTGAAAGTTAGACAAGAAGTACATAAATATACATGATAGGAACTCAAGACAGAATAGTTTCTTAAACTTATTATTTGTTGTTTTGTGGTACTGGCATCTGAACTCAGAGCCTACACCAGGATCCACTCCATCAGTCCTTTTTTTGTGATGGGTTTTTTCAAGATAGGGTCTCACAAACTATTTGCCTGGGCTGGCTTTGAACCATGATTCTCCTGATCTCTGCTTCCTGAGTATGTAGGATTACAGGTGTGATCCACTAGTACCTGGCTAGATTTTTAAATTTATTATTATGAATCAGAAATAGCCAGTACATTCACTATAGCTTTTGGGGGTGGCTATGACTCATCCCAAAAGCCATATTCTTGGGATAATAATCATTTTTTCCAGATTTTCATTGTGAGAACATTTCATAGACTGTTCACACAAGGTAAATTATAAGCTTCTTGTGAATTATAAAAAATGTTCTATAGTAAGAAATGTAGGTATCTATCGACCAAAAACACTTCCAAAGATGGATAGTGAGACCCTATTCAAATTGAATGAATGTAAATGGAGCTCATGATAGTCTGTGGAAATACTGCTGCTATACTCTCTAATCAGCATATATTTGGTGCCTCATTTGGCAGGTTGGAGAATACAAAAGACAATATGCACCTTGAATGATGTGGTTCTAACAGTTGTACGGAGTAGACATTCACAAAACAGTCTATGTGAATGTTTTATACTTCCCTCAAGTAGTTAAACATGTTTCTTAACCTTCAGTATGTAGAGAAAAAACTTAGTAAGCAAATCTTGTGCCTATGTACATTAAACCCACACAAAGAAATAGATGGTGGTTGTTTTGCTACCATTGTTTTAAGACAAGCTGTCATTAGAGAAAGGTGGGAAAATCTCTCAGTGGGCAATCCTCAAGGAAACAGCATTGACTTCTACCCAGGAAGGCAATATGATATCCATCAATCTGTGAAGCCTTTATATTGTGCTACTTTAAAAGGTGAAGAACATTAAAAAAATAGCACTCTTAAAGGAACTATTTTTGGATAAAACATTTTCTTTTGTTCAGAACAAAATACAAGAGAACTCATCTCAGAGTATATACACAACTTAGTTTTTAAGAAGAAAAATCAGAAATAAACAACTCTTCACTTACTGTATTAATCATAAAGAAAATTTTTTTCATTTTCAGTAATGTTATAAATCTGACAGTCTGCATGTATAATGAGAGACAGTCCAAACTATGAAGGGATACAGTGGACTAATGCTGAGGTAATCAGAAGGAACCATTTATTTTATTATCCAAGAAAATGTACAACATCAGAATAAGAGCCATCCAAGTGGATAAATGAAATATGAAAAACTCCTGCCTGTGGCCCAACCAGTCTAATAAGCATGCACTTACCAGGTAATGGTGCAACCCTGCTGGAAGAATTTTAAGAGCATAGAATAAGATGCTCTATAAAGCCCAGCACAAAGAGAACACAATGCTGAGAGAAGAGTAGACATTATTGAAAACCCTTTGGCAGCCCATGGCAAGCTCAAGAAAAAAGGAAAAAAACTTATCCCTATATAAACTCATTAAAATACCCTCTAACATTTTGAATTAAATGAAAAAGAAACTGCATAAAAGTTCAACAATCAATAAAAATGACTATAACACCCAAGTCACCCACTCAGTTTGCATACCATAATTGATGTTCATAAATCTACCGAGCAAGGGACTCTGTGGTCTGGGTACCACAGGCTTCTCTAACTGACAATAACATAGGGTCACAAAGCAAATAAAAATATAATTTATTTTGATGACTGAGGACATAAGAAAATAGTCTCTGCCCATGAATATTTAAACCATAGTTTGGATCCAATGGTTTTATTTATGAATTCTACCAAATAGTGAATGAAGAAATAATAACAATTCCATATAATCTCTTTGTAGAGAGACTTTGTTGCCAAAACCAAAGACATTAGAAGACAGGAAAACTACAAACAAATAATCTTAATTAATGTAAGACATAAGATCCCTCAAAACAATTTTTTACCAGATCAATATATAGAAAAAATAATGCATCATAATTAAGTAGTTTATCCTGAGTTTAATTAATCACCAAAATAACATACTTAAAAAGAAAAATCATATGATAATCTCAGAGGATGTGAGAAAAGAAATGGAAAAGAAAAGCATCATCTATGTACAATAAAAACACTCAAAAATCTATGAATGGAAGAAAACTTCCTTAATATGATAGAAGGCATACACAAAAATGAAGAAAACAGCACCATATGCAAGGAATTGCATTGAGATTACATAAAGACTCTTGAAAAAACACTTGACACTAAAAAATTGTTAAAAATGAGCAAATGAAAGAATGGAAGATGGAAGATTAGAGATGCCCACAATATAAGTCTCCACAATATGAATAAAAAACCATTTGGTGTGTGAGGTTTTGTTCATACACAGGTGATCTTTGATCCATGCAACAAGCAGATGCAGGAGAATGGGCCACTTGCACTTCGTGGCATCATCTCAGGCGAGGTCTTACAGTCAAACCTTTCGGCCAAAGAGCAGAAGTCCTTGAATTTTTATATCTCCAAACCCCAAAAGCTTCTCACATTCCACTAGTTAAACAAGTTACCATACTGAGAATCAGTGTAGACCCAGGAAATTAACTGTGGCTTGAACACAGATTCATGGACACAATTCCACTTTGGTAGGAAGATCATGCCATGCCACAGAAGGATACCAAAGATGATTAGATTGGGAAATCTTCATCTTGAAGTCCATGAAGAGGAAAGAGAACAGGTACATGTGAATGTGAGTGTATAGGGGCAGTACGACACCCATGTCCCATGCCTTACCCAATCAACACAGATTGCTTTGGTTTGAATGATTTCTATACTTGCAGAGGCCCAGACACATTTGGGGAAAACACAGATACTGCTTGGGAATTTCCCAAACTGGCAGAGTACAGCTGGTGTGAGGGGGCATTCAACTGGTATATCTCTGGCTCAGCTGGAGGGAGTAGTTTGAGGTAAGACACTGTACTTCCAGCATTGGCTTGCCTATATATTGAAAAAAACATGGACAGGAATTCAGTGCAGCAACTTGCATAGTAGCATTGTCTAGTCCCAGAAGCAAAGGGAAGGTGGGTTTATCTTGCAAACAACCATTTCTGGTCTTACCTACTTGGAATTCAGAGGAATGACTCAATACCCTCCTCACCCCCACATCAAGTAAACTAAAAAAATGAGAAGCCTAGGAAAAACTGAATCTTCTCTATACTCTTTATTCTCTGCAAGGAAGAAATATTGGCTGGATTCTTTTTTCTTTTTCTCTTTTCTTTTTTGTCTTTCTCTGTATTTGTACTGTTTTCCATTAATATCATTTCTTATATCTCATTCCATATACTTTTTTCTTTCTTATCTTTCTTTTTTCCTTTCCCCCTTATTTTTTGCATTACTGAATTACTAATGCTTACAGTTTTAATAATTTTAAAATTTGTAGTATATCTTATAACTATCCTAGCTTCTTTCTCTCTAACATCATTGGAGGTATAGTTGATGTTTCCATTTTTTAAAGCTACTGTTAAATATCTGGTTTGTTTCTTAATTATTTTTGTTACTGCTCTCTGCTTTCTCTGCTCTGAGTGGTAGTGAGGATCATGTTCCCGAGAGAAGGCTGCCAACTAAGATGACATCCATAAAAATCTGAAAGAGCTGACTAACCCAGCAACACACACAGCATAGAAATATAAGAAATAACATTTCCTTGTTTTTCACAAGGCAATATTGTTCCTCTAAAAGCCCATAACTCTTCAATAACTGAATCCAAAGACATTGAAGTGGTTGAAATGTCAAGAATTCAAAAGTCAAGTTTTGAAAGTGATCAATGACCTCAAAGAGGATTCATACAGATGAATTATATGAAGAAACAAATTCAAGAAATCTTGGATATGAAAAGCTTAATAAGTCAAATAAAGCACAGACCAAAGCATGACCAAGAGACTAGGCCAGGAAGAAGAAAGAATTTCAGGTATGGGAAACAATGTCAAGGCACTACTGCATTCGAAAAATAGTAAAGAAAAAAAAAAGCAATGGTTATCATCAAGGGACTAAATCCAAGAAACTATGGAGTAGAAGAAGGTGATATAAAACAATTTCATAATTCTAGGGAAAGACAAGGATATCCAAGTACAGGACATGTTTAGAGCCTTAAATATACATGACAAGAAAAGAACCTCTCCACATCACATTATAGTTAAAATAGTAAGAGTACAGAATAAGAAAAAATATTAAAAGCTGCAGGAGAAAAATTTGAACTTATTTATAAAAGCAAATTCATCAGAATTACATCAGACCTCTCAGCACAAATCCTAAAAGCCAAAAAAGCATAGAATGATATACTTCATTCCCTTAGAGGAAAGAAAATGCCAACAAAGATTACTATCTCCAGCAAAGTTATCCTTTAAAATTTATGGACAAATAAGGACCTTCCAAGGTAAGCACAAACTAAAGTAAGTTTTGATCACTAAACCAGCATTACAGAAGATACATAAAAGAATTCTACACACAGAAGGAGATGAGACAGCCACAATCATGAGAGGTTGAGAAAAAAATAATTTCACCAGAGAAATAGGTGGACAGATGAGAATTAGGAAAGAATCAAGCACATTCATTTCAGTAAACCAGAAAACCCCTAGGAAAAATAAGGCAGAAAGAAAAGAAAACAAATCATATCAACAGGAAAAATAAAACAACAAAATTATAGGAATCAGCACACACCTCTCAATAATAACTTTAAATGTAAATGGTCTTAACTCTCCAATTAAAAGACACAGACTGGCTAATTGAGTTAGAAAACAAGATCCAACTGTTTTTGGTCTGCAAGAGACACACATTACTGACAATGACACACAGAAACCAAAGTGAAAGGATGGAGGAGGATATACACAGCAAATAGAATCCAAAAGCAAGCAGGAGTAGCAATATTCATATCTGACAAAGGAAACTTCAAGCCAAAATTAGAAGACAAAGAAAATCACTAGATACTAGTAAATGGAAAAATCCAAGAAGAGGGTGTAATAATTTTGAATAACATATGCAAAATGTCAGTGCACCCTTTTTCATAAAACATACACTACTTGACATAAAAGAACAGTTAATTCAAGATACATAAATAGTGGGAAAGTCTAGGCTTGGAGGGGCACAACTGCAATCCCAGCACTTGGGATGATGAGGCAGGGAATCAAACTGAAACCAGACTGGGAAACAAAGTGAGATACTATCTTAAAATAAATAAATACAATTAAATGATAGCGAGAGAGTTCAACAGCCTAGTCACATCAACAGGTAGATCACCTGGAAAACAACAACAACAACAACAACAACAAAGAAAGTTCAAAGTTAAACTGCACCAAAGATCAAATGGACTTAAAAACTGTGAAATACACATTCTTCTCAACAGGCCAAGGACCTTTCTCTAAAACTGATCATATTTTACATCATTAAAAGAACATTAACAAATGCAAAAAGAATTGAAATAATTTATTCCATCTCATCAGATCATAATGAGATAAACTTAGAAATTGGTAACATGAGAAACTGCAGAAAGCACACAAACACAAAGAGATTTAACAATAAACTGTTCAACAATCAGTGGGTCCTTGAAGAAATTGGAGGGGAAATTGAGAACTTCTTAGATCAAATGAAATGAAATCACTATTTGCCAGAATCTCTGGAATACAGAGAAGAGGGAAGTTTATAGTTATAGTGCTTACAGTAAAAATTCAGAGAAATCTCAAATAAACAAATTATTTTTTTTTTGTAATTCTGTTTTTTTTTTCATTTTTCTTTTATTATTCATATGTGCATACAAGGATTGGTTCATTTCTCCCCACTGCCCCCACCCCCTCCCTTACCACCCACTCCGCCCCCTCCCTCTCCCCCCCCCAATACCCAGCAGAAACTATTTTGCCCTTATTTCTAATCTTGTTGTAGAGAGAGTATAAGCAATAATAGGAAGGAACAAGGGATTTTGCTGGTTGAGATAAGGATAGCTATACAGGGCATTGACTCACATTGATTTCCTGTGCGTGGGTGTTACCTTCTAGGTTAATTCTTTTTGATCTAACCTTTTCTCTAGTACCTGGTCCCCTTTTCCTATTGGCCTCAGTTGCTTTAAGGTATCTGCTTTAGTTTCTCTGCGTTAAGGGCAACAAATGCTAGCTAGTTTTTTAGGTGTCTTACCTATCCTCATCCCTCCCTTGTGTGCTCTCGCTTAAATAAACAAATTAATAATGTACCTTTCTTGAAAAGCAATAACAAGCCAAACTCAAAATTAATAAATGGAAAGAAATAATAAATACCAGAGTTGCAATTAATGAAATGGAAACTAACAGAACAATACAAAGTATCATAAAATAAAGACTTAGTTCTTTGAAAAGATAAATAAGATTGACAAACCCTGAGCCAAATTTACTAAAAGAAAGAGACAGAATAATTCAAGCTAATAGAATTAGAGATGAAAGGGGACCTTAAAATGGATATTAATGAAATGCAAATATCATTAGGGAAAAATGTGAAAACCTGTATTCCAATAAATGGGAAAATCTACAGGAAATGGATCATTTTCTAGACAAACATGCCCTTCCAAAATTAAACCAAGAGCTAAAGAAAATCTGAACAGATCTATAAAGTGCAATAAGATTGAAGCAGCAATTGAAACTCTACCAATACCTTCTGTACTCTTCTTTGATTTCTGTCTTCAGTAGTTCATAGTTCTCCTAGTTGAAGTCATTCTCTTGTTTTGTTAAATTTATTCCTAGGTATTTGATATTTTTTGAGGCTATTGTAAATGGAATCATTTTTCTATATTCTTTTCCAATGTATTCATAGAAAGTCTACTGATTTTTGTAAGTTGATTTTGTATCCTGCTACTTTGCTGAAGCTGTTTATTGTGTCTAGGAGTTTTGGGGTGGAGTTTTTCTGCTCTTTTAGGTATAAGATCATGTCATGTATGAACAGGGATAGTGTGACTATTTCTTTACCTACTTGTATTCCTTTTATTTCTCCTTCTTGCCTAATTTCTCTGGCTAGGAATTCCAAGACTATGTTGAATAGGAGTGGGGAGAGTGGGTACCTTGTCTCTTTCCTGACTTTAGGGGCAATGGTTTCAGTTTTCCCCCATGATGATATTGGCTATAGGTTTGTCATATATAGCCTTTATTATGTTGAGATACATTCCTTCTATTCCTAGTTTCATCAGAGCTTTTATCATGAGATGGTACTGAATCTTATTTAAGGTTTTTTCTACATCTATTGAAATGATTAAGTGGTTTTTGTCTTTGCTTCTGTTAATGTGTTGTATTACATTTGATGATTTATATATGTTGAACCATCCCTGCATCCCTAGGAGAAAGCTGACTTGGTCATGGTGTTCTTGAATGTGGTTTGCCATTATTTTATTGAGGATTTTTGTGCTTGTGTTCATTAAGGAGAATGGCATGTAGTTCTCCTTTTCTAATGTGTCTTTGTCCGGTTTTTGGAATGAATGTAATACTGGCTTCATAAAATGAGTTAGGTAGTGTTCCTTCCTTTTCTATTTCATGGAAAAGTTTAAGGAGTGTTAGTATTAGTTCTTCCTTAAAGGTCTGGTAGAGTAAAAATGACTATACTACCAAAATCAATCTACATAATCAATGCAATTCCCATCAAAATCCCAATGATATTCATCATAGAGATTGAAAGATCAACTCTAAAGTTCATTTGGAAACCCAAAAGACCACGAATACCCAAGGCAATACTGAGCAAAAAGAGTAACGCTAGAGGTATCATGATACCTGACTTCAAACTATACTACAGGGCCATAGCAATAAAAACAGCATGGTACTGGCACAAAAAACAGATGTGAATAGCAGTGGAAGAGAATAGAGGACCCAAATATGTATCCACATAGTTACACCCACCAAATTTTTGACAAAGGTGGCAAAATAATACAATGGAGATAAGACAGCCTCTTCAAATGTTGCTGGGAAAACTGGATACCTGCCTATAGAAAACTGAAACTAGATCCATGTTTGTCACCCTGTACAAGTACCAAGTCAGAGTGTATTAAGTAATATAACATCAGACCTGAAACCTTAAAGCTAGCACAGGAAAGAGCAGAGAATACACTTTGCAATAGGCAAAGGCAAGGACTTCCTCAGTAGAACTCAAGTGGCTAAGCAACTAAAAGAAAGGATTGACAAATGAGACTACATGAAATTTATAAAGTTTCTGTACAACAAAAGAAATGGTCTCAAAATTGAAGAGGCCACCCACAGAATGAGAGAAAAATCTTTTCAAGCTACACATCAGACAAGGGACTGATGACCAGAATATATAGGGAGCTCAAAAAACTAAACTCCTCAAAAATCAATGACCCAATAAAGAAAATGGCAACTGAACTAAACGGAACTTTTTCAAAGGAAGAAGCCCAAATGGCTAAAAATTCACATGAAAAAATGCTCACCATCCCTGGTCAAAAGGAAATTCAAATCAAAACCACACTAAGATTCCACCTCACTCCTGTTAGAATAACTACCATCAAGAACACTAATAGCAACAAATGTTGGCAAAGATGTAGGGAAAAGGAGCCCTCATACACTGCTGGTGAGAATGTAAACTAGTACAACAACTTTGGAAAACGATATGGAGGCTTCTTAAAAAACTAAACATAGAACTGCCAATGATCCAGCAACCCCACTCCCAGGGATATACCCAGAGGAATGCGACTCAAGTTATAACAAAAGCACCTGCCCACCCATGTTTATTGCAACATTAGCCACAATACCTACGCTATAGAAACAGCCAAGATGCCCCACTACCAATGAATAAATTAAGAAATTGTGCTATTTATACACATGGAATTTTATATAGCCACAGAGGAGAATGAAATTTTGTCATTCACAAGTAAATGGATAGAACTAGAGAACATCATCTTAAGTGAAGTTAGCCATGCTCAGAGGGCCAAAAGTCACATGTTCTCCCTCAGATGTGGATTAGAGACCTAAAACAAACACAGCAATATTATGGGATACAGATCACACTAATGGGAGGCCACACGCAGGAGGGATAGGACACAGGAAGGAAACCAAAAACTTGAAATGGTTGATGTGCTCTCTGTACAGGAATGAATATAGAAATCTTAAACTGGCTGGGGTCACCAAGGGTAGATGTGGGGAGCAGATTATGAGAAGCCTATGAGAACTTGACATAAACACAGTTATGCCCAATAATGTGCAGGCTGAGTTTGGCACAGCCCCAGCCACAGAAGAAGGCACAGCTGCTTTTCCTAAGATGTTTATACACTTAGAGCGTAGTGATCACAGGTTCTCTTGTTACAATGCCGTGCCCCTCCCCAAGAACTCTTGCTCTACCTCCTTGTTTGCAACTATATATAAAAGATTCACTGAAGGAGGGCAGTGCTGGTTGGTTGCCTGCTTGCAAGGGGGTCGGCTGCTTGTGAGGTTGGCTGCCTCCATGACGCTGCTGGCTGCTGCTGCTGAAGCTGCTTGCAGGGATGACTGCTTTTGTGTGTCTGCAAGTCTAAGGACCGAGACTTTAAGAGAGATTAAGCTAAAGAAAACATGGGACAGTGCAAGTCTGAGCACTGAGACTTTAAGAGAGATTAGAGAAAACATGGAACAGTATGAGTCTAAGTACTGAGACTTTAAAGAAAGACTTTAAAGAATAGAAAAGAAGTAAGTTTTAAAGAAAAGAGAAAAGAAGTAAGGTTTTAAGGAATAGAGAAAAGAAGCAAAATAAAAGAAGAGAAGAGAAGTAAAGGAGAAGTAATGAGGCTGTTGTGTGTCTCCATCCAAGTGCCCAACACACCTGACCCCAACTTCCTGCATGTTTGTCTTCTATCTTTTGTCCTTTCTGCATCTCCAGTTGCCCCCAGTTAAGTTTCTAGGACAAGCTCTCACAGGACACAAGAGGTAGAGTATTAGGGAAGAGTGAAGAGGACTTGTAGAGATGAACCAATTGGGGTTGTAATACATAGATGCATGGAAACAACACAAGGAATCTCCCTGTGTAGCTATCTTTATCTCAAACTACAAAAACCCCATGTTTCTCTATTTATGTTTTATGTTTTTTCTTCTACAAAATCAGAGAACAAGAGGGCAGAACAGGTTCTTGGAGGACTGGCACCAGTGGGATAGGGGAGGTGACAGGCAAAGGGGTGGGAAGGTGAATGTGGTGTAAATAATAGATACACATATATATAAATGCAAAAATGATACCTGTTGAAATTGTTCCAGGAATTAAGGGATGGGGGGATGCAAGAGAGAATAGGAGGGGGTGAATTCAAGTATGATATATTGGATACATTGTAAGAACCTTTGTACATGCTACAATGTACTCCCACCCAGCATAACAATAATAATAAAAAATAAAAAACATAAAAAGAAAGTCTACCAACAAAGAGAAGTCCTGGATGGAATGGGTTTACTACTGAATTCTACCAGACAGTGCTCCTCAAGGTATTTCATAAAATAGAAAGAGAAAGAACACATTCAGTCTTATTCTGTGAAACCAATATTACCCCGATCACCAAAACCAGATAAGGACATAAGATGAAAAGAAAATTGTAGAGCAATTTCTTTCACAAGGACATATGAAAAAATACTCAAAATACGTGCAAGCAGAATTCAATTAATAATAGGCTAAGAAGATCAAATGTGATTAAAATGATCATACATGTCATAAAAGTAATGCAAGGAAGGTTTAACATACACAAATTAACTTGATTCCACGCATGAATAGAATCAAGGGCAATAATCACACGATCATTCAATAGATGCAGAAAAAGCTTCTGGAAAAATTAAACTTTACTTCATGATAAAATACCTCAAGAAATTAAGAATGTAAACTTTTTCTGATGAAGAAGTTCAAACAGCCAAAAAGCTAATGAAAAAATGCTTACCATCCCTGATCATAAAGGAAATGCAAATCAAATCCACACTAAGATTCCACCTCACCCCTGTTAGAATGGCTAGCATCAAGAGCACCACCAACAACAAATGCTGGTAAGGATGCAAGGAAAAAGGTGGGAATGTAAGCTGGTGGGAATGTAAGCTAGTACAATCACTATGGAAAACATTATAGAGGTTCCTTAAAAAACTAAACATAGATCTGCCATGTGATCCACCAGTACCACTCCTAGGGATATACCCAAAGGAATGTGACTAAAGTTGTAACAAAATCACCTGCACACCCATATTTATTCTGGCACTACTTTTAATAGCCAAGCTATGGAAACAGCCAAGATGCCCCACAACAGATGAATGGATCACAAAAATGTGATATTTATACACAATGGAATTTTACTGAGCCACAAAAAAGAGTGAAATTTTATTATTTGCAAGTAAATGGGTGGAACTAGAGAACATCACCTTAAGCAAAGTTAGCCAAGCTAAGAAAGCCAAAAATGTTCTCCCTCATATGCAGATTATAGACCTAAAACAAATGCAGTGATATTATTGGACATGGGTCACACACTAAGGGGAGAATGTGCACGAAAGGAATAGGGAAAGGGAAGGAAACCTAAAACTTGAATGTGGTTGATGTGCTCCCTATTGAGGAGCGAATAAAGTAATCTTAAATTAGCACAGGCCCCTATGGAAAAGGGACCAAGATGTAGCAAAGAGGTCTGGTAGAGAGAAACCAATGTGGGTTGCAATACACATGTACACGGAAGCAATGCTAGGAATTCCTCCATATAGCTATCTTTATCCCAACCTAGCAAAACCACTATGTCTTTCTTATTATCTCTTATGTTTTCTCTTCAACAACATCAGAGAAGAAGAGGGTGGAACAGGTTCTGCCTGAAGTGGGGTTTGGGGGGACAGTGGTACAAACAATGTACACACATGTAAGTAAATGTAAAAACAATAAATAAAAGGAGAGAAAAAAATGACCATAACTTAAAACACAGTCTATATACAAAAACTCAGAATCAATATTATATTAAATGGATAAAACTGAACTCAGTTTCTCTAAAACCAGGAATGATATAAGGATGTCCATTCAGTATAGCTATTGAAATTTTTAGCCAGATCAATAAGCAAGAGAAAAAATAAAAGAGCTATGAATAGGGAAGGGAGAAATCAAATTATTCCTGTTTGCAGAATATATGACCCTATATTTAAGGGACCCTAAAAACTCTACCAGACGACGCTTAGATGTAATAATGCTTTCAGCAAAATGGTCACATTACCAAAAGCAATCTATAAATTCAATGCAATTCCCCATGAAAATTCAAATTAAAATCTTCAAAGAAATAGAGTCAAAGCCATCTTGAGCAAAAGACCAGTGCTGACAATGCCTGACTTCAAACTATAGAGATATAGTAAAAAAAAAAAAACATAGTAATGACAGAAAAAGATATATAGATATAGATATAGATATAGATATCAATGGATTCATATAGAAGATCCACAAATAGCTGCAGTATCTAATTCTTGACAAGAACAAATATTAGAAAAGAGGCCCTTTAACAAGTGGTACTGGGAAAACTGGATATCCACATATAGAAGACTGAAACTAGACCCCGATCTCTTACCCTGTGCAAAAGTCAACTCAAAATGGATTAAATACCTTAGTGTAAGTGCTGAAACTTTAAATTACTAGAGGGAAACACCTCAAGACCTGTGCATATGCAGTTACTTTCTGAATAGGGTTTCAATAGCTCAGGAATTAATAGCAAGAATTAACAAACAGTATTACATCAAATTAAGAAGCTTCTGCCCAGCAAAAGAAAACAATTGAGTGAAGATACAGTCTAAAGAATGGGAAAAATATTTGCCAGCTATTCAGCCAACAGGGGACTAATATCCCCTCTAGATATATATTAATATATATGTATATAAAAAGAAATAAAAATTAAGCATCAAAAGAACAAATAATCCAATCAATAAATGGGCAAATGAACTGAAAAGATGCTTTTCAAAAGAAGTACAAATGTTCAATAAATACATAAAAAACTTTAGCCATCAAAGAAATATAAATCAAAACTACATTGTGGTATGGACATAGTGGTACATCCCAGTAATTCAAGCTATTCAAGAAATGGAAGAAGGAAGATTACAGTCCAAGAAAATCCTGGGAACATAGTGTGTGAACCCTATCTGAAAAATAAACTAAAGTGAAAAGGCTTTGGGGTGTCACTCAAGTTGTAAAGTGCTTTCCTAGAAAGTGTGAGGGCCTGAGTTCAAACCACAGGAACACACAACAAAATTCTGCAATGAGATTACATCTCACCCCAGTCAGAATGGCTGTCATCAAGAAAACAAACAACAATAAACACCAGTAAGTATGCAGAAGAAAAAGAAACCCTTATATACTGCTGTTGGAGAAGTAAACAGCACTAGGAAAATCAGTAGGGAGTATCCTCAAAAACTTAAAATAAAACTACTATATGATCCAGCAATACCACTTCTGGGTATATATATCCAGAAACTGAATGTCAGTTCATTATAGAAATATCTGCACACCCACATGATTGTGTCACTACTGACAATAGCCATATTATAGAATAAGCCTAGGTGCCCATTGACAGATGAATGCTGTATATATACAATGGAGTTTTATTCAGCTGTAAAGAAAAATGGTCCCAAGCACAGAGAGCAATGCAGGAGGTATCACAATACTAGACTTCAAATTATACTACAGAGCCTTAGTAATAAAAACAGCACAGTGCTGATACAAAGACCAATGGAAAAAAAAATAGAAGTCCTAAAAATAAAACCATACAGCTACAGCCATCTGATCTTTGACAAAAAGAGCCAAAAACATACTAGAGAAAAAATGGCCACTTCAACAAATGATGCTTGGAAAACTGGCTATCAGCATACAGAAGACTGAAAATAGACCATCATATTTATCCCTCTACAAAACTCAACTCTATATGGGTTAAAAATCTTAATGTAGGCCCTAAAACATTTAAACTACTACAGGAAAAAATAGGGGAAACTCTGGAAGATATAGACAAAGATAATTATTTTCTGAATAGGACTCCAATAACCCAGGAAACAGGAGCAAGAACTGACAAAAGGGACTGCATCAAATTAAAAAGTTTCTGCACATCAAAAGACACAATTACCAGAACCAAGAGACAATCTACAAAATGTGAGAATATCTTCACTTGCTATTCAACAGATAACAGATTAATATCCAGAATATATAAGGAATTAAAAAACAACAGAAAAAAGGACAAATAATCCAGTTAATAATTGGGCAGGGGAACTGAAGAGACAGTTCTTAGAAGAAGAAATTCAAATGGCTAATAAACACATGAAGTAATGCTCATCCTTATCCATAAGAGAAACGTAAGTCAAAACTACACTGAGATTCCATCTCACCCAAGTCAGGTTAGCATTCATCAAAAAAAAAAAACAAACAACAAATGCTAATGAGGATGCAGAGGAAAGGAACCAGCATACACTGTTGGTGGGAATGTAAATTAGTACAACCACTGTGGAAACCAGTATGGAGGTTGCTCAAAAAACTAAAAGTAGACTTACCTTATGCCTGCCATCCCCATCTTGTTAATATAGAAGAGATACCTGAATACCCATCTTGTATTAAAAAGAAAAAGTGAGCAAATAATCTGAAGAGTCATCTTGCAAAGACACTTAAGTAGAAAATGGACATATGAAGAGGTGTCCAATATCATCATTTATTAAGGAAATTCAATTTAAATTGTGAAGAAATACTATTCTAGATACACAAAATGTGTCACAAAAATCCCTGTATTATAATATTTGTAGAGGCTTATTGGTAATTATCAAAACTGGAAATAATCTAAACTTCCTTAATCCCATAAGTGGATAAATAACCTATTGAATATCCACATGATAGAATATTACTCATCAATAAAAGTGAACAAACCACTGAGATTTACAACTAGATAACTCTCAAATGCAAAATAACCCATATGTCAAAGGCTGTACACAGTATAATACCATTCACATTACATCGAGAGGACAAACTGTAGATATGACAAATAGGTCTGTTCTTGCCTATTTGAAGTGGGATTAGGGGAAAGAATCAACCACAAATTAACAGCACAAATTAAATTTTGAGAGTAATGGGACTTTTCTGTGTCATGTGTCTTGGTGCAAACATGGCTATACATTTGACAGGATCTATGGAATTTATACCACAAAGACACATTTTTTACTGTTGACTGTCTGCTTATCTGTTTAGTGTATATTAATTGATTTTGGTGTGACATTTTCATACATCCTTATAACATATTTTTAATCATGTTCACCCCTCATATTACTCTCTGTCATCATCATTATCTACAGTGTTACTTTTTAGAGATCAAAAATTACTTTTATATATTAAAAAGTCTATAGTACAGTGAGGATATATATACAGAGCTGGAAAGACATAAGGCAAGCACAAGAAAAATTTATGGTGAGCAAGTGCCAGTTTCACAAGTGTAAATTTTATACCATGAACAATGAAAGCATGGCACCTTATTTACTTCTTGAGTCACAAATTCATTTTCTAAGTATGTATAAAATCTTTCTAAAGAAAATAATGAAGTTAGTAGAGATAAGATCCCAGAAATGTGGATAATTAATAAAAAATGAATTACACATGATATTGAATTGTGGCATTTAAGATTCCTAAAAGAAGTTGGAAGAAATAAAACCATTTAATATCTAAAGGGCATCTAAGTCACAAGAAATGGCCTACTTTATTAAACAAATCTCATGATTAATGACCTTGACAGTTCTCTAAAGAATTATGTGTTTACTAAGCTGAAAAAACAACATAACATATTTGTGAACCTGTTAACAAATTTCACATATACCCTTAGAAAATTTACCTGTAAATCTTGTTTACAATAGTTTAAGTGCAAACACCTGTCACTATCAGAATGTGGCTATTTCTTTTAAAACATTTTAAAACTTTATACAGTTTATTTCATAAAAACATAGTAATTAAAGAAATATTTGGTAAGAGTATAAGTTTATTTTGAAAAGATCATGAAAAACTAATTTATAAAGAAAAATAAAAAAAAAAAGAAAAACTAATTTATAAGGTAGCAAAAAGGTGAGAGGTAATATTTAGTATGAAAGTAATTGACACATATATATAAAATCAGTTTACATTAACAGTGTTCAGATTACAAGTGTGGAAGGACCATCAGTCCTTATTTAAGCAAAATCTCTTCATCTATGTACACATGTCTGTCTGCATATGCATGCATATGTATGTGTAAACTGTTAACAGTATCAACAGTTTATTAATGGTTATGAGTTTTTTCTAAAATGAAAACCTATGATATTTATAAGTGAATTAAATAAAAACAACAAAAATAAATTCCAGCTCTTATTTCTTTAAGAAATTTCTTCAAGCTCCTATTTATTTTGCAATTTTCATTTAAAAAATTTTATTCTAAAGTCTACATTTTCTTCTTGTTGAATTTCCTAAAAATAATGAAACGGTGCTAAATTGTTAGGTGTATGGCCTGAGAACTTCTTTTATGAGTACCTCATTCAATTATCACAACTGTTATGTGAGTTAAGTATTAGTTCCTATTTATAAATTGGAGTAATAACATCCAGTTAAGTGCTTTTTGCTTTTTTGACATATTTGCTACATGGTAAAATGAGATCTAAAAATAAGAGCCTTCCTTGTAGGTACAAGGTTGACTACAATTCCATTTTGCTTCTTCTACTTCATTATCTATTTAAAAGAAAAATGCAGTCACTGATGCTATAGAAGGTATGATTTGGTATATTAAAGAAAATACAATTTACTAAAATGGTGGAAGAAAACAGACAATTTTGTAATCACAAAAACTGCATCATGAGCCAGAGTTTGAAGCCATTCTAAAAAATCTACCATGTAACCTTTGGCAATTTTATTTATTCTCTTTCTTATCTACATTAGGGGTGATATCATATAAGCTTTATTCACAAAAATTAAGATATGTGAAAATGCTTAAAATATCTTCAAAAACCCTGGTTATAGACAAAGTCCCTATTTAGGTTTGTTGAAATCTCATGGATTTTGGTTTTAAATAGAAAATGATGACATGTAGTCAGAATTTGATCTAGTCCCTCCTCGTGTGTGCGTGTGTATGAGTGTGAGTGTGTGAGTGAGTGTGTCAGTGTGTGTGAGTGTGTGTGTGAGTGTGAGACTGTGAGTGAGTGTGTGAGTGTTAGTGTGTGAGTGTGTGTGTGTGCGTATGAGTGTGAGTGTGTGAGTGTGCATGTGAGTGTGTGAGTGTGTGTGTCAGTGTGTGTGAGTGTGTGTGTGTGTGAGACTGTGAGTGTGAGTGTGTGTGTGCGTATGAGTGTGAGTGTGTGAGTGTGTGTGTCAGTGTGTGTGAGTGTGTGTGTGTGAGACTGTGAGTGTGAGTGTGTGAGTGTGCGTATGAGTGTGAGTGTGTGAGTGTGTGTGTCAGTGTGTGTGAGTGTGTGTGTGTGTGAGACTGTGAGTGTGTGTGTGAGTGTGTGTGAGTGTGCATATGAGTGTGAGTGTGTGTGAGTGTGTGTGTTACTGGGGTTTTGAACTCAGAGCTTCTCACCTGCGAGGCAGGCACTCTACCACCTTGAGCACTACCTCAAGCCCTTTTTGCTCTGGTTATTCTTGAAATAAAGTCTCACATTTTCCCAGCACAATAAACCACAATCCTCTGATTTTATGCTTCCTACCATCACTGGAATCACAGGTGCCTGACACCATGCCCAGCTTTTTCCTTTGAGATGGAATCTGGATAACATTTTTCCTAGATTGGTCTGAACCCACAATTCTGCTGATCTCAGCCAGCTGCATAGCTGGAATGACAAGCATGCACCATTATGCCCGGCTGTTGGTTGAGAAAGGGTCTCACTGACTTTGCCTGGGCTGGCCTCAAACCATGATCCTCCCAATCTCTGCCTCTCAAATTCCTAGTATTACAGGCATGAGCCACTGACACTCAGCAGTCATTCCACTTAATGTAAGCAAGAAAACATTTTTTTTATTTCAACATTAGCTGAAAATCAGAAGCAAGTTTGTGACAATGCTGTGAGTTGCTCCAAAGCCAGCATACTCATCTTATCTATGACAGAAATTCCCCATAGTGAGTTTTTGATCATGTGTAATAGAGTGTGTATCTTCAAAAGTCTTCTGTTAGGATGCAGTTGGCACAGAGTATAAATATATAATGTTATTAGAAGAGAATACGAATTTCCAACGGTTTCTCACTTGGGGTGCCCTAAAGGTAAGTTTTGGATTGCTAGAAGTAATAAAGTGACTCATAGATTTGTCAGTGATAAAAATTCAGACCAAGATCATTTAATTGTTTATTCTGCTCTCCTAGTCAACCCCACCCCAAACCTACTGCAAACCCTATAGAGTGGGGTATTATAAAAAATTGTATTATTTTTACTTACTTTAATAATCAGTTATCTTTTATTTAAAAAATTAAAAGTTAGATAGCAGTATTTCATTCTGATTCACATAGTTAGCATTTTTTCTATGTGTAAATGTAAGTTTCCATCTGATACTGCTTTCTTTCAGTCTTAAGAACTTTTTACATTTTAGATTTTTTTGGTTGTTGTTTTGAGACAGTATCTCTCTATTTAACACAGACTCCTCAAATTCCTGATCCTCCTGCCTCAGCTTCCCTAATGCTAAGGTACTACCACCACTGTTTTTTTTTTTTTACTTTTCTTTTAAAATAAATCTACTCACTGCTAATTTAGTAACAATTTATCTGAGTCTTTATGTCACCCTCATTAAAGAAAATTCCCCAAGTAGAGAGCTCTAAACTGAAAGATGCCATTCCACTGAATTCTGGTTTGCATAGTTTCTGTTGAAGAATCTGTGGTGACTCACCCTTTTATGTAATGTTATATGTATGTATGTTTATGTAATATGATTTTATGTAATATTCACTGCATTTAAGATTATCTCTAGTAATTTGTCTTCAGCAATTTGATTACCATAGTGTTTTTGTCTTGTGCTCTTCCTGCTTGTTTTGATGAACTTATTGAATTTGGGGGAAAGAGAGAGAGAGAGAAATATTGATAGATACCTAAAAGGTAGATACATGGGTAGATACAGAACTAGATAGATACAGGGACACAGAAAGATGGTAGCTGATAGATAGATACATAGACAGATAGATTGATTTGATGAGATATGTAGGTGCTTGATGAAATACATATATTTAATGAAAATATGTTCATCTGATGACATACAATATGGAAGAAATTATTTCATCTGATTTGGAAAAAAATTGAGAGTTATTTCTTAAAATATATTTTCCTATATCTACATTTTTCTCTCATTTTTCAGACTTCAGTTACCAGTATGTTAAATAATTTAGCATTGTCCCACAAATTACTGTCTCTGATTTATTTTTAGTTTCATTTCTCTGTACCTCAGTTTTTAAAGTTTCTACTGCTGAATCTTCAAGTGCATGAATAAGTTCTTCAACAATATCTATGTCTCTTAGCTTCATCCAGTAAGTTTTCACATCAAATATAGTGTTTTCAGGCTATGTAATCCATTTGACGTTCCATTTGCTATTTCATTGCCTCTCTTCATCATTTTTGAGCCTCCTTTTAAATCCTTGAGCATATTTGAAATCAATACAATCAGTCCTGGTTTCCTGATTTCAGTCATCTCTGTCATTTCTGGGTCTGTTCCTACTGACAGAGTTTTCTGATTATTGGTCTTTTATTTTTGCTTCTTTGCATGTATAGGAATGTTTTATTTCATATTATACTTTTTATTTCATATTGCTGAGAGTCATAATTTTATGATTTGTACATTGTCTTGGCATGCAGTGAAGTTGCTTGTGGAATAACCTAAATTATTTGAGGGTTGTTTTCAGCATTTGTTGGAGTTCATTTAAGTAGTCTTTGCTCTAGGGGAGAAGGTGGTAAACATTTTCTATAAACAGCAATAGGACAAATATTTTAGGCCTTGTCAGCCCTACAGTCTTTGCTGCAACTACTTAATTCTGCTCCTGTAGCAAGAAACTAGTGACAGATAACATGTAAACAATTGAGTATTGCTGTATTCCTTTAAAAGTCAACAAAACCAGTAGTAAGCCATATTCAGCCTATGACCCATAATTTGCCAACCCCTGATCTAGTAATTGACCATTTTGAGGTTTCTGTTAAGTAATGGTTAATCAGCATGATTTCCCAACTTTGCTTTACCAGAACGCCATCATTTCACAGATTTGGGGGATATCTGAGAACTTTCCAGATTAGGGTATCTCAATCGCTCTTCCCTCAGTCTACTAAACGTGCAAGTCAGCACAAGGCTCTTTCTTTGACAGATAGATATTCTTATAAAGGGTTCCCCTCTTCAGATTAGACCTACCCAGGATAATTTCCCTTTTGATTAACGTAGTGGAGCCAAGGTCCCTAATACCATTTGCTGTGTAGGGTAACCTAATCAGAGTGGGATAAGCTCTTTCACAAGTCCCTCTTATACTCTAATAGTCAGAGCAGATTATGAGGAGGCAGGAGTCTCGGGAGACACATTACAATCTTCCTATCACAATAGCCTTTTAATTTTTTGACACATTCACATTTGGTTCCATTCTGCATGCATGAGTACATACACAGATATAAATATAACAGTTGAGATCATATTATTGCATATATCTCTATCCTTCATCCCATAAATAGTTAGAAGCATTGCCTAGGAGAAAGAATATTCTACTATATATCTATGAATCCTTCTTAACACGGGAAACTATAATTGATCTAATATTTTATTAATCTTTAATTGATATTTCAATTTAATTGTCCAAATAGTGTCATTTATAACATGTTGACAGCAAGAATCTAGGATTCTGTACACATTTTGTTACCATGTCTCCTTAGTTTCCTATAATCTGAAGTAGTTCCTCAGCTTTTCTTATTTTTTGAGTCATAATTTTTGAAAAATACAGAAAATTTATTTCCTAGAACAGAGATTGACAAACTACATCCTATGGCTAACATGAGCCCATGGTTTGTTTTTGCAAAACCCTCAAGCTAATAAGGGTTTTTATACTTTTAAAGGTTTTAAAACAAAATATGTGATTAAAAGACATATATGACTCTAAAGCCTACTACATTTTCTCTCTATTCCTTTACCAAAACAGTTTGCAGAGGTCTAGAATATCTCTCACTTTGGATTTCCTTGGTTTCCTTGAGATTCTGTTCAGGTGATATATCACTTGAAAAAGTATGTAATTGAATAATATTCTTTCCAGTGTATCAAGTCTGCAGACACAAGGCATCTGTTTGTTCCTTATTGGTATTATTAGTTTTGATCTTTTCATTAATTTTGTTTCTTCACTTCCTATTTTTTTCTTGTGCTATTGATGACTAACTTTGTTACTAAAGGTTTCCCTTAGACATGATATCTACTGTCTATTCTTACCTAAATCATCTTTATATTGACAGCTATAAAATGGTAATTTTCCGAATTCATCATTATGTCTACATTTGTCAGTTGACCTTCTGTCTATAAGGAAGTACTTTTTCTTCTTATTTTGATCATTTCTTAATTATTCATTTATATATTGTCAGTATAGTTTCATAATTTTTATTTTATTGAAGTGGTTATAGTCTATGTCTGTCTTACTGATTTTAATGTTAAAATTATCTCAAATCTTTCAGGTGAGAACACTCCAAAGTAGCTCTTGTGTCTTCTTGACATCCACTCAATGTCCTGGAACATAGCTTGATTTTTTGGTAAAAGATGGATCTTCTCTGCCCCCACCAAGGATTGGAAACATCTCCAAGGACCTTGAATCCTTTCTATTGGGAAATAACATTTAGAATCCAAGATATGACAGATAAGTGTACTGATCATCACTGAGATGTCTATGTTTCTAGGACACAAGAGGTCAAAGTTTGAGAATGGCAGAATGTAGTGATAGATTTGAAGCTTGGGTTATTGCAAAAGTCCAGACAGAGTAATAAAGTAAAAGAATCTCAGGCAGTTTCTAGGTACTTTGACAGCAGAAGAGAGTAAAAGAGTATAGCAAAGATATATGTCTTCCACTTCACCATTTTTTTTCATTCATTTGGGAAGACACTTTGGATGTTTTCTCTCATAGTGTCTGTCTGAAAATGAAGAAAATGCAAACTCTAAAACTACTAATTTTAGGCAAAAATATTAAACAAGAAAATGATTTTTTATAAGACTAAAAATTTAAATCCTTTACAGGACTCAAAAATTTTCTACAGTTGGGATTTTTATCTCTTAAAATTGGCTGTTATATTTTTAAAAATCATGTTTTGTTAAAACAAAACACAAAAATCTTAAGATAAAAGAAAGCAAAATTACAGGGCATCTTGTCTTCAGAATTGTACCATGCAGTAGAGCTGTCTCATGTGACTATTGAGCTCTTACAATAGGGATAATCCAGATTAAGATGAGCTGCAAGTATAAAATAGACACTGAGTTTTTCAGACTTATGAATAAAGAATGCTTACTGCTTAAATCCTGAAACAATCACATTTTGTACACATTGGGTTAAATAAGCTATAATACTAAAATTAATTGTACCTATTTACATCTTTCTTTTGCAAAATGTGCCTATGTTAATTTAAGAGACAAAAATTGCATCTGTGTAAATAAAAAAGAAAGTTAAGAGAATAAAGTCAAGAACATATGGAAAGTCAAATAAGTTAAGGCAACATAACTCTCACTCTTATTCTGAAGTTCCTTTAACCAACCAATGTTAGCTCTACGAGGCAAGAGGAACATTCACAGTATAAAAGAAGGAATTAGAAATGATGAAGGGATTGTGATTTTTAGAGTCACTTGTGATTTGAGCCTATTTTTTTCCACTGACATTTTTTAGTGACTTTAGATAAATTAGCCACATTGAGTTACAATTTTGTCATGCTTAATATATGCATTTGGTAAAAGGATTAAACCAGAGTATGAATTTTAAGGGACTGTAGTCAGAAGGCACTCCAGCAAATGATGCTACTATTGAAAGAAAAAGATATGCCTAGTTGGGAAATGCTACTTTGTAACTTTAATTTATAACCAGAAAAAGTGATTGACAAGACTTGAGGCTTTTATAAAAGAAACTTCTAGGTATGACACTGGTATAGTTAATTCATTATCAGTTTCAATGAAGATTACCAATACAGAGACAAAAGTAATGTTTGTGTATTAATGATAAAAATTGTGACTGAATCTGTGAGGAAATAGTTGATCCTATATAGGTGCAAGTATGTCAAATGCTGGGGAAATATTTCCAACTACTGCAGATGTTCTCAGATCAAATATTGTTTCTATAAAAAACTGTGAAATAGTAAAGAATAAAGCACAAAAGAGAAACTAATGAATCTTTTTTTTTTTATCATTAGTAAATACTTTTGTTTTTTTTTTTTTCATTTTTCTTTTATTATTCATATGTGCATACAAGGCTTGGTTCATTTCTCCCCCTTGCCCCCACCCCCTCCCTTACCACCCACTCCACCCCCTCCCACTCCCCCCCCTCAATACCCCGCAGAAACTATTTTGCCCTTATCTCTAATTTTGTTGTAGAGAGAGTATAAGCAATAATAGGAAGGAACAAGGGGTTTTGCTGGTTGAGATAAGGATAGCTATACAGGGCATTGACTCACATTGATTTCCTGTGCGTGGGTGTAAATAGTAAAGAATAAAGCACAAAAGAGAAACTAATGAATCTTAATTATCGTTTATGAAGAGTCAAGAAGTTAGGTAAGGATATCATAATATCAAGTATCAGAAAGATCTGCCTATTTGTTAACAAATATTAGTGTAAAAGCAACAAAACAATACAGGAATTACAACAAAGAAAGAATACCTATGAACATTAGAGTGGCTGTAATACCATCTCACACTGAAAGAAATCTTACTCAGATACAAAAAAAGAGCAATTTTGTAAAAAGAAGAAACTTTCTGTTACAATGCTAATTAAAATACTATAGGGCTAAGGAAGTGATTGTTTGATTGAGCTCTTATTACTTCCATCATTTTCATCAGCATAATAATATAATCCAAATATAATAACAAGATAATTAAAATATTTAATTTTTTGGTCAAAATTTGTTGAACACTAATGTTTCAAAATTAACCCTAATACTTGATAATGTTTAATTCTCACTGAAATAGAGATGCTGTTCTAAAGTGCCTTCTTATGTGTGTGATACTGGGGTTTGAACTCAGGGCTTTGTGCATTTTAAGCAGATGCTTGCTCTTACTACTTGAGCCATGCCTTCAGCCCTTTTTGCTATGTTGTTTTGGAGATAAGGTTTCCCTTTTGCCCAGATCAGCCTGGACCATTGCCCTTCTATTGTATGCATCCCCCCATAGCCAAGATGAAAGGTGTGTACCATTGCACCCATTGGATCTCATTGGTTGAGAAAGCCTGAGCTGGCCTCAAACCTGGCCTCAAACTACCATTCTTCTGCTCTCTGCCTCCCAAGTAGCTAGGATTAAAGATGTGGGCTACCAGCACCTGGCCTCTTCTAAAAGATTTTGCCAACTGGGTACCAGTAGTATTGTCGTAACCAATAAGTATATCATTTTGTGATAGCATATGGGGAAATTGTGTGAATTAAAGAATGAAACAGTATTTTCAAAGACAGTTTCGTAATTCATGTTTTAGCAATATTATCAATGTGTAATTATAATGGGAGATAGTGGTGAGACTGGCTTGGAGAGAAGACTGAAGTAGAGCATTTACTCAGGGAGCCAATGACTCACAAGACTTTCTAAGGTGCTCCTGGTTCAAAAATGCATTTGGAACTTTTATAGCTGTTTTACAAAGGATGAATGATGCAATGGAGGAGATGAAAACTTTTTATTCAAATGAATATTCATTTCTCAAAGATTTTTAAAGCTCTGGACTAAAATGTAGCTAGTTTCTCCAAACTTCAGCTTTGCTTTGGAATAATGACAAATGAAATCAGGCTGACTCATCCTTCATAACACTTCTCCATCTGTCACTTTTTTAGATGACTGCCTATGGCTTGGACTCATACCTGAATGCTCACAGCCCTGAGAGAAATATTCCCCAGCATGTGGTTTTTGATGAAAAAAACACAGAGACATCATTTAAGGTGGAAGTACAATGGGAAGAAACTAGATAACCCAGAAATGAGCCCTGCTGCAAACATTTTTTCTTACAGACAATGATGTTGGCAAAGGAGCTTATAAAGAAGCAACCTAACAGGTAGATAGAAAGTCAGGAATTACATGGAAGATGGACTAAAACATCAAAAAGATTTTTGAGATGCTGAATGTGGTGTCTCAAGCCTATAATCCTAGCTACTTGAGAGTCTGAGATAGAGCAGATCATGTTTCATGGCCAACCAGGGCGATAAGTTCACAAGATCCCATCTCGCATGGGTGGCTTGTGCTATCATTTTGCTATGGTGGGAACATGAAGTAGGAGGGTAACAGTTCAGGCCAGCCCAGGCAAAAAGGGAGACCCTATCTCCAAAATAACCATAGCATAATGGGCTGGCAGTGTGGCTCAAATGGTAAAGCACCTGCTTAGCAAGCATGAAGCCCACGTACAAAACCATGTGATTATGATATGGTATGATATGATTGCTTTTTGAGAAATAGTCATAGGATTTGATAACATAGAAATCAGTGGTTAAATTTTCAAGGAGAGTTTTGATGAATTGTTGGAGACAGAAATCAGATGAAAGGGTTGGAAAAATGCAATAGTTAGTTTTAAAAATTAAGAAAATACATATGTGCAACTCTTTTTTAGGGATATCATGAAGGAACAGGCCCAAAGGAATAGGAGATATAGCAAAACATGTTTCAGTGATGAGGAAAGTTCAAGTATGAAAAATGATTGAAGATTTAGTGTTAATAAGGAGAAAATATAGAGGGTATACATGTAAGAGGACAAAATTCATTTGGACTCTGGAGTGCACAAGAAAGGATTTGCCTTTGGGTAGAACCACATGACCTCAACTACAGCAGCAGGAAGGAAATAACACAAAACATGTTGGTAAATGTGTAGATTTAAGAAAGTTTTTTGTTACTTCTCGGCTTTTTGTGTAAGATCCAGTGAAGAAAGTTTTGAATTAAAAATCAACTCCCTTGCTCTATCAGTAAAATACCTTTTAATGATTGCCTTCAAGTCTTTAACAAAGCATTCCACAGATTCATATGCCTTGCCTATTTTAACAGCATACATTGCATTTATGTAAATACAGAAATCTAGATGGAATAAGTGTTCTCATATTCCTAAAGTACCAACTTTAATTATATTCTTCCCATTCTTTCTAATGTCTCCTTCACTCTGAATTGGATCCACTCTGCAAGCCTAAGACAAACATTTACTTCTCAATAAAGTCAGAAGCCTTTGCCTATGGAAGTAGGCAAATCTGTGAACCACTCACTGATTGTGTTGAGAAGAGATTGTTCTCTACTGGTAGTGGTGAGCAGAGGTGTGACATTGTTCATTTAATTTTAAAATTAGACTATTTTAAAGCATGGATTGGCAGGAAGTCAGACATTTAAGAAAAACTAGAGGTAAGCCAGAATGTAGTACATTAGTCCAGACAGGAAAAAACACCTGCTTGAACTAAGGCAAGGAACATGGGAAAAAATAGCTGGACTAGAGAAATGTTCAGAAAGTACACTCAACTTTGTGACCCTTGCTAAAATTGATAGTGGGCAATGAGAGAGAAGTAATAAATATACTGCCCAGACTTCAAGTTGTAATGTGAATAACCAGTATTATCCATTAACATGTTCTTTATGAAGGGTAATTAGGGAAGATGAATGAGTTCAGTGTGGGCGATAGTAAATTGTGGTTCCTGTGATATATGTTAAGAGAGATTATGGACATAGAGTAAGTTAAAGAGAAACCCAGGCTGAGGGTACTAATACAGTAATTTTGTTATCTACTATTTAATTGTTTTACATCTGGAGAGTTGAGAATGTTCAACCAAGAACAGATCGTAAAGTGAGTGGAGTGCTGAAAGAAGAAGGTTTAAAGCCACAGAAAAATAAAAATGAATCTTGGAAGGAAAATAGGAATAAAAATTTGGATGTGTGGAAGGAGAAAGAGGAATAATGTTAGGACATCAAGACAGTTTTGAGGAAAGCATATTAATCAATATTATCATTGTTGTATAGAAAAGGACAAAGCCCGGTTTATAGATGATTGCTTTGATAAGGATAATTTCAGTGTGGAGTTGAGGGTAGATATAAAATTTCCATGGGAAGTAATAAAATGATAACCATGATTTTGGGATATATGTCAGCTGCAAATATAACTTTTAACATTTGCACTGTGATTACAAACAAACACCATTCCTATAAATAGTGTAATGTAAGCATGATGTTAAGCTTTCTTAGTTAAACACTGGAGGTATGCTGCATATGGAAGGGGCTCTTTTGCTCTTTAACCAGAGAGGTGGGCTACATACATGTGAAGACATCCAGTGAAGCCTGTTCCAGCTGCAGCCCCCAGATGTGTTCCCTTAGATATCTTGCAGTCTCAGCCTAGCAACAACTTTCTGTGGCCCACTTCACTCCAAAACCAGAGTCCCATGCACTGTGCAGCCCCCAGCCATTACCCACTCTGTAAGTCCACTGCACAGTGAACTAGCAACTGCTAACTGCTAGCTTCCATTCTGTACTCTGAGGAGTGACTGCATTAGTTTCTCGCTGTAGCTGTAACAAACCACCATAAACATACTGATTTTAAACACAAGTTTACTATCTTAAATTTCTTCAGGTACAAGGTAAACATGCCTCAGTGGATTAAAGTCAAGATGTCAACAAGGCTGGACCCTTCTGGTTTCTTTGCCTTTTCCAGTTTTTGGAAGCTCCCCATATTCTTTGCTCAAGACCCCTTTCTCCATCTTCAGGGTCAACAATGCTATATCTCTTAGATCATAGTTCTGTAGTCACATCTTTCTCTCACTGCAGATGAGAAAGTGTTTCCATTTTTTTTGAAAGGTTCTCCATTTTTAAGGACCCAGGTTATTATAACCCACCCAGATAAACCAGAACGGTCTTTCCACCTTAAGGTCCTTAATTTAATCATATCTGCAAAGTCCCTTTCCATATGAAACTGCAACATATTAACAGGTTCTGGGAATTAGGATGTAGATACCTGTGGGGACTTTTGTTAGTGAGCTATTGTTCACCCATTAACTTCATACTAGTTTGACTAAAGCAGCATACTTCTCTGCTCTCTGAAGGGCTAAACCGTATCTCCTACAATGAGGTCTGAACCCATTCAACTTGTCCTTTCTTAGGTACGCTCCCTCAACCCTAGGTTATCATATAGAGTTTTCTTTAACCTTACATTTTACTCTTTTATCATAGTGAGTAGCTCTTTATACTAAACTTTCCCTATTTTAACCCACTGCGTGGTTCTTCTCCCCTGATTTGACTTAGACTACTATAGCTTATCTGAATACATTTTCCCAAAGTAAACCGGAAATATGAAGAAGAACTAAAACTAAGAGAAAGAATAGATGAAGAATCAAGGATATTAGTTTTGGTTTGGTTTGGTTTGGGAGAAAAGTTTATCATGCTGGAAAGGGGAAGAAAAGAATCAGGACAGAAATAGGATAAAAGACTAAAAGGGAAACAGTGACTTGAAGATGGAAAAGGGTACCACATGTTCTGGAGCTTGAAATTGCCAGTTTCACCCAATGGGAAGGAGCTCTTTAAAAATTCAAATTTTTAGTTCCTATCTCATACCCTACTCAAGAGTTTCTAAGAAGCTTTACCTACCTAGAGTAGGTGGTCTTAAAGAGCCTAATCCAAGAGGCTGAATATATTAGCTTAAGTCAAATTTAGTTTTCACATGAGTAAGATGCGGTATATGAAGAAAGACTGTGGAAGTCACATGAAGGAATTTGGACTTCATCCTGCGGGTGAAGAGAAACCACTGAAATAAGCATCCTCTGCATCCTCCTCCCTACCTTTGACACTTCTGGCCAGGATTGATGCAGGACACGTTGCCCTGGCACCCTCACTGTGGGATCCTAGTGACATGAAGCATGAGTTTGGGTTCATAATTAAGCAGAACATGCCCCTGAAATGAAAATGTACGCTTAAGGGTACCATAGGTCAAAATTCAATGTAAACACTTTAGTGCAGTTAAAGGTAATATTAACGTAGAGAGTGCTTTAGAATATCTCATAAATATGACACTTTTCTTAGCACAGTGTCAGCTTTGTCCTTTGGTTTTATGTTTCTCCTTCAACTATTCTGCAAAAAAATATATCTGTGATTCTTATGACCCTCCAAAAAAGAAAAACCTAAAAAGTCAGAGCAGTGAACTTACTCTAGCTTTTGCCCAATTTTTAGAACTTCATAAAGACTTTAAAGACTTTTATGCCCAGGATCTTAAGAAAGAGCTACTGGTATCTGAACTCAGAGCTTCATGCTTACTAGGCAGGAACACTACCACTTGAGCTATCCTCTAGATGTTTTTGCTCTGGTTGTTTTGGACATATGGCCTCACTTTTTGCTCAGACCTGGACTATGATCCTTCTATTTTATGCTTCCTACTGTAGCTGGGATGGCAGTTATGTGCCACCATACCCAACTTTTTCCACTGAGATGGGGTCTCATGAACTTTTCCTAAACTGGTCTGGAACCACAATCTTCCCAATCTTAGCCTCCCATGTAGCTTCAGATGACAGGCACAAGCCACCACCAGTGCCTAGCTACAACTTTTAGCTTACATAATAAGAAGAAAGTTTGTCAGGTACCCCAAAGAATCAATCTTAAAACAATTTTTAAAAATCCATATTTTTTATGTTATTTAAGAGAAAAGACTAACCCACATGCTATGGACTAAATGTTTTTGTCCTACACCCAATTCCTACATAGAAACTCTGACTTTCAATGTAACAGTAGTTGGAAATGAGGCCTTGGGGAGGTAAGCAGGTGATGGGAGTGGAGCCCTTGTGATGAGATTGGCACCTTTATACTAAGAGACATGAGAGAACTTGTTTCAACTCTTTTTACTCTCTGCCATATGAGGACACAGCAGTCCATCAGCAAGATAAGAAGAGGCCCTTGCCACAACCTGACTATACTGACACCTCAGCCTTAGGCTTTCCAGACAACAGAACTATGTGTAATACATTCCTATTGTTAACTAGTCTATGGTAATTTATATAGGAGTATGAACTGACTAAGGCATGACCACAGAACAGAACTCCTGGGACTAGGTGGGAAGTTGTCAAAATGGAGTGGAGAGAAAGAACAGGAGACTTTGAGATAAAAGGCTTGAGGTAGAAGAGACATGGCTACTACTACATTGCTGAATGAAATTGTTGTAACAAAAGCACTGTTATTCCCATAAATTCATGTAGTTGGCAAGATTTTTGAACATTTACAACTATAAACATTTTTAAATAAATAGAATTTATTATTCTTGTCTCATTCAACAATATATGATATTCATTCCATTCATTCTTCAAATAATTAGAAAAAGTTTCCTTATAGGAATCATTTTCAAGAAAAATTTACCTTTTTATTAAATATGCATCAAATTTTAGAGTGTATTTGGAATACCTTAGTTAGTTGGAGACTAATAATATTGGAATTGGTAAGCATAAAGAAAATCATGTTTTTAACATTTAGAAGTTATGGTCACAGAAACCAATAAAACAAATTAAATCTTATTCTGTAACAAAGTATAATAGAGTGAATCAGATTTTACACAAAACTCTATTTTGCATTAGAAAAGCAACCAAAATCTCAGTATTAGAGCAATAAATTTCTATGTACTCATTCATATGGAGCAGCTGGAGGTTGTCATGGTGATGCTGCTTGTCTTGGCTGGTCTGCTCACACATCTGTGTTGGCTGGATGCTGACTGATGTAGGCTAGGATGACACTCAGCTCTGCTTCAGGTGTCTTTGGTCCTTTAGTAGAACATCTCTGGCAAAAGCATATGATGGGCAAACCCAGTCACCGAAGAGCTTCACAAGCCTCTGTTTGCATCACATTTGCCAACATAACCTTGGCCACAGCAAGTTACAAATTAATGCCACAATTCAAATGAGATGGGAATGCAAAGTTAAATGGCAAAGCATGAGAGGAGCATTGGGACCATTTCTTCTGTCTACCACTGGGTGATCATTAAAAGACTTTTCGACATTATAATATATAAGAATAAATTCTGCAGGAGAAAGTGGAGGGCAAATATGAAGTCAGGAGGTCTTAAGGACCAAGGCAGAATTTACAGCATTTACAGATGAGCTTGCTCAACATTTGAATACGGATGACACTGGGTATCCAATCCTTATGAATTTAGATTGCATTGGATATATTTTTAAAAGTAGTATAGCAAGTCTATTTTTAAATGTCAATATTTTCAACTTGCTAAAATTATATTCTTTGCAACTATTAAAACTTAGGAAGAAGTTAAACTTAAAAAAAGTGAGTAGTGAATAGATCTCCAAAATTATCTTAGGGGATATGTAAGCAAAGCAATTTGAATTCTACTGATCATGAATTTCCAGAACACAAGGAAAGTGTGGAATTTCTGAAAGACCAGTGAATTAAAAAAGGCCTGGGACATATCAAAGCTCATCGTGCTTGGGAATGTCATGACAAGAGACAATGGTATCAGAAAGGCCAATGAGCTTCTTGTGGTAAGGCAGAGCCCAAGTACGTTTTCATCAAAACTTGGATAGAAGACCTTTGTGTCCTTTGGAGAGTCCTTATGTTAAGTCAAAAATTCTAGGCTTTATGGTACAACTAGAAATCTAACAATAAAAATAACTTAATGAAATGATAATCCTGGGTACATACCTCATTGTTGATTATAGAATAAGAGATTGAGATAGGAAGTATGTGATATGACCTCAGACTGATCGCACAGAAACGCTTAACATAAAGAAGTCTCATTACAGAGCTATGTCCTCTGAAGATTAGGAACTGAAACTGGTATCATTTATCAAATTATATACCAGAGTTCAGGTGATTTTGCTTTGGCGTTAGTGGTGCAGGAGGTCACATGCTGAATAAGCCCACATCACAGTGGATGGATACAATGAGGACCCAGGCCAATGGCTAGAACCAGCAGAAATAGCATCTCACCCAGAGGATAGCATTAGGACAGACACAGAACAATATGGGTGGCTCTGTAGGAGTCTTCTTATACCTAGCCAGCATCTTGGGAAGGAGAAGGAGAAAGGGAAATCCCTTAAGAAGTGAGTTACCTTCTAAGTTATTACCCACAAAAGACTATTAAAGAAGAGACTGAGATGTTTGAATTAAAAAGATTAGTTTCTGACAGGCACAGAAATGTGTGCTTAAGAGCAATATGTAATCTGTTGGAAAATTCATGTTTTGCATGTTGTACATATAAGATGTAGCAGTCTTACAATAACAATAAAACTTGATACAAAATCTAAAATAATTAGTCTATCTTAAATAATAATTTAAAGATATTACATTTATAGTATTTTCTTTCAGATGTTTTCATGTAGTTGGATATTTGATACAAACAAAAGAATCAAAATATCAATGTAACATAATTTAAAAACTATACATCTGAGGACAAAAATCATACATCTAGGTGAGAAATTTCTAAACAAGTCGTTATAATATATAATCTAGATGGCGGAATTCTTTCATCTCCTCATTTTATGAATGTCTAGTGTCTAGCTTTGATGGAAAAACTAAATTACGCAAGTATCAAGATTTAGTCCTGCCTAGAGCAAGCAAATTAACTAAATGATTTCTCAATTTTCCTTCTGAGTTCTATTATTTAATGAAACTATGCAAAAAGATGACTAAACACAAAATGTGTGGCAATGCTGTCAATGATGAGTGCTTTTTCTCTAGAGATGTGGCTCACAGCGTTGATAGTAGGGAAGTGTGACCTTTTCTACCAAAGGGCTGACACTCATTACATGTATTCATGAGGCATTTACCAAAGCCCATTAGAGCAATTGCTTAGGTCTCTTTGTTGTAAGGCTAGAAAAACTGTTTGGAATATTTTTCTAGCACTGGCTTGCAGAAGGGACCTAGGAATGGATCTGCCAGCATAAAGGAGGAAGGGGTTATTGTTGCTATCTAGTCAGGAACAGAAATCACAAAAGCTTTTGTACACAGAGATTTTAATATGCAGAATTATGTAGGTATAAAAAACTGCTAACCAGTTTAAATGGAAAGATAAAACAAAAACAAAAGCACTAAGACATGTAGACGGTAGCACTTGCAGGAAGCAGCCACTAGCCTTCAAAGATTCAAAGATCTGAACTTTCTTTGAGGAATAGACTCTGGCCGCCTAGGGTTGATGTGTCTGGGGCTGGTTTGGTCAACGTTATACAGATTGCAATTAGGAGTTAATCATTTTCTCCGTGAAGAACTGGTACTGACAGGGTGAAGATGTAAGACTGTGGTAGCATAAAAAGATGTAAAATGTGCAAACAGGAAACCAACAGCAAGAAACAAGTCAGTTCCTCCTCCAGCTTTGTAGACCCCACCCCCGTCCATGCTGCTTTCGCGCCCCCTACTGATAGAGTCTTGCAAAAAGGAACCTTGGTTTGTGGAACCTCAGATGCCAGCAGAGATCCGGGATTTTCAATCTAAAAGAAATGTACAGCTTAATAATTGGAATAGGTCCCCAAATGTAAGGGCAGCAATTTGCAAAACTGAAAATCTTTGGAAGTGTGCATCCAAAAGAGAAAGCCCAACATTTACATGAAAGTTGTCTTTGAAAAAAATACATAATTCTGGCCTCTACAAAGTACAAGCTGTTGATGATTAAATGAAGAATCTTCATATTTAAATGAAGAAGCTTCATATGAAGCTGATATTTAGCGGTAAAGTTTGAATTCAAAAGGTGCTTGGTGCTTAGACTCATGTTGAAAGGGAAATGTAGAGTGCAGACAGACAACAGCCTTGGCTCTCTGGGCTTCCTAGCTCTGGAGATGCTTGTTTGGTACTGAAGAAAAGTAGGAACTGAGACTCATTCTGATTGTTCAGGCAGTGCCTAATGAACAAAACCACCACTGAGCCTTCCAGAAGTTGACTACCCAGCCCAAAACCTAACCTGAGTGTTACCCTTGACTCCAGAAGAGCTGTGCCTGAACATAACTTAAAGAACTTGCTCCTTTAAGAAATGACCTGTTAACTGTGTGGGAAACACAAGAAGGTATGTGCTGTCAATTTCCTGTGGGTATGTTTTCTTTTCCATCCAGCTGATAATTCTCGTTCACTTGTCTCTATTGTTTATATCACAAGCCACACGCCAAATAAGATTATAATCAAAATAAAGACTCAAAAATGAATAGAAAAGTATATTATAAGAAGATTTAAAGGCATTCTTCCAGGCTGGCAATGTAGCTCATTGGAGAATACTTGCTTAGCATGAGCAAGGCCTTGGATTCAATCTCCAAATCCTCAAACAATAAAAAAAGCCATTGCTACTAGACTTACGCAAGCTTAAAAATGTTAGGATTCTTTCCCAAAAACCTTAGAGCAAAAGTATGACAAAATTATAGGACTCTAATGCACAGACCCTTTATCCACAGTATTTTTCTCTACATAATATGATCCTACCTAATACCGATATAAAGAACTTTAATGGCATCGTAGCATGATGGATAAAATAAGGTGCCATATAAATTGGATGTTACCATGATACAGACCATTTCCATTGCTATTTGGCCCCATACTCCTGGGACAAAAAGTCCTTGATAAATAGTGAGCCACATCAGTTGTTGCTATGTCGAGTCACATGCTTCACTCTGATACAGTTAATAAAGATTGACTTAAAGATATATTATCAAATGCCATTTTCAGATTTCAAAGAAAGTAAGACAATTTTTAATTCATTTAATGGAAATATCACCTTAGTTCTAGAGTGCCAGGTATGGGGCAAGCACTAATTAATATGAAAAGAACATGGCCCCTATTACCAAGGAATTCACATGATAAGTGAATGGATATCATGAGATATCCATTTATCATAGATAAAGATGCTGTAAAGTATCATGCTGTTACATAAAAGGGGACATAAACTGCCACATAATGGAGGAGGATGCAAGAAATTTGCATCACCTTACACACTTTTTCAGTTGCAATGCATAATCATGATTAAACACCTCCCCAAATTATAAGCACATTTTTCTCAATTTGAAAATCACTAATATAAATTTGAGACAAGCAGCAGACTTTCACAGGTAGACTAAGTTTCACACACAAATCCTGGCAAATGAGTCTGGAGTGAACCACTAGCAATAGAGATGCCCTCCAGCTATAAGTCCTTCCTCAAATACTTAGTGGAACAAAGTATACTGTAGCCAGGTAGTGCTCTTTTTTAAAAGAAGAATCAATGTGGACTTCTAAGGCCCTAGCAAGATGCAGTGACTTAACAAGTTAGGAGGAAAAAGAAGCTTACACAAAAAAAATAAGGAAGGAAATAGGAACAAGCAACCTGTGAAGAAAACCCATCTTATCTTATGTAGTATTGCTTTCTTCTGTGTGCCAGAGGCCTAGGTGGCTTGCTATAAAGTAAATGAATGGTGGAATATCTATATTTACATATGTGTATGTAAAATTATACTTTAATATGTATGTACATATATAATTACATTATCATAGAAATCAACAATCATTATATATTTAATAAAACCCTAAACCACATCAAATAGATGTTTCCAGCATATAGTAAAAATTATGTCTTCATTGCTCCCTCTCTTCTGCCTCTTTATAACAGTTCAGTTGTTTCATTCAAAATAAACAATAGCCTAAAAATAGAAAATTCTATGTTTTAAGATGCCAGAGTGACATTGTTTTAAACCTGTACCAATTTTATGCAGCACATCAGACTTTATTCTGTTTTCCAAGAGTGAGAACAAATAGGTTTCATCTAAACCAACCTACACACGCCCTCTGTATCTGTCCCCAGGCACTTGTCTTGAAACTGATTCTAATCTAGGGCTATCCACAAACACACCAAGCTGAAACCTTGGCAATTGCCTTCTTGATTTCTGCTTTCAGTAAGCTCTTAAATAATTTGTTTATCACTTGGGTCATTTAGTGATAAATGGAGTTCGTTCAGTACCTCTTCAAACTAATTAGTTCACTTTTTGTGCTATTTATGGAGGCAGAAGTATACCACAAGCCCTTTGGGAGTTCTCTTGCATACAGCCAGTGAAAAAGGCATGTCTCATAGCCCTGGAAGGTGCTGGCTCTTAGGTAAGCCTTTTGATCTCAAATAGGAAGTGGATGATCTTCCCAGGCAATCAGGTTTTCCTCTAGCCCAAGAGGGAAAATAAACATCCACTGGAGTGTGCATCTCTTGAAGTGTCTATGCTTTCACTGCAATTTCCATCTAAAGCAACACTGTACTTTGTCAGGCTAGGGTTCAGTCATTAGGTTGCTAATTAAGTTAACAAGAGCAGTGTGCAACTTAATTTAGCAACAAGCTATCTTAGAAACTATTCGATAGGAAAAGTAACATTTCTGTAATGATTCTGTTTTTAAGTTTGGAATTAAGCTAAAAACCATAATGATCCCAATGAAGAGACATCTGAACCATGTGTTCAAAATGCAGAAGATGAGAATATACTATTTAGCCCTCAGCAGGCTACTCAGATCTTTTATTTACAGATTTACTGCACAGTGTAGTTCCAATAGGGGAAATTACTATATACATTTTTAATTCATCATAATTCACATAAAATGTGTTTTTCTCTGCTTAACTTCATTCTTGCAGCTGTCATTTGCACAACTGCAAATTGACTTTTAATAATGATTTTTCATCGCAGTTGGCTAATTTAGGTTATAATTCTTCCTCTTATTATCCTCCATTGATCTACCTTTTCTCCCGTTTCTAGAGGCTAAAAATGAAATGCTTTGGTTCATTTATTCCATAAAAATTTATTGAGATGCCACTGCATACCAGGCACTGCATTAGGGTCTTGGACTCAGAGGAAAAAGCATGAAGAGCATGTTGTGGGCTCTTCCTAGAGGTTACAAAAGGATAAGTATGAGTTTACTGCATCAAAGAAAGTATTTGGTGGAGGAATAACCCTTGCCCTGGACACTAGAGCTCAGGTCTGTGATGTACAAATACACCTATACTTTACTATCAGAAGAAACAAAATTAAATAGGCAAGTCATCTAAGCTCTCTGGTCTTCATTTGTAAAGTGGAAAGCTTGTCCTACTTACTAACATCCCTTTCAGCAGATTTATTGAATAATCCAAATTTCCTCATGACCTACCCTCAACCACAAGTGATTTCCTCAACCCAGAGCTCCTTTCTCTTTCCTTCCCCCAGTTCTTCATATATAAAGACTGTTCAGTACACAGTGTAGTCTAATTTATTATATTTTACCAATGCCAGTTTCCTGGTTTACATAACATACTGTAGTTCCCTGTTGGGAGAAAGCCAGGTGAAGAACACATGACTTGGCTCCATAGTATTTTTGGAACTTCTTGTGAGTTTTTATCCAAATTTCATATCCTGCCTCAAAAATGAAATCAAAACTAAAATCAATCTCTTCTTCCCTGCCCTCTGTTGTAACATTCTGACCACATTACAGTGAATTACAAATCCACCTGCCTCTCCATTTTAAACTCTGAGATAGAACCGCATTGTGTGTATCTCTGTATCCTCCGCAGACCTTCAAATAATTTCTTTTCTATCCCAGGTTCATTCAATTAAATTCAACAAGATAGGTTCAAAACACTGGTTAAAACATTTCCTTGCATCTCTTATCTCATTAGGGAAGTTCTGTCTTATACGCTATTTTCCTGTTAGTAGCATTCAACAGAATCTATATGCAGAATGTGTGTGAGCACACCGTTCAAGTACTCATTTTCAAGGTGCCTACCCGTAAAATGTGACTGGTACTAATACTCACCTGGTTACCAAGGACAAAGAAAGTTAATTAACCAGTGATGGCAGAGTATAGTACATAAATAACGGGGCATTGTAGAATAAGGGGTTATGTTGTGTAAATATCCAGGTCCTGCAATAGCTTGTTCTGCATTTGGTTTGCAAATGGAAGACAATGTGCTTCTGTTTGGCCATGAAGATGAGTTCCCTGAAGTTTTTTGAGACACTGAGCTTCTAACAAAAAAATATACATGCATATATGTATATATGTACATATATATATGTAATGTGCATACATGGGCACAAACAAGACAAGAAGAGGCTCCAAAATGACATTTCTACTCACCTGTGACTTGTATTTGTTGGTAGCAGTGCACAGCAGTTGGGATCAGCCATCTGTAACTGCTAAGATAAAGATTTCTATGTCTACATATTTTAATATGTGTTAAATATAGATCATTACAAGTTATTAAAATATGATTTTGTTAAAATCTGCTGAAATACCAAATGAACTGGTGAAGTCAGCAGCTTCCACTACTTGTGAAAAATAAGTAAGATATTGAAAGAAAAATATATAATACCAAGGACAGAAATTTGCAAAAACTAATAAAAATTTTAGATGTTGGTACTTTATGATATTAAAAGGCATTAGTACTTGACGTTTCCCTACAAGTAAATGATGCATGTCTTAAAATATTCTCATAATAGAGAAGTAGATTTTAAACTCATGGTTATTCATTTTCTCCAAAGACTTGATGAGTATATGGTTTCAGATCTTTTATTTATGCCTTTTATTCATTTTTATTTGATTTTTACTGTATGGCATAAGATAATGATCCAGTTTTAATATTGTTATTGAGTCAATAAACTGCTTAGATTTTGATTGGAAATGTATTCATCCTATCAATAAATTGGGTGAGATTTTATAACTTCACATATTCAGTATGCAAAATTGAGGTATTTCTCTAAGAATGTTGTATTTAAATGTTTTTTACACCTTCCTTATATTTCTTGTATTTCATTTGTTATATTTATCCCTAAGAGTATTTGGTAGTCTCTGATATTATGGGAAATATTCTCTTTACTTTGAGTATTTTAGATACTTTGTTGCTTATATATGGAAATTCTATTGACTTATTAATTTTATATCTAATAGTCTTGATCAAAAATTTTCTGTAATTTTTAATGAAATTCTAATATTCATAGACTCTCTTGGGTCTACATAAAAATAATGATGTGCAATTAATATTTTAATTTCCTTCATTCACTTCTTAGTATTCTTATTCTTGTCATAACATTTGTGGGGTTTTCTCATGGAAATTATTCTTGCATGCCTGGGATAACTCTACATATTTATTGTATACTCTCTTTTTATACATATTTTCCTTCAACTTGAAATTCTGCTTAAGAATTTTTATTCTTAATGAATTTTATTTGTGGTACCTTATATTAGGTGCAATGGGCCTGAGTTTTTTTCTATAATATAATCTCTTTTTTTCTGTTTTGGAATGAGAGTTGTATTAGTTCCTTCAATGAGTTGGGAAATGTTTATCCTTTTCTATTATGAAAATATGGAGGGAAAACACATATTGGTAAATGCACTTTTGTTTCTAGAATTGCACATAAAATCTATTCCAGTGGTTACCTTGGGAAGAAAGATAAAGGTTTAGGGCATGTGAAGTGATGAAGGAGAGGGAGACCTCTATTTTCATTGTAATCTCCTTAAGCTGTTTGGTTTATTCATCATGTTCATATTTTACATTATTTTTGTGGAATAAAATTACTACAAATGTAAACTATCAACCCCTTTGTAACTACATCAGAGACAGCCTCTAGGTGTACACACAGAGCCCAAGGAAAACATCTTACGCTCACTTTTCTGTTCAGATTTGTACTAGAATGCACCTGGGTCATCTCTCTGTATGCATGATTGATGTTTTGCTGCCCAGTGTCCAGATCTCACCATGCTAGTAACTGATACGAAGAATGTTTCCATCTATGTGTCCCCAGTCCGTCCCTCTAAGCACTCATGGCCTTATGTAACCCACTGTAGCTTTAGGGATGGTTTGCATTTCCTAATCCTAGGCCAACCCGCACATACAGAAGACTAAATAATGACCTTGGCCTACTCTAGTCACAGTCTCAATAATCTTAGTGGATTAGGAGAACAAGGAAAGTAAGGCCTAAAACTGTTACACTTATTTTGCTGCAGAATGGTAGCACACTCTTGGGTACATTCAGGAAGACAGGAGATGTGCAGAAAGTAGGACTCTGGTGACATTACCAAAGACTCTGAATCAAACCATTCTGAAATTCCAGACTTTCCCAGTGACTATTTCATTACCTGAACAAACAAGCTGATTTTCTATGTAAATCAGTGTAAACTGAGTCTTATTTTATTTATCATACAGGCAGGAAGGGATTTGTCATTCTGTTTCCATGTCTGGAAATAGGAAACAGTACTCTTAGTCTCAGGAAAAATCGTATTAGCAAATTAGCAGAAAATGTTGTATTTTTAAATTGGTTGTGTTATTTTAATAATCAGATCTATGTAGTAAACTCCTGACATAATTTGTCTTCTAAGGCAGAGCTAGCAGAGCCAGGTGGAAAGTTCCTGAACCCTGTTGTAATCATGACACCTCCACTTCTAACACTGGAGATTCATTTAGTGTTTTTGGAACTCAGTTTGCACAGCTTTACAACGGGAACAATAATGTTCCCCAGCAGGATTTTTGTAAGGGTGGCATGAAATAAGAAGTATTTAATGTTCAATAACTCACAGAACATTGTAGCATTCTTATTAACAGAAGCATGGTGCTTTCCCTCAAAATCATTATTTGTACTGAACTGGCCCGATCCTTGCTAGCCTAGAGTGTCTTTAATTAGACTGGATGTGGTATTTTTCAGTTTGATAGTTTTCCTTTTCCATATTTCCTTCCTTTTCTAACATAGAGACCTAGAGATTGTGTTTCATGTGTACAAACCAGTCCTCAAGGCCACCTTCTGTGTCCTCTTACTCCCAACTCTGGAACTCATGCTTTGTGCCTCAGTGGTCATTTCCTCCTGTTTCTGCTTGTATAACTGCCAAGAGGCAACTTTGAGCTGCCCCCTGGAGGTGGCAACCAGGCCATTTTCTCCCTGTGGACCATTTCTGTCACCGTATTACTATGGTGTCAGTCTGTTGGACCTAACTGTTGTGAGTGATACTGGAAACATTGCCTTTTGCATTGCTTTTGAAGTTTCATCCTTGCCAAGTTTCACATCTGCTTCCAGCAGCTCTGCCTTGGTTCTATAACCAGACAGGCTGGCCTGCCCCTTCTTCCCACTCCCATGTGATTAACACCCTCCAAAACACTGGATGAAACCAGCAATGCACTTCCTCTAAACTTTACTCCTATTTCAGTTCATGAAATCCCAATATGTAATTTTGACAAAAGGAGCTCACCTTAGTCTCAGTCACTAAAACAGATCTAGGAAATATTTCTCTATTTGTGTATTCCCATTATATATTACAGCCTTCTCCTCCAATATAGTATGTGGTTATAAAGAAGTGGATATAAATGTGGTCCAATTTATTTTTCATGCAATAAATATGAATTTAATGTTTCATTATAAATTGCTGCTAATGTAAAATTTTACCTCTTATAATAGTATACTTTATTATTTTTGAAGTTGCTAAGGTGATCTTTTTTATTTTATGCAGTTGATAACTTTATACTTTGCAATTGCTAGAAATAATTTCAAACTAGGGTATGCCTTCTCCACAAAGCAAATAAATAGCGTTTTCATGTGCGTAAAGTAAAAGAATGAGCCTGAAATAAAAGTAGAATAATATAAAGGATCACATTTCAGTTTTATAGTCTTTTTGTCTATGATACAACATTTGACTTGTAACCGTCCTTTTACATTCACCATCTGCATACTGCTGTGATACTAGAAATATGAGATGAGACCAGGTCGTTTGGATCTGTAATTTTAAGTATGAACATAACATCTAAATAGAATGAGCCTGGTCTGGAGCAGTGGACTAGAAGTCATATAAATTCTATCTCCCAGTCACCATTCATTTGTTATGTCCTTGAACAAATCATTTAACCTTTCTTGGCCTTATACTTTCCAATGAAATAGGAAAATACCTACTCCCATCACAGACATTTGTGGAAAAAATGAAAATTAAAACGATATGGCATTTTGCATGAAAGTGCTTTTGAAAAATAATTCCAGGACAGTAGTTTTTAAATAAACCAAATCTACCTGTACATCGTCTTTGTGCAGATTCCTTGTTAAGCTCAAGGGAGGGAGACAGTCACATAACTCTAGCCAGGAATTCAAGTCTAACATAACAATAATAGCATTCATCAAGCATTTTCTATGTGTCAGATACTAAGTGCTTTACATATATTACCTCTATTAATTCTTACACTAACTATATGGGGCAGGCACTCTGTTAGCCCACTGAGGTTAAATAGATGAACCAAAGTTGTACAAGTGACATAGAGTAGAGCAACTTTTAACTCTACTGGTCTCATCCTTAATCTGCTACTGAATTCCTTATGGAAGGCACATCTACCCTCACTGTACTGTAATGCCTCCTAGGACCAACAAGGACTGCATTTATGTAGGATTAATATCTAGATTCACTCCATTCATCCTAATGGAAGAGATGAACAAGGATTTAAATTGTTAATGTTGGAAGAGAGGGATGATTTGTTTCTAATGCTGGATGTTTGTTATTTGATATGTTCTTTGGACAGATCAGCCACTCACATAGTCCATAGATGGCTAGCGAGTACCTACTATGTTCCTGGTCCTGTTGTTAGCACTAAAAATTCATAAATGAAAATGAAAGTAGAGTCTCCTTCTTCAAAACAATTCCTTCTTAGTAGTTTGGCAAAAGGTGGAGAGTCAGGGGAAGGTGGATTGTTATAAAGAGAGAAAACACAAATAATAAGCAAGAAAAAAAGCAATATCTAGCATCATTTCACATACTAAAAATTGTTATTGCAAAGACAGAGAAAGGTCTTGTTCCTGAATGTTAGAAAAGAGAATGGAGCTAAAGGATCTGTTTCTTGGAAAGCCATCAATTACAGTTGGAAACAGAGTTTGCCATTTTCTTAATAGTACTACTCACACCTGATTTGTTTCAGAGGCAGCAGAAACATAGTAGCCTAAGTTAAGAGTTGGAATAGACTTCATATTTTCATCTACAGTAGAAAAGAGACAATTTTTTCTACCAACAGAACAATAGGCCAAAAACAAGAATACATAATTCACCAAAGAAATTAAGTATAATAGCAAACATGAAATAATAAACAGGAAAATAGGTCAATCTCACTGTAATTAAAGATTGCAATGAAGTTTTTCTTTAATTAGATAGTATGAATATTTTAAAATATAATAACTAGTGTTGATAAGAGATGTGAAAAAACATAAATTATTCTGCTCAATAATAATTATTGAGTGCTTGCAGTATCCAAAACATTTTTTTAGGTACTGGGGATACATGCATTAATTTGGCAAATACTTAGGAGCATACAATATATACAAAGTGGTTTGCTGAGGTTTGGAGGTTCCTGGTGGACAAGACAGATAAGCTTCCTGTTCTCTTGCAGCTTGCATGCTAGCAGAAAAGACAATAAATATAATCACACAATAAAATAAACACGTAAAATAGTGAAAAGTGCATAAACACTTAAAATAGTGAAAAGTGCTGTAAAGGGCCTAATATGGTTCATACAAGTTAACATTACCAGAACTTCCCAAATCAAGAGAAGATTCCTTTGAAAAATCAACATTTCATGTGAATCCTGAGACATGAGTAGAAATTAATGGAGCAAAGAAAAGGAGAGATTACTTTCCAAACAAAAGTTACATATAAACAAAAGCATAAGGTGAGAAGGAACAAATGTTCGTGAGAAACTGAAAGTGTGAAGTGTGCAGGAAACAAGAGCCAAATAGCTGGACAAGGAAAGGAGATGCAATAGGAACAAATTACACAGGACAATGAGAAGCCATAGAAGGGACTTGCATAGACAAAAGTGCATGACCAAAAGTTGTAAAGACTGTAGGTGAGGATTTGCCCTTTCCACCATTCTAGTGGTGGAAACAGGTATTTTCAAATGCAATTAGGGAAGCACAATTGTCATAAAAATTTCATTGGGAAAGTAGGCAATAACTCTAAATTTAAAACACATTTACATCCACCCACCAACCCTTCATAATCCATAGAAATCCTTAAGTATGTACAAAGATATTAATATTATGGAAAAATTAGTTCAGCCTAATGTCTATCAAAAAGATAACAAACTGATATCAATATGGTGATACAATAAAATATTATGCAACCATTTAAAAAGAATGAAATCAACCTTAATATATTACCCTGTAAAGATTTTTAATTAAATGTCATATTTTAGGATTATACATAGTTTTGTTCTGATTTTCTTAAAATAGACCTATATGCATATGTATATACATACATGTGTGTGTGTGTGTGTGTGTGTGTGTGTGTGGACACACACAAATAGGTTCAAACACTTCTATTTTCTAGATTTTATTATAGCAATTATTCACTAAAATGTAATATTTAATAGTAAATATGCTGAAATACATAAAAATGAAGAGAAGATATTTTAAGGGGCCCATACATTTTTATAACAAGAGGACAGAAAGGTCAGACACAGTGGCTCATGCCTGTAATCCCAGCTACTTGAGAGGCAGAGATCAGGAGAATCATGGTCTGAGGCTGGCACAGGTGAGCATCATACACCATGCTTGGCTCCCCTACTATCCACACCCCTCAACTCTGGGAAAATATGCAAACAACTGGTCTGGCATAGAACCTGTGAATTTGTTATTGCTAAATTACACCTCCAGACCAAGGACAAATACAGCACGTTGACCTAACCAACAATTAAGTCAGTCACAGCACAAAAATTAAATCAGAAAAAGAAATCAGGAAATTGAATCCACCAACATACCAAAAACGTAGTTGCAGAGTACCAAGTGGAGTATGGGAAGAAGAATAAGGAATGGAAACCATTTTGCCCCCCAAAAAAAATTCAATACAAGATTCAGTGGGAGATGAAGAAAATGAATACTTAGTTTCTACCCTCAAAAAAACAATAATAAATGTCACTGAGGAACCCAGTGATACCCAGAAAAACAAACCTCAAAGACAAAATCTCTGAGAAATTCATGGAAAAGATACTTGACATACTTAACCAGAATGTACGAGATGCACTCAAGAAATTTCAAAAATAAAGAACATAACACAGAAACAAATAAAGGAACTCAGACAGGACTTAAACAAACACCAAAGTGAAACAAAGGACACTGTAAAAAGAAAGATACATGAATTAAAGAGGACCACACTAATTATAAAAGAGGAGTTGAACAAAGATATGGAAAACTTCAGAAGAAAGAATCAAACAGAAGTCCTGGAAATACAAAGACCCTATGGTTAAACAAAAAACACACTGGAAGTCCACTCTAGCAGACTAGAACAAGTGGAAGACAGAATCTCAGAGTTCAAAGACAAAATAGCAATTAAAGAAAAAGCAGAAGAAATCTTAGTCCATCAACTCAAGAGCTGTGAAAGGAATATGTAAGAACTCACTGACTCCATCAAAAGACCAAACCTGAGAATCATGGGCATTGAAGAACAAGAGGTACAAGACATACATAACATACTCAATAAAATAACAGAAAATTTCCCAAATTTTGAGAAAGTTTTGCCCATTTGTACAGGAAACCTCCAGGTCACCTAACAGACTTGACCAAAACAGAACTCCATGGCATATAATCATTAAAACAACAAGCACAGAGACCAGAGAAAGACTATTGAAGATTGTAAGAGAGAAAAAGCAAATAACATATAAAGGTAAACCCATCAAAATAGCAGCAGATTTCTCAATGGAAACCATAAAAGCAAGAAGAGCTGTTGGGCCATCTTGAGTAAGGTATTTTAGGCACTGAATGAAGATAACTTCAGATCTAGGACATTCTACCCTGCAAAACTGTCATACAAAATTGATGGAGCAATAAACATCTTCCATGATAAACAGAAACTAAAACAATATATGACCATAGAGCCAACATTACAGAAGATTCTACAAGGAATTCCACACACAGAAGATGAAAAAAATGAAATCATGACAGGAAGCATCAAACCACAGGAGAAGGAAAGCCAAGCAATCAGAGTAGAACTTATTTGACTGCATACCTATCATTATTAATACTGAATGTCGACAAACTCAACTCCCCCATCAAAAGACACCATTTGGCAAACTGGAATAAAAGGAAGATCTGACAATCTGTTGTTTACAAGAGACCAATCTCATTGACAGAAATAAACACTGGCTTAGGGTGAAAGGCTGGAAGATTTACCAAGCCAATGGCCCCTGAAAATAGGCAGGATTAGCAACAGTAAATCAGGCAAAGTAGACTTCAAACTTACATTGGTCAAATGAGCTAAACAAGGACACTTTACACTAATAAAAGGTGTAATCATCAACAGGAAATAACAGCTGTCAACCTATATGCACCCAATATCAGTACACCCAATTTCATCACACATACAATATAGGACTTAAAAGCATATATAGACTTCAATAGAAGTCTTCCAAAAAAGAAAAGTTTAGGAACTGACAGTTTCTTGGCTGCACTCTACCAGACTTTCAAAGAAGAACTAATAACAACACTCCTTAAACTTCCATAAATAGAAAGGGAAGGAACAGTTAAGAAGTGTTCTATGAAGCCAGTATTACACTCATCCAAAAACTAGAGGACACATCCAAAAAGGAGAACTACAGGCCAAATCCTTAATGAACTTCAATGTAAAAATCCTAAAACAACATATCAGAAAGATCATTCACCACGACCAAGTCGGCTTCATCTCAGAGATGCAGAGGTGGTTCGACATACACAAATCTATAAATGTAACACAGCACATTAATATAAACAAAGACAAAAACCACATGAGCATCTCAATACATGCAGAAAAAGCCTTTGATAAGATTCAACACCACTTTATGATAAAAGCTCTAAGAATGCATTTTTTGAGACAGGGTCTCGATGGTAGCCCAGGTTAGCAAACTAGGAATAGAAAGAATGTACCTCAACATCATAAAGGCTACATATGACAAACCTATAGCCAACATCATTCTTAATGGGGAAAAAACTGAAACAATTCCCCCTAAACCCAGGAATGAGACAAGGGTGCCCACTCTCCTCACTCCTATTCAACATAGTCCTGAAACTCCAAGCAGGAGCAATAAGGCAAGAAGAAGACATAAAAAGAATACAAATAGGTAAAGAAATAGTCAAAGTAAGCTTATTATCAGATGACATGATCCTATACCTCAAAGACCCCAAAACTTCTAGACACCATAAACAGCTTCAGCAATGTAGCAGGATACAAAATCAACTATAAAAATCAGTAGCCTTTCTATACACCAACAAGGAATAGTTTGAGAAAGAATCTAGGAAATCAATTCCATTTACAATATACTCAAAAAAAATCACATACCTAAGAGTAAATTTAAGGAATGATGTAAATGACCTCTATGAGGTAAACTACAAAACACTGAAGAAAGAGATTGAGGAAGACTACAGAAAATGGAAAGATCTCCCATGCTCATGGATTGGCAGAATCAACATAGTAAAAATGGCTATACTACGAAAAGCAATCTACATGTTCAATGCAATTCCCATCAAAATCCCAATGACATTCATCACAGAGATTGAAAAATCTACACTAAAGTTCATTTGGAAACACAAAAGACTGTGAATAACCAACACCATACTGAGCAAAAAGAACAACATTGAGGTATCACAATTCCCAACTTTAAAGTATACTACAGAATCATAGCAATAAAAGCAGCTTGGTTCTGGCACAAAAACAGATATGAAGACCAGTGTAACAGAAACAAAATAGAGGATCCGGATATGAACCCACACAGCTATGCCCACCTTATGTTTGACAAAGGCACCAAAAACTTACAATGGAAAAAAAGAGTCTTTTCAACAAATGTTGCTGGGAAAAGTGGTTATCAGCCTACAGAAAACTGAAACTTGATCCATGCCTGTCACCCTATAATAGTATCAGCTCAAAGTGGATTAAGGACTTTAATATCAGACCCAAAACCTTGCAATTAGTACAGGAAAGAGCAGGGAATACACTGGAAGAAACAGGTGTAGTCAAAGACTTCCTCAGTAGAACTCAAGCAGGCCAGCAGCTAAGAGAAAGAAAGGAAAAATAGGATACATGAAATTAAAAAGCTTCTGCACAACAAAAGAAATGGTCTCTAAATTGAAAAGACCACCCACAGAGAAGAGAAAATATTTGCCAACTATACATCAGACAAAGGACTGATAACCAAAACAGAGCTCAAAAAACTAAACTCCCCAAAATTCAATGAACCAATAAAGAAGTGGGCAAATGAACTAAACAGAACTCTTTCAAAAGAAGAAATCTAAATGGCCAAAAGCACACATGAAAAAATGCTTACCATCCCTATCCATAAAGGAAAATGCAAATCAAAACCACACTAAGATTCCACCTCATCCCTGTTACAATGGCTATCAACAAGAACACCACCAACAACAAATGTTGGTGAGCATACAGGGAAAAAGGAACCCTCATCCACTGCTAGTGGGAATGTAAACTAGTACACCACTTTGGAAAACAATATGGAGGCTTCTTTAAAAACTAAACATAGATCTGCCATATGATCCAGCAATCCCACTCTTGGGGATATACCCAAAAGACTGTGACACAGGTTACTCCAGAGGCCCTTGCACACCCATGTTTATTGCAGCACTATCCACAATAGCCAAGCTATGGAAGCAGCCAACATGCTCCACTACTGACAAATGGATTAAGAAAATATGGTATTTATACACAATGGAATTTTACTCTGCCATGCAGAATGAAATCTTGTCATTCTCAAGTAAACAGATGGAACTAGAGAAGATCATCTTAATCGAAGTTAGCCAGGATAGAAGACCAAATATCGCATGTTCTACCTCATATGTGGATTATAGACCCAAAACAAATGCAATAATATTATTGAACATGGGTCACACACTAAGGGAAGAATATGTACAGGAGAAATAGGGAAAGGAAAAGAAACCTAAAACTTGAATATGGTTGATGTGCTCCCTGTTGAGGAGTGAATAGAATTATCTTAAGCTGGCAGAGGCCACTATGGGAAGGGGACCAGGAAGTAGCTAAGAGGTCTGGTAGAGATGAACCAATGTGGGTTGCAATTCACGAGTGCGTGGAAGCATTGCTAGGAATATCTCTGTAAAAGTATCTTTATCTCAAACTAGCAAAAACTCTTTGTCTTTCTTATTATCTCCTATGTTTTCTCTTCAACAAAATCAGAGAAAAGGGCAGAGCAAGAAGATTCTGCCTGGAAAGGGGGTGAGGGAGTGTAGCACAAACGAAATGCACATATGAAGGAAAAAAAAGGTTATTAAAGTTAACTTCTGTTCCCTTACACTCAGGAAATGATATTAGAAAATCAAGGCCATTATAGGCCAGGCTATCCTATGTCCAAGAACCCCAGATTTGACATCTAAAGGAAACATTTCATCTGATGGCTAACAAAAATGATCATACTGCAGCTCAGAGATGGTATTTCTCCAGACATCAATGACTCCCTTTAAGGGAAATGTCACAGCCAACTAAAATCTCATTGAGGTCTTCTAAAGTCCATTAAAATCATTTTAAATGTCCTCAGCTGAAGGCAGCAAACCATCACTTAATTATGCAGGATTTCTGATTGTTCATCACCAACCCTGCTCTCATTCAGCTTTTCATCCCTTGTGTGTCTCCTCGATGAAGAGTTTCCATTCATCTGAACAACAGCTTTTGTCAAAACACACATGCACAGGAAATCCATGCAAGTCAACTCCCTGTACAGCTATCCTTATCTCAACTAGCAAAAACCCTTGTTCCTTCCTATTATTGCTTATACTGTCTTCAACAAAATTAGACATAAGAGCAAAATAGTTTCTGCCAGGTAGCAAGGGGGTGGGGGAGAGAGGGAGGGGGTGTGGGGGTAAGGGAGGGGGTGGAGGAAGGGGGGAGAAATGACCCAAACATTGTATGCACATATGAATAAAATAAAAATTAAAGAAAAAAAAGCTGTGAGTGGGCACAATAAGGGGAAGCCTATCAGTCAGAGTATGAACAAAGTTAGACAGTGAGCCAGTCTTTTCTCTGTACTACTGCCTCATTCACACCCTTGCTTGTCTGATAGTCAGCCATTTTACCAATTTTAAATCTCACTTTTTTAAGTAAAAGCCAATGTTAATACATTTCCGATGAATGATACATAAGAATAGTTATGTTTTCAGCTAAACTGATAATGTCCCATTCACCACTTGTTAAGTGGGATTTAGAGACTTACTAAAAAACAATTTAATAGTCTTCCTTGCAGAGAATAAAATGAGAAGTTATAAAGATTTCATAGGAAATATGTTTTATGTGTTGGCAGGAAAGATAGTAACTGTATTGTAGGATGATAACATAGCTTACTCTTTGGGATAAAACAAATTGTGTGAGAGCCAAGCCTGGTTGTTCACACCAGTAATCCAGCTACTTGGGAGGTAGAGATGGGGAGGATTGACATTAGAGGCCAGTCTAAGCAAAAAGGTATCAAGACCTCATCTCAAAGAACAAACCAGACAAGGTGGTACTTGTCTGTGATCCCAGCTATGTGGGAGGCAGGAAGTAGAAGTATTGCAATCTGAGGCCAGTCTTGGGCAAAAACAAAACAAAACAAAAACCCTTTGAGATCCTACCTTAAAAATGACTAAAAATAAAAAGTATTGGGGAGCATGGCTCAATGGGTAAAGCACCTTCCTAACATATGCATAACCATAAATTCAAGCCCCAGTACTGCCAGAAAAAAACAAAAATGAAAACTTTAATTGTATGATTTGTCAATTCTCTAACAATGACAAATGAAAACCATCAAGTTAACATTCACCCACTTTGGCTTTATTATTTCAGATTCTACGAGGATTCTAAATTTCAACAATACAGCTTACTGAGATTAAATAATGAAGACAGAAGCATATATGCAAGTTATTCCTTCAAACAATTGTCTCCCAACTCCCCAAAATGGTTCTTGAGACTGGAAAAAGATGTGTATAAATCCTCATTGTTTTCTCTTCCTGTCCTATGAAACAGCTAAAGACAAGTATGGGTAAGTCAATTAAGATAATTTTAAGGAAAATTACATTAATTCTATTTCCAGTATAATTTCATTGGAAATCATTGAAAATTGATATTTGACAACCCAGAAGCACTTCCCGACTTGGAGCAGGTGCGGGTTCCAATAACACACTCCTCAGACAGAACAAAGCCCTGCTTCATGTGATTACCCTTATTATTCTGTGATTGCTACTTCCTGATCAGGGATACATTCTGCCATAAAAAGTGCTGCAGAATTAACTGTGGATTATGTATGAAGTTATTGGGGGCAGGGGACAAGTGCAAGAGAAGGCTCTCAAGTATTTTCTGTTGATGCAGAATGAGTGACAGCTCCAGGTGAAATTATGCACAACAGAGGACCATGATTAATACATTGTGTTTGTTTAAAAGAAAATAAGGTCACAGAGTATCGCAGAGTATTTTTGAAGACAATGTATGAGGAAAAGATAAATTGGAAAGATAGATGATGCCCTTGTTATTTGAATATGCATCATTTAAGGGATGAAATGCTGATGGGAAGTACCCTGGTAGGGGTTTTGGGGTATTGGGCATTGTATTTCTCTCTCCTCTCCCCTATTCTTCTCTCTCTCTCTCTCTCTCTCTTTCTGAAATGATGTTCATGTCTTTAAAGACATTCTCTCCCCTTCTACACACCCTATCTCAGCCAGGTAGAAAAGTAAATTCAGTTTCAGAGTCAGTGCCAAATCCAGGTAGAGGAGAAGAAATGTTGGGAATGGATGGAAATTTAAATATGTATCAATAGAGCATTTGTGTGATGGACTAAGCAAACATGTACTTTTGAAGAAAAGCTGAGGTATTGACCAAGATCAGATCACTAGGTAACAGAACAGAATAAAGCATCAAAAATTTCAAAAGTGTGACAAGCTACCAGGACACAATGAGAGGGCACAAAAGCTATGTGAGGATGTTCCAAATCAAGAATCACTGTCATGGATAAAAGCTACTTTCTATGGTTTTCTTCTCTAAAGTGTTTAAGTGTGCACTTCATGGTAACCGTCATTTGTCTTAGCCCAACGTTCACGTCAACAGTCCTCTGACTTGATTGCTGAGTACAACTGTCTTGAGGCCCAGACCTTGTCCCCAGATTTCAAATTCAGTTGGACAAGGAGCAAGACCCAAGCATCAGGTCTACAAAACTATTTGTGGCTAAGAATGGAAAAGACACATTTATATTCTGGTACTCTCGAGAAAATAATGAAATATATTGTTTTATATATAATAAAGTTAAACATGTATAACTTCTATATCAACAGTGTTTTAAACCTTTTGAAAATATCACATACATAAAAATGAATACATTGTAAAGTTTGCAGTTTAAACCAAGCATTCCAGTTATTTCCAAACAGTTGAAAACAGGTATAAGAGTCAGAAATGTATTGATAAATACAATACATAGAGATAGCTATAGAAATTAAGGTTGTCATAGTTACTTGTAAGAAAATGAAATTAAAAGAATTAGGAAATGAGACAATAAAAAAATATAGAGTAACAATAGACATTAAAGACTTTTAACTTTGCTCTCATTTTGGGAATTAACTCATTACATTGTTTCCATGTTATTCAGGATCTCTGTGAGCAAAGATATGTATCAAATACCTAAATGGCATACTACCTCATACTAAATACAAATTTCTTTAAATAACTACATTCAATATTTTTGTTGGCGCTTAGGCTGAACTTTAAAAAAAATAAAGGTGAAAATGTACCACTGCTATCTTTGGGGAGGTTGTGCTTCTATGGTGGCAGGCAGGACATAGGTCTCAGTACTTTATACTCAATTTTGCCGTGAACCAAAGACTACTCTACAAATAATCATTAAAGATAACGAAGGTGGTGCAAAAAGTCAACAGTCAATTTATAAAATAAGATGTGCCATACAACTTCTCTCTATAATTAATGTCTACACCTTCATTGGATATTTAAAAGCTGTGAAATGTACAATGTACATGTGTTCTTTCCCTCTTTTCCTTGATTTTCCTTTCTTGCTCTACATTGCTTCTCTAAGTATGATTAGGAACCAAGATAGTAAGCATTTAATTGTTTCAAAAGTCACTTAATCATTCTCATTTCCAGAAATAAAAAGAATTTGAAAAGGTTCAGGAGTCATGGGTAGAAGATAAGTAGTGGCAAGACACTAAGTACTGGGCAATTCATTTTCTCTCATTTTATTCATGTAGCATAATGTGAACAGTAATTTACTAAATGTCTTCAATTTGACAGATGATGTCACACAGCAATTTGGAGAACTATGCTATTAGCTACAACCTATATCAATCAGTGAGTCTGAAAATTTCTCTTCTTCAACTAGCTTCATATCTACCTCTCATTTTTTTCAAATGGCATCTTTCTCCTTCCTGAGCATAACCCAAACCAACACATATTATGTTTCTTTGAGAACAACACCTTTGGTATTTATCCTTGAAGTTCTCCTGTATCTTTGGAAAATGAATAGATATTTGAATACAACCAGTTCATCTAGTGCATTGAAGAATTTGGTTTTATTTTAATTTAAATTTTTGATTTGCACTGTATGGCATCAAATTACCTGAATGAATGACTGCATGTTCCATATACAATTCCTTTCCCTGCTATTCAGAGTAATTTCAATTGCCTTCCACAGGAATAACAAATCAATAAATCCAGATCAAAATTGCCAGCAGAACTGACAGGTTTTAAATCCAATAACTATAAAGATTTCCCAGCTTTTCTCTTCTCCTTTTCCAAAGTGTGGAACATTGGCAATACGTTACCATGTCTATATAGCCTTAGTGACCATCTTACAGATAAGATATACCTAATGTAAGCTGATGGCCCTGGGGATCAAATCCAGCCCACACACGGTAGGCAAGTGCTCTACAAGTGAGCTACCTCATACTTTTGAAAAGACTGAAAAGACAAGAGATCTTGAACCTCGATCCTGACTCCTAAAAATGAGTCACTTCACTCCCCCAAATCTAATATACCATTGAGGTAAAAGACAAGAGGAATCCTGGCAATTAAGTTATCACATTTTGAGGAAAATCATGAAAATAAACAACATTAATGTGAGATCTTTGAAAAAGACGGACTAGAGAGTTTCAGATCATAAGGCAGTTTTCTGTCTCTGACATGTGCACAGATAAGTATTTTAAACTTGTATGCCTCACTTTTCTTTTTAAAGAAAAAAATATAGGTCAAGGGATTTTATGAATGCATATTTGGGTATTTAATATGAATATGTATTATCTTATAGAGGAGAATTAATACAGAGCTAGGAAACCTTTGGATATTGTCTACTTTGAAGAGGAAATCCACTAAATAAACACATGAATCTATGCTATTCTCCAGTCAATTGGAGGGTGAATTAAATGAAGTCCAATTAAGTCCATTTTTGTGTTTTTTGGTTAGGATAACAGTTGACTGTGATGGGTTTTATAAAACTGGGGGATCCAAAAAAATTAGTAGCTATGATACCAAAAAAGTAGACTCACTTCAGGTACAATTATTTAAATATAATTAAATGTATCCTGTAACTAAGGGTTTTCTATAAAAAAAATACTAGCAAAGAATGATAATTCTTTGAAGAATGCTACCTTTGCCCTTTGAAATGAACTATAAGTACACATGCAACAAACCCATACCACAAAAATGTATACAGGTAGTAGTAATTAATACACAGACTTTGTATCAGCTTACAATTTTTTCTATAAACTTTCCTACTTGGTATTTGTTATACCCTCAGCCAGCTCAGGCCAGAATGGATTTCAGTCCTTTCTTCCCCAGCTATAACAATAATGATACACGTTAGACACTTACTCTATGCCAGCCCCTATTTCAAGTTCTGTGCATACTACATCTTTCTACACATTTAATTCTCTCATAAATTCTCCATTTTACAGATGAGAAAAATGAGGCACTTACTCTAAATCAGTCATCTAAAATCTTATACATCCCTTGATGCCCACAGAAGATTCATAGGGTCTTTCAAAGGCCATTTTAAACTAAACAATGCCTTACAGTCTACTTCTAGCTGCTTATGTGGACATGCCACATTTTGTCATTCATTCATCCATTAATGGAGCTTGGGTATTTGTACTTTTTGACTATTATAAATAGGGCTACTGTAAGCATTCATGTATAACTCTGTGTGTGTGTGTGTGTGTGTGTGTGTGTGTGTGTGTGTGTGTGTGTGTGTGTGGTGTTTAACACTCAGGCATATAAATAGGAGTGGAATTGTTGGGTCATATGTGAACTCTAAGATAGCCTTTTAAGGAACTGCCAAGTGGCTGAACTATTTTTAAATTCTTACCAGCAACACATCTGTATTTCTCTACCTATACCCATTCTGGACATATGAAGTAGAATCTCACTGGAATTTTGAGTTGCTTTAATGACTAAGGATATTGACCATCTTTCCATGTGCTTACTGGCTATTTGCATGTCCTCATTGGAGAAATGTTTATTCAGATCCTCTGTCCATTTAATTGGATCATTCATTTTTATTGTTGATATCATAGTGCTTGTGAAATATTTTCTTCTTTTTTACTAGCCAGAAAACTCCTCTTGTGAATACACATAAAGTTACATATTATGTAAGATCTTCTCTCATATATCAGGACAGTCATTATTTTATACTTACTGGTTTCTTTTTACCAATGTTCACAGTTACATAGTTGAATATAGTGACAACCAGGTAGCTGGAATAAACTTGGGGAGTTACAAATTCCATCTCCATCTCTTACTTGCCTTGTGACATTGATCCAGTCACTTAATCTCTCAAAAGTATTAGTTTCCTTATCTTACAGTAGGCTTAATGGAAACTTAGCACAATAGGTGATAATGTACTTAGTTCATTCTTTGACACATAGCAAGCATCCAACATATATAGTTATTTAGGTTCATGTCCTCCAAGATGGAGATACCAAAGTAGGATTGGAGCAAGGGTAGGAAAAGCTAAGGAGACCTTATGAAGGGAAAGAAATAAGGTCAGGAAGGAAAGCTCTCAGATTGCACCCCAGCTCCAAGAAAGGTTGGCCCAGGCCCACAGAGAGCATTATATCCCATGTCACCAGTGACAGAAGGAAGAAGTCCTAAGTCCTGCTAACCTGTACTTACCTTAGTATGACTGTTGTGATCATTCATTGGCTGACAGCATTCAGAGAAGGTATAGTCTCAACACATGGTTGATGGTGAATACAAAGGGTCAGCCACTGGGAGCATCAATCAATTATGCTTTTAGCAGCAGAACTGAGTGAGCATTTTCATGGCACTACATATTATATTGCAAAAAATAAATATAATCATATTTTCACTATTGCTTTAATTACATGCTATAGTAAATGTGTTTTTTTAGTCCTGTCTCCAATACCAGAAAGAGCTTTTCAGTGACGGGGAATTTGTCTTTTCATCTTCATATCCAGAAATAGCATGGCATGTACTAGTAAATCCATACTAAGCAAATAAATTACCCAAGCTTAAGTATGCATACATACCTGCATATGTGAGTACATATACACATATGTGTACGCACATACACACATACAGTTAAGTTTCAAAGTTGTAAATCCAAACTCAGTTTTTCATGTCTGGATTAGGAGTTGATGAAAAGAAGACAACACTAAGATCACCACTGAGAGTAGCAAGCAATTTTAGAAGCAAATTTAGCTACAACTCACTTTTTACTAAGATCATCCCTTTCTTTTCCATGAGAGCAGGTTTATGTAGCTATAACATAAAGGAACTCTACAGATCTTCAGGAAAAAAGTGATTATCAAACAATTTCTATTGTGGATAGTTCATTATCAAATGATTTTTTAAAGTTTTGGTTTTTTATTGCACATAGATGCTTTCTGTAAAGAAATTTCAGTCCAAGTGTTATTTATTAGAGCTCTCATTAGAGTTAAGGCAAAAAAAGAGAAAAGACTGGATTTCACTGGAAATTGCTTGATTGTCATTCTCTGTCCAAGAAGTCCTATCCAATGCATTAAAACTGAGGCAAAAACACATGCAGCTAGTACATGAATGTCTTTTTCATTGAAAAGTTATCTAAATGATGACAATTACTGATTACATAAGTGACCTCTGCTAATAACAGAGCAATCTTTTGAGAATCTGGCTAGCAGTCAAATGGTATCTGAACAAACCCTAAAGGGTGTTTGTACTAATTGTGTGTTTCTAATACCCCCCAAGAAAATGGTCAGCCTTCACTGATTTCTAACATTTCTCATAACTTACTAGTTTCATACTGACATTTATTTCTTGATATATGATTATAGAATTTAAAATTGGAACGTTTATACTCACAGAGGCTGTGTGGTGATATCCTCTACAATGCACAGCTTGATATATTAGAGTAAGAGCAGAGATCTGCAATCTTCCCCACATGTTATTTTCTCAGTGAATAAGGTCATCCCAATTAATGTAGAAATGTTGAAATAGAAGAAAGTCAGCCAAATGAAAGCAAGTATACTTTGAGAGTGTTTGAACAATTGCATTATTCTAATTAAAATAGATCTTTTTGTTTACTTGATCTCATCATTTTTCCAAATCATTGTATTGTTCACAGCTCATTAATCAGTATCAATGTATTATTATCTAATAATAATGGAGGCAAATCTAACCTTTATAATTTCAAGAATCAGACTAACTTAACATTCAGTTTCTATAATTGAATCATTGATACTAAGAAGAGTAGTCTTGGTTGTTTTATGATTATAATCTTCTTTAATTGAAATGATTCCTTACAATTAATTATCTGACAGTGTTTATTGTTGCTCAGTATATCTCTCTGCAGCTACACATAAGCAAATAAGAACAACATTGGCAGAAAAACCCTTCAGATGTCACATTTTTAATAGCAAAAAAGGCATAAATAAACTGTTATCTTATAAACATAAACATAAATTATAAACATTTGAATTAGTTTCTATTTTACATAGATAAAAAAGAGAAGTTACATCAATTAATATAAAGTTAAGTAGTAAAATTGCTGTTACAAAATACTTATATTAAATATATAACCTAGTCGAAGTATAATTTCTAAAATCTTGAAAGGCAAAAACAAAAGGTTGCTCATATCCTATGCAGGTGTATTCTGTCTTTAAAAGAAAATTGAAATAAAATAGAGGATACTGCTCTCTATAGTCAAGATTAAGAAAATGTCCCCAATTTCTCTATTCAAATGGAATTTGGGAAGAACGATAATGTGAACATGTATGTCATGTTTTGTAAATGTCAGTACGTGTTAGCAGTATAGCAGATGACAAAACACATTAAATTAATACGGAAGCATATCTCAAGAACTAGAACAGTGCTATTGTTTTATGGTAATGCTTTCACTTCTGGGAACTTTATAAAAAGAAAATAATTATACAAAAAGTTAGTTTTGTAATGATGTCATTACAAAGCTCTACATGCAATGAAGAAATTTTGAAAGAGTTCAAAATGTCTACAATAGATGCACAGTCCAATCAACTCTGGCATAGTAGGTCACCTGATGTGATATCATTTGTCCATTATAATTACAAAATCTATGTGAAAACAGCTAAGTGTAGTTATGCAATATTAAGTGAAAGTGCAAAATGATCTATATGTTTATAGTGATGTTAAGATACTTTTAAATGTCAAAAAATGAAGCAGATTTTACAAATAAAGCACATTTGACTAAGACAATGAGAATAATACCACTCTAATCTTTTTGCAAAATAATTCTTTCTTTCAGTGCTTTTATGCATTGTCAACAGTAAAGCAAATTGTGAGCATAAATTCTACAGAAACATTAAATTAACTTGAAATAAGAATTTCATAATTTAGACTAAGCAAGTGAGATAGCAGATTTTACAGATATTCTTTTAGGCTCTGTTAAATCTGATAGCTTAGCACTATTCTTCCAGCTGTTTGTACAAATAGAAAAATGGAAAGAGGAAGAGCCTGTTCATATTTTCACCTGTTAAGAAGACTGCTCCCAGCATCACTGTGTTCTTTGAAACTCATAGAGAGTAATATTTAACTTGAACATCATATTTTGCCATGAAACATGTTAAATTGCCAGCACTTTATTGAAGTGTGGCACTAGATATTCAATGTAGCATTATCTTTCACACAATTTACCCTACGCTCATCTCCTTATACCAAATATGAGTATAAGGCAGCCTTCCATTTCTCATCAGAAGACAAGTATGAATCATTACTAACACCATAGCGAATACCTAGAGGCTACAGTGAGTTTAGAGTTATAATAAAATGTTGTATCTAATATAGAATTTTAGCACTTTCGGGTGTCTCTCTCATACTAAAGTGATAATTGCGCTATTGGGCTGTTTTATGAGGCATTTTTTTCACCTCCAGAGTAACTAGACGAATGAAGGTTAGAAATTTCATCCTGAAGGTTAGAAATTTCATCCCAACAGAACAACAGGATTACTGCTTAGGAAAGAGTGCCACAGAGTACATGACAGAAGGTTTTGCATGCATATTTTTATGCCTATAATTTCATTGGCTACTAAACTATAAATTAAAGTAAAATTACTATTAAATTAATATTGCTCAAAAAAGAATACAAGGAGAAATTTCCAGATGAAAAGTGAGTACCAAGTAATTAGCAAACCTTCAGCTGATTTGTAATTGACAGCATGCATCAAATTTAACTATTTTAATGTTGGAAATGCTGCTGTGCCTAGAATAATCAACAATTAGACCAAACTCTCTTAATACCATGTGATAACATTTTAAATCTGTATTGTTCAAATTTTACATGAATTGCCTCTTCACTAAAACTTTCATAATGTGAAGCTGGAAGTTTTAGGGAAGTATAACATGCTGAAGGTTATGAAACAATTTGTTTGGAATTATTTAGAAAAAAGAAAATTAACAGAAAACATTACAAAAAAGGTACAGAGAGTTTCTTATGGCCTGTGTCTAATTTCTCCTATTGCTAATATTGTACTATAATACTTTTCTCAAAACTGAGAAACCAACATCAAGGCATCATTATTAACTCAACTCCAGACTGTTAGAATTGCACCAGTTTTTCCAGGAATGCTGTTCTTCTATTTCAGGAATCAATCTAAATTAGTGCATTGTAATTGCCATAATTACTTTTTGAAAGAAAAAAGTGAAGAATACAAAAATTATTTAATTGTAAAATGTAGTTACATTTTCCTGCCTCGTCTTACATCTGTACATAGTATAAAATATCAATAGCAAAATGAAAACCAAAGGTAGTAACATTCAACTTATGCATAGACCTTGTTTCTATAATGAGGCACTGTCCAGGGAAACCAGGGATAAATTTATCCACTGTATTTTATTTCTCCAAATCAAAACTTCTAAGTTCCTGCCTACAGGATTAGCTAGTATATCCTAGTATCTCCTTAATGAGCAGTTCCACCTCCTATCTTCTTCCCCTCACCCCTCTCCCCAAAAAAACACTCACAGGTTTTATTCACATCAGTGTGGGAAAGAGTTAATTGGATTTTCATAGTAAAGAAAGAAATTACTGATTTCCAATTAACCTACATTTGCCACAGTTCACATTGCGTCCAATATTGCTGGTGGAATGTGGACTTCCAGAGGTTTGGCTCTTGTTTGCAGGGCTGTATTGTGAAGGACTCATTGTCCTAGCCTCTGGTTACTTTTCAGAGAAAACACTAGGTTGGCCTCTGAGTGCAAACCTTTCAGGTGTGCTTCTTCCTGATTTCCTCACAGTTCCCTTATTTCTAGGTCTTTCACTTTAGGTGTCTCACAGTCATTTCCTCAAAGTAGCAGGCATTAAAGAGCACTGTCTTGGGAAGATTCTTGATTCGTACTTGGAGAACTTGAGAGTTTCTGTCCTTTTTTCCCTCTGAGTCTGTCTTTTTGCTCTTCCTTCTTCTACTCCTTGGAGTTGGATGTTTTCTTTCTTTATCAACATCCTGCTCCGAAGAAGATAGACAAATGGCCTCTAAGAACATAAAAGATGCTTAACATTGTTGGTCGTCAGAGAAATGCAGCTCAGATTACCAAGAATGGCTCTAATGATGACAAAGACATAGCAAGTAGTGGCAAGAATGTGAAGAAACTGGAACTTCAACCATTGTTGGCGGGAAGGCAAAATTCTTCAGCCTGTTTTGTAAACAGTCTGGCAGTTGTTTAAGATGCTAAACAGAGTAAGGATAAAGGGGAAAGATGGAGGGTATGAATTCAACTATGATATATCGTAAGAACTTTTTTAAAGGTCACAATGTACCCCCAGTATCACAAGAATTTAAAAAAATGCTAAACAGCACTACTATGTGATTCATCAATTCTACTGGTGTCGATATGTATCCAAAAGAAATGAAAACATGACCATTTTAATACATATGCATGAATGTTCACAGAAGCATTACTCATGATGTAAATAACCCATGTGCTCATCAACTTATAAACGGATTTTAAAAAGTTACTGATCCCAAAATAAGACATAATTGGCATGAATATGACATGGATGAGCATCAAGTATAGTATACTAAGTGAAAGAAACCAAACACAAAATCCCACATATTGTATTATTTCCTTCATGGGAGATGTCCAGAATAGGCAAAGGTATAGAGAGAGAAAAATATCTTAGTGACTGCCTCCAGCTTGTGGGGAGGGATAAGAGGAATCCCTGCTTATTGGTACAGGACTTCTTTTGAAATGATGAGAACACTCGAGTATTTGATTATGATGATGGTTGCACAAAATCCTATAAGTATACCTAAGACTACTAATTATATATTTAAATTGTGGGTTATATGGCATATAAATTATATTTTAATCTACCAAAGTGCCAACCACAAAAATAGCATACACTGATTTTATTATGCCACTGGAAATATTAATTAGAAGCTCATCTAGCTACATATTTTTATAATTTATATTAGGATATATTCATTATACAGAGGGGATTCATAGCAACAATTCCAATTAGACTTGTACACCAGTTACATTGCCTCCCTCATCTCTCCCCTCAGCCCTGACTTAAAGCAACTGCAAGAGGTTTCTTAGTTCTATTTCATATAGGTGTATGAGTCTATCAACCATATACCATCACCTTAATCTCCTTCCTTTCACCCTCTCCACCTGCCCACTAGAACCCCCTCCACACACACTCTATCTATTTTACAGTCTCATTTTTTGTTGTTAATATTTAAGTTGATGTTCAAAGGAATTTCTCAACATAGTCCCTCTGTGGGTATACTTTACTTTGGCCCATTCAACCCCTTCCATTACTCTTCCTTATGCGTTCACATCCAATCCCCCATTTTCCACAGCTTTCTATACACATCCTTATATAGTCTACCTTCACGTCTTATGTTTTACAATGTTACTGATGCTCTGTCATTCTCTTTTCCTTTCCCTCTTTCCCCAAGTCCATAGAGTAGTTACACTGATACAAACATGTTCTACATCTGAGTTTGTATATGATCATGCTTGTTTTTGTGTACATGTTTATCTTTGGATCTATCTTCCATGTATGAGAGAAAACTTGAGGACTTTGTGTTTCTGAGCTTGGCTTACTTCACTAAACATGATGTCTTCCAATTGCGTCCATTTACTTCAAACCATCATTCCTTATGGCTAAGTAATACTCCATTGTGTATATATACCACATTTTCTTGATTAATCACTCATCATTTGTAAGGCACCTGGGTTTCAAAGCTTGGCTATTGTGAATAGTGCTGCAATGAACATCGGTGAACAGGTGTCTCTATAATATCCTGTTTATGTTCCTTTAGGTAGATGCCCAGGAGCAGTATCTCTGGATCATACAGCAGTTCTAGCTCTAGTTTACTGAGGAATCTCCAAAGTTTTCCATAGTGGCTGTACTAATTTCCATTCCCACCAGCAGTGTATAAGGGTTCCTGCTTCACCACATCCTAACCAGCATTTGTTGTTGTTATTCCTCTTGATTATGGACATTCTAACTGGGGTGAGATGAAATCTAAATGTTGTTCTGATTTGCTTCTTTTATGACCAGGGAAATTGATGACTTCTTCATGTATTTACTGGCCATTTGTACCTCTTCTCTGAGAATTCCTTGTTTAATTCATGTGCTCATTTCTTTATTGGGGTATTGATTCTTTGGGGGCTGAGTTTTTTGTGTTCCCTGTGGATTCTGGATATTAGTCTCTGATCAGATGAGTAGTAGGCAAAGATGGTCTCCCATTCTGTGGGCTGTCTCTTGAGTCTGGTGATGTTTCCTTTGCTGTGCAGAAGCTCTCTAGTTTGGTGCAATCCCTTTTGTTCATTGTTTCTCTTAGATGCTGAGCCTTTTGAACTCTATTTAAAAAGTTGTTTCCTGTACCTACCTGTTCCAATGTATTTTCTACTGCTTCCTACAGTTGTTTCAAAGTTTCTGGCCTTATATTAAGGTTTTTTCTTCACTTTGAGTTGATTTTGGTGCAGAGTGAAAGATAGGGCTCTAGTTTCAGTCTTCTACATGTGGATATCCAGTTTTCCCAGCAGCATTTGCTGAAGACAGTGTTTTGGGATCCTTTGTTGAAGATCAGTTGGCTGTAGATGCATAGATTTGTGTCTGGATCTTCTATTCTGATCCATTGGTCTTCAACTCTGTTTTTGTGCCAGTGCCATGCTGTTTGTACTGTTATGGCTCAGTAGCATAGCTGGAAGTCAGGCATTGCGATGCCTCCAGGTTTGGACATTTTGCTCAGAATTGCTTTGGCTATTTGAGGTCTTTTTTTTTTTCCATATGTATTTCAAGATTGCTTTTTCTATTTCTGTGCAGAATGTCATTGGAATTTTGATAGGGATTATGTTGAGCATGTAGATTGCTTTTGGTAGTTTGGCTATTTTCACAATGTTAATTCTGCCAATCCATGAGCATGGAAGGGCTTTCCATCTTCTGATATCCTCTTCCATTTCTCTCTTCAGTGGTTTATAGTTTTCATTAAAAAGGTCTTTAGTTTCTTTCGTTAAATTTGCTCCAAGTTACTTTATGGTTTTTGAGGCTATTGTAAATGTGATTATTTCCGTAATTTCTTTCTCAGTCTGTTCTTTGTTGGAATATAAGAAGACTACTGATTTTTGGTTGGTTATATGCATCTAGTAATTTATCCATTTCATTTAAGTGTTCCAGTTTACTTGGATATAAGTTTTCAAAGTACTCTCTAATGATCCTCTGGATTTCATTAGTATTTTGGTTATGTCCCCCTTTTCATCTCTGATTTTATTATTTGTGTTTTTTCCCTCCTCCGTTTTGTCATGTTGGGTAAGGATTTGTCCATCTTGCTAATCTTTTCAAAGAACCAACTTTTTGTTTTATTGATGCTTTGTATAGTTTTTTTTTATTTTCTTTTTTGGTCTCTATCTTATTGATCTCAGCCCTGATTTATTATTTCTCTCTGTCTGCTGGGTTGGAGTTCAGTTTGTCCTTGTTTTTCTAGGAGCTTAAGGTGCCTCATTAGGTTGTTTATTTGAGAGGTCTCTGCTTCGTTTAATGTAGGCAGTTATACCTATAAACTTTCCCCTTAGCACAGCCTTTGCTGTCCCAGATTGTGGTAGGTTGTATTTTCACTTTCACTGGATTCTAAGAATTTTAAATTTTTTCCCCTATTTCTTTGGTCACTCACTGTTCTTTCAGCAGTGTGTTGTTTAGTCTCCATGTGCTTGAATGTTTTCTGTAGTTTCTTATGTTGTTGAGGTCTAGTTTTATTCCATTTTGATCTGATATGATGCAGGGGGTTATTTCAATGTTCTTGAATTTGTTGAGACTTGCTTTGTGTGCTAAAAAATGATCTATTTTGGAGAAACGTCCATGAGCTTCAGAAAAGAATGTGTATTGCCTGGTTGTTGGGTGAAATACTCTGTAGATATCTACCATGTCTTTTTGATCCAATGTGTGGAGTAGTTCTGAAATTTCTTTTTGACCTTTTGTCTGTATGACCTATCTATTAGTGACAGTGTGGTATTCAGGTCTCCCACTATCACTGTGTTAAGATGTATACTTGCTCTTAGGTCCATTAGAGTTTTTATAGCAGATGGATGCCCCTGTGTTTTGTACATATATGTTAAGAATTGATATTTCCTCTTGATGAATTTTTCCTTTAATTAATATGAAGTAAACTTCATTGCTTCTTTTGACTGATTTCAGGCAGAAGTCTACTTTGTCAGATATGATTACAGCTACTCCTGCCTGTTCATGGGGTCCATTTGCTTGGAAAAGTTTTTTTCACCCTTGACTCTAAGCCAGTGTTTATATTTTTGAGTGACATGACTTTCTTATAAGCAACATATTGTTGGGTGTTGGTTTTTAACCCTGTTTGCTATTCAATGTCTTTTGATTGGGGCATTGAGGCCATTTACATTCAGTGTTAATATTGAGAGGTGCCTGTTGTTTCCAGTCACTTTTATTGCCCTGTTGTTTAGTTTTACCTGTTCCTTATTTACTGGTCTTCTTGCTCAAAAGGGTTTATTCTTTCTTGAATCTTCCTGTTTCACTCCATTCTCTTCTGCATGTAAAATTCCTTTAGGTATCTTCTGTAGTGCTGGCTTGGTAGTCATGAATTCTTTTAGTTTTTCCTTATTGTGGAAGGTTTTACTTTCTCCTTCAATTAGGGAAGATGGTTTTGCTGGACAGACTAATCTAGGTTGACAGTTGCTTTCTTTCAGGGTCTTGCTTTTAGAATTTGAGTTGGGAAATCTGCCATTATTCTAATGGGTTTGCCTTTATATGTGACTTATCTTTTCTCTTTTGCAGCTTTCAGCATTCCTTCTCTGTTCTGTGTGCTGAGTGTTTTGATTATGATGTGTCTGGGGTTATTTCTTTTTGGGTCCTGATGGTTTGGTGTTCTGTAACTCTCCTGCACCTGGGTGACTCTTTCTCAAGGTTAGGGAAGTTTTCAGCTATTATTCTACTGAATAGTTGTCAGTGCTTTAGTTTATATCTCCTCTCCTTCTTCTACACCCATGATTTGTAGGTTTGGACTTTCTTTTCATGGTATCGCAGATATCTTCATATTTTCTTAGCATCCTTTCATGATCTTTTACTGCTTGGTCTAATGCCTCTACTTTGTCTTCTGTTCCTGATATTGTATTTACAACTTTCTCCACTCTGTTTTCCAAGCTTTTGAATGAGATTTTTATATGAGATATTGAGTTGTTTATTTCAGATTGATTATTTTTCATTGTTCCCATATCTATTGATTTCCTGTTTCTTTCCTGCATAGTCTTCTTGATTTCATTAATCTGTTTGTTTGTATTCTCTTTGCGCTCATTTAATTGTTTATTCACATTCTCTTTTTTTTAAATTTTTATATTATTCATATGTGCATACAATGTTTGGGTCATTTCTCCCCACTTCTCCCCATACCCTCCCTCTTTACCGCCCCCACTCCCTTCCTTACCCCCCCTTACCCCTCGCTACCCAGCAGAAACTATTTTGCCCTTATCTCTAATTTTGTTGAAGAGAGAGTATAAGCAATAATAGGAAGGACTAAGGGTTTTTACTAGTTGAGATAAGGATAGCTATACAGGGAGTTGACTTGCATTGATTTCCTGTGCATGTGTGTTACCTTCTAAGTTAATTCTTCTTGAACTATTCTTTTCTCTAGTTCCTGGTCCCCTTCTCCTATTGGCCTCAGTTGCTTTAAAGTATCTGCTTTAGTTTCTCTGCATTGAGGGCAACAAATGCAATCTAGTTTTTTAGATGTCTTACCTGTCCTCATACCTCCCTTGTGTGCTCTCGCTTTTATCATGTGCTCAAAGTCCAATCCCCTTGTTGTGTTTGCCCTTGATCTAATGTCCACATATGAGGGAGAACATACGATTTTTGGTCTTTTGGGCCAGGCTAACCTCACTCAGAATGATGTTCTCCAATTCCATCCATTTACCTGCGAATGATAACATTTCATTCTTCTTCATGGCTGCATAAAATTCCATTGTGTATAAATACCACATTTTCTTAATCCATTCATCAGTAGTGGGGCATCTTGGCTGTTTCCATAACTTGGCTATTGTGAATAGGTGCTGCAATAAACATGAGTATGCAGGTGCCTCTGGAGTAACCTGTGTCACAGTCTTTTGGGTATATCCCCAAGAGTGGTATTGCTGGATCATATGGTAGATCAATGTTTAGCTTTTTAAGTAGCCTCCAAATTTTTTTCCAGAGTGGTTGTACTAGTTTGCATTCCCACAGCAGGGTACAAGGGTTCCTTTTCCCCCACATCCTCGCCAACACCTGTTGTTTGTGGTGTTGTTAATGATGGCTATTCTAACAGGAGTGAGGTAGAATCCTAGTGTGGTTTTAATTTGCATTTCCTATATTGCTAGAGATGGTGAGCATTTTTTCATGTGTTTTTTGGTCATTAGAATTTCTTATTTTGAGAAAGTTCTGTTTAGTTCACTTGCCCATTTCTTTATTGGTTCATTAATTTTGGAAGAATTTAGTTTTGAGATCAGATAATAGCTTTTGTGTCTCTTGTTTTACCTCATTAACTGTTTTTTACTATTCTTTTTTGGAATTCAGTATTTGATGTCTCTTCCTCTATGCAGATGTTTAGATTCTTAGTGGTGGAGTTGGCTTCTGAGGGAGAGCAGCTGTCTTGCTGTTTCATTCTGCATTGAGATTTACCCATTTGGAGTTGTTTTGGGTTAAGTTTTTAATCCTTTGTGCCCTTCTAATTAGGGATTGAGCTTTTTCTCCCTGAATTCCATCAGTTTTTTTCAGAGAGGGGCATGCCAGAAACATTGCCCCTTACAGTGTTCTTCTTGTGGTGCAGATTACCTCTTTCCTCCTCAGTGATGGAGCTGGTGTTCCTTCTCTTTGATGGGGGATTGGGGACTCTCCTGCAGTCATAATTGGGAGTGTTGGACCTTTGTGCGCTGTAGGAGGAAAGCTTCTTGGTGCCCACAGAGTAATGGAATACCACTCTTGGAGAAGCTGGGATTCCAGCTCTTAGACAGGAGAGATGGGACATTCCTATAAGCAGGCACAGTGGGAAGTGCTGGGCCTCTGTGCACCTTGGGGAAGCAGGCCTTCTGGTGCTCCCCACAGAGTAGGAGGATACAGTTGTCTTCTGCTCCGTGGGGAATCTGGTGTCCTTGTGCTTTAATGGAGGAGTGGGGGCTCTTCCACTGTGAGCAGCAGCTGTTAAAAGCATGGGAGAACAAAATTGTGTGCAGTGAGAGTTCTGGAGCTTGCTTGCCAGGTGCAAGCATCCAGGAGCCCCATACAGTAGTGCAGCAGGCACAGGAGAACAAAACCTGCTGGTTTGTGCCTTGTGATACTGGGAGCAGTGGGAGCCCTGGGTCCTTCTTGTGCAGGGGTGCTGGTTTCTCTGGAATTTCAGGGTGTGAGGCATCAGGTCATGTAGCAGAGGGGAGTGTGGATCTCAGACTTCCTACATTTGTCAGGAAACAGGATTTATTGTAGAGTACAGAGGAGTGGAGCCATGTGGATATTTCAGGAGCAAGGGATAGGGAGGGTTGACCTGCAAGTGAGTTATTCCTCCTGTTCTTCCCATAGTTAGTTGTCTTTCTATTTGTAGACTGAGAGAGAGTTTTGCTTCTTGCTGGTCAGGGGACCCCTTTTAAGGTCCCCATTCTTCCTTCTTTAGGGAGTTGGTTGCTGCTGGGGTTTGGGGATGTCAACAATCCAACATCTTGGAAAGCTTTCCCCATCTAACCACATATAATAACAGTTATCCCTGGTTATTCATGACTCTAAGTGATTTTAATTTTTTCTCATTTTTTCTGTTTCCAAAATTTTCACAATACATAAGAATTACACTAATATTTCACAACTTTCATTTGAAGAAAATACCAACAGAAATTATCACATTTTCAATTTTTTGTGCACACAGCTTTTATTAATTCTGTGGTTTCTCTATTAATTATAATAAATGTATAATTTGGTTTTGTTAAAAATGGTTTTTTTACTCTGGCTTAGGAGTAGGTGGTGCCTCACTAGTCAGGGTAAAAAATTCATTCCTCTGTCTCTAATCTCCACTTCCAGACTTAGAGGAAGGAGACAATAATCAATTTTCATGAGCACAAAGCATGTTAACCTCCTTCCTCAAAAAAATCCAGAGTCTCCATTTTGAGACAGCAGAATGTATAGGGATATTAGTTCTTATTTTTGAATCTTGATAAAGAAAGAAAGCATCCAACTTCAACAAGTAAGAGAAGGAAAAGAAAGAAGATAAATCCAGAGACAGAAAAGGACAGAAACTCTTAAGTTCTCCTAGTACAAATCAAGAGTCATCCCAAGACACTCATCTTTAATGCCTACTGCTTTGAGGAAACTACTATGGGACACCTAAACAAGACCTAGGAATAAGGGACTGGTGAAGAATCATGAAAAAGTACACCTGAAATCACTTGATCATTTTATTGAGTTACTTGTTTTTTGATAGTTCAGTTGTAAGAATTCTTTATATATGCAGAATACAAGTTCCTTATGAGGTATATAATTTCCAAATACATTCTTCAACTCTGTGAATTATCTTCTAAGTTTCTTGAGTGTTTTGAAGAATAAAAGTTTTAAAATTTTGTGAAGTCCAACTTATCTACATGGAATCTCATCTAAGAATCTCATCTGAGGTTTACTTTTATGCTTTTTTCTGAAAATTTTATAGTTTTATTTCTCATATTTAAGTATTTGATTAATTATGAATTATATTTTTGTATAACATGAAGTAGAGATCCAATTTTATTCTTTTGCATATGGATATCCAGTAGAGCCAATAAAATTTGTAAAAACAGCTAATTTGTCTCTTGTTGTATTTTCTTGATATCCTAGTTGAAATCAAGTAACTTTAGATGTAAAAGTATTCTAAACTTGCATTGTATTCCTTTGATCTATGTGTCTACCCTTATGACAGAACCATACTTTCTTAATGTACCTTTGTATTAAGTTTTCAAATTGAGAAGCATTCATCTTCCAATTTTGCTCTCCTTTTTCAATACTGTCTGACTATTCTTATATCATTGACTTTCCTTATACATTCTTATGGAAAATAAGACTGCTTATTTTCCTTTGAAAAATAAGATTGTTGGAATTTTGGAGGATTGTGTTAAATTTATAGCTCAACTGTAGAATATTGTTTATTCATGGAGTTATTTCATTGTGTATTCCAGTGTAATATTATTTCATCTGAGAAGTACAAGTTTCTGATTCTTCCTGCCTCATTACACGTTTGTATCCTCCAGCACAGAAGTGGTGATGGTGAACATCTTCACCTTGTTTCCATTTATTTTTCATTGTTTTTTTTTAAATATTTTCTTTGGGGAAAATATTAAGCATTGGGAGTGATGTTCACTGTAAGTTCTCACAGATGCTTTTCTTATGTCCCTGGTTTCCTAGTTTTTTAGTATTGTCTAATGAAGGGATAATTTCTCAATATCTGTTGAGATTATCTTGTGCTTCATATTCTTTATTTTTTGTTTGATTCATTTTCAGCCTTATTTAGAAATAATTAACAAAAAATTAAAACTTCATGTTTTGATACACACATAAATTTTTCAATAATCGCCATGCATTCTAATTAACGTATCCATCACCTCACAGTTACTCTGAGTGTGTGTGCATGTGTGTATGTGTGAGCGTAAAGACACTTAAGTTCTATTTTCTTAAAATTTCAAGTTATAAAATATAAAACAAATTGTGGACTATAGTTACATTGATGTACATTAGATCTCCAGAACATCCTGTCCTTCAGCCTTTTATGCCTGAATGATATTTATATATATGTATAGATATACACATATGTATATATTCACATATACATGTGAACTGCTTAGTTGTGTCTTTTCTAGATCTTCACATAAACGAAATCACATACCATGTAATTTTTTGTTTGACTTCTTTTACTTGCCTTCATCTACCTATTTATCTATCTATGTATCTTCTGTCCTCTATCATCTATCTATATCTATCATCTTTCTTTTTCTTATTTTCACTCATTCTTTCTTTCTTTCCTTCCTTCCTTCATTTCTTTCCTTCCCTCACTACTTTTTATATCTTCATTTCATACACATATCCTTTGTTTCCTACTTAGTTTCTTTTTTTCTTAATCATTAATGCTTCTAGCTTAAATAATTTGCACTTTTTAGAAAAATCTGTTTGCTTTGTTTGCACATTTATAAATTGATCATTTGTTCTTTTGGTGTTTAATTTTTTAGTTTTTTATATATATTGTATATTAATCCAATTAGCTTGAATAGATTGCAAGAATTTTGTCCTATTCTGTAGGTTGTTTCTTCATTCTGGTCATTATTTCCTGTGCTGTGCAGAAGGATTTCAATTTGATGCAATCTCATTTGTCAATCCTGTTCTTATTTACTGAGCAATTGGAGACTTACTCAGAAAGTTGTTGCCTATGACTGTATCTTCAAGTATTTTCCCTGTGTGTTGGTGTGGTAGTTTTAATGTTTCAGGTCTTATGTTAAGATCTCTGATCTATTTTGAATTGATCTTTTTTACAGGGTAAGAGATAGGGATCTAGTTTCAGTCTACTATGTATGAATATCCAGTATTCCCAACATCATTTGTTGAAGAGAATGTCTCTTCTCCAACATATGTTTTTGACATGCTTGCTGCAAATTAGATGTCTGCAACTGTGTGGGCTTATTTCTGGCTGCTTCATTCTATTCCTTTGGTTCATGTGTCTGTTTTGGTACAAGTATATACTATTATTGTTACAATGGATCTGTTCTATAATTTGAAGTCTGATATTGTGATACCTCTGGTATTACTCATTTTGTTCAAGATTACTTTGGGTGTTTGAATTCTTTCATACTTTCATGTAATTTTTAGATCTATTTTTTCATTTTTGTGAATGACTTTGTAATTTTGATGGGGACTGCATTGAATCTGTAGATTGCTTTCAGTATCATAGCCTTTTTCACAATATTAATTCTGTCAATCCATGAACCTGGGGAGGTCTTTCCATCTTCTAGTGTCTTTTTCAATTTCTTTCTTCAGTTTTATAGTTTTCATTTTAGAGGTCTTTTTGCCTCCTTACTTAAGTTTATTCCTAAGTAAGGTATTTTTTGAGGCTATTGTGTATGATATTGTTTTCCTCACTTATTTCTCAGCCTATTCCTTGTTGGTATATAGAAAAGCTACTGATTTTTTATAGGTTGGTTTTATAACCTGATATTTTGCTGAAAGTGTTTATCAGATCTAAGACTTTTGGGATCTTTTAAGAGTAGGATCATTTCATCTGCAAGTAGGAATAATTGACTTCTTCCTTTCCTATTTTTATCCCTCTTATTTATTTCTCTTGTCTTATTGCTCTCTGTAGGAGTTCAAGCACTATATTGAAAGAATGGAGAGAGTGGACACATTCTGTTTCTCATTCCTGACTTTAGTTGAAATGATTTCAGTTTTTCCCCCATTTATTATAATGTTGGGTATAGGTTTGTAATATTGCCATTATTATGCTGAGGTACATTCCTTCTATTCCCTTTTTTTTTCAGAGATTTTATCAGAAAGCAAAGGCTTCATGATGAATTTTGTCAAAGGCTATTTATATATCCATTGAGATGATCAGGTGATTTTTGTCCTTGATTCTATTTATGTACTGTATTATGTATATTGATTTGTGTATGCTGAACCAACCTTGCATGCCTGGAATGAAACCAACTTGATTATGGTATATGATCTTTGTAATGTGTTGTTTAATTTGCTTTGCAAGTATTTTTGAGAATTTTTGCATCTGTGTTCATCAAGGAAATTGGTTTATAGTTTTCCCTTTACTGTTATGTTCTTATCAGGTTTAGGTATCAAGGTAATACTGACTACATAGGATGCACTTGGTATCACTCATTCCTTTTCTATTTTATGGAATAGTTGAAGAAGCATTAGCATTAGTTATTCCTTCAAGGTCTGGTAGAATTCAGCAGTGAATCCATCTGGTCCTGGGCTTTGTTGAGAAACTATTACTGCTTGAATATCATTGCTCATTATAGATCTGGCATATTGAAGTCATCCACTATTGTGTTGGGTTTTAGTCTTGCTTTTATACCCAGTAACATTTATTTTAGGAAAACTGGTGTGCCAACATTCTATGCATAAATGTTCTTTTAGTATTATAAAGTTTTTTATTAGGATATGTTCATTATTCAGGGCAGGGGAGACTCATAGTGACAATTCTGATTAGACATATTGTACATTGGTTAGACCACACCATATATGTCCTTTTTTAATACTCATTTGTTTATTGAGTCATATAATGAGAGTTATTCTTTCTCATATTTATCTATTTGTGTTTATCTTCTTCTGTGTTTAGGATTCCTTCAAGTATCTTCTGACACACTGGCTTAGTGGTCAGGCATTCCTTTAGTTTTTGTTTACCATGGAAAGTTTTTATTTCTCCTTCAATTATGGAGGATGGCTTTGTTAGATACAATAGTCTAAGCAGTTATTTTCTTTAAGGGCTTGAAATACATCATTCTATGCCCTTCTTGGTTTTAGAGTTTGTGTTGAGAAATCCACTGTTATTCTGATGAGTTTGCTTTTATGTGACTTGCATTTCTCTCTTGAAGCTTTCAACATTCTTTCCTTGTTTTGTGTATTTAATGTTTTACCTAAAATATGACATGGGGAGCCTTTTGTATCTGGATTATGATCTCAAAGTTTTAGAAGCTTTCTGCTATTACTTTATTGAATATGCTTCCTATGCCTTACGCTTGTACCACAGTACCATATCTCCTTCTGTAGTCCATAAGTATGGTTTTTTAATGTTGTTGCTGAAGTTTTGCATATTCCATTCATACTTCTTTATTTTTTTAAATAAAAAATGTTAAAATACATATACTTTACCTTCAAGCCTTGATATTCTTTTTTCAATTTGATCCAGTCTATTGGTGAGGATTTCAACTGAGTTTTTTTTTAATTTGATTTATTGAACTTTCCATTTCTAGAATTTAACTTTATTTTTTTTTTAGGATATCTGTATCTTTATTGAATTCCTCTTTATACAATGCATTGTCTCCCTTATTTCATTCAGCTGTTTATTTGTATTCTCTTTGAATTCATTTACACATTTATTCATGTCCTCTTTAATTTTATCAATCACTGTTAGGATTATTCTTTTGAGTTCTTTATATGGGTTTTAATCCCCTTCACAATTCTTAGGACCATAACTGTGGGCTTGTTGGCTTTGAAGTGTTGTGTTATCTTGTTTTTTCATATTCTTGTCTTTCAACATTGGTATTGGTACATCTGCAGTCAAGTTGTTCATTGGATGTTCTATTCACCAAAAGTCTTTCCATTGAAAGTGTTCTCAGTGTTCAGGCAGGACTGTAGTGTCATAGTTGCAGTGTAGTTTCTTATCACTGCACTAAGGAGTTGCTTTCAGATGCTGCCCATCAGTTCATTACTCTGTCAGGGGTAGAGGCTCGGGGTATCACATGTTTACCATATCCTGTGTTCAAAGGTCTCAACCCCACATGGTAGCAAGCACCAATACTCAGGAGATAGTTCCTGGATACCAAGCACTTCACCAGCAATGGGCTGGTTTCTGTTTCTGCAGTGACTCTTAGGCAATGGTACTTGCTCTTGCCAGGGTGGTGAAGCCACTAATCACCATGCCTTCACAGTCTGAACATCCAACTGCTTAAATGACTCATTAGGTCCATGTCAGACACTCTTCCCCTAATTAGTCACCTCTCTTGGCTGACTATTAATGGGACACTATAGCAGGGTGTGCCAAGATTACATGAATCATGGATATTCTTTGGTTTTCAAGTTCTCTCTCTTCTAAATAAAGTTTCTCCTTTGTTACCCTGACTTTTTTCACTCACAGAGTTGGACTGGTAAAGTTTCTACTCTACAATCTTGCCACCATTTTCTATCAGGACTTTTCCTATTCTTTCTCTTTACATGTTCTTATTTGCCTATCTTACCACCTGGCATACTTTTCTTATTCTAATATAGCTTCATTTCCACCCTACCTGACTGAATTAGATGAGATCAAGCACATTCAGGGTGGTATGGCCAATAGACTACTGAATTAGTATTGGCATATATATTAGAGTTTGTTGAACCTCTCAAATGTGTGCACAAATGTTTTTCAATTAATTTTAGAAAGGATTCACTTTTTAAAATAAATTTTCTGTCCCTTTCTCTGTCACTCATCTCCTTCTGGTATTCATGTAATGATGTTAATTCTCATTCATTAATTTTTTCTGATTACTAGATTTATAGTCTTTATCTATCATCAAGTTTACTTTTTTTTTAAATAAATTTTTATTAGAATATACTCATTATATGGGGGAGATTTGTAGTAACAATTCCTTTTTTTTTTCTTTTTTTTTGTCATTTTTTTTTATTATTCATATGTGCATAAAAGGCTTGGTTCATTTCTCCCCCCTGCCCCCACCCCCTCCCTTACCACCCACTCCACCCCCTCCTGCTCCCCCCCCCAATACCCAGCAGAAACTATTTTGCCCTTATCTCTAATTTTGTTGTAGAGAGAGTATAAGCAATAATAGGAAGGAACAAGGGGTTTTGCTGGTTGAGATAAGGATAGCTATACAGGGCATTGACTCACATTGATTTCCTGTGCGTGGGTGTTACCTTCTAGGTTAATTCTTTTTGATCTAACCTTTTCTCTAGTTCCTGGTCCCCTTTTCCTATTGGCCTCAGTTGCTTTAAGGTATCTGCTTTAGTTTCTCTGCATTAAGGGCAACAAATGCTAGCTAGTTTTTTAGGTGTCTTACCTATCCTCACCCCTCCCTTGTGTGCTCTCGCTTTTATCATATGCTCATAGTCCAATCCCCTTGTTGTGTTTGCCCTTGATCTAATGTCCACATATGAGGGAGAACATACGATTTTTGGTCTTTTGGGCCAGGCTAACCTCACTCAGAATGATGCTTCTATCTTCTAGTGGCTCAAATATACAAATCAGCCTTTCTAGTAAATTTTTCATTTTAGTTCTTATAATTTTGACTCCAGAATATCTGTTTATTATAATTTTTAGTTCTTTATTAATATTTTCTGTTTGTTAGATTATTTTGCATCATACTTGCCTTCATTCTTTAAGAATGGTTTTCTTTAGTTCTTGGAACATATAGCTCCTCTGAAGTATTTGTCTGCTAATTCCAACAGATGAGCACCTTCAAAGGTAGTTTTTTTTGTCTCTATTTTTCCCTGTGTATGGGTCATACTGAATGTTTTTTATGTTTAGTGGCTTTTGTTGAAAAATCATTTTTATACATACTATAATAGAGCAACTATACATACATATTAGTCCTTCCTCTCTTAGACTTACTAGTTTGTTATTGTTGTTTGGTTCTTTGTGTTCATATATTTCATGATTGGTAGGAATAAATCTATGAGCTCCATTTCTCCTGTAGCATGTAGCATCCAATGTCACTGCTCATTGTTTTTTCCTTCTTTTTATCTTATTAACCTTGCTAGTTTGGGCTTTCTCCTGGGTCACTATAAATAATCACTTATTGGTCTTAGGTTTTGCTTAAGACCCCTTATCCAATTAGGTTCTAATCCTTTACCACAGTATGTGTATATACCTTTGAGATTTTCACAGTTCAGGGACTTTATGATTTTGACAAGTATTTAGACAAGGATTAGGAATTTGTATTTTCTCTCTCCAGTTCCTCCTGTGATAGAACAGTCTTGGGCATCTTTCAAACCTCCAGGGAGATGAGTGTGGTTTATTTTTAAATATGGTTTCTTAGAAGTCATCCATGGGCCAGGATAGCTTCATTTTTCAGCCAGGGACCTTTTCTGAAAGTCTATTTACAGTTTGTTTTCAAGTCTGCCCCACATTCCAATTTGACTGTTCCTGACTGCAGTATAGTACCTGTTCTTGGCCCAAGGATTTTCCATAGGAATCTTTTTTCTCTGTTTCTTTCTATTACTTTTCTGATTCTTCTCACTTGTTGCTACTAGTATCAGAACTACAATGTCCTTCTTTCCTACCAACAAAAATTCTATTTCTTTCTAAATTTTCTTTGGCACAAAGTTCTCCATAGAGTTCTAAATAGTCAGTTCCATTCAAAAAGGACTACAGAGTTTTCATTCCTTGCAGCCTGCCTCTTTTGCTGGACAGAATTTCTGCACCACTGTATCATTGCTGGAAGTGGGACAATAAGGAAATTCTCACAAAGTAACATCATCACTCTCCCAGTAGTCCCTGGTAGGGAAAGAATGGTAGCTACTTGTGTTATAGACTTACTTATCCCAGAATAGATTCTTCAATTTATGAGCAAGCTAAGATAGAAGACAATTGGTGGTCAGTATTTTCAACTTATGCTGCCTGAGGTAAGGCTTTAGCAGTACCAATTAGAACTGAATGACAGAAGAGGCCCCAAACCTCTTGGCTATGCCTGCTTGAACTAGAGCTTCCACAACTTATAGCTGGAGTTGTGGGTGCAAATATGAGTGGTGCTGGTGGCCTAGGCCTCCAAAATGAAACAATAGCCCTAAACTAGAAGATATAAGTTTAGAGAGTCCCCATCTTCTTGACCAGGTATTTAGGGTAAACCTTCTATAACATGGAAGGGAAGGAGGGGAAGGAAGAATGGGAAAAGGTCCTTGCTCAAATAAAACAGACTCCTATATCTTACAAATATTTAGTTCATTTTCTTGAATAAGTATGTCTCCACTTGGTATATGTCCTGTGACATTTTCCAGAGAATTAAATGTTTTCTTGTTGCTGTTTTTGTTCTTGTTTATTAATTTTAATTTGAATCAGTCCACTGGGATCTTTACACAGTCTTTCTGGCAGTCTTAATATGTATTACTTTTTGTTAATAATTGAAATTTTGTTTTTCTCCTTGATAAAATACTTATATAGGAAAGAACTGTGTGCTTTGTTTTTTAACTTCCAAATGATTGGGTTTTCATTTTTATATTTTAATTTTTATATTGATATTAATGCTTTTATCTTGTTATGATTTCAAATAATGTTTTCTTTTGTGAAATTAATTTTGCCTTTTCTGTCATCCTGTAAATGATATTTGCCATATCTGGGGAGGGTATATTTGTTATATTTTAAAAGTGAAAAACAAGGTGCCTAAGAAAGATGAAAAAGAATATTCAAGTTGACAAGATACTCACTGATAAAGATCCTAATGTTGACAGCAGAGTTCATCACAAATTAAATTTAAGGAAACCTCAATGAAAGTTTGCTTTGTTAACAAATCCTCACCAAGAAGGAGGTCATCCATGAATGACACAGCATCAATTTTATGGAAAATGTATAAAGAATTAAATGGTGAGAGATAATTTTCTTTCTAATCATTATATTATGACACAGAAACACAAAGCCATTGAAGTTGATAAAAGAAAGGGGAAAGCTATGCATTAACATGTAGCTTTTTGTACCAGCTAAATTATTATAACTGATGACATAAATGTGCATTGAGCAGGCATGTGCTGTTATTGTCTAGTAATGCACCAAAGGATATTACTGAGTAATGTGAACTGATGTTAGAATATCTATTATATCTAAGAGGACATTCATAGACTATGAAAGGATAAAGACGTAGAGCAAGGTAGTTACAATGGTGTTAATAAGCATAACATTCTGTAAATACAGTGCTTTATTCAAAGAAAAAAAATGAAAAGGAAGAGCTACCTCACAAAGTACCCAAAGATTATTTATCATCCTTAGTCTTTTGGATTATGAAATTACATGGCCTTTCTTGGGATTATAATTATTGTACCCTTCAAAAGAGCGTGGAAGGGGAGACTGGAACTATTTACCAGTGACGATGCATCCACAGCAGCTCAGTGTGCCATCTTATCGTTACGGGGTAAAAATAATCTGACCCCAAGGTTTCACTGGTCAAATCACCAAAAGAATAATCTTCTCTTCCTGTCATACAAAGGCATGTCAATAGGAATAAGTAGGTGGTAACTGTTAATTGCAATGTGCTCCTGGTTGCAAAGATGGAAGGCTCAAAATTATCTTTTGTTGCTAGACTATGATATAGCCAAGGAATAATGATTGCTATTTTTGTTTCATGTATTTCAAAGTGAGAACAATGAAAGTTTAAGGAATTGCTAGATCTAAAAAATGAATATTAGATGGAAAAAAATTTGAACTATTATTGTCAGCTTCAAAATCAAGTAGAATAGCATTGAGTTTCAAAGCTTAGGCTTGGGGATTCCAATTACCATAGCTGGAATTCTGAATTCCTCTTTTTTCAGTGGTAGAGCAAAATATTTAACCCTTTCATGATATAATTTGAAAGCCATAAAACAGGGATATTTTAAGATTTGTTTTAAGGATTGAGGAAATATATCCATGCAAATGTCTTTGAACTACACTAAGAACTTGAAAAGTATTTGAATTTTCATTGACAGCATCATCCTCCTCATCCTTCTCACAATAGTTCATCAAACACCTGAAAAAGGCAACTAATCTAATTTTAAATATAAAATCTCTTAAAAATAAGAAGTTGTAAACATGAGGTAAATATCTCCCAATATATGGAGATAGTATGTTAGAGAAGAAAAATCATTATGCCTGTCCAGGATTCCCTCAGAGAAATCATCCTGGATAAATAATTAGTTTAAACTATATTCAGTTTTAATCTAAACATTGAGCTTTACAAATGTCAATGAAAATTAAAACTAAAATGTCTTAAACAGTCCATGGTCAATTTGACCTCTCACAGAAGGCCTCATCTGCAAAGGAGGAATTTGGGAGTGTCCTCATTTCTTGGTTGAAGTTTTTCTCTTTAAGCATGAAATACATAACTGAGGCTTTAGAAATATATAAAATAATATTATCATGTTATGCTTCAAAGTTGCCTGCATAAATATGAACAACAGCAAAGTAAAAGTCATGAAGAGATAAATCTGCCTGTCCTTAAAAAGAATGAGTGTATCTTCCACATGATTTGTTCTGTTGACTGTTTGGAGGCTATCCTTTGTAACCTTCCACTCTACTTAAAGAAAACACAATGACATATTGAAAGCAAGTTCCATGTCACATGAATACTACATTTTCCAGGATTCCTAGAAAACTCTATGACTTAAATCTTTTTGTCCTGGTATTTTCAGTCTTGGGCTTCTGTAGACTCACTGTGAAGACCATTAAGATTTTTCAAAATACCTCTTAAGATTCTCAGAGCTCAAAAAGGCTGACTAGAGACCCATATCTTAGGCATTTTCTCAGCTACGGTCACCTTTGCTAAACTGATTCCACTGCAACCTTTAAGATCTTGAACTTGCAGTTCTGCATAGTCTTTTCTTCATCTTATCATTGTCACTCCCTAAACTGACTTTGTATGAAAGGTATAATAGGATACAAAAATTCAAGCTACAGCTGAGACACCAATAAACAACAGATGTGAACCTCCAGTGCTTATCACCAAAAGTAGAAGTTAAAGAAAAATTTGGGAAACCTGTTTCTATTTTTGACCCATTTTTCTTAGATTCAGGATATAAAAAAGAGAGGCACATAGAGAAGGTCAGCAGATTAGGATAACGTACTTTTAAAAATAGCTACAACTTTATTTTTCAAGACCCATCAACCTCTTTGGGGGAAGTTCTTGGCAGAGTTATGTATCTTCATTCATGCCTAGTGAAGTAACCTTCAAAGAGATCCCTTCAAGATTTTCCCGTTTATCTCTTGCAGTTGTGGGGATAGTGGTGCAGGACCTGAGTCCCTCTGAGTAATCTAGCACCAGATACTAGTTTAGAGCTAGAATTTTGTTGCCTTGGGGGGTCACCATGCAAATACAGAAGCTGGAACAAGGGGTATATGTTTCACTACCATATGTAGTGAAATAGAAATAGCTAGATTGAGTCTTGGTCAGTAGGACCAGGAAAGAGACCAGAACTCCAGGAACAAGAATCTGGTGATGGGCTCAGGAGCTGAGGAAAGAGGTGAAGGCAGCTCACCTTCGTGTGGATCTGTCTCTAGCTGTCTGTTCCAAGAAGCAGTATACATGGAGGTTAAAAGCATTAAAAGGGGACCAGGAACTAGAGAAAAGGTTAGATCAAAAAGAATTAACCTAGAAGGTAACACCCACGCACAGGAAATCAATGTGAGTCAATGCCCTGTATAGCTATCCTTATCTCAACTAGCAAAACCCCTTGTTCCTTCCTATTATTGCTTATACTCTCTCTACAACAAAATTAGAGATAAGGGCAAAATAGTTTCTGCTGGGTATTGGGGGGGGGAGCGGGAGGGGGTGGAGTGGGTGGTAAGGGAGGGGGTGGGGGCAGGGGGGAGAAATGAACCAAGCCTTGTATGCACATAAGAATAATAAAAGAAAAATGAAAAAAAAAAAGCATTACAGTTGGAGGGGCCCATAGGGAACTTCCAAATGTCTCATGAGTGTACCCAGCAACCAAATCATGAAGTCATCCCTAATGTTTTAGAGAGAGAGAGAGAGAGAGAGAGAGAGATTATCTTTCCAATGAATTATTTCATCAAGACTTTCCCACTTTGTTTTCCTTTCCACTTGGCAGTTCAAGAGGGGATAGGACCTCAACTAGTCATTTGTGAGGCAAGGATGAGAAAGACAAATGCTAATTGAAGCTTTCTTTCCTCCTACAAGCGTCTAACCTGAAATAGGCTAACAGAAGATTTGAGGTTACATCAAATTTGTAATTTCTAGTCTGACCAAGAAGAGAACATTCTACTTAACCTAATTGTTTGTTACTCAACATAAACCAAAATCTGTTGCCTACATCTAGGGAGAAAAGTCACAGGTATGTAAGGCAATTTGGAACCAGAGAAGAAAACCCCCATTCATTGCACTCAAAGGGAAAATTGGAGTCAAAAATAAAGTTACATTTTGATCAAGTCATCATTTACATTTGTCCAACAACCAATTCTACCTAGGCCAATGTTAACTTTTATGTTTTTGTGGAGAAGGAGGTAGGGCTGGATATCAGGTGCTTCCTATACCCCCTCTCTTTCACTTCTCTTTGGCACTTGAGTGGCACCCATCAGACAACCTCTATTTGAAGGCTTTGTTCTGGACAGATCCATGGACACTCTCTCTCTTACCTTGTATAAATGTTTTCTAAAACCTGAACAATACAACTATACTTCAAACACCTAGACCTTTCTTCTAAGGTCAGAAATGTACCCAATTGCTGCTTCACCATTAGAATCTCAGACTCATTACCTCCTCTTGAATTCACTTTTATAATTGGTTCCAGGATCCCATGAGTCATCTTAGAAAGTAGAACATAGCTTCTCCTTACATTCTTCCTACCCAATCCAACCGAGTCATAAATCCTTATCAATTTTATTTTTTAAGTGTTTCTGAAATATATTAATTTATTCTAAATGTATGTCCATACTCTTATAGTAGGTAATACTTATTTCATAAACTAAATATACCCCCAATATACCTTTGGTCTGCCTTCCAGGATGATATATTGAAGATAAAATGTTCAGATCTCCTGTGAATCTTCCTACAGGCACCAGCTACATGGAACTGATTTGAGCTCCTGGAAGAATCTATCTGTCTTTATTTTATACTGGAACCACATGCTTAAAATTGCATATTTTAAATATGGATGCTAGTGACTTAGATCTAGGAAGTCTGATGTGTTCAAACTGTACATAAGTAGGTGCCACAGGTAATCCTGCTGTAAACTGTGTGTGAGGGTCAATGTCCTAGTCTGTTCCTGCAAAAAAACAAAACTGCACAAACTAAGGAGCTTATAAATAACTTTCTCTTTTAAAGTTTGGGAGGTTGGAAACTTCAACATCAAGACTGGGAAATTCAGTGTCTGGTGGGGTTCTGCTCCTCACCGTATATGTTTTCTCACTGTGTCCTTACACAGTGGAAAGAGCTAGCTAGTGCTCAGGGGTCACTTTTATATGGAAACTAATCCCATTTCTGAGAGCTGTACCCTCCTAAGGCCCCACCTCTCAATACCATAACCTTGTAGGCTATAATTTCAACATGTGAATTTGTGGGGAAGGGGCACAAACTTTTAGACTGAGAAACCAGCTATCTAAAACAATTTTTTCAACGTATATGTGCATGGTTTGTGTGTGTAAGATATTCATATTTACCATGTTGCTTTTCTACATTCTCAAAAGCCTTTCCTGAGACCATTCCTTAAAATAATAGGCATTTACCACCTTCTCTGAAGACTCTGCTAGTCCCTCATCAATCTGCCCTACTTGAATTTGCAGTCAGGATGACTTGAACATCTTTTCATGATGGCATTTGTCTCTTGTATTTTATTACTCATTTACATACCTCATTCCTAACTAGACTCTGAACTTTTTGGACATACTGACTCTACTTTATTCATCTAAGATTCTCTAGGACCAAGCACAGTTCATGCCATATGAGACACTAATAACTGTTTGCTTACTAAACAAACTAGCAAATGACCTTGACCTGTTTAAGGTTTTTGAGAGTAAGGAAATCACATTCACAATTATTTCTTTTAACAATATTCCTCTAAAACATGTTTTCCATTTGATAACTACATTGGTCACCAAGTTAGAATTAAGTATGAAGGTGAGAATATTGTCAATGTGTCAGGAGACCCTAGAAAACTACTGAGATAGGAGTTCCCCTAATAATATCAACCACACAGTAAGGGAACATAATATGAACTTGAAAATGCATTTTTAACATTTAGCTCACTCACATATGGATAATCTCCTACAAAGTAACAGGCATGAAGTGTGTTTAATTTCTTTGATATCTGTCTGCATTCCTATCCCTTGAGCAGAATATCTATTTGTAACCATATCTACATTCACCCTCAGAATTGCAAATGAATTAGAGAAGAATGAGTTTAGAATGGCTACAATAAGATCTATAAAGTAAATTTAAACATTAGTTGTATACAAAATGATGATAGCATACAGTTACATCTATATTTTTTCTCACTGAACTATGAGTTAATGACAGGAAGTTGACATTATTAGGAAATTAATCTGTTTATTGTGTCCTGAATTTCTCTTTCTTCAGTCTACATCCTGTTTATGATTCTCCTGTTCTCCACATTATTATTTCATATGGTTTTTGCATGAATAATGATTTTCTTATATCAATTTCCTTAAAAAAACATGTTACTGTCTTAGTCATTGCTCAATGTTCATATATTGGTCCATATTTTGCTGCTGTTGTTGTTGTTATTAACTGTATCCTATAGCATATCTAAGTACCTGCTCCATATTTAGCTTACTCATGACATATTTTCCCATTTGCTATGTCCTGGAATTCAACTATGTGTTTCTTTCCGTAAGCCTCCTCATTCTTCCATATGCTCTATTTTACTCATACAAGACACCTATTTTCCAACTATTTTGCAAATATCTTAATTTGCTGCTTGTCTTTTGACTTTAACTAGGTGACTTAATTACTCAAATGCCATAATGTGAATGTTTATAAATGACCAGCAAAAAGAGTTTATTTATAATTCATTATAAAACAGAATGCCAGCAACAGAATTTGGAGAATTCTATATAACCATAACCATCCTTTTTAGAATTCAAATCTGGAAGTGATATATAGAAGAGTTCAAAATGAAAAGACCCTAGAAGTCAGAGGACCAGTTGAAGAACTACAACCCCAATGCATGATGGCCATAGTATCTGAGGAGGTGAAATTTGCCAGACCATGAACCATTTTCCTTTTTACAGTATTTGGATAGTGTAACTTACAATAAGGCATTGGATTCTAACACTAGTCATATTAGCTATGCTTTACAGAATTCAGGAAGCCTAACCAAGTACAACTTCCATTCTCTCTCCTGCCATGTTTCTGTAGTCTTATGTTAGGCTTTCCTTTAAAGAGTGAATTTACAATAACTCCAAATCATCAGGTAATCCACATGTAAAATAAGACATCTAAATCTGAGACCCATGATGATTTCTTCTTTAAAAGGGTAAAAGGAAAACTCTGCAGTCCTGTCAGTCCTCTGTTAATGAGCACAAAATTCACAGCTCCAGGTTCTGTAAACCTCATTTAGATGTGTCAGCAAGAGCCAGAGCTATATTAAAGGTCTGAAACAGGAACAATAATTAAGAAGGCTCAATGCCAATTCCTTTTCATCTTTAACTGCTGCTTCCAGTTCATACACAACAAATACTAAAAGGTCATCAGAATCCATTTTATAATGAGTGCATATTTATATTACCCCAATTTTCCCTCTAACAAGAGTAGTGATGATGGGCTGAAAAGAACTGGTTTTGGCCATGGGAAATGGGAATAGCACAGGATGGAAAGAAGGGGGAAAAAAGAAGTACTGTGCAGGACACACAGTACTGCTTATGCTCCAAAAAAATCCACTGGAATCACATCCTACAAGCACCCATATCCACATAATCTAGAAGAAATACTCTAGTTCTGGAATGTGGAGACTGCTTGAGTCCCCTCTTCTGTCACTTTCTAGCTGCAGAAACTTGGAAAAATATTTATCGTTTCTCACACTTAGCTTTCTCATCTATAAAGTTAGAGAAGGGACAAACATTAATACTTACCACCAGATTTATCACCTAATAGTTTTATGTTAATTAAATGAAAGAACTTTGTGACTGTGTTCTAAAGGCTGTACTCTGCACTAAAGGATAACATGTTATTATTTCATGACTCTCAAGTTCTATTTTCTTTCTCATAATAAAGTAGTTTCATTTCATATTAGTGAATTAATTTGAGATTCTCTCTTTAGTAGAGAGATGATGTGGTCTGATTAGTCCATGCCCCTCTTGAGGTTAATGAAGACCATTTGTGAAATCATCTATATAGACAGTTATTAGTAACTCGCCATCAATAGTTATCATGACTAGTGAGCTGTTAGTCCAGTTCCTAACCACAAGCCCCAGGGAAGCTCATGGTGCTATCACCACCTCACCACACTAATGAAAAAATCAACTTTGCAAACATTCCATATTTCTTTGAAAACTTAAAACTTCCTTCTCTAAACTGAGTCTTCCTTTTTCATCCCTCTGCCATCTCTCATCCCTGCCCCTTCATCTCTGAGTTCTACATCACATTTCTAACAAGCATCCAGAGGATTTTTCTTTTTCAAAACTTAAATCAGTGTGTCCCTCTGTGCTTACAATTCTCCAATAAACTTACATGGCCTAAAATTTCACACTTCACCATACCCTTGCTCCCTGTGGCCTCTTTCACCCCATCACCTTCAACATTCCCCCTTTCATGTGACAATATGCCTGATGATCTTACTTTTCTGTGAATGTGCCAACCATACCTCAGCTCAAGGGCCTTCGATCTTTCTTTGCTTTCCTCTTGACTAATTTTTCCCAGTCTTAATGTCAAAGCCATGACCTGTTTACCTGTAAATTCCTCAACAGGCATCTGCAGCTCACTATCATTTCCCCTGAGGCTTTCTTGCCAGAAGTGATCAAACTCAGCAAGTGTTTCTTATACTTATTTATTTTTTTCTCCCTCCCTGAAATATAGATTTCAGAAGGGCAGGTACTCTGCTTACATTATTCACTATTGCCTAGATCCATGATCAGCAGGGGACAGGTGTTCCACAACTTTTTTGAAGGAGTAAGTCCTCAAATAAGAATTAAATGGGAAGTATTTTCTAATGTTTTGCATTTTAACATTTGCAACAGTGATAATTGAAGGGAAAACAACCTATAAAGGATGTATGAGCAAAGACTGAAAAAGCTCAGCATTAGGAAGTTGGAGTTCTATGCCTTATATACAGATGTCTGTATGAAAGAAGAGAATTGAGTGAAATAAGATCAGCTGGTAAGTGCTTCTACATTTGCGTACAACTGTCACCAGCACGACTGTGAATCTATAGGGTATTGGTAACAGTGCTAGCAACCATAGATGTGAACAAATTATTCCTATTACCATCAGTAGTGGTAGTGCTGCCAATGCTACAGGTGAACATTTAGCAAATATTTAATATGCAAAAGGCATTTGTCACAGGTTTTATAAGGTGTTATATAAATAATCGTAAAATGGAAGGAGGCAAGTGTTCTACAGAAAAACTCTAAGTGATTCTTCTTTCTTTGGTCAGCAAGTGGTAGGTAGCACCTGGACTCAAGCCCAGCTGATAATAAAGACGTCTTTCCATCATGCTGAGAAATTCCCTCGTGAGTAGAAAAGAATGAACATTAAACTGTGAGCCTGTACTTGAACCTCCCAGAGTGTACAATGGGAGTGTGGCCTTGACTCCGTACATATGTACAAAGTAGTGAATTTTACATAGGCTCTCTTGGCACCTGTGAATAATGATGACTGGAAAGTAGTTCCTTTGGGTAAAAAAATATCACAAATAATATTATATGTGTTACTTCCAAAGGACTTTTTCATTCCTTGAATATAATGTTTCTCAATTAGGAAGAAATTTCCATTTCATTTCGACATCAAAAATAGTATTGAATGAAAAACTGCCTTCTGATAATGTTCTAACTTGCTATAATTACATTCTTTTAGGAAAGAATTATATGTTTCCCTTGACACAGATGTATATATTCTTTCTCTGTAGTGAAAATCTTTGCAAAAATATTATGAAATTCTGACTTTTAAAAAGGTTGTAAGATTTCCCAAATGTCCCCTAAACTTTGCCTTGTGGTTGTTTTATTTGGTCCTAGACAGTTTTGAATTGTCTGTTTCTCAGTTGCTCTACTAACACATACATTTGACTCACTCTACTAATGAATACGCTGAGTGTTTGAAATTCGTGCATCTTTAGTATAACAAAGACTTGCAGTGCATCTCAGTATCAGTACCGTACCAAAAGTAATACATTGTCATAGCCATGGAGATCACCGTTGAAGTAGATACTGTTGCAATTATCAACAAAGAGTTTTGCAGAAACTAGATTGAAGTATGAAAAACTAAGGAATGGTTCACTCATCCTAAGTGTACACTTGATGGATTGTTCATACAGTAAACATACCTATGTAATTAGCGTCTACTTCAGGAAACAGAATTTTATGTGCAGCCCAAAAGCAACTTGTGCACCCTTCCAGTATTCTCTCCCCCACTAAGAGGAACACAGCTCTGATTTGTATATTGGATTAGTTTTTCTTATTTCTGAACTTTACATTCAATATGTATTCTTTTGTGTCAGTCTTCTCACTATTACATTTCTGAGACTAATCCACCCATTGTTGCACTTAGCTGTAGTTCAGACTCCTAGATTTAAAAAAAAAATCTTAAAATCTAACTGAATGAAAAGTGAGGATTCGGGAAAGGATTCCTTTCATGGTCATAAACTCAGCTGGTTATTTGCAATAAAAAAGACCCATGCCATTTCTCCCTCCCAACCTAATTATTATCAGTAACTTCTCCTATCTTTCTTTGCTAACCTGAAATATGAGTGTGTTTTTTGCAATGTATGCTAAGATTTTTGACATTTTTCTCAATGGTGAATGTTGTACTTGAGTGTATTTTTTTTAATTTATTGCTCTTTTAACAAAGAGTGCTCAAGAAAAAATAAGGACCAAACACCAGCCTTTACTAGAGATCCTCTAATGATTTTTCTATTTCCAAGGATTGCTAAAAGTGGAAATGTGTGCAGTTTCCCCTTAACTGTCAATAATCTTCAATCTACAAATGGAAGTATTGTGTTTTTCTCTGAGCTTCATTGCAAGTCATTTGCTGATGTGTAAATCTAAAGCTTTTTCAGGGTATCAGAAATGCACATTTTCCCCAGAGTGACCCATTTCTACATGAGGATCTCTGTTTGAGCTGAGATGACCCAGGGATCAGGGCAAGGGAGTTGTGTTCAACTACAGCATGTTGTGGTGATTTCACAGCTGCAGATGCTCAAAGCACAAATTATTCCAGCTAAGGCTGGCATTAATCTAATCTCAAAATCCTTGCTTCAGTCTATTTACAAAGCCATCACAATTCCAAGGTTTCCTTTTAGCCAATTTGCTCCACTTAGTGCAAACCATGTCCCCTCTTGGGGGATCTGTTCCACCTGAAATCAGAAGTCATGCTCATCTAAAGACCCTCCTTTTGGAAAGTTCTAAGCCTATCTGCAGCTTAACAAATATATGCAGAGGATTCAGACAGCTTTTCCAACTAGGTATAAGCTGCATTTTGAAAATAAATGCAGAATCTTTCACAAATGTTCACTGTCCCTTGGTACAAACAAATGAAAAGAGATTGTTCCTTGAAGTCAAGTGATATTTTGATGTAGATATTCCCCTGTAACTTGTAAGAAGCAGACAAACCTTGGAAATACAGAAGGGCTGCATTTACATACTGCTTCCAGCAAATTCTTGACAATGAAAATTCAACATGAGAATATAAAACATGCAGACCACAGGCCCATCATATGCACTGCAATGAAAGAGACTCCTCAGCAATCCATACAGAAGTAAAATATCCACAATGCATTTCAGAGAGAGGTCTTTGGACATGTCCTCCAAAGGACAAATGAACTAAGCTGCTTGACATTTTCCATATACATTCTACCCATTGTCTTTTCCAATGCTTCTTTCTCTGCCTAAATTTTTTGTGCTCCTTCTGGGACTCCACATCCTAACCATGATTTAAGAGCTACTTCATATTCCACATATTCCCTATGAAGCCTTACTAAATGGTCCTATTATTAAATTACCTCTCCTCTCGATAATCATAACAATAACCAGAACAACAACAGTAATGATAAAATTTTCTGAACTTCTTATATGCCATGGCACTTTGTTTATTACCAATAGTAATCCTTGTGATTCCTGAAAACAGGGAGCTTATGAATCTCCTTTTACATGAACGGAAACTGAAGCCATGAAAGTTAAGTATTTTGCCACAAGACACAGAGTTAATAACATGTATAATATATATCTGCCTGGCTCCAAATCCATGTTTCTTTTAAGAGCTGCACTGACTCTAAAACAATGTCTTAGTAAAAGGGTAAGTTTCCAAGCTGCACATAGCGAGGGGCCTTCCTAACTGGGAAACAGCAAATTAAATGTCCCCCTTTTAATCTTATCAAAACTCTTTGTCTCTTAAAAACACAAATATATACTTTATACATGCATACATGATTATTACATTGAGCAAATAGTTGAATACTATATTATAAGCATATATATACGTATATACACACATATATATATGTAGGTGTTTGATTGTCAATTGTTAATCACACAGAAAATTATTTGATCAGTGGCCAAGTATTGTTATATTTATTGTCTCCTTAGATCCTCCCTCATCCATCACCACAAACACACCTGTTTGTGAATGTGAATGTACATGTGATCATTTTTATAATGGTTCAACAGCAAATGATTTGAGACTTGCTTTCCTTTGCGAAATGCCTGAAAGATTTGTTAGCCCTTTCCATCAATCTCTCCTGTGTTTGTCTTATTTTCCCCTTATACATTTTTCTCTATCCTGCTACACATTTTTCCACTTGTTTTTCTCCTGGAGAAATAAAGAGGTTCTTCCATTGCTGCTTGCACTGCGTTCTACACCACTGATGTATCTTTCCAAACTCCTCTTTATCCTCGACAGTTCCTGCTTGTCAAGGGCATAGTTGCCACTGCCCATCGTGTTTCCTGTGGTGACCACTTTTCCTAATCTTTGTCAATCCATTAGTTGACTTCAGGGAGCAGCACTAGAAGCATTCCCTTGGAGAGTATTACAGCTCTGAGCTCCATCTTTTAATCAACTCTCTGACCATGGAATTTTCTATGCATTTTCTCTCAAGAAATCAAGTCATTTTAGGGAAAAACAACACTTTTGCTGGCAGAAGACTTCCTCAAGTATTCTCTCCAAAAATGAAACAAACTCAGATTCTAAACTGTGTCCTAATTTGATTACTTTAAATATTCTTATTTCATCATTGGCTCCCAAACTGTCTTTGAAATGTGTTTCTAGGTCATTTGTGAGAATGTAGCCCATGGTCTTTAACTCTTTGCTCCTGAGTCATGAAAAGTCTTGGTAAATGATTGAGTTGGTGAAGTTAGCCAAACTTTGGGTTTTTTGAACTGTTATCAAATTTCAAAGATATGATAGATATATAATGAATTGAATTTTTGGTTAATTTGAAATGCATTAGCCATTAACTATCACTAGACACAGTCTGAATTATTATGATTTAGGCAACATAATTTTATTATTATTGTGTTGGGGGTACATTGTGACATTTACAAAAATTCTTGCAATATATCAAATATGTCATATTTGAATTCACTCCCTCTATCATTTTCCTTTACCACCCCTCTCCCCATTCCTGAATAGTTTCAACAGGCATCATTTTTCCATTTACACACGTGTGTACAGAGTATTTACACCATATTCACCCTCCTATGCCCTTTCCTCACATCCTCCCCCCTCCCACTGATACCAACTCCCTAGATAGGACCTGTTCTGATAAGCAGCATTTTGGATAAAAAGTCATATACACAAAAAACAAGCATGATCATATACAAACTCAGATGTAGAGCATGATTTTAACAGTGGAATTATTCTATGGAACTTGGGGAAAGAGGGAAAGGAAAAGAAAATAATAGAGCATCAGCAATATCTCATAACATAAGACGTGAAGGTAGAGAATATAAGAATATTTATTGAATGGTGTTGAAAAATGGGGTGGTGGCAGTAGAGGGGTAAGGGAGAGTAATGGAAGGGGTTGAACAGACCAAAGTAAAGTGTAACCACAGTGGGCATGCATTGAGACACCCCCTTTGAACATTGACTTAAATATTAATAATGAAAACCAGGACTGTAAAATAGGTACAGTGGGGGGGTACTAGTGGGAGGGTGGAAGGTGAATGAAGGAGATTAAGGTGACAGTATATGGTAGATGGACTTCACATACCTATATGAAACAGAACAGAGAAACCTCTTGCAATTGCTTGCAGTGGGTGCAGGAGGGGGTTGAGGGTGAGAGAGGATGGGAGCAATGCACATAATGTACAATATGAATCTAATTGGAATTGTCATTATGCATCTCCCTGTACAATGAATAAATCCTAATAAAAATTTATTTAAAAATGAAATATTGTACCATTAAAAAAAGCTATGAGTATGAAAAATGAAAAATAAATAGAAGTAAAAGGCAAACCCAATAAAATAAAAGAACATTTAAAATTTCCTTTAATTAATAATATAAGAACACAAAAGGTGTACATATTTATGGAGTATCTTTCCCAAACACTAGTCATTTGTTCTTGGTGAAAACATTTGAAATCCTTTTTCTAGCTTTTTGAAATACAGTAACTTATCATTATCTACAGTCATTCTACTGTGCCATTACACACCAGAGTTTTTTATGCTTATGGAAGAACACTTTGCCTTCTACTTTGGGTAGTAGATTATTCAAATATGTGCTCTTAAAATAAGCTACACAAAATAAGATTAAAAGAGATAATAATAGATTTTTTTTGGATTTTGGTTAAGTGAAAGATGTTATTATTACAGTCAGATAGACCTTGCATGTTTCAGATGATTTAAAACAATTTTGAGGCTCAATGAACAATGTGAATAACTCACAAAAGGGAATATTATTTTGAATACAATAAAGAATTCAATGAATCTTCTATGGTTTTTGACAAAACATCATTTTTGATGATTAGTAGAGCATGGGCTGTGCGTGAAAGAGAAAAACTTTACCTAATTCATCTAAAATATCGTATTCCTTAGACATTTATTGCTTCACATCACTTTAAAGCAGAGAAACTATTGTTTGGAAAATTCTTGTACTTGAAAATTGTCATTCAACTTGTTAGGATGACCAATGTGATTACTGAGAAAACAACTTGTCAGAAAACAGGTTCACAGTGAGAATAAAAGGAGGCAGAATTTTGAAATCAGTTGCTTCATCCCCAGATGTGTTAGTTGGTTTCCTCAATTAATTTTGCATGTGCATGGCCTCCCAAGGAAAACTAATGCTCTTCCAGCTTATCTAAATAAAGGCTAGTTAACATTGTGCATTGTGCTCTGCACTGCATGCTAAGAAAAACAGAACTTGTGAGTCCTTAACAAATAAGAAAACTCTATCAAACAGTGGTCTGATAGTTTAGAAGGAATGTTTTTGAGGTATTCAAAAGCTCCATGACATATTCAGAGATGGATGGATCCACTCACCATGTCAGGTAAGCATTAGATACCACCTGTGTTGCTACAATTATGTGGTCTACAAATAGTCATGTTTCCTTCATTAAAAACCATATTTTATATTTGAAAAGAAAACCAAAGGTCTAAGACAAATTTAAATGTTTAAAATATTCCCAGTGCTGAATAAACTTTTTTAAACAAACATTGGGAAAGTGTGCTGGCATGAGACAGCATTTTCAATACATGTGAGGAAATAATTAAAAATTCTAAATGTGATTAACAAAAGACTCCTGCATTTGTAAACATCAGACACTACTGTGGGAGTTAGGTGCTGCCAACCAAGAAAATTGCCACCAAATCCACATAAAAGAGAAATTTTAAAAGAAATATTGGTGAAATTCCTTGAATTTCAACCTCATTGCCTTTTTTTCCAACATATTAAAAAAATAAAACCAGTATGTTTCTTAATCCCTTACTATAAGTTATTTTTGCTATGAAAGAAAAAAAAATTTACAATAATACAATTTGCTGAAAGAAATCTTTATCTTCTTTTTAAAATAAAAATCCTATGCAAGCTATGTTCCTCACTAATTATACTTTGTAAAATTAGCAAATCTAAAGCTTGTTGGGGAAAAAGTATTATAAACTTATCAAAAATATCCTCTGCCAGAAACACATAATCATTGTTTTGTAGAAAATTCATCAAATCTTATATATTCCCTTACAATAAATTTACACATATAACATCTTGTTGATGGTATTTATTTTTTTATTTACCATCACAATTTACCTCCATATAGTATTATGAAATAGCACCAAAGGCACTTTCTAATATGTTCTTATCCTTATAAAACTCTAAAAGATTTCCAGTGCAACAACAATATCTTGTTGAAAATATAACATTAATATGCAGTTTGGCATAAACAAAAGGCAGATTCTACCACCTTCTCTTTGAAATCATAAATGGGAGAAGTAGAAAACTGTTCTTTTTAACTGTCAAAAGCTCATGAAATTGTTGCCTGAATTAACTACATGAAAGATTTAGCATACTCACAGCATAAAATAAATATTCAAGAAAGTATAGCTTTCTTCACTCCTATCTCAGTATGGCAGAATTGTGTTCCCTTGTGTCTTCCTGCCTTGTAATACCTCGTACAGTGCATGACCCCCCAAGTAGAGTGAATAGGAACGAGAATTTATCGAGTCCTCAGACAGCATCAGGTACTATCGAAGCTTGTAAATTAACGCATGGGAAAGAAAAAACGAACTGCCTTCGATGAGTCTTGCTTTTTGCCACATTTTGGGTGTGGAGAATGCTGAACGCTGCCACAAACCTAAGAGGAAAGGATCAATGGGTCACATCAGAGTGGATTCTCTATCAGAATTTTTTAAAATGTAACTAAAATAATTCACATCACAGTTTAAATTCAGTATGATTAATCAACAAGACTGATTGGAAGGGAAAGTGGGGAAGAATAAAGCTATCTAAGCAAATAGTGCAGTAACAGATAACAGAAAAAATACTTGTAATTTGATTACAGCTATTTAAAATTATTGGTCAAGATCGTATGGGAAGTAATCTTTTATTTTTAAAGATTATTTTATACAGCTCTCAATACACTTTATTTAAATTAGAAACACTTCTTTAAAGAGACTGATTCTTGAATTCACCAAGTCTTTAAGTTCAAAGCAGTACCTTACTCTGTTTCTCAAAACCCATTCTCAAGTGCTTCATCTACTCTCTCACTTCTGATAAGCAGTCACAGTTGGATTTTATGGATAAAGACTCCATAATTCCTTGTGTTTCTATTTTGAGTCAAAAGCAAGGAGAGTTTTTATTGCATCTATTTGGATATTTGAGAGACTTTTGGGGTGGTTTTTAAAGTGCCATTTCTAGTCTGAAATAATTTCATATGAAACATAATAGAACAATTTTTCTCAGATACCAAACACTGGACTAACACAGACTGATGCCCTCCGTGCTAAGTAAAAGCTTATAGACACAAAAATTTCATCAATGGATGAGAAACGAGTTGGTCAAAGTCTTGACCATGGTTTGGTGTTTCTCACCCACCGCCTTTTCTTTCTCTTATCTCTGGCTTTCATGCCATTTATATTCTATATAAATATTTGCTGTTTGTTCCTTTCCTCTGCATTCATAAGCACAGCTAACTGACTCTGGATGATTCAATCCATTGTGTTCTTTTTTGTTACTGTTGTTGTACTGAGAGTACATTGTGACATTTACAAAAGTTCTTAAAAATATATCATAGTTGAATTCACCCCCCATTATATTCTTATTTTAGGATTTTAACTAATAGTATACGTGAAGTTACTGTGCTTGAAAGAAAAGATCATGAAGACTAAGAAATAGGTGATCTTTCATGATCAATGGCAAAGGAGTGGTAATGTGTCCCCATGAGAAAGCTAGGTTTCAGCAGCCAGGACTCTCCAAGAGGTGTGCTCTGCTAGTCCAGTCCTGGTAGCCTAGGAACTATTCCTGCTACACTTGTTATGTGCTTATCTGGCATATATTCCCTATAAGTGAATTAATATCTTTATTCTGTTGTGTTCATTACTTAAGTCCCTTCCAGCACCCAACAAACCAACAGTAGTGGCCCACAAATATTTAGTGAGTGAATGAATGAGTAAATGAAAACAAATGAATAATAGTGTGATGGGTAGATATGGATAAATGAGAGTGAGAGACAATTTAGACCAGTAAGAATTAGCCTTTATCCTTGAACTACCTTTTCTCCCAAGCTCTAGTTTCTAATAAACCCAGAACATTTCACATGATGGAGATATCACCCTGTATCCATTAAATAGCAAGACTTCTCTACTAATTTAGATTTTTTTTCTATACTTTAAAACCAACATTCCATAGCCAAGTTACTAAGTCATCAAGAAGTAGAATTTATAGAGAATTAGAAATTATTAAAGATCCCTCATTTTTCCTCTACAAGGAAAAAATAGGCAGTTAGAAATGTCCAATGGTCAGCAGGCAAATGGTTGTCCTTTCTACAGGGAAATCTGACTTGTCAAAGATGATTGAAATTGCTTCCTCTACCAAACAAGAATATTCTCTAGATAGTTAATTGTAAATATTTAATAAACAGCCACAAAAAAGAGATGGACCTCTACACATTTAATTATCCTCTAATTGTATGGTTTCAGACTAGGCACAAAATACTTTCTAAATGAAAAGTTGCTAGAACCTAGACACAGTGAAAACATTAGTTTAGAAAGTATTATGCCATAATTGTTATTTGTTAGATGTTAACTTACCAGAAGTGACCATTTTCACAAATATGTATTTCTCCTTATCACATAGCATACTTTTATGGAGTTAGGGTTCACAAATATAAGAGAAACAATATTGCATGAGATTGGAACAATAGAAGATCTTCACAAATACAGGGAAAGGGAGTCAAATACTGGAATCAAGGGAAGATACAATAAGGAAAATGAAAGCCAGTCTATGCTCTGCCTTTAAAATATAAGAAAAACAAAAATATTGGTCAAGACTTCTTTGTAAACCAGGAATAGTGGTCTACAGCAATAATCCCAGTGATCAGGAGGCTGAGGGAGGAGAACAATGTGTTTAAGGCCATCTTGGGCTACATAGTGGGACCCTGACTCAAAAGGAAAAAAAAAAACACAATTATTTCCAGGAAGTTAATTTAAAATTTCTCAAGACAATACTAATTCTCTAATTCAACAAAATTTGTGAAAAGCAGTAATCCATTGATAAAACCAGTTCTAATCCAAATTTCAAATTATTTTAAAAAGTACAAAAGATTTTTTGTACTTGCAAAAGCGGACACATTTTCTGCTAATATATGTGTACTCTTTTTAAATAATAAATTGATTTTTACTTAGAGATCTTTGTAAGAAAGGAATTGTAAAAAGGCTATTCAAAGATTGTCTACTCTCACACTGAACTAACAAAATAGGCAAAAATAAACTAATTTTTCCAAAATATAGTCTAAACATGTTATACAAGTGCATCATTTATGCATGGTTATTGAGCCCCATTAGTCTACATTATATGACCTTAAATACTTAGCCATCTTAAAAATCCCTCTACAGAAGGGCCTAATGCAATGTTCAGATGGATTAAGTTTGTTATTAAGTATTTTCATGCTGCATTGCCAACCAATAAATAAATGATTTGTGAAATATTTAGGTTAGCACTTCAAACAATCTTATTAAAATTAATTCCCAATAAACATAGTATGTTTATTTTTGAAACCTGTTGAAAATATCCACAGGCACTAAACTGTGCTTTATTTCTTTCTTTTAGCATTATTCTATGCACAGTTAAGATGCCAAGATGCTAGAAGCACTACCCCACCACACTATATTAGGTTTAAGTATTACAATGAAAGATCTGAGGTCTAACACATTTTACAAAATCCATAAATCTTGTTGAAATGGTAAATGCATGATCTTACATCATTTTGGATATCCAAATGGGAAATATATCAAGCTTCTTAAAGTCCATTCTTACATGAAGCTCAGCAGACATAAATATATTTGAAGCCATATTCTCCCATGGTATAAAATATTCACTAAAGACCAATAAGACTTTATAAAGTGCATCCTCTGTGTGGATCATTAGGACAGCAGTGAGAACACTGTAGCCAAGGGCACTGAAACAGTTAATGAGGCTTTCAATGTTGTGTCTTTGCTTTGTTTTACACAAAGCAACATTTTGAAAACCAATAGAATACACTCGATCAACCTATTATCTAAGTAACTTTTACATATCCAAAGTTTCTTCCATAATGGTATTTAACAGTTTTCTTGCATTACTTTACATATGCAATTGAATTAAAACTCACTAATTTTTTTAAGAATATGCTTAATTATACAATCATTTCCGTCTATCATGACAGATTTTAAGCTACTCAAATACAACCTTTATTTTTCTTTGTCTATGAGAAGATGCTAAGAACACATTGTTAATAGCAGTCATTAAATATCCTATTCCTAATTCATAGGTATAAAATCTCTTATTCCAGAAGTCATACTGAACTCAGAATCATTATTATATATGGAACATTTTTAGACATATGTGTAGAGAGAAATTTGCCTAAAATACTATTGGCTAATACAGACTACTAAACTACATCTATCATGCAATATGACTCAAACTTTACCATCTATAAGAGTTAATTTAATGAATCAATATGACTAAGTACATAAAGAGTAATTCTTAAAAACATTAGTCTGGGCATTAATGTGGTATTCATTTTCCCTTGAAAATTTGATCAGGATTTTTTTGTCTTACTAAAATTCAGTAGCAACTGTAGGCATGGCTTTAGACAAAATTAAAAGAAAACACACAGCAGAAGAGTCATTTTTCTATTGGAAGGACTTAGTATGCATATGTATATACTCACAATAGTTCTAAACTTATCAGAAAAATATAAAAGAGCATAATGGATCAACTGAAATTTATAATAACTCTTTTTTTTACTATCCTTGGGCTCTTTGAGTTAAAAAATATGATTCAGAAAAGAAATAATTTTGTGAAAATTATAATTAGAAGAAAGTTTCTAGAGAGAATATAGAAATACACAGAGGTAAACTTTATAAAGTACCTCAGAACATGAAAATAATGTTTTTCTTTGCCCCTGGGCATTTTGGAAGCCTTCACCACTATAATTCTGAATTTTATACGAGATAAATTTATCTCAGTTCATTACTGTTTATTGCTGAAAGTCTAATAGAAGATACTGGTGAATTTGCTCCATAACACATGAAAATATATTTTAAATTATTTTAAAATTGCATTTTACAAAGTAGATTTTGTTCGTTGCAATGTAGCCTAGAACCTTTATCTAAAATTTATTTTGTGGCAATTAAAGAAGCAGGTTTCATTTCTCAAATACACATCAAAAATAATACAGTTCACTGAAATGTAGATTTCTAAGTCAAATAATATAGTCAGAAATACATTCTTTCACCAACCTTTATAATGACAGGACATGCAGAAAACTTTTACCAAGTTTGGTCTTCTGAAATAGCAATGATAGTGTTAGAGCAAGAACATACTAATTGTCTCAGTTCACATATGTTGTGCTGAATTTAAAATATTTTTGACCTCAGAAAAAGTCCAAACTTGAAGAAGACCACACAGATTATGGTAGACATAGGCGTAAGATGTCAGGTCATTTACCATTTACTCAACAAATGTGACCAGTAATGAATCAAGCATTGTTCTGATGTGTGAAATACACCAGTCATCCTAAGGATCTCAGTGCCATGGAATGCTCATTTTCAAAAGAGGAAGAAATAAAATAATATATGGATTATACACTTTTATTTATAAACATGAATTACATATGCAGAAAAGTCACACGTACTATGTGAACAAAAACGTGAAAACATGGAGAAGTTCAAGAGAACTGGAGAGGAAATTTGCGATCATAAATGTGATGGCCAGCAACACAGTACTGAAATGCTGAGTTGGTCGGTCTTGTGTCACTATAACCAAGAGCCTAATAAAAACAGCTTAAAGGAGGATACATTTATTTTGGCTCATGGTTTCAGGGGTTTCGGAACGTGGTTGGTTGGCTCCAATGTGTGCGCATGAGGCAAGGCTGGGCGTCATGGTGGAAAGCATGTGTTGGAGCAAAGCAACTCACATCTCAGCACACAGGAAGCAGAGAGAGATAAGAAAGGGCTGCGGACACAGTATGTCCTTCCAGGGCACACCTTCAGTGCCCTATTTCCTCCAAGTAGGCCCTGCCTTTCAACAATGCCATCATATCATGAATTCATGCAGGGATTAATCCATTGATTAGTTCAGAGCCCTCAGTTCTAATCCCTTCCCAAAATCCCACCAGCTGGCAATCAAGCCTTTACAGATAATGAGACTTTCAGGGGTTACTTCATAAGAAAAGTGATATTTAAGGAATGACTAAGAGGTAAAGGAGTTAATCTTGAAGATATTGAGAATCAAATGCTGCAGGCAAAAGAAACACTAACCTAAATGATTCCAGGATGGAGCAGGCCTGGGGTGTTTGTGAAACAAGAACATGAAGATGAGGTCTGAGAAACTGATTGAGCCCATAACACATGGGGACCTATAGGTTGTATGTGTTCTTTCCCTGAGGTAGAAAACCTTTAGAGGAAATTGATCAAGGCAGTAACATCACATAAATTTCTTTTTAACAAGATCCCTCTAGGTGGTCCATAGAGAAAAAGCTAAAGAGAGGCCAGAGAAGAGGCAGTGAGGATTGGAATTGCTATGGTCTAAGTCAAAGATGGCAACTTGCTCCCACTTGTAGCCAAGAAGATGAAGAGAAGCAGGTGTATTCTGTCTGAAATGGATAAAGTCAGCATGAATGGGAGGTGAGAAGTACAGTTTGGACACAGTATGGCTGAAATGCCTGTGCCTATTTAATATGTGGATGCACCATGGGGCATTAGATATGTAAAATGTCTGGGATGGAGACATAAACTTGTGAAAATTTAGCATAGCAGTGCTATTTACAAACATGATAGTGGACGGGTTTTTACCAAAGGGGTGATTATATACAGAAAAGAGAAGAAACTCAAGGATAATCTCTGATGCACTTGTGATTACTACTTGTCATTCCCTGAATCACATCCTTTCTGCCAACAGTTTTTTCCCAGACATACTGCTGCTTTGCAGGTATAGGATGACAGCTCCTCACATTAGCTTCACTATGTATCTCTTGGTTTTACTTTGAAATTTCTTTGTGGCTACTGCCCAGGAACCTGTGATGCCCATTTGGCCATTCCATCCCATGCTTACACCAGGAAGCTCTGAGATACAACTAACAACCATGGGGGCAGCTGTTCATCAGTGGAGAGCACAAATACCACCCTCATCAACACCTCTGTTGGACCCCAAGTAGGCTTATTTTATATGGCTTCAGAGAAAGCCCTCAGAAGTACTGAGCCCTCATTACCTACAACAGTTATAATCAAGTTAATAAATCATCTTCATTGGCTTTTCCCCATTCTCTGGAACTTCTTATCTCAGGATTTGCTTTTGGGGAAAACCCAAGCACCTAAGGTTAAGGCATTGGGAAAAATACATAGAACTGACAAAAGAAACTGAAGGATAAGAAAATGAGAGAGAAGGAATACCAAACAGTGTGGTGTCCACAGGACCTAGAGAGAAGTGCAGACAGGAGAAGTCAGCACCTTAGTCAAATACTGCTGTGGGGCAAATGAGATGAGGAATGAGGGCTGACCTTTGGACTTGGCAATAGAGATGACATTGAAGATGTTGACATGAACAATTCCAGTAAATAAAAATGGGGGCAAAAGCCTGAATAATGTCCACTTAGAAGAGAACAAGAGGAGAGGAAATGAATATAGTGGATTTCATCTCTTCCTGTAGAAAGAAAGAATGGGGAGGGATATGGCAGGTTTTGTGACTTTAGGAAGGATTGGGGTCTGGTGCAGTGGTTCATGCCTGTAATCCTAGCTATTCAGGAGGGAGATTGGGACAACTGTAGCCCAGATGATGCCAAAGAAGAAGAAGAAGAAGAAGAAGAAGCAGCCAGCCAGACATAGTGGCACACAGCTGTTGTCCTATTCATCACTACTAACTGAGAAGTATAGATAGAAGGACCATGGTTCAAGACCAGTTTAGGAAAAAAGCAAGACCCTACCCAAAAAATAACTTAAAACAAAATGCTGGATGTGTAACTTAAGTGGTAGAGTGCTTGCTTAGCAAGTGTGAGGCCCTAGATTCAATCCCCAATATGAAGAAAAAACAAAGCAGGTATGCTTGTTTGTTTAAAGAAGGAAAAATAAGATCTGGCTTGTGTATTATCAAGAACAATCCATTAGAGTAAAAAAGTTAATTATGAAGAAAGCAGAAGGGAGAGCAAGCAAACCACGGTGGAGCTTTCTAATTCTCAGGTGGTAGGATTGGCTTTAAATAGGAGAATCTATGATAATTTGTGAGAGTTTTGTGGTAGATGCTAGCTAGTCACTGGGGAAATGACTCCAGTTATAAAATAATTTTATAAAATAATTTTTGGTAATGAGTAAATTGTTTTGACATTCCTCCCATCAAGAGGTAGAAACTATGTCTCCTATCCTTCACTTGGTGTTAATTATAGCAATTCCCACTTAACCAATAGAATTAAGCAGAAGAGTGGTCTTGTATAATTTCCAAGGCATACAGTTTCTTCCTTATTCTGTTTGGAACTCAATTTGGAGCACTGAGGCATCATATAGGAATTCCAGCACCTCTGAAACTGCCATGCTATGAAGAGCCCAGGGTATGAGCAGTGAGCACATGTAGATGCTGTGGCTGACAGTCTCCATCACCAGGCAGCATCCACCTCCAGATATGTACAGGTTGAAGACTTTGAATGCCTCCACCTCTAGCACTATAGGACTGCATCCACCAGAGAACCCCAAAGTGAGAGTGCCCCGCTGAGCCTTGTGAGTCTTTGAGTCTTTTCACCTGAACTCCCAGAGATCATGGAGCAGAAATAAACCATCTCTACTGTGCCCTGTCTGAATTTCTGACAGCAGAGTCTGTGAGATTAATAAAATGATTATTTTATGCTGTACTGTTTTTGTATGGTTTTTATGCAGCAATAGATAACTGGAACATACTCGATAGCCCATTAGAGAAGAAAGAATGATTTAAGTTGATTATGTATGTTTTCAAAATTGATAGGAAAATAATTGCAAAATAAAAATATCAAACTTTGGGGCAGGAGAAGAGTAGGGTAGCTTAAGTGAGCTAAATCCTTATTTTTGTATTGGGGAATCATTTAAGCTGATAAATTAATCAATCAATGAAAGTAAAACATATGTGAGCTATGAGAATGACCTACAGAAATTCTAAAATTGAAGCAATTTTCCCTGAAGAATGATGGCTGAGTTTAAATAGTTTGTGTTCACCATAAGACCATCTGTATTATTTTACTACCAAGTGTATGTATTACTTTAATTAAAAATTACTTTTTATTTGTGGCTCCCATAAGGAAATGAGAAATAAATTTATCATAATTTTTCTGATGAAGTTCTCAAAGCAGAAAAATATATTAGTCCATCTTATAGAGAGTGTGATCAAGCCAATTTTTATATGCATTGGTGCAAATGTGGGTTGGTAAAAAGCAGTGTTTTGAAAGAAATCTGTCTATATATCATGGTCTGATAAGTACACATAGATCTTCATTCTTAAGGATGCTTATTTCAGCATTTATTGTTTGGGAAAACATTTCAGTTTTGCTTAGACTTTACCAGTCCTGAACAGAACTGATTGTCTGAGGTACTAGTGAGCTACAACTGATAGAATGAGGTTTTGAACGTGGGCTGAGGAGCTTCTTGAGATAACATGAAAGTGCTTTCTTCTACTGATGTTTAGACAGCTCTTAGGAGGCCTAACAAGTTGGTGGCATAAGCTACTAGTGTTATCATACATGAAGGGCAAGAAGCCTCCTAAAAAATTTTCCCCATAGTTTTCATCTCAAGCCTCTGCAGAGAAAGTTAGAATCTACTTGAAGGCAATGGCCATGAAATAACTGTCAACAATAACTACAACGCATTGTGACCTTTTCAACAAAGTGTAAACCAATGGATAGAGAGAAATTCTTCCCTCACTACTATGTCTCAGGCCACTCCTGGGTTAGGCTTAGAGGAGGGTTTGATGCATTAGTGGTCAAAAGTACACAGAGAAGTTCCTATAGAGTCCCTGGTCCTGAAAAGCATAATAGGCCAAGGAACAGCCAGCAGGAGCCACTATTCCCATGTCTTTGTCCCAGTAAAGACACTCAGAAATATTTTGAGGCTGCAATTAATTTCCTTGGTTCTTGACTTACATAGCAAAGATATTGGAAAGGATCCAAAAGTATTGATCATAAAGTACAGTTATTTCATAGCTTATTTTGAAAAAGTGAGTTTTCCAAGAGCCAAATACTTACTTATTCAGTGTCATAAAAACAAAGAAGAAAAGAATGAAAAATTTAAAAATTAACATAATATATGGATAGATATATGTATATATATATATATATATATATATATATATATATATATATATATATACATACACATACACATATATATGAAGGGAAGTATTTAAATTAAAATGAAGACACAGTTAAATCTGAATGGTGCTATGTTGCAGTTTAATTTTGGCTCATTGCTACTGGTCCATAATAGATTGTCGGGGCTACTGTATACATCATAGAGAATAGGCTAATGTTCTCATATGTTGTTGATACAAACATAACTTGGTTGAAAGCTATCTGTTCCAGGGATGCAGGATGAAGGAACAGCTGCCATCTGTGCCAGAAGAAAAAGAGCTCTGGAGAGTCTTACATCAGCAATAAAATGTCCCGGACTAAATAGTATCCAAGATGGCAGATTAGAACCAACCAACACTTTCTAGCTTCTCAGCAGCTTGGAGTTGAAACAGACAGAATATGACTGAGGGAACTCCCTAAAGTTTAATATTAGACAGACAGACTTGGAGAGAAACCAGAGAGTCTGGTCAAGAAGGTAGGAAAGAGCTACATTAGCACTAAACTCACGACAGTCCAGTAGCACAGCATAGGGAAAGAGTAACAGAAAGGGAAACAGAGATGTTGAGGGGGAAAATTGGCACAGAAACAGATCCAGAACAGAAAGGCAGGCTGAACTTGGCTGATCTGAGATCTGCATAGTGTGCTAGCACTTGAGAAGTACTCTGCATTTCTCAATGTAAAAGTGATGTGCTGTGTTAGGGGGGCCTTCTTGAGAAAGTCATGCCTAAGCTTGCTGCTTTTGGAAGCTGAAATCCCTACATTTTCCTTTTTCTTGGAAAAAGGAAGTACTGTCATACTGTCCTAGCCAGTATCTACTTGTAGCTTAGTGTGGCCCTGGCAGGAAACTATTAAATTTCTCCCAACAAAGAAGAGCCCAAGAATGGATGGACTCACTGCTGAATTATACCACATGCTTAAAGAAGAACTAGCACTAATTCTCCTCAAACCATTCCATAAAATAGAGAAAGATGGAGTCTTACCAAACCCATTCTATGAAGACAGTATTACCTGATACCAAAGTGAGATGATAACACAACCAAAAAACAAAACCTATAAACCAATTTCTTTGATGAACATAGGCATAAAAACCCTCAATAAAATATTTGCAAATGAATTCAACAACACATCAAAAATATCATACAGCATAATCAAGTTGGTTTTATTCCAAGGTGCAAAGATGACTTAATATATGCAAATCAATAAATGTAACAGAGCACATAAGTAGAATAAAAGAAAAAGATTATGTGATCATCTTAATTGATGCATGAAAAGTCTTTAACAAAATTCAATATCTCTTCTTGAGAAGAGCCCTGAAGTAATTAAGAATTAAAGGATCATACCACAACATAATAAAGACTATATATGATAAACTGATAGCCAATATATTGAATGGGAAGAACTGAAAGCATTTCCTCTAAATCTAGGACTGAGGTAAGTGTGTCCAGTCTCATTCCTTTTATCAATATAGTGCTTGAAATTTTAGCCAGAAAAATAAGAAAGAGAAAATAATTAAATGGATAAAAATAGTATGGAAAGAAGTCAAATTATCTTTATTGCAGATGATAAATCATAAAGACTTCACCAAAATACTTTTAGGTCTGATAAACACTTTCAGCAAAGTAGCAGCACACAAATCGACATACAGAAATCAGAGGCTATTTTTATACACCAATAATTAAACCACTGAGAAAGAAATCAAGAAAATGATTCCATTCACGTAAAATACCTAAGAATGAGCCTAATTAAGGAGGTGAAAAAATCTCTATAATGAAAGCTATAAGACACTGAAGAAAGAGTTAAACACTAGAAGATGAAAAAACCTCTCTTGCTTATAAATCAACAGAATCAATAATGTTTGAAATGTCATATTACCAAAAGTGATCTAGATCCAATGCAGGCCTCATCAAAACACCAGCAACATTATTCACAGGACCAGAAAAAAAATCCTAAAATTCATGCAAAAGCACAAAATAGCCCAAATATCCATAGCCAATGCAATTCTGAGCAAAAAGAACAATGCTAGAGGTATTATAATACCCGATTTCAAATTTTACTACAGAACCAGAGTACCTAAAACAGCAGGATAATGGGGGGAAACAGACCTGTGTACCAACGGAATCACATGGAGTACCCAGAAATAAGTCCACACAGCTACAGTCATCTGATTCTCAAGAAAGGTGCCAAAAATCTACATTGGGAAAAAAACAAAAGACTGTAACAAACAGCTCTGGGAAAACTGGATATCCACACAGAGAAGACTGAAACTATGTTCTTATTTCTCACCCTATACCAAAATCAACTGAAAATGAATCAAAAATGTTAATGAAAACTTCAAAAGAGAAAAGTATTGGGGGAACATTTCAGGATATAAAGATAGGCAATGACTTTCTGAATAATACTCCAATAACTCAAGAATTAATAGCAAGAACTGCAAAATTGGATTGTATCAAATTAAAGTGTTGCTATACAGCAAAGGAAACAATCAACAGTGAGAAGAGATAGCCTAGAGAATGGGAAGTCTTTGCCAGCTATTCATCCAGCAGGGGATTAATATGCAGAATATATAAAGAACTCAAAAAATTGAACAACGAAAGAACAATTAATCCCAACAATTAATGGCAAATGAACTGTAGAGTCACATTTCAAAGAAAAAAATACAAATGGCCAATAAATACATGATAAAATGTTCAACATCTTTAGCCATCAGGGAAATGCTAATCAAAACTACATAGTGTTTCCATCTGACCCCAGTCAGAGTGACTTACATTAGGAAAACAAACAAGAAGAAATGCTGGTAACAATGCAGTAAAAAGGAACTCATATATTATAAATACAAACATAAATTAGTTCAGCCACTATGGAGACTCCTCAAAAAACTAAAAGTAGAACTGTTATATGATCCTGCTGTACCACTACTAGATATATACCCAACAGAATCAAAGTCAGCATGCAATAGGGACACCAGCACATCCATGTTCATGTGCCACTATCACACTGGCCAACTGATGGGCCTGAGTGCCTATCAGCAGATGAATGGAGGAAAATGGATGGAATTGGAGATCATCATGCTAAGTGATATATGCTGGATTTAGGAAGACAAACATAACATTTTTTCTCATATGCAGAATCTAGATCTTTTTCTATAAAGACATGAAAATAGAAGGAGGACTATTTGGGAAGAGAAGGAGACTATGGAGAGAATTGTGTGCTAACATCAGAAAGTAATAGTGGGGGTGATTATGCTGAAAGTATATACTATGCATGTACGAAAATGTCACAATGAAACCCACTATTTTGTACAATTAATATATGCTAACAAAAAATTGAAAACCAAGGACTACTTTTGAACTACACTGCAGAGATTTCAAGATGGCAGCTAGAGGGAGGAAGCAGAAAGTGTGCCTCCTAAAGTAAAATCTTGGACAGATGCTGGAGATACACCTTACAGGAAAAACCACCAAGAAGAGGCAAAACTTTGACTCCTCCACACCTCCAGCCTGTGCATAGTATCTCCACTTCACATTAAACAGAGAAACAAGGAGGGCTCCCGTGCCACTGCCAGATGGCAGTGCCCAGCTGGCTTGGGAAGATGCAGACCACAAGGTGAGCTAAGCGGCACATGGTACTCCCACTGACAACCCTGGGCCAGATCAACATAGCCCCCTGGACAGACCAACCCCCACCCAGGGAAAAAAGGAAAAAAAACTGAATAATAAGCAATAACAACAAAAAAGACACATAGCAAAGAGGGCAGAGCACCCTGAGCACCGAAGGCGGGGAGAAGGGAAATCCCTCACAACAAGCCAGCTGAAGAAGGCAGGAGCAGCAGCACATGCCCAGCAATCAGGAGCAAGAAAGCTTGTAAAAGTGGTAGTGGGAGGAAAACTCCACAGGAGACGGGGAAGACCCACTTCCCATGTGAACTATAAATAAACACACAGGCCTGAGAAAGCAGGTGCACTGTCACCTCCCCCAGTGTGCTTGGAAGGGGGAAAGCTTGTAGCAGTGGTGGTTGCACCCAGGAGAACTCTAAGTAAACAAAGCCTGAGGGGCCAGGATCTGCATAAATAATGCCTCCAGCAACAGCAGGCTGACAGCAGTGGGCAGGTGAGCCACAGCTTCAGATAGACAGACATTCACAGAACTGTCTCCAGACTCTTTCTTTTTCTTTCTTCCTTTGATGAGACAACAACCAAACTACACGTGCATGCTCAAAAACTTACTGAAACTATATTGCATTTGAACTTGGAACACTTTATGGTGTCTTTTTTTGTTTTGTGTTGTTTGGTTTGGTTTGGTTTGGTTTGGTTTTTTTTCCCCTTTGATGAGACAATGACAGAACTACTTCTGAGACACCATCTCCAGGATTGGAGGCTGAGGGACTAACACCAAAATTATTAAGACTGAAACTTTATTGCATTTCAACTTGGAGACTTTTTTTCATTTTTTTTTCAATCCTCTCTCTGTCTCTCTAATGCCTGTTCAGCTTACTGCTCATTAGTACACTATCTCTCCCTGTTTATATCTTTGAAACATTTTTGGTTTGTTTGTTTTGGGTTTTTTTGTTTGTTTACTTGTTTTTCTCTCTTTCTTTAACTTCTTTGCTTTCCATCTCCTCTCACCCTTCCATTCTAAATATCACCATTATTATTATTACAAGCTAGAAAATACTTAATTGCACACAGTCCAGGGACAATAACAACACCAAGGGCAATGAAGGGAAGACAGAAAAAACAGGGAAACCAGTTTCTCCACAGCAAAAAATTAGTACAGGAACCAGAGGGAAATGAAGAAAACAGATACTCAGATCCAGACTCCAACAAAATGAAGATAAACTATGCCAAAGAACCCAATGAAGCCCATAAGAATAATTTAAAAGAAGACATACTACAGGTACTCAATGAGAATTTTATAGAGATGATACTGGGTAGGGTCAACAAAAATGTACAGGAGACACTCAAGAAATTCCAAGACAACAGAAATAGAGAGTTTGAAAAAGCACAAAAAGAAATGAAAGAAACCATAGAAGCACTGTATAAACACCAAAGTGAAACAGAGAACACGATTAATAAACAGATAAATGAACTCAGGACGAAAATAGACAACACTGAAGAGGAAATGACTCAGGATATGGAAAACCTCAGAAAAAAGAACAAAACAGAACTGCAAAACAAAATGGAAGGCCAATCCAGCAGAATAGAACAAACAGAAGACAGAATCTCAGAACTCAAAGATGAAATGGTAATTAAAGGAAAAACCAAAGAACTATTAGTTAAACAACTCAAGACCTGTGAAAAGAAAATGCAAGAACTCACTGACTCCATCAAAAGACCAAACTTGAGAATCATGGGCATCGAAGAAGGAGAAGAGGTGCAAGCAAAGGGAATGCATAATATATTCAAAAAATAATAACAGAAAATTTCCCAAATCTAGAGAAATCTATTCCCATAGAGAAGCAAGAGGCCTCCAGAACACCAAACAGACCAGACCAAAATAGATCTACCCCACGGCATATTATCACTAAAACAACAAATACAGAGACCCGAGAAAGAATATTGAAGGCTGTAAGAGAGAAAAAACAAATAACATACAAAGGTAAACCCATCAAAATCACAGCAGACTTCTCAACAGAAACATTAAAAGCAAGAAGAGCTTGGGGTGAGATCTTCTGGGCAATGAACGAAAATAACTTCAAACCTAGGATGCTCTACCCAGCAAAACTATCATTCAAAATAGATGGAGCAATAAAAGTTTTCCATGATAAGCAGAAACTAAAACAATATGTGACCACAAAGCCACCACTACAAAAGATTCTTCAAGGGATTCTGCACACAGAAAGTGAAACCCAACATAACCATGAAAGGGCAGGCAGCACCAAACTACAGGAAAAGAAAAAGCAAGAAAGTAGGGAGTAACCTCACAGGAATCACCACATACCTATCAGTACTAACACTTAATGTTAATGGACTTAATTCCCCCATCAATAGGCACCATTTGACGAACTGGAATAAAAAGGAAGATCCAATAATTTGTTGCTTACAGGAGACCCATCTCACCTACAGAAATAAGTATAGGCTTAGGATAAAAGGCTGGAAGAAGATTTACCAAGCTAATGGCCCCCAAAACCAGGCAGAAGTAGCAATACTTATCTCCGACAATGTAGACTTCAAACCTACATTGATCAAACAAGATAAAGAAGGACATTCCATACTAATAAAAGGGGAAATAGACCAAAAGGAAATAACAATTATCAACCTATATGCACTCAATGTCAATGCACCCAATTTCATCAAATATACCCTGAAGGACCTAAAAGCATATATTAACTCCAACACAGTAGTCGTGGGAGACTTCAACACCCCCATTATAATCAATAGATAGGTCATCCAAACAAAAAATCAATAAAGAAATCCTAGATCTAAAATATACAATAGATCAAATGGACCTACTTGATGTCTACAGAACATTTCATCCAACTTCTACACAATATGCGTTCTTCTCAGGAGCCCATGGAACCTTCTCCAAAATAGATCATATCCTAGGACACAAAGCAAGTCTCAGCAAATATAAAAAAATAGAAATTATACCATGCATTCGATCTGATCACAATGCATTGAAACTAGAACTCAACAACAAAAGTGAAGACAAAAAACATGCAAACAGCTGGAAACTGAATAACTCATTGCTTAATGAACAATGGGTCATTGACGAAATAAAAGAGGAAATTAAAAAGTTCCTGGAAGACAATGAAAATGAAAACAAAACCTACCGGAACCTATGGGACACAGCAAAGGCAGTCCTGAGAGGAAAGTTTATAGCCATGAGTGCATATATTAAAAAGAATCAAAGATCCCAAATCAATGACCTAATGATACATCTCAAATTCCTAGAAAAACAAGAACAAGCAAATCCCAAAACAAATAGAAGGAGAGAAGTAATAAAATAAGAGCTGAAATCAATGAAATAGAAACCAAAAAAACCATACAAAGAATTAATGAAACAAAAAGTTGGTTCTTTGAAAAAATAAACAAGATCAACAGACCCCTGGCAAACCTGACTAAAATGAGAGAGAAAAAACCCAAACTAGTAGAATCAGGAATGCAAAAGGGGAGATAACAACAAACACCATGGAAATCCAGGAAATCATCAGAGACTACTTTGAGAGCCTATATTCAAATAAATTTGAAAATCTTAAAGAAATGGACAGATTTCTAGATACATATGATCATCCAAAACTGAACCAAGAGGAAATTAATCATCTGAACAGATCTATAACACAAAATGAAATTGAAGCAGAAATCAGGAGTCTCCCCAAAAAGAAAAGTCCAGGACCTTATGAATTCTCTGCTGAATCTAACAGACCTTTAAAGAAGAACTGACACCTACCCTCCTTAAACTGTTCCATGAAATAGAAAGGGAAGGAAAACTTCCTAACACATTTTATGAAGCCAATATTACAGGAAAACACACCTCCAAAAAGGAGAACTATAGGCCAATCTCCTTAATGAACATTGATGGAAAAATCCTCAATAAAATAATGGCAAACCAAATTCAACAACACATCAAAAAGATCATTCACCATGACCAAGTAGGCTTCATCCCAGGAATACAGGGATGGTTCAACATATGAAAATTAACAAACGTAATAAACCTCATTAACAGAAGCAAAGACAAAAATCGCTTGATCATCTCAATAGATGCAAAAAAAGCCTTTGATAAGATCCAACACCATTTCATGATAAAAGCTCTAAGAAAACTAGGAATGGAAGGAATGTACCTCAACATTGTAAAGGCTATATATGACAAACCTACAGCCAGCATTATACGTAATGGTGAAAAACTGAAACCATTCCCTTGAAAATCAGGAACTAGACAAGGATGCCCACTATCTCCACCCCTATTCAACATAGTACTGGAATTCCTAGCCAGAGCAATTAGGCAAGAAGAAGGAATAAAAGGAATACAAATAGGTAAAGAAACTATCAAAATATCCCTATTTGCAGATGATATGATCCTGTACTTTAAAGACCTAAAAAACTCTACTCAGAAGCTCCTAGACACCATCAATAGCTATAGCAAGGAAGCAGGATATAAAATCAACATAGAAAAATCATTAGCATTTCTATACACTAATAATAACAAACTGAGAAAGAATATATGAAAACAATTCCATTTATAATAGACTCAAAAAAAATCAAATACCTAGGTGTAAACCTAACAAAAGATGTGAAAGACCTCTACAAGGAAAACTATACACTTCTGAAGAAAGAGATTGAGGAAGACTATAGAAAGTGGAGAGATCTCCCATGCTCATGGATTGGTAGAATCAACATAGTAAAAATGTCTATATTCCCAAAAGTAATCTACATGTTTAATGCAATTTCCATCAAAATTCCAATGACATTCATTAAAGAGATTGAAAAATCTACCATGAAATTTATATGGATACACAATAGCCAAGGCAATACTCAGTCAAAGAACAATGCAGGAGGTATCACAATACCTGACTTCAAACTATATTACAAAGCAATAACAATAAAAACAGCATGGTACTGGCACAAAAACAGACATGACCAGTGGAACAGAATAGAGGACCCAGATATGAAGCCACACAACTATAACCAACTTGTCTTTGACAAAGGAGCTAAAAATATACGATGGAGAAAAGACAGCCTCTTCAACAAAAACTGCTGGGAAAACTGATGAGCAGTATGCAAAAAACTGAAACTAGATCCATGTATATCACCCTATACCAATATTAACTCAAAATGTACCAAGGATCTTAATATCAGACCCCAAACTCTAAAGTTGGTACAGGAAAGAGTAGGAAATACTCCGGAAATAATAGGTATAGGTAAGAACTTTCTCAATGGAACCCCAGCAGCACAGCAACTAAGAGATATATTAGATAAATGGGACCTCATAAAACTAAAAAGCTTCTGCTCAACAAAAGTAATGGTAGCTAAACTGAAGAGAAAACCCACAGAGTGGGAGAAAATATTTTCCAGCTACACATCAGACAAAGGAATGATAACCAGAATATGTAGGGAACTTAAAAAACTAAATTCTTCCAAAATTAATGAACCAATAAAGAAATGGGCAAGTGAACTAAACAGAACTTTCTCAAAAGAAGAAATTCAAATGACCAAAAACACATGAAAAAATGCTCACCATCTCTAGCAATATAAAGGAAATGCAAATTAAAACCACACTAAGATTCTACCTCACCCCTGTTAGAATAGCCATCATTAGCAACACCACTAACAACAGGTGTTGGCAAGGATGTGGGGAAAAAGGAACCCTTGTACACTTCTGGTGGGAATGCAAATTAGTACAACTACTCCGGAAAAAAATTTGGAGGCTACTTAAAAAGCTAAACATTGATCTACCATTTGATCCAGCAATACCACTCTTGGGGATATACCCAAAAGACTGTGACACAGGTTACTCCAGAGGCACCTGCATACTCATGTTTATTGCAGCACCTATTCACAATAGCCAAGTTATGGAAACAGCCAAGATGCCCCACTACTGACGAATGGATTAAGAAAATGTGGTATTTATACACAATGGAATTTTATGCAGCCATGAAGAAGAATGAAATGTTATCATTCGCAGGTAAATGGATGGAATTGGAGAACATCATTCTGAGTGAGGTTAGCCTGGCCCAAAAGACCAAAAATCGTATGTTCTCCCTCATATGTGGACATTAGATCAAGGGCAAACACAACAAGGGGATTGGACTTTGAGCACATGATAAAAGCGAGAGCACACAATGGAGGTATGAGGATAGGTAAGACAGCTAAAAAACTAGCTAGCATTTGTTGCCCTTAATGCAGAGAAACTAAAGCAGATACCTTAAAGCAACTGAGGCCAATAGGAAAAGGGGACCAGGAACTAGAGAAAAGGTTAGATCAAAAAGAATTAACCTAGAAGGTAACACACACGTACAGGAAATCAATGTGAGTCAACTCCCTGTACAGCTATCCTTATCTCAACCAGCAAAAACCCTTGTTCCTTCCTATAATTGCTTATACTCTTCTTGAACTACATTGTTATTAAAGAGCTTCTATGCCATTACTTTGATTAAAATAAAAATAAAGGAAACTATTTCATATTTTCCATTAATAAGTCAACTTCCAAAATTACTATTAGAATCGTCACTATTCCTCCATCCCTTTCCCTTTACTTCCTTTCATTTCTTTTCTTCCTCATCAGCACCCATCCTCCTTCTCAAAACCAAATTCCTTTCTTTTCTTTACTTCTGTCTCAGTCTCTCTCTCTCTGTCTCTTTCTGTCTCCCTCCAATCTTTGTTACTGGTAACATATATCCATAAGGTACTATGGTCACATGCGTAACAGAAGCTTTGCCTTTCTAGTTAATCAATGTTTCATTTGATCCTATTTAATGATTCTTTCACTGTTGGCTAGGGCTGTCTTCCATCATACATCAGTAGAGAAAATGGAAAATTAATGTCACTACCGACATGGAATCACATGCTTCAAAGTATAGTGGATGCTCTCACAGTTGCTGTGTGACATTTTTTTTAAAAATGGAATTTAAAAAAAAGATTATCAGACATGACAAAATATTCCTACCTCCTGTCTTTTGTCTATACCTTTCATTCTACAAAGTACTACCAAATTAATCTTCTTAAAGTATATATCTGATCATGTCACAAATCTTTCAACCAAGTTGTAGTCATATTCTTTGCAAAAATATAACAAATTTTTATTCTCATACTCATTGTACCCTATAGCTTGCCCTTAACTTCTTTATTCACTTCCTTTTGCACTATTTGACTAGCACTATTTTGCACTATTTGCCAGACCCCTAATGGCTTGTCTTTTCCTGTATCCATGGCTTTATTTATATAATTCTCTTTGCCCAAAATGCTTATCTCCAAGTTTGTACCAACTCTTGAAGTTCTGTCAACTAAGACTCAAATAGAAGTTTGCTACCCCAAGTAAACCTCCCCAATATTGCTAAAAAACAAAAATCACCTCTCTCTCCCATGAAATCCATAACACTTTATATATATTTATACCTATAGCACAAGAAAAAAAATTCTAGAATATATATGAAAATTCTTGCTTCTATTAATCAGAAGTAACACAAAATTTCTTTGTAGGAGGAGCATAGGGAAGTCACTAAGTACCATTGGGTAGTTCTCAGAAAACTCATAGGGCTGGGTTTTTACCTGGCAAAGTATGTACTTTTTGTTTATTTAGGGAGACGTGGTGGGAAGATATAGTGAAAAAGACCAAAGCCACCCCAACTTCCCCTTGTAGCAGCGAGAAGGATTCTTTGAATAGACATGTGCACATGCACTCACAGAGAAGGCGTAGTAAGAGTCACGGGATAGCCCATTTTTTCATGAGAAACATTGGTATAATTGCCCCAAACAGAATGTGTTAAAAGTATTCTTCTTGTTCCCCAAAATGTCTCTTCTTTGGGGATTTAAGTCTTTGGAAGTCCTCTTGCCTTTTATCTCAAGTATATTTATTGATGTACGTAGAGCTCATCACATGCTCCAGTGTTGGGAAAGCAACAACCCTCCAGGCCATAAGAACAAACCTTCCCTTTATGTCAGTGGCCCTTCCGTTGGGTTTATGTTTCTCTGCTTTGCTTCATATTGGAGTGGTTTAATCTCCTGGCTCAAGAGCAGGATCCTAGCTTAACTAATTGGTGCCTTAAGCCCAGGAACTAAATGATGTGCTATATACATGATTCAGCCCATATCACAATTGCTGATCAGATTTCTGTAATAATGAAAAGTGACTGATGGCCTAAAGTGTTGTCTCTGCATGGTTCTCAGATCTCAGCAGGGCTAACTTCTGGCTGGATAGTCAAAGGTTTACGATCCCAGATGTTTCTATCATATTCATCCATTCATCCACGCATTTATATATGTATACATGCAATCCATAATTTTGAATGTTTTTAAATGTCCATCAAAAACACTGCTGACAGTGTCCAGTATTAATTCGTGATAGGAAAAAAATAACCCAAACCCTCAATCTACTCTGAAAAAAACCAAAATGAGAATGTGGGCTCAGATATTTAGAAAGCACAGTAAATTCAACGTCAAGTACACAGGACCTCAGAATTCATACTATGTCAGCGAGGCTCTCCACTTCTTGACATTTCTTTTCACTGTGGGATCTTCATTCTTAAGAGCAGCCTCTCTTCACACTGTAGCAGAAATGTGTGTAGATGGCTATCAACAATCACAAGCACATGTACTGTTGTCATGACTACTCTAGACCAAAAGATGTTTTTCCTTAATTCCTCTAGCAGAAAAATCTCGGAAAGGATTCTGATTGGTCGAGTATGATCTTTTTTTCCTGAGGGACAGGGCCTCAGGGAGAACTCTGATTAGCCGAGCCTGGATAATGTGAGTGCTCTGGAAGTGGAGGCGGATGAGTACGGTGTGGAAATGGGTGTGTAAGAAAGTGAAGTCTGTTATTAGAAAAATGGAGAATTTGGGGCAAACAAAAAAGACAACTCTACAAAATATGCATATGATAATAAACAAGGATATGGATATGTACACTATCTTGTGTATGTATTAGTCTGTGGGCATATTTGATTTTATCTTGTTTTTCTAGTTATTTTACCATTATTCATTTGACCTTGAACAGTCTGCTCAGAGTTCATCAAACTTCAGTGTACAAGGCAACCATCCCCACAGAAAAGACTTTTCTGATACCAATTGAAAGTCTGAGTGCCTAAAACAATCCCCAAGGTTGGTAATTTGCTAGATGAACTCATAGAAGTCATTGTTATACTCATAGTTACTGTCTGTTACAGGAAACAAGTCAGGTTAAAATCAACTGAGAGAAGAGAATGCATGAGGCAGAAGAGGAGTCCAAATATGGGAAATTACAGGTGTCCTCTTTCCATGGAGTCACAGACAATGTTACCCCCTCTTGGTCATAATTGTCAGGGTGCACATAGAAGGTTGCCAAGCGTGGAATCTCCCATGAGTCTTTGTCATCCAGAGGCTTTACTGTAGCTTGATCACATACTGCCCAGGTGACTTATCTGTAGTCAGTCCTTCCAAAGGTAAGACTAATACCATTAATCTGGAGATGGAAGCTGATATGCCTTGCTAAAGTCCCATCATAAATCACACTGTTCACCTGTTTAGCAACCATAGCCCCAACAAAGGAAGATACTGTCAACAGACAGGACATCCCAGGAAGCTAGAGATCATGGCTCAGTGGCCAAGGGTAGAGGCCAGCTTCCTCTCTGGGTAAGGTTGGTTCTTCACCACATGAGGAATTTTAACTGTCAAATGTAGGCAATGCCAATTCACTTCACTGAAATAGAAATTTCATTTATTCTCTTGACTTATTAATGGAAAATAGTACTCAAAAAATTTCTCTACACAGATCTCCAGTTATTATACAATGAATATTCCTTGATTCGGTTTCACTGATGTGTAAAGAATTAATGAGGCACAACTCACAAATTGATGTTCATATTTATTAGTTTTTGCTCTTTTGCTAAACATGCCCTGCGTAATCTTTGATAATCGTCCAAGTTATTGCAAAAGAGTTTGCAAGATACTATCTGCTTATGAATCTGTGACAAATCATAAAACATATTTTCACCATGACTACCTCATGGACTTGCTCACTTTGTCTCTGATTTAAGTGCCAACATATTTACAATGCCAATAACTTTTCAAAGTGTTTTTTGAATATGACCTTTGTTTTTGTTCAAGAGATCTAAAAGAAACTAGGAATATTCTTTGACAACACAATCTCCTTCCTCAGCTTTGGTTTGAAGACCTGTGCCTAAAAACTATTGAGCCCTCTCTCCACTAGTATAAAACACCAACAGATCTGACATTTTACCAACAGCAGTCTTCTTCAGGTAACATGTCTGTACTGGAGGTCCAAACTCTATCTCCAACTGATGCTAAAACTGTCATTAAAATTAGTCATTTGGCAATGGCTGGAGAGCATAAATCAAATCTGGCTGTATTTTAGCTATTATGAATTTTTTCCAAGGAGAGGGAAGTCAGCAGCATATCCAAACAGGTTCTGTCATATTGTTTTAAAACCACATGGTGAGTAACTGTCATTTAGATGGAGTGTTTGATTCAGCCATCTGACACAATCTGATGCATTAATGAGTTACTAAAATAAATTAATAAAGCATTGCCCTTCAGAAGGTTTGCTACTTATACCTCACTACTCCTTAGTGCCTTTGTACTTTCATTTTATGGTTATTTTCTCTTTTACATTTACTCTTTTTTGTGACCTTGTTGTCACAGAATTATGACCTTAGAAGACTCTCTGATGTAACATGTGAAAGCTCTGAACCCAATAACAAAGACCTAGAGTTAGAGACTTCTGTGAATTAACAAAGTTGTTTCCAAGAGCTTTTATATTTCTTTCATTTTCTCTATGTAAATATCCAACTTGTGTTCCACCTCCTCATGAAGCATCCACCTGGATGTTGCTTTTTCAGCATTGACTACATACAATTTAAAAATTAACAAGCAATTCATGGCACAATATGGCTTGTAATTAAATGTTTGTTGATCATATCCTCAAGAAAGTCAGCTCAAGCCAACTTTCACTTGCTCTTCCTGACTACCAATCTTTGTCCCTTTATAGTTTTATTTTTTCATAACATTTTACATTCCACAAACTAATCATATTTATTTATATATTTTCTTGTTCTTTTTTTACCGATCCCCATTAGACTATAAGTTCCAGGAAATAAATCTATTTCTGGAATCTCTTTCCTTTGAAAAAGGAAACACAATCATAGTTACATTCTCAGTGCCTGAGACTGTGTCTGGCACATGGCAAAGCTCAATAAATATTTGTTGAGAAACAAAGTGTGACAGTGATGGGTAAAAAATAAAGAAATGTCTATAATGTTATTGACTGGATTGTCAGTTATGACATGGAGAAATCATGCCTGATCTGTTTTTAAATCAAAGCACCAAAAACAACGTCTTAAAATTAAGAGCTATTAAATAAATACTTGTTAAGTAACTTATTAAAGTCCTAAATTAAATCCTTAGAAAACAATTAGCATAGGTGGCTTCCTTAAAATAGGGGAAGTTACTGCCTAGAAGACAACCCAATATATAATCACTAGTTTTGGACACAGGCGTACTATTGTTAGCATTGGGGTTATGCTCCTGGAATTAGAACCAGCTACTATTTAGGAGCCCTGCTATTTAGAGATTGTGATCAATCTTCCTAAACTATAGCAATGCAGCTATTAATTATGTCAAAAGACCTCTGTAGTGTACTCCTCCTCAATCACACCTTTGAAAGTGCTCTGAATCACTTTAAACTTCCATTCTTTAAAATATTTCTACCGTTTCTTTGCAATAAGTCTTGCTACTCAAATTTAGATGTTATTATATAAGCTTATTGGCTGAGATCATTTACTTTGCAGAATACTAACATTCAATAAAATTTAGTTGAATGAATAAATTAACAACAGGCAAATAGATAGGTGTTGGAAATGTTTGGAAGATATGAGTTTCTCACATTGATTCATGTCTTATATGCAGGACACTGTTTGCATATTAAGATGCAATATAAAAGTCATATTTATCACTGGTTTTCCCTTTCTATTTGTGAAACATAGGCATATATCATTGTTATATACTTCATATATTCTAGTGAATAAAGCTTTATTCTGGATTTTCAACAGGGCATGAAGAAATAAAGAGAATAAAAGGTAGAAGACCATCATTATTCACAGATTATATGATTTGATATATGTTACTGCATTTGTTTCCTAGTTCTGCCATAACAAATTAATAAAAACTTTGTGATTTGAACCTAGAGAAATTTATTCTTTTATAATTCTGGTAGCTAGAAGTCTTAAGTTATTGGAAAGTCCATGTTCTTGCTGAAGACTTGTGAAAAAAAAATCCTTCCTTGGTTTTCCCCCAGTTTCTGATGGTTGCCAGCATTTCTTGGCTTATAGACTCAACTCTAATATTGCTTCCATCATTACATAACCTGGTTCCATGTGCCTCTGTTTCTTTGTATGGCCTTTTAATAAGAATACTAACCATTCATTTGATCACAATTTTAAATTCCAGAATTCTGAAATCAAGGTGAAGGCAAGGCCATACGCTCTCTGAAGACTCTAGGGGAGAACTTTTCCTTTCTTGTTCTAACTTCTGGTGATCCCAGGCAATTCTTGGTTTCAAACTGCATCATTCTGACCTCTGTCCTCATTTTACTTGGACTTTTCTCTTGTGTCTTCTCCCTTTCCCTTGTCTTATAAGGACACTTGTCATTGGATTTAGGGCCTACTCCAACCCAGTTTGATATCTTCTTGAGATCCTTAACTTAGTTACATCTGCAAAAGTCTTTTTTCCAAATAGGGTATAGGTATAGCTTCATGTGGACACCTTTTGGAGCACCTCCATTCAACCCACTAAAATGACAAATAACTATTATCCAGAATATATAAATTCATCAAATTTTATGAGGAAGACAAAAACACAATTTAAAAATGAGCCCTCTGCCAAGGGAAAAGAAAAGAAAACAATCTTCAAGTAGGTATTTCACAGAAGGTATTTCATTCAACAACCAATTAAAATATGAAAGTGACTCAAACTCATTACTAGTTTCCCTATCATAATTTCTTGCAGTCTGTGGAGAGTGACACCTTAGTAGCTTAACTTACTTCTAAACTATAAGTTTTGCATTTTCACACTTGCACTACTAACACCTGGTACATGGAGTGGACATATTTATGCTGTTGGCTAGAAATTTGAATATACTTGTCTGACAACCCCTGCCTTCCCAGTGGTATTGATGACACAAGGAAGGAGAGTGAAGAACAGAAAAATTCAATAATTAACATCAAGGCTTTAAGTATCTGAGCACCTGACAAAATAAGGATGAAGGGAAATTTAATGACATGGAGAAGATACAGAGTATTAATGATAAAATTCATCATTTATTATTTTCCTGAGATTAACTTGGTTAAGCCAATGTTCCATACACAAAGTGGAAAAGGTTTCCCAAGTAGGGAGCAGTAAAAACATTTTATCTTTCAGTCTTTTTTTTTTTAATTATTCATTTATTCACATGTGCATACATTGTTTGGTTCATTTCTTCCCCCTGCCCCCCTTTCAGTCTTCTAAAATACATTCTTCTATGTCTAAAACTGTTCTAGTATCTGACAGTAATCCTAACATGTATGCCTTTTATTTCTTTTTCTTGTATTATTGCATTAGCTAAGACTTCCAGTATGATGTTGAACAGTATTAGAAGTGGGAACATATTTTCTGTTCCTAATCTTAGTGGGAAAGCTGCTAGTTTTTGACCATTAAAGTACAATGTTGGTTATAAATTTTAGGCAGATATTATTTATCAAAATGAGTAAGTCCTCTTCTATTCCTAGTTTACTGCAAATTTTATCATGAATTTGCATGGGATTTTAGCAAATGCTTTTTCTGTATCTATTGATATGACCATGTGATTTTTCTTTTCAGTTATTGATGTAATGTATTATATTGATTTTCTAATGATGATCCAGCCTTACACACCTGGGATAAATAGTATTTGGTGATAGGACATTTTCATTTGTATATATTACTGAATTTTAATGCTTATAACTTGCTGAGGATTTTCCATTTGTGTTTATGAGAAATATTGGTAAGTAGATTTTTTTGTTGTACTATCTTTGTCTCTTTTGGGTATAGGGTAATGCTGGCCTAGTAAGTCAGGAAATACTTCTTCTTTCTCCTTTTTCTTCTTCTCCCTCTCCTTTTATTATATTATTATTGTACTTCTTCTGCTGCTTCTGTCTTCTGTCTTCTGAAAGATATTGTAGAGAGCTAATCTACTTATATCATTAAATGTTTGTTAGAATTCTTCAGTAACACCTCTGGATCTGGTGCTGTTCATTTTGGAAGATTATCAATTATTGATTCAATTTCTTTAATGAGTATTGATTTATTTATATTGTCTATCCAACTCATCTGGAAAGACTTTTTGCAGCTTGTGTCTTTCAAGGAATCTGTCCATTTCATCTAGGTTAGCAAATTTGAGGACATAGACTTGCTTATAGTACTCCATTGTTATCTTTTTAACATCAATATGATCTGTAGTAATATTCCATCACTTTAATTTCTTGTTTTTAAATTAGCATATACTAATTGTATGAAATGATGGTTTCATTATGAAATTTGTATACATATATATAATATATTTTGATCATATTACCCTCCTAGTCTCTTCCCCCTTCCCCCTCCCACTGGTTCCTTTCTTCTTTCCATGTAGCCCCCATTCTACTTTCATGTCCCTTTTTCAACTCTAGATTCTACATGTGATTGAAAACATGTCATATTTGTCTTTCTGAGTAGGACTTAGTTTACTTAACATGATAATATCCAATCCTGTCCATTTTCCTGTAAATAATATGATGGAATCTTCTTTATAGCTGAATATACCACATTTTCTTTATCCACTCATCCATTGATAGGCACCTAAGCTGATTTTATGACTTGGCTATGGTGAATAGTGGTGCAAAAAACATGGGTGTGCAGGTGTCTCTGATATATGTTGATTTTGATTCCTTTGCATATATACCCAGAAGTGATATAGCTAAATCATATGGTAGTTCTATTTTTGACTTTTTGAAGAATCTCCATACATATTTTCCAAAATAGTGACTAGATCAATTTACATTCCTACTACCATTTTATAACAATTCCTTTTTCCCACATCTTTGCCAACATTTGTTGTCTGTTTTCTCAATGATAGACATTCAGACTGAAGTGAGATGAACTCTCAATGTAGTTCTTATTTACATTTTCTCTATGGCTAAGGATGCTGAAAATTCTTCATGCATTTATTAGCCATTTGTATTTCTTCTTTAGAGAACTGTCTAATTCATTTACCCATTTATTGATTGGATTATTTGTTCTTTTGGTGTTTAATTTTTTTGAGTTCTTTAGTCTGAATATTAATCCCTTGTCAAATTAATAGCTGGCAAAAGATTTTCTCCCATTCTGTAGGCTATCTCTTCACACTGGTAATTGTTTCCTTTGCTGTACAGAAGCTTTTTTAATTTGATGCAATCCCTTTTGTCAATTCTTGCTATTATTTCCTGGACTATTGGAGTGCTGTTCAGAAAGTCATTGCCTATGCTTACATACTGAAGTGTTTTCCCTACATTTTCTCCTAGTAGTTTCAAAGTTTCAGGTCTTAACGTCATTTCTTATATTAGTAACCTGCATCCCTCTCCTTTTTCCTTAATTAGACTAGCTAAAGTCTTGATGATTTTATTATTCTTTTCAAAGAATCAATTTTGGTTTTATTGACCTTCTCTATTGGTTTCTTATTTCCAACTTCATTGATTTCTGCTCTAATATTATTTCTTTTCTTTTGCATACTTTGGATATAACTTGTTCTCCTTCAAGTTTCCTGATAAAAAAGCTTAAATTATTTGTTTTGGATTTTCTTCTTCTCTAATGTATGCATTCAATGCTATAAATTTCCCTATAAACACTGCTTTTGCTGCAAATTTTGATATAGCATTTTAATCTTGCATTTTTCTTGAGATATCTTCTTGACATATATGTTATATAGAAATGTATTAATTTCCATGTATTCATTGACTATCAATTTATCTTTTGTTATTGATTTCTAGTTTAATTCTCTTGTGATCTGAGACCAGATATTGTATAATTAAGGTATGTTATATGGATGTAGTAAATTTTCCATGTGATCCTGAAAAAAAAATGTATTCTGCTATTGTTGGATAAAGTACTCTACAGATGTGCTTAATCTCCATTTGGATGATGGTGTTGTTGAATTCAGCTATGTCTTCAATGATTTTCTTTATTCTGCATCTATTTCTGATACAGGAGTGTTGGAATCTTCAGTTATAATTATAAATCCTCAGAATTCTAACATGTTTTGATGCATACTTCAAAATGATTCATTTTCTCTTCCCTTCTGGAAGTATAAGGGGATTTTTCTATGATATTTACTGCAAGAACTTAGTTAACTATCCTCCACTACAGTTTTTAATTCTCAGACTTGTACACTCAGAGCCTAAAACAGTCTGTCAATTGCAGTTCTAGCTTCCTTACCTTGGCATCAGTTCCCATGAAATTTTCTTCCCATGAGTTTCTGCTCCAGTAAGTTGTGATTCTATTTATGCTCTTTATTGCCCTATAAAGATGATGAACTCACTTCTGTTTGAATTTAAAAGATATGTTGATTATTTTAGTTTGTTCATCCTTTTATCTGTTACTAGAATGGAGGGTGACCTCAAAGCTCCTTCCAGGTGAATCCACTACTGAATACAAGGAGTGACAACTTCCTTTTCACACTCATACTTTCAGTACATTCAGCAGAAGCTCTTTGTTAACATTCTTATAGAAGATTTCACCCTTGATCCAAAGAATGAGTTACTTATACATAAGCCAAATTTTGATCTCTAGTTTACTTCAATTTCTATGGTTCCATGGTTCTTTTTAGAAAACAACACAAAATTGTGACCTAGAGTTCTTAGCTTTTAACCATTTTTGAGTTACAGTCTTTTAAGAATCTGACAAACCAGCAGAACTCAACTCTAAAATAATGCATAAACAACAATACAACAATAAAGTTTAACATAGTATTGGGAAAAGGGGCTAATGGATGATAGGTTGAAGCAGCTTTCTCTAAAATGTATTGGCCATAATACATTGCTAAGTCTGAATATATTATGAAGAAAAATATGAATTTTTCTAGATATTTAGAAGCTTTCTCTCCACCCTTACAATGTAATTATTACATTGCTCTACCCTTCTTTGGTTCTTTTGAATCCTCTGCACATACTTTTAAGTCTGGTTTCTCTGTTTCCTCAACAAAAATCTAAGGCCACATCTGTTGAAGTTACTGCAATCTGTATAAGTATCACACTCCACAGGAAGTGGAACACAAAGAGAAAAAGAAAAAAAAGAAAGAAAAAATTCTAACATACACTATTTGAGCATTCCAGAACTGACAAGGTGGAGAGGCCACTAGCTCCCCAGTCTCCCTTATTTTGATACATACATTATCCTTTGCTTATAATAGCCTATTTATAGTAATGTGAATGATAAAATTAATAAATTTATGATGTTTATCTGAGTAACACTCTACACTAAGAGGTAATTCCTACTGTATTTCTGTGTCTTTGTTTTTGTAAATCTTAGACTATATCAAGTCCACATTGAGAGAAATATTTAAGAGTTTTATATATATATAGGAGGTAACTGGAGTCTGGCAATATTTATCAACCAAATAACTTTTATGAAAACCCTAATGCTAAGAATGAAATTTTAATTTGCTTTATTCAGTTATAAAAATTTTACTAAAAAAACTTGGGTAATGTTGGAATGAATATCTAAAGCATTAGATATTCCTATATAAAACTTCCCAGTTCAAGTGTCCCAAATAGTTTGAGAAAGGAAAGATTAAGATGCTAGATTATTATGGAATAGAAAAATGCATTTTTCCCTCTTTGTCTTTTTCTGCTGAAAGCAGGATTTCTCTAAGCAATGGTTATCATAATATGGGTGAACACATCTGTGCTTTGTGGCTTATGACACCCCAGGGTGTGTTTATCTCCACTCTGCTTTTATGGCTCACAGCACTCCAGGGCGCAGAGAGCTCCTAATGGCTCCAGAAAGCACTGCCAGGAATTTTTTTTTATCACTTAAGTCAGTTACTATCCCAGGCAATGATTAGAAGTTAGATAGTACTCTGTTCTTTCTCTATATTTCTTATATCAGATCCATTAATAACTGTATGTAGTGTCAAAGTCCTGGGAGATGTACCTTCTGGCCAGAATAATGACAATTTATCAATACCTAAATGTTCATAGTTCATATTCAAGTTTCCTAGTTCACTAAATGTAGGTCATAAATAGCAAGATCTAATCCCAAGAGGTCATAAGAAGCAACACTTCTCTCAGGATCTCAGTGGCAACAATAAAGATGCACAAAATGTAACCACAACCAAAAATCATTCTAAGGACAGAAAGAAAAATCCTGCTCAAATTAGTATTTGAGATTGACAGCGTGGATTATTTCTTTCATATAAGAAACACTATAAAATTGTGCAAGTCAACTTTAATGGACCACTCTATGAGAGTCTGTTACATAAAATTGTATTTTACTGTGTCATACACTTAAGCAGGTGTAATTATTGTTTTCTAGGCAGCAGCTGGAATTTAACATTAGTGGAGCAATGGCCTACTCTAATGGCATGCTGGAAGATTAAAAGAGTTACTATTTATGACATTGATTTAGAGTGAGTCAAAAATTCATTTCAACCAAAATGGTAATGTCTCTAAGGCCCTTGAGAAAACCAACTTGAAATCTTCAAACCTCAGTGGTTCCATCCTCAAGATATTTAAGCTTTTCTAATCTACAACTTAAAAAGGTATCCAATTTTTCAGAATCTCTGTGTTATCTTTCAGGGTAATTGAATTAACAGTTTTTAAATTTCACTTTATTTAATCCAAAAAAATTATTTTAATAAGTACCCAATCTCAATCTTTGCTACCATTTAAAGGCATACATTGATGACCAATAAATACAAATTCTATTCTAATGGACATAATTTAAAACTACTAAAACCCTGATACCTAGACAGCCATTAAGTGTAAATGTTTAAGCTGTTATTTCTCATAGCACATACTTTGCAAATGTGAACAGGTCTGATAGTTGTAAATTTCCAATATAATATTCAGGATTTATGGAGAATTAACTCTGTGGACAAGTTGGAGTCAGTTATGGTAAAGTGTTCATCAAAAACCAGAGCAATTAGTACCTTTCTGAATTCACTGCAGCACAAGGTATAGTATGGGACATGTATTGATACTGAATATATAATCATTAGACTGACTGGATGAAAGACTAGTTGAATAAATAATGGAACTGGACTGCAGTTGAGAAGATGTTAACAAATGAATCAATATCTATAAGTGAAGAGTAAATTTAACTGTTTTAAACCATTTATATCCAAGTGAACGAAAAGAAAATTGTCTTTTCAATCTTTGCCATCTCTAGAGACTTGGAGGTCTAAGAAGTAAAAGTAGTAACATAGAGGAATAGTAAGTAGTCAAAGAGAGGCTAGACACATTAACTCATTTTTTGAAACAATTTCTAAATTTGTTTTCTTCTGGAAGGATCCCAGAATAATATCCATTTTCATACTTACCAAACTATATTCTTTATCTAATACAGAGTTTAAGTAAGATTTAAAGATATGAACATCTTCCCAGAAACAAAAACAAAAAAAGCTTTGTTGCTTATTTTATCTTTGGTGATGAACTAAAATAAGTTCTTGAAAGCTTTCAGATATTTTACAATTTGAAATAATGCTGAAATAACCTAACCAAATCCCAAATATAGGTGACCTTTTATCAAATTTAATGTATGCATAGTTCTAGTTATCTACATGGATTTTAACTCTCTCTTCCTATTCTACTCTTTGTCTTTCCTGGTTATAAATCGATGTTCCCTTATTTGACATAGGTTAAATCTCAACAACAACAAAAAAAAAAGACACCAAGAAATAAAGAAGCAAATGAACCTAACAATTACACAACCCTAGGACCCACAGACTATTCCTATAAGAAGAAAGTAAATAGTTGGGCTAGAAAGAGAGAAGAAATGAAAACTGAGTCAGACAATAGGTAGGACGGAAAGCTTTTCCACATTGCTGTCATAAAATCTGACTGATATTTAGACTGGCCACCAACCTGTGGCTCTGGCCTAGCGGATGATGGCTGTGTGTGAACAGGAACTCAACTGCCAGGCTCACAATAGCACAGACAAACTGAGACCCTAGGCAAAGCCTTTTCATTTCCCCAGGGGTTTAATATCCCTGGGCAAACATCCAATTGGCTATCTGCAAGTGATATAAGAATGGAAGAAAGTTCTCATTAAGAATTTGTCTGAACTCATTTTTCCCAAAGAACACACACGAGAGATGTTCAATTGTCCTGAGTCATGTACACGTTATGTGTCAATAGCACCTGAGCTGCTTAGTGGCAGTTTTGCTAGAGCATTTCCCCTTTATGATCAATAAATTTCATAGAACTGAGTACTTATTTTTAAGGGATTTTTCCCAGTGAGAGAAATTCTATTCTTATCAACCCCTTTTATATATGTACATAAAGAAAGATGTTTGTGAGTCTATAAAAAGTACCCTTGATCTTGTTTGATAGACTGTGCCCTCCTCCAAGAGAATAGGCTTTGAAGTGGGTGGCTTCATATTTGCAAATGAGCAGCAATATGTGTGCCAAACCCCTCTCAAGGCGCAAAGGGAACCGGATGAGAATTTTATTTCTGGAAGAGAATTTCAAAACAGGTCATTTCTCATTTACTCCTCAGTGGGTGCTGCTGAAAAAACTAGGGAAAGTAAGACGTGGCCATTAAACACAGCAGACAAAACAATATATACATCAATCAATGCCTACAAATAGGCTTTGAAATGTTATTTATTACCCGTTTTCATCAAATATGCATTACTCTAATGATCGGCGTATTATGAAGACAGGCATTTCAGAGACAAATTATAGGACAGACTAAAAGATTGCCATCATCTTGGCAAGGAAGGATAGCTAAATTTTTTAAAAATTATATAATTGTTGTGGAAGGAATCTTTATAAATCAAACATTTCAGAGACAAGATTTTTATCAATCATTGCAACCCTCTTGTACTTTCCACACAAAACCATATAAAGATACATAAAAAAGTGAAATTTTAGACCAGTCAAAAGCACACTATGTTACTGAAGTTCTGCCCTATTTACTTGGATGATATTGGTGTGAATAGATTAAAAGCCCAGATGTGAAAGAGACTCTCTTCCCTGTTTCCAATGCATTTATAGGTTGGCACCTGCAGGGTTGCAGTACTTCTTGAAAAGTCAATACAGAAATCTAGTGCATGTTCTTCTCTTCCTTCATTAGAGAAACTGACAGGTGAAAAGAGCCTTCTGGTTGTCTGACACTGGTACAAACCATGTTAACAAACAGCTCTCACCAGAGGCAGCCACAGGCAGCATTGCCAGAAATTCTCAGCACCACTTAGAATTGATGCTACTCCTCTGCCCATTATAACTGCGAAATTAAAACCTCACAACTTATCCAGGGTTTTGTGTTATACATACATTTTGGTTCTCAACATTTTATCTGGCAAATTACAGCCTCCTGCAGGGGCCAAGAATGTAATCCTACTCAGAGTTCTAATATTGATGTGCAGTTTGTTCCATCTGCTAATGGCTAGAACTGATTGCTGGGGATTAATGGATGTGTGCCTTGGGTTTGGATCTTTACACTCTTTCTCAGTAATGGAGTTTATGACCTCTGAATGAGCAAACAGTTCCCAGATGTAGAAAAGGAAGATGCCTGAGTCTAGAATACACTGGAACAGGCATCAAGAGTTCAAACAGGTTGATTTTCATGGAAAAGGAGAACAGTGTAGGGAATTAGCATTGGAACATCCAGTGGCCACAGGAAGTGTTACAAAGGAACCAGAGGAGGAAAATAGAAGCAAAATAGGACCAAGGTGTTCATTCAGAAGATGTTAAGGGCAGCTAATCCATACGGCTTAGTGGTGGATCTCTTGACTAGCATTTGCCAAGCCCTGGGTTTCATTCCGAGGACCTAGCCAAAACACACACACACACACACACAAGATAATTAGGATTTAAAAATGTCACATTGTACATATGTGAACTAAGATCAAGAATTTTGGCACAAAGTCAGTTTTCCTTTCTTGGAATTGCTTAGTGTACATGCTTTATTTTAGAATTCTAGATGTTTGTCAATGAAAGACCTGTAGACTCTCCAAAACCTGTTTGCTCTCTCTTAAATATCCCATCAAGTTTCCTTATTACTTAATTCAAATTGCATGTTGCCTAAACTGAAAAGAAAAGATCATTGTAATGGGACCATTAAAGAAACTTCCATGTGGAAGTATTTTGCTAGAATTTTAAAGAAAAATCCAAAATCTAAGATTTTAAAAAAGAGAATATTGTCATTTGGTTTTAGGAAAAGGAGAGTACCTTCCCCTAAGAAGAAAGAGAAGAGAGTGAGATTGGGAAAGTGAGGTAAAGGAAAAGATTTTGAACTCCTTAGAAGTCTGAGGCAGGAATAATTTTAGCCAGAGCTCTTAGGGTTAATAGCAATTATACTAACATAGTTAAATTCCAAGCACCCCTATGACATGGGATTGTTGAGAATGCACCTAAGGAATGACATGTATCAATAAATATGTGACTTAAGAGTTAAATTTAGAGAGAAATAGAGTTATACATGAAGCAATCAAAGTAGTCAGGGTCCTTACTTTACTCTTAAGCCTACAAAGTCAAATGCAGTGCACAAACAACAGCATTTTCTCTCCAGGCAAAAGTCTAAGAGATATTCTCTAAAAGCATTAAAATCAGTGGTAGGGGGGAAATTTTGTGGCAGGCACCCTTTCCCCCTGTCTCTCTACTCTTGCTGAATAAAATGCTCTTAATGCTGTTACAGGATTGGGGAATGGAATCTATATCCCACCAGGTATGGTAGCTCCATTTAGCAAAGTGGCCTTACATAGAGCTTCTTAGAGAAAACATCTCAAAAAGCATTTTACTAGCCTGAAAGCATAATAAAAACCCTATCGTTCTTAAGCATGAATAGAGAAATAGTGAATGCTAGATATGTGAAGTGAACAAATATAGGAAAAGAGAAAGAAAAAAATGAGCATTTAAATGGCCTTCTGCAAAGATCTGAAACTATGGAAGGTTTCTGAAAATCTCTAATATGTTCAAAGTGTTCAGAGACAATGATTATATATTTAAAACAAAGCATGAAATTATGAACAAGGAACAATCAGAGAACAAAGAAAGGTCTCAGAGGTTATGCTACAATATTATTATAAAACTGAAGGACTGGAAGATAAAGACATCTCCCAGAATACAGTGCACAAATGTACAGGGAGCAGAAAGCATAAGATTGATTAGAAACAGGGAATGCCCATCTGTGTTGTCCAATGTTCAGTAAGGAGGAATTTTGAAGAGAGATCAAGAACATGGAAAAGAGTAAGTATCAAAATCACAATAGAAAATAATTTTAGAGCTGAAGGAGAGCTCATCTTCAAACAAAAATGGAACCACCAAAAAAACCACAAAAAGAACCATGCTTTGAAAATTTCAAAATGTAAAGAAAAATAAGATCCAATGAACCTCTTTATAGAATAAACTGGTTGCCTTCTGAGGAAAATGAGGCCATCTAGCACCAGATGCCTCATCAACTGCAGAAAGATTACACTGAAGCAGCAATGCCTTCAGAGACCTGGAGGAAAAGTATTTCCCTCAGAATTATTTACATAACCATGCCATTAGTCACATCAAGTATTGACATTTGTCCTCATACTCTAGAAAAAGTTGCAAGTCAAGAAAAAAGGAAATGTGGTTCAGAAAGTAATGGGTCTATCCCAGAATATCAGTGAATCTAAGATGGCAAACTACATTTTGCAACAGAAAGATGTAAAGCTCCACTTCTGAAGTACACACAAACACAAAGGAGCCTCAGTGAGAAGAGGAAAGTAGAATGAGGGTATTTAGAAGATAAGTAATGGGAAGTGTTTTAAAAACTTAACAATAAAAATTATATAAAAATATTGGTACAAATATAAGTGAAAAATGTCTGGTTCTGTATGACTTTGATGGCAATTAACTTTTTGATATCCTCATTTTCTCTAAAGAAAAATCATGGTCTGTCAGGGAAGAACAGGCAATTTCCAGGCAGTGAAAATCTAATTCTGAGAAGAAAGAAATGTTTCAAGGCCTAGTTTGGGCCACACAAGAACCACTGGGAGGAGAGAAAGGGACAAAGGGTCAGAAATTATAGATATCAGAAGCCATGTAAAGATATGACATCTCCAAAGGCAAAGGGAAGAGAGCTAAGAATCCTAGAACTCAACTATGGGAGGCTCTGACAGTGGAAGAGGTGTGGCTATGCATGGTTTCTATATTTTAATCTCTTACTGTAGCAATAGATGAGAAGCCTTCAAGCTGTGAAGATGGAAAAGTACCTAAACAATACTGTTTCCTTTCCCCATGGTTCAGTAAAACCCTGCATATAAGTAAAAGAATAAACTAAGCTTTGTCCCCATACAAAGATCCATAAGTAAAAAGTAGAATATAATATAGTTTGATGATAATTTTAATGATGTTGTCACAATGTAGGTGAAAATTATAGTTGAACATCCTGAGGAACTGAAATGATTAGGATACAGTAATCAGCAATACTAAGGAAGAAGCATGAAACATACACTAAAAATAACAAAAATTGATGGTCAAATGATGGAAGAACTTGTGGAAAGAAATTTTAAAAGTGTAAAAAGATGAAACCATTTCTGGAATGAAGACCAATTTTTTAGAGAATAGAAACTGTGGTGAACAGATTAAAGCATATGGAGAGGGAAAAATAAGAAAATCAAATCAAAATGAGAAGGGATAAAAACTGATGACAGGGATAAATGACAGAGAAAATACAGAAAATGGAATTCTGTGAAAAGAAGATACAGTATATACATAAAGTCACCAAAGATAAATATATATATGTCAATAATTCTTTTTTAAGAAATTAGAAAATATTTGAATATACACATTGAAAGAGCACACTCTGAAAAAACTTACCCAGAATAAGTATTGTCAAGTTATATACAAGAAAATTATTGAAATTGCTAGGTAAAGAACATGTGGTTCCCCAGACAAATGAAAATAAAATGTCCCAGTTAGTCTGGGATTGTCTTGGATTAAACCCATTGCTCTATCTAATTATTAACATTGTTCCTTTTCATTCTCAAAAGCATCATATTTGAGCGACAAGTTGGGCTGCCAACCTACACCTAGGAGAAACAAACATTAAGTTGGTGTCACATGTCTTGACCAAAACTGAAGACAGAATCTAGTTCAGGAATATTTACAGAAGAGAAAATGAACGAAGGATTTTACATCCAGACACAAAGCCCTTTAACTATAAAGTTTGCAGTACTTTGTTTTGAATAAAGTAGTCTGGAGAATATTTTTCCTAAGAACTTTTTTCTTTAAAGAACTACTAAAGAATTAGTTCCATCCAACACATGGATAATTGAAGAAACCATGACAAAAGTGCTAGCTCCAAGCATTGAATATAGTTACTTATACAGCTGAGACAAAATCTATTTAACTATAGATCTAAGACAAAAATAAAGGTGGCGATAAGGAAGACAGAATAGAATGTAAATACTATATTCTCTAAAAGTGAAAACAGTATTATTTTTTAAAACTGGAGGAATTGGGTGACATAATGTAGATAGTGGAATAAAGTTTAAAGTTAACTAAAGTGACTACCTCTTATCTAATACCAGGAATATTAGGGAAATTATGAAAGATGATGAGTGACGGTTCAGAAATATACGGATATAATGCAGAAATAAAAATTTAAAGACAGTGTTATTAATTAAAGTTAGGTGATAAAAATGGAAAGAAAAGGAGGAAGAATAGAATATGTTAATTTTATTATTGTTTATAATGAGAATGATGAAAATAGATGTTAATTTGATGATAGATGCTGCTGATGATATATAGATGATAGGTAAAATAGGTGATAGATGATAGACAGATATAGATTACATAAAACAACCAAAAAGAGTTTAAACATAAAGGTTATTCTACTGGTAACCACAAGAACAAAAATGCAAACTTTTCAATTTATCAAAAAGACTAAAATTTTAAGATAATAGATAATATAGCAAAAGTATTTAACTGCCTCCTCATATATACACATACACGTTTCTAGCAGAAAACACAAAATATTATGGCACATAAATACTTTCCATGCAAATGTAAATGAACTTATTTCATAAACAAAAATAAATCTCACTGATTACAATATAAAGTTCAAATCTATGCTTTTTTGATGAAAACAAAATAATTTATAAAGTTCAAGGATGCAGAGGTGAGCAGAAGTAGACCAGAACACACACGGGATTCCAATCTTGTCATGAGAGAAGGCTGCAATTCAGCGTTCAAAAGCCTTAACAGAGACCAAGAACACTTCAGAAAGCTAAAGGAAGCTAGTAATTATGAAATCATAGAAGATTTTCAGTATCTGGGCACCAAACTTATTATATAAATTTTATAAAAGAGATATTACAACTGATTCTAGTAGGGTTAGAAATATATCTTTAAAGAACTTTTTACTTCTCTAACCAAGACAGATCAAGTAGCCAAAAACTACTTAAAAACATAAAAGGCTTAACCAACATAAAACAGTCCACCAAGATGATCTTTCATATACCAAAATGTGTGCTTTAAAATTGCATAAAACACTCCTTTCAAGTATCCATAGAAAACTAGAAAGTTGACAATATATTAAAACAGAAAGGAAATCACAATCAATAGCTACCAGATATTTTTAAAATGCAAAACTTTTTTTTAAAAAGTCTCAAGTCTAAAGGGAAATATAAACTGAAATTACAGAAATGGTAGTGAAAGCAATACACACCAGAATCTATTCAACAAGTAAAGCAAGCTGTGCAGAAAATTTAAAAAGAATGAAAGTAGATACACTAACCATCTATCTCAAAAAGTTAGAAAATGGGGCTGAAGGCATAGTTCTAGCATTAGAGCACTTGTCTCTCAAGCTTAAAGCCTTGAGTTCAAACCCCAGTAAAGCCAAAGAGTCAGAAAATGAAAAGTAATACAAACATACCAAAAAATGACAAATGAAGAAATTAACATAGATTAAAAACTAAGAATAGTATAAATCCAGAATTTTTATAATAGGGAAATGAAGGCAATATAACTAGATTATTACTTTCATTTCAGGAATTCTTGGATATTGTTTAGTGTTTGCAAATGAAAGAAAGAGCAGTTAACATATGTTTCTGAGCCATGTGACTCAACACCAGAAGAGTTTGCCCCTGAACAATGGACCTGAGAATTCAATTACTTCTATAGGACTTGATTTTTTGCCAAATTCACAGGTTATTTTTTGGTGAGTTTCATTATGACTTTTTCATGCATGTATACAATGTACTTTAATCATACTCTCCCCACACTTGCCCACTTTTCTTAACCTCTCCTCCAACCTCACACTACTTTCCTGCCAAAATAGTCTCCCCTTTATGTCCTTTCTTTTCTTTACATCTAGATTCTGCATATGGGAAAACACATGCAGTATTTGTCTTTCTGAGTCTGATATATTTCACTTAACATGCTGATCTCCAGTTTCACCCATTTTCCTTCAGATGACATTAATTTTTCCTTGTGTCTGGTAAGACTACATAGTGTATGTACACCACATTTTTCTTTACCCATTTATTTTTGCATAGGCACCTACACTGGCTGGCTGATGCCTTAGCTTGGCTATTGTGGATAGTGTTGTGTGTGATAAACAGATGTGGAAGTATTATATTGTATGCTGACCTTCAGGTATGTGCCCAAGAGTGGAATAACCAGTATTATATGGTACCTCTGCTTTTTAGCTTTTTGAGGAATTTCCATAATGATTTCCATAGTGGCTGCACTAATTTACATTCCTAACAACAATGTCTGAGGGTTCCTTTTGCTTAACATCCTCACCAGCACTTGTTTGTTTTCTTGATGATAGCCATTCTCCCTGAGGTGAAATGAGATCTCAGTGGGGTTTTCATTTCCATTCCTTTATGGCTAAAGACACTGGGAACATTTTTTCATTTATTTGTCGACTATTTTACTTTAATTTTCAAAACTGTTCAAATTCATTTTCCAATTTATTACCTAGTTTATCTGTTCTTTCTGTGTTTAATTTTTTGAGTTCTATACGTACATTCTGTATATTAGTCCATCGTCAGTTAAATAGCTGTCAAAGATTTTCTCTCATTCTATAGACTGTTTCTTTACTCTGGTTATTGTTTCCACTGATGTGCCAAGATTTCTAATCTGGTGCAATCCCAGTTGTCAATTCTTGCTCTTATTTCCTAAGACACTAGAATCCTATACCTATATCTTGACGTGTTTTCCCATAGTAGTTTCAAAGTTTCAAGTCTTACATTGAAGTCTTTGATCCATTTTTAATTTTTTTTTCTACAGGTTGAGAGAGGGGGATCTAGTGTCGGTCTACTGCATGTGAATTTCCAATTTTCCCAGCACCATTTGTTGAAGACACTCTCTTTTCACCAATGTATGTTTTTGGCACCTTTGTCAAGAACCAGATGGTTCTTTATGCATCCTCTATTCTGTTCCACTGGTCTACTATGGACTATGTTCATAAAAATATTTTTGACAAAAGTTATTGAATATAACCAAGAGTTCATATAACCCTCAGCATATAAAATTGAAGCAGCAGGGATTATCTATTATTTCATTCACAACAGATTCTCTATCACCCATTGTCTATAATGTAAGTAGATCTTAGTAAAAAAATATAAAGAGCTCTTACAAATCAATAAAGATAACACCAAAATTAAAAATTGATAAGACATAAATAATTCATAAAATAATTATAGATATCCAATAAACATATTTAATGTTCAATCTCACTAGTAATGTAAATTAAATCTATAATCAGCTATCACCTTCCCATAAAACTGGAAATGTTTTATAACAATGTACACATGTATAGAAGTTGCATTGAAATATATCTCTCATATACAAACAATTTAAGTGTAAATTGGTAAAAACAAAACAAAAACAAAGTTTCTTAAAAAACAGTCAAGGACTAGCAAAAGAATCTCTAAATATTAATACTTTTGATGCAAAAGTTTTAATTTTGGAAGTCATTCCTAATAATGTAACCTGACATGTGCCAAAAGATTAATGAAGAAAATAAATTTTAGAGCCCTGTTTAACAGAATGAAAACTGACATCAATCTAAGTAGTTAACAATATTGGTTAAATAAATATGCACATCCATGTGAGAAGGTATTAGTTTATATTTAAAGTTGTCATTTCAAAACAAATGTAACAACAAGACTGGCGGAGAGGCTCAAGTGGTAAGCGCACCTGCCTAGCAAGCTTGATTGAGGCCCTGAGTTCAAACCTCAGTGCTGCCAAAAAAAAGAGCAATAGAATCAAATGTTCATAATAGTAAATGAAAAAGCAGGATCTAGAACAGTAAACATATATCAATTTTGTGTTTGTTGGGTGTGTGGATTCAAGAAAATGGGCAAGAGAAAACTATGATTGTATGTGACACATTGGAAAATGCTAATAATGGCATTTCTGGGTTACTGGATTATAAATGAATTTTATTTTCTCTATTTTCAAGAAATATTGAAATTCTATTTTCATAATTCGAAAATAATATATCCACAATGGAAGCTGAGTTCTTTAACAGTTGTGATTCAATAACTGATGAAAACAAAACTGGTTAGAAATCAGATCCCTGGCTTCTGATCATGTATATGAAAAACTAGGAAGACTCTCTTCTCTCCTTCCATTCTCACACTAAAATCAGGAAGTAAGACATACAAGCTAAGAGTGTGTGACTTTTCTTGATGCATCAGAGGCTGAGCTCATAGGTAGGACACACTATTAATGCCATATCTCAGAATATGCAGGGAACTGTTGGTAAAGAAAGTACATGAAGACTTAGTTATCTGGGCCAGATACTACCACAGCAATGAAAGAACTCAACCTTAACAGTTGAAGGAACAGATAAAGGAAGGCAGAGGGCAAAAATTATGAAGCCGTTGAGGGCTACAGGCATCCAGAAGCCCATAACCTCCTACAGAATCTTTATTTACAGTAGGCATTTTTATAGATTCTAAAATGAAGGCTGAAAATAAACTTGAATAACCAAAACAAGTTTGAAAAGAGGGAACAAAGTTGGAAGATTCACACTACCTAATTCCAAGAGTTTACATATGACTACATTAATCAAAGCAGCATGCTATTGGCAAAAAGATAGACACATAGATCAATATAACAGAATAGAGTCCAGAAATAGAACCATAGAAATAAAGCCAACTAATTTTCACCAGAGGTGCTGCTTCAAATGAGCATAAGACAACAGAGTAAAAGTTCTCCAGCATCGCCTCACTGTGTGGCTTGCTGAGGTTGAAGGTGTCATGAGACCTACTTAATCTCCCCGAATATAAGACATGTAGACATTAGTTTAATGCCCTGCCAATGCCCCCTGGGTAAAATGAACTACTGACTAATTTAGGTAGCTATTTTTATCATTATAGCCTGAAAATAAAATTATATATATAGCTTGTATATAATAAAAGTTGTATTTCTCTTCAAACAGAACACATTTCCTACCTTCAATATAATTTCAGTAAACATTAAAATGTAAAAGAATTCAGTAAGGAGATGGAGGAACTGAACCACCTAATTGGAAAAAATAAAAAGATTTGAATTTTCAGAGCAGATTCACATGAGTCAGAGACTTTATCCAGTATCAAGTTTTATCAAAACTATCAAGGATACAATTGCTGGCATTAGAGATAGCAGGGAAAGGACCATATTTCTCATTGCATTCCCCCAGATCGTTTCTTATACATTAGATGTACTTCAGCACAAATTAATATTGAAATTCACTAACTAAGCATCGTGGTCTCATTACTTAGAAAGAAAAGTGCTGGCTCAATTCTGAAATGCATCCAGTGTAGGGTGCATGGTCACATAGCTTAAGCAACATTTTTGAAGCAACCTTGACCTATTAATGCATTGAGTCTAGGTTTCTTTGCCATTAAGAAGTACTAGGTGGGAGTGGTGGTTCTTGCCTGTAATCCAAGCACTCAGGAGGAGGAGGGAAGAGGATTGAAGGTTTAAGGCCAGCCTGTGCTACATGAGTTCTAGGCCAGACAGGATTTTTAAGTCCCTGTCTCAAAAAAAATAAAACTAAACTAAAAAAAGTATTAGGCCAGGAATATTCTACTAAAAGCTTCTACAGATAAAGACAGTCTCATTGTAATGATATTAATTTACTAGCTGGAAGCTCTACCATTAGCACGAAGATATGTGTTGCTTTCTTTTCAAGAAAGGTTCCTTCAATATAAGAAAGAATGGATTGATGACCTGCTGTTTAACCATTTTCTGCCTATCTATCACTTCAACAGAATTGACATTTTGAAACACTATCTACCCAACAACCATAAAATACTCTTGAAAGCATATGGACTATACGTTGGGCACATGGAAATCTCAGTAAATTTCAAAACGTGGAAAAATTACAAAACATGTTCTTTAACTTTATCTGAATGAATAAGATATTTATTTATCTAGAGATAAATAACAACAAAATATCTATAAAATTTAAAATATTAGGATATTAAACACACACACATTCATATAAGTAACCCACAAGCCAAAAAAAAAAAAAAAGAGATTACAAAGGAAGTCAAAAACATTTGAAGTTTGACAACATTTAAAATAATTTCTGTAATATAGCTAATGCAGTGCATAAAGGGAAATTAAGAGTAAGGATCCTGATGAGTAGCAGTACTTGGAGAAGGAAAAACTTTAAATCAAGTCCTTAAGTAAAAGGGGAAATACAAGCAACATAATCCCTAAGTAAGTGGAACAAATAAACAATGTACGAACAGGGTAGAACTAAATTTTTAAGTGGTAAAGTTCCAAATATTTGTTCTCTAAAAATATGATAAATAATAAATATATGAGTAGTCAAGAAAAAAAACAGGAATTAGCATGTCAGTGATTTAATCACTATAGACACTACTGATAGTAAAGAGATAACAAAGAATGTTATTAAGACTTTATGCTGTTTTCAAAAATGTAGTCGAAATAGATGACTTCTTGGCACTAAATAAACTTCAAAGAGATCTATTTTTTTTAAATAAGAGCATTATCAAAACATTTCTTTTATGAAATACTTCAGAAAATAGAGAAGGAAGGAATACTCTACATAATCCTAATGTCAAAACAAAATGATACACTAAAAAGAAAATTGAAAATCAATATAACTTTTTAAGATAGAAACTGAATTCTCATCACAATATTTACAATTGAATTTAGTGGTATGTAAAGTGCACTTTATTTCAGGAACACAAGGTTGGCTTAACCTTCAATAACTGATCCATGCAATTTGACATATTGGAAATAGTTAAGAAGAAAACATATACTCATCTCAGGAGATGCAGAAAAAGCATTTGAAAAACAACTCACACATTATAAAAATATTTAACAACCAGAAATATGCAGAAAATTCTTCAACATCATAAAATCCATAGCTATCATCTTACTTGTGAAATAAGAAACACGTCATAAAAATGGAGCAGGCAACAATGTCAGCTTTAACCCCTTTTATCTGATATTGTAAACTGAATGTCCTAGTTCAAGACAAGAAATGAAAGGTATGAATATTAAAATGTAAGCTACCTTTAACATACTTCTCTACATAAAAAGTCCAAAGGAGTAGCCTGCCAAGATGGCGCATACCTGCAGTCCCAGCTAGTTACTCAAGAGGCTGAAAGAAGAGAATCATTTGAGCCCAGGAGTTCTAGGCCAGCCTGGGCAACATAGCAACATCCTGCTTTTTAAATGCAAAAAAAAAAAAAAAAGTTACTGGATTTTAAAAGTACAAATATTAAAAATACAAAGAAATCTACAAAGTAACTACTCTAACAAATAAGCATACTAGGTATAGAACAAAAAAATCCATACTCAAAATTCAATATTTTTTTGTATTAGAAGCTATTGGAAAATTAAAACTAAAAATATTCCATTTATAAAATTACTAAAATGTATTTGAAATAAAGACTCATAAAAAATAAACACATAACCTCTATTCTTAAGCCTGCAAAATGTTGGCTGGGAATATAGTTAGGGGTACAATACATGCCTCACATAAGCAAGACCCTCAGTTTGATCCCCAGAATCTGTCTCTTACACACTCACACACTCACACACACACATACACACACACACACACACACACACACACACACACACAAAACCCTATAAAACATTATTGGCAGAAAATTGTAAATGCCAATATAAACCCAATGGTACACCATTTCTTTAGAAGAGTCAACAACTGTCAATATACAATTCTTGTCAATTGGAGCTACAGATTCAATACCATCCCTTTAATTTTAGTAGAACTTTTATAGATGTAAATAAGCTGAGTCTCCGATTTATAGGAACACAAAGAACTAATAGAAACTCTTGAAGAGAAAGAATAAAGTAGGAGGACTCAGATAAACTTACTTCAAGCTCTATGAGTAAGCTATAACACATGTGCAGTGTCATCAGAACAGACCAATTTAAAAAGAGAACAGAGAGCACAGAAGTAGACCCACATCTCATATAGGATTTTTGCAAATGTCACAAAGCAATTCAATTATGGAGGGAATTTTTGTTCATGAAAGCTACAGGAAAAACTGGATAGCCATATGGAAAAACTTTAACCCCAATCCCTTCCTCACACCACAGTAAAAATATCTGATTCAAGAGGCATCATAACCTCAAATCTAAAAGCTAGCATTTTTAAGCTTCAAGAAAATAAAGTAGAATACTTTTGCAATCTTGGTCCAGGCTAATATTTCTTAAATATAATCAAATTTAAAACATTTTCAAAGGCACAGTTAGGAAATTAAATAAGCAAACTGCAAAATGGAAGCAAAATTGGCAACACACATGGCTAATGACTTGTGTCCAGAATATATAAAGAACTATTAAACCTCAAAACGATACAAAATTTTTTAAACAAAGACAAAAGACTTCTATAATGGAAGATGCAGAAATGGTCAGTAAAAAAATGAAAATGCTATGTTTTATTAGTCCTTATAAATGCAAATTAAAATCATAATGATATTCTACAATACACACTCTAGAATGACTTAAAAAATATACCAATACTAAATGATGGCAAAGATGTGGCATAATTTAAACTTTCATTTATTACTGGTAGCAACTTAAAGTGATACAAGCAATTTGGGGAAATTTCTCTCAGTTTCTTTTAAAGTTAAGCATATTTCTAATCTAAGTATTTATGGAAAAGCAATTAAAACATCCAGCCGCAAAGACTCATACAAGAATATTCATAGCAGTTTTATTCATAATAGTCTCAAAGCAGAACAAACCCAAATATCCATCAACAGAAGATGGGATTAACAATTATGGTACATTCAGGCAATGCAGTAGAAGAGAATAAACAACTGTGGATGAATTTCACACATGCAATAGTTTGAGTGAAGAAACCCAGTCACAGAAGAGAATATATTTCCATTTATATGAACTCCTGGACAAGGCAAAAATAATCTATGGTTTTAAAAAGTCAGAAAGTGATTGCTTCTGGGAAAGAGATTGACTGGGAATAAGATGAACAGATTCTCTGGATATAGTGTGGTCTGCGGTTGAATAGGGGTGTTGGCACATTTATTCAAACATATTGAATTGTACACTTGCTTTCACTGCATGTACATGTAACATAAATACTGTAAACATATTTAATTTCAGTTTGTAGCTTTGCTTTTTTCACAGTTGTATGGGTTAGCAATTTAGAAACTGCATTGTACATGCACTAGTAAAAGTTATATTTTTACTAAAGAATAATGGAAACTACATTTTTTATGAAGGCTGGATTGCAGAAGAAGTTACAAATATGGGAAGGCTAGAGCGCAGTCTGAGGTGCTGGACTGGAACTAGAGATACCATTATAGACTGGTAATATCGATACAGAAATAAATGTAAATATGCATATGTATGTGTGCTTATATAGTTTTGGATATATATGAATCCTGTGTGTGTGTGTGTGTGTGTGTGTGTGCATGTATGCACCCATATGCTTATATTTCTTAGATAATCTGGATCTGGTGAAGGTATCCAGAAGAAAGGTACCCATCTGTAGCATTGAACATACCTGGCACCCAACTCTTGGTTCTAAAAGTCATTCTCCAGTAACAGGAAGCAATGATTTTGGAGGGGAAAGCCTTGGAAATACAGAAAAAAAAAAGATACAGAAGCCAGTTTTAAAAGAGATCCCACTGGTTAAATTTTGCACAATTTGAACATTAATATAAGAAATATTATGTCCTTTTGAATAAGGTAAAAATCCAAAGTTCACTTAAATATCAAAAACATCAGGGTCAAAAGTAACAGGAATTCTTCCAGACTAAAGGAGACAAGACACATGACAACTGAAGTACATAGTCCTGTGCTGAATTCTGGGCCAGGGGGAGAGCAAGAAGTAGCTCAAAAGGATATGATCGTGGACTGTGAATTAGACAACAGATTTACATCACCATTAAATTTGACTGACTTTGATAAACCTACTGTTTATTTTTAGGTGACCGTTGGGCCTCAGTAAGCATGCAGCCTGAGCAGCAGACAGTAAGGAGAAAGGTGGGCTATGCTTATGCTGGGCACTTACCAGAGAAAGATAAGAGGAGCATTAAGAATCTTAAGATACAGGCATAGGTAGGGCACAGTGTAAACACCTGTAATCCCCACTATTTGGGCAGAGACAGGAAACAGTGAGTTTGAGTTTTATGTGGGCTATGTCAGCAGGACCCTATCTCAGAAACAAAATACAAAACCAGGGGAATGGCTGAAGAGGTAAAGAGAACATTTGCTTAACATGGCAAGGCCCTGGGTTCAATTGTCAGTACTTTAAACAAAAAGCAAGACACCATCACAGGGAACATGCCCAGGTCATTTGGAAAGGAAGTCAGCCTGGCTAACGTGAAGTTAGCTGCACCCTGCTGAAGTAAACAGGCTTGGATTAGAGAAGTTGTATTGTGCTGAAAAGGGCTCTCTGCTCAATACTCCTATCGTTCCTGAATGTCAGCTATTAAAATAATGATGGCAAAATAGGCTGAGGATTTTGCTATTAATTAAAATATGTGCCTCATATTATGGAGCTATTAGGTCCTGACATTAGAGTCTACCACTCATTTTCAACATTAATGGATCTGGGCTCTTAGCACTTTTACTTGTAATTTTAACATTAAGGCTCATGTTTTTCAGTATAAAATATCTATCCTTAAGAAGACTCATAGTAAAGTTACACATACACAAGAGAAATATATAAGTGTATATATATATATATCGATATATATAATTTCTTTTATATTGTTGTGCTGGGTGGGGGTACATTGTGGCATTTACAAAGGTTCTTACAATGTATCAACTATATCATACTTAAATTCACCCGCTCCACCATTCTCCTTTATCTCCCCCTCCCCCGTTCCTGGAACAGTTTCAACATTTTCCATTTACACACATGTGTACACAGTATTTGCACTATATTCACCCTCCACCATTTCCCCACCTCCTCCCCCTCCCACTGGTACCAACTCCCCTATGATATTAAATATCTGACTTCTTAAAAAGAATATAAATAATATTATTATTTTCATTACTTTTATTTTCTTTTCACTTTATTTTAGTACATATAGCTCAGATAATTTCACTTATAGTGACTTTCTCATCCAATTCTTGCATGAAAAATAATAAAAATAAAATAAATCATTCAACTAATTTATTTAAATTAAAGATGATGGTATTCTTGAGACCATTCTATAAGTATTGCTGTGAATTAAAGACATAAGACTTAGCACTCAATTCAATTCAACAAATGTTCATTATCACTTGATATGTACTGGAAGGTCCCTGTCTTCAAGGAGCTCATAGAGCTCGCACATAGGCACACAATCACATACATACACATGCACACAAACACACGATTCTGATCAATGGTATCATAGCTAGTGGAGATTGTAGTAAAGATTAGGGGAAACTAATGCAGTCACCTGTTACATACTTATCCATGCTAGCTCATTCCATCGTTACAAAAACCTTCTATGTTATGTTTCACAGATAGTTTCTGAGGCTCAGAGAAGTGAAATAACCTATTTGTGGTTGCACAGTAAGTAGAAAAACTAAGATTCAAATTTTCATCTATTTCCAATGCCTGTTTATTTCTATTTTTAAAAAGATATATGCCATAAAAGTACACATGAAAGAACTATTAACTATACTTGGGTGACTTAAGGAAGACTTTCAAAAAGAAGTGGTATGGGGGCATCAATTTAAAATTGTGGTGACTTAGACAAGTGGTGAAAGAAGGGGGCTGCATTTCAGGGGAGGAGGCAGCCTCTGCAAAGTCACTAAGATGTGTTCAGAAAATAGAGAGCCCTCTATTTGGTGGAGGTGGGAGGTAGGTGAGTGGGTGATGACTGGTGAGTGGGGTGGGAACTAGTAGCAATAATTAATAACAGTGGGTTATGAACAATCTTAGTATGCTAAGATTGTTTCTGCTAGAAACCTGGGCAGTATCTTCTAGATTCATGGACACATCGATACTTAAAAAGTGCAGAGGAGATATTTTTCAAGTCTTTGTCTTCCTTGGACCACTGAGCAGAGCAAGGATCAGTAAAGTAATACCCAGGCAGGTAAGGATCAGACTCTTGGTGACATCTGTGAACCTAGAGATATTAGCCATGTATTCCTGAAGCCAAATCAATGTGCTGGTGTGGTAGAAAAAGGAAAACTCAAAGTTGATTCTGAGGGTTCTGTCTTCAGTGATATTATTCAATGAAGAAGCAAGAACAATATGGAAAACAGGTTTGTGGAGCAAGATAATACACTGAAATGACTAATTTACAACCAATTATTACATCAACACATTATCGTTACCAGATTTTAATAGCAAAAAGAGAAGTTAATTGGACACAAGAGAAAGAAAAGAAAATTATGCTTTTACAGACTGTGATACGTATAAACCCTTGGGAAAATCTGAAAACTCCATAATGAAATGCTTTATACCTAAAGGTGGAAAAGTATTTTTCAATGACACAATTACTTAGCCAAAATTGTTTTACTCTTTGTTTGTTTTTCCCACTGCATGCTGGTAAAACTGTCGGCAATTAATTAATGTCTTTTGAAGTTGCAGTCTTTGTGAGTTGCTAAAATGCACAGCAGGAAACATTTTGAGACAAAAATTAATGCCAACACATTAATATGCCCCTAGATCACAAACCCACGATTGTTTAAGATGCCTAAATTTGTCCCAGTAGGGCATTTAAATTTTTGAAGATGGTGCCAAATCACCTCTGACTCTGAGCTAACTGTCAATCTTCTGCGGGTGGCTCTTGCTAGGGAGAGCTGCAATAATCTAGGAGCAGAGCATTTCAATGGTGGCTAATACACAAGAGTGTGTGAAGCAGTGCTCCACTGTACCTATGGGTGTCCTGACCATGACCTCTTGACACACTCCTATTTTAAGGCTGAACCAAGGAGGACAAAACAAGCAAAAAAAGCATTGTGAACTTTAACATGGCAAAAGAGATATAAATTTACTATTCTGAGTCAGTCTCCCAAACTGTCATTGTTTAATGTAGAGAAGGACCAAGTGATGTTTGCAGTGGTGTATTATTGCTTTTCCTACAGAAGAGCAACCTTCCAAGATGGGTGAGGACTGATCCCTAAATATCATAATGGTTTATATTCCTAAAGCCTCAAATAGCCTACCCAGCTTTGTGAGGCAATAAATCCTATGGCCTCCCTGATCACTGGGTAACGGAGTACTACTTGACAGTCTGTAAAATTAATTCTTCTGGATTCAAGAAATGCCTCTCAGATTCAATGTTCCAACAACTGTCATGACCTGCACTCATCTGACGCCTGGACATGTGATTATGCAAATTTTCAATCAACATCTATTTGGGTTTCACTCTTAATTATTTTGCTTTCAGAAGTGACTCTGCCATTTACCAGGTAGGTGACATTTAGCTCTGTAATAATTTCTCTGTGCCTTGAATCATTCATCTCTACATATGTTTTAGCAACATCTATCTCAGAGGATTATCAAACATTACATTATTTAATATAGAGAAAATATTTAGAAGTGTCTGGCATATATGGTAAGTGCTCAATAAGTCTTAGCTCTTATTTTCATCATATAAACACAATTAATGATGACTTTGGAGTGAAGAAATAGAAGAATTGGTTGGGACTATGACAAGAGTGAACTTGAGATGATATCTAGCCAATAATAATTCCATCTTGTATTTATATATCATTTACCATTGATCAGACTCTTACCATATATTAAATCATTGGTTCTATAACTCTATAAAGTTTGCATTTTTCTTGGCATAATCATTATGCATAGGAGGAAAGTGAGGAAGAGACAACTCAAATAATCTGCTCAATGTCACAGAGTTAATAAGTGACAGAGCTAGGATTAACCCAGGCAGTATACCCAGATAGATTCTGTGCTTTTATCATTTTGTAATATTCTCTTTCATAGTGTTTGCTAATGTTTGCTAATATTTGAGTTGTAAATATTGCTGCATCCTCATCCTTTTTCAAAATTTCAATTGAGTAATGAATATTGCTGCATCCTCATCCTTTTTCAAAATTTCAGTTCAGGAGAACAATAGGTAGAAAGTGAGACAGAGGACAGTCCCACCTACTGCACCTGCAATAGCATGACGACATTGAGAGGGCATAGAAGGTAGTCTCCCTCCACAGTCTCACTGAACTTGGGAGGACTGGGTTTGGACCCAAACTTAGTCTACTGTATATTGATTTTGATTTAGTAGTGTTCACGTGCTCAATGACAAGGCAGTCATGAGAATCCTTCTAACTTTTCAGTAAGCTATTCTGAACTTTCAGGTAAAACTGTGGAGAAATAAGTTGTGACTGTAGGAGAAAGTACAAGGAACACAGAGCACGACAGTAGGGGGTTGGAAGGGAGACATCAATGGGAAAGAAATGACACTTTTTAAGAGTCAAAAGAAGACATAACCTGTGTGTTAAGCTAGTGGATGCAAAGTACTCTTTAGGTTTGATAAAGGGTAACAGTGTAAAAGTTGGAAAACTATGCTCTTCAGGCCAATAAGATTTTATATTTATTTTTGTATAGCCTAGGAAGCTAAGAATGTTCTTTATTTTTGAATGGTTGACAAAAAAAGAAAAAAGATATAAGAATATATTTTTAACACAAAAATAAGTAAAATTCAAATATCTATTCCTATAAATAGCATTTATTGGAAGACAGACATGTTCATTTGTTTCTGAATCATTTCTGTTGGCTTCTCACTAGGACTACAGAATTGAGTGGTCCCAACAAAGTCCATGTGGTTCACAAACCCTACAAAATGTCTTATCTTGCCCTTTAAAGAAAGAGCTTATTGAACCCCACCAGCAAAGCACAATGAAAAAGAGCTTGGGTTTCTGTCAAAAAATATTTTTTGATTAGTGTGGTGGAAAAAAATAATTGCTGCATTCATCTTCCCTTTATTTCTTCATATGCAAAATGGGAGCATTAACAGTAGTCAGTGACTTTCAAACTAAGGCTGGTGGGAGCAGATGAGGACAAAAGACAGAAGGCAGCAGGGAAGATGAATGTTCCTACTCTCATCTTCCTTATCCAACTGGAACCATGACTCGCAACTGATTCTAAAGAACATTTCAAATAGTGGACTGCAGGGTCGTAAAATAAAAACAAGATTTGAACACCACTAGAACAGCCTCTCTGACTCTCAGTAGGATTAGTCCTGCCCTCAAATGTTTCTGCCTCATTCTTATTTCTACACTAGATGCATCCCTTTGGGTTTTCACTTTTCAAGGTTTGTCCTAGATCAGAGAGGGCAGGTTTACTCTCTCCAATACAAAGTCTACTAGTTTTGTCCATACACTACCAAGGGTAGAACCTTTTTCCTTGAATATATGAGGAATAAACCCTTGTCTAGGTTACCCTGGGCTCAAAATTTCTAAATACATCAGCAAGAAATAGCTCCTTGGGTAGAAGGAAAGGAGACAGGAGACTAAAAAGTTGAAGTAGCCCATGCATTTCAGTCCCTTTATGCAAGAAAGAAAGGGTACTGATTGAACTTCCTCTAATGTGAAAGATTTCACCCAGATAGTTGGTTGGGGGGAACAGAATATGTGCTTGATATTGAATAATCATTTAACCCTTATTTTCTATTAACATCCCATTACCTGATAGAACCATCACAAAGCTGGTTGTTTGCTTCACTTCTACACCAAGATATCCTTATTCAAGTTCCATGTGTTTATAAAGGATATTACAGAATAAAGCATAATCCATCCTTCCACTCTATAGATGGATATTCTCTTAGTGATTTTGCATTAGGAACTCTATCCATGCTATTTTTCAGTCTGATTTCCACTTAGAGATGGCAAAAACACAACTTTATGGTTCAAAGAGAAGCACTTAACTTGGCTTATAAAAAATTTATAGAACTTCTCCAACATCAAATAACTCCTAGAATACTTTATCTTGGTGGGCTAAGTGTACATGAAATAGAGGCACATTCAAAACACACCTGAATTTAAAAATTAAAAGAGAAAAAGACTCCAGACAAAAACATATTACAATCTTACAAATCCTAACTCATTGAGAAAGTTATCAAAAACATTTTGTTAAACACATCACAATGAGGACTTCTTTTCCCCTTGGAATTGTTCCATGGGGGATGGGAAGGCAAAAGTCTAAATGTGAAGATAACATACAATATTCTCAATGCTGTGGTTTGAAATTGCAGTAACCTGCTATGCTTCCATGTGCTCTTTCACTGAGCTGTTACACACTGGCCAGAGCAGAAGCAGCTGTATCCTACTCGGGTGTGAAATTATCCTTCAGCGTATTTGGTGAAAGAGTTACATTTATTTATTGTCATCACAAAAGTAATTGCAAGGACAGAGAAGTAACAGAACAGCCCTGGACAAAAACAAAGTCTTGTTTCTCTCTTTGTAAATATGTTTTGCAACAGATTTGCAATGAAGTTTTTTATTAAAATTTTTATCAAAGACATGGACCATTCAGAAAATTTAGAATATACTTCCATTTTACCTCTTTTCTTATCTCACTTCCTAGCCTTTTTTGTTCTGAATTTTGTCTAGGGTATTCCTATCTCACAGGGCTATCAGAAGGAATCTCATTTACCCATTCTTCAAAGAGTAGCATTACAGTCATTAGCACTGTCCAATAATTTAAAAGCAAATTAAAATCAGCTGCACAGATTTTTGACAAATGGTGATGAAGCTACTACCAAAATTTCACCAAGAGAAAGTTCAGCAGTTCACTGAGAACAAAAGTTTAAAGTTGACCTAAGTTCAATATGGAAATTATAACAATGGGTTTAGCCCCTTGAATGAAAATTTTCCTTATCTAAAAAACAATAACTACAGAGAAGTGAACTGACTCCTCTCAGAGCTGAGAAAGTCTTTCTTTCTTTCTTTCTTTTTAACAGTGAGAGTTTCCTATTTAATAGCATGCTCAAAAAAGCACAAGAGGAGGAAGCTGAGACTCAGGCACCTCCATTCTGACCCAGTCACAATTTCTTGGTTTTCTTTCTCACCTATGATAATTATAACTGCCCTCGTCTTCTTAAATCATGAAGTGTTTAACCTGCTTTCATTTTGTGTTACATTTTTCTCTTGACACCCTTATTTAAATACATGTAAATATATGGAAAGAGACTATCCCCAAGCTCAGTGCAATGACTCCTTGTGCCTGAACCCCACCCCATGACAGGCTGGAGTTAGTCTCATTCTCGAGAAAGCAGAGGTCTTGCAAGGTCATGCAACTCACTTAGGTGGTCCAACAAGTGATGAAACCAAGTCTGACCTCAAAATTGTACAGGTTCTTCTGACACAGAGTCTGTTACACACAATCCTGAGGATATGCAGGGGCTTCAAAATTCTCTAAATTTTTTTTATTATTACTGGAAATTTCACATTTTTCCTACATATCAAACAAATGTATGCATGCTTCAAATTTTAAATATTGTCTTAAAAGTTAAAATGAGCATATTGTCATGTTGTGTATCTCCTAGATGACAAGTGTTAAATAAACAACTGCTTCAATGTCAGTGTCCACATCTACAATTCACTCTTTCCCCTTTACAGGACATTCTTTGCAGAATTGCCAGAGGTTTAAATAATATAAATATCCTAAGCAAAATGCCCCAATAATTTCTCACTATGATTCAAGGAAAATCTAACCTCCGAACTCCATACCTTGCTTTATTAATTCTCTGTATGATGCAGTGAAGCCTATTTCTAAAACTTCCTTGTTTGTTTCCCTTTGCCACACCCTGCTGCAAGCCATCAGAAAGCACCATAAGGGCAGTCCCCTAGCCAATGGGATTGTTGTTCTGTATAACAGTGCTTCAAAAGAACAGGCACTCAAAACACAAATATTGCTGAATAAATGGATACCTTTATTGGCACTAGATAATGTTAGTCTAAATGTTGAGAACTTAGGAAAAGAAAAAACTGCAATAATAACAACAACAAAAATCAGCCAGACCTAATAAGTATATAATGTAATATATAAAGAAAAGGCCAAATCATGGCATTTAGCACTGAACCCATGAATATTTCTCAGGAGTTTACATAGAAAAGAGTAAGAAATGTGGCTCTTACATATTCTAATGGTGGTATGTGGCATAAGCAAGCTCTGTCAGAAATAGGATACTTACATAGTGTGAGAATATTTTGAATAGCAATAAACTCAAAAGCTGCATCAATTTCATTGGTGTTAATTCACCAAGTACTACTGATATCACTTGACAGTCATGCACCATCGGCAAAGTTTCTTTTATTCTTATCTTAATTATTAAAATTAATTCTTAGACCACACATTACACTTCACATAAATTTGTGTGTGTGTGTGGTGTATGATAAAGACCTTCTTTATGCAAGTGACATATTATCACCTATGAGCTTAGCAAATGAAATCAGAAACACAGGCACACTTGGACCATGGGCATATCAAACCCTTATCAGAAAAACCAGTTCTTTGAACTTATAGAACACACCACACCAAGAAATTATGCAATCCCCACACATGTGTCATATAAAAGGAGGGACACCTAATACTGGGGTACAGTAGCATCCACGAAATTCATGTAGCTTTTGAGTTTGTTGTTATTCAATAAATTCTAACACTGTGGATAAGCAAAAGCAAGTCCAGTATATATTTCTGACAGCTTTCTTATGACAACACCCCTCCTTTAACATGATTCAAGTGAAGGGGCTGCATCATTCCTTGGTCTGCTATACTGGATAAGCTTAAGGGCCTGGTTTTTCTGACATGGGTTTGTTATGCCCATGTGTCCATGTGTTCCTGATTTCATTTGCTAAGTTCACAGGCGGTAATAGTTCATTTGTGTAAATAAGTTATTAATCAGTCTGTGCCTCATGTTTTGTGCTAGACTGATGGTGGTTGTTTACTTGCACAGAGAAGATATAGAGTCATCCCGCCTCAGCATTTACACTCAAAATAGAGCAAACTTCTGTTTTATAAAATGGAGTCACTCAGGAAAAGGCATGGCCTGAAAGCTACTGTTTTGCACAATATAGAATAAGTTACAGCAGAGCACAATCTGATCTCTGCAGTATGACATGCTGAAGAAAATTCCTACCATAGTCACAATACAAACATTCCTTTCATTCCTCAAAATAGCACATTAGTCACACTGAGTTAAAATTGCTAATTTGAGTTTGTTTCTATGCTTTCATTTGAATTCAATTTGAATTATAATTACATTAAAATATAATGTTACATTTTATATACATTTATGCATTTATACAATTGTATATTTTATATCTTTTACATTATACAAAAATTATGGCTTTTTATAAATTATACATGTATAAATTACTTAAGCATAATGAGCTCCCAGTTTCTTACAACATACACTAGCATTATTATATAAATAACAGATTCATATATTACTCAAGATTGAGAAACATTGCTTTATTCCACACTGTCTCCCATTTCATGCCTATAAAATATTCTTTGAAATTAATTAGCTTTTAATTAACTATTAAATATGAATCATGATTGGAGTGTACAACTTATAAATTGTTTGACAGGAAGGATTTTCATGTGTCTAAAAGAGTTAAACCTATCATAAGTCAAACAATTTATGGTAAACATCCCAAGAGGGAGAAAGATTGCATAATGAATTAAATCAGTGATTCTCAAAGGATGGTACCCAGGCTGGCAGCATCTGCATCTGCTATGAACCTTAGAAATGAAGAAGCTAGCAGGATCTTGTGCTCCATCCCAAATCTACTACACCAGGAACTCTAAGGATGGGTCAGCCTAGCAGTGCCCAAAATGCTCCCAGTGTGATGCCTCCTCACCTTGTTTAGGTCACAGTATGAGATAACAACTCAGAATATTTAGAATTTCACCACATAATAAGGAAATAGCTTTCCCCCACAAAGGCTTACTTTATAATAGGTTTTACATTGTAATTTATAAAATGATATGGCCCTTTGATGTGCATATCTTTCTGGGATTTTTCTTCTTTTTCTTAGGTCTTCTTTTCTTAATGGTCAATGCTAGTCAAATGGTCAAAATACCTTTGGGATAAACAGGCAGTATTTATAAGATTCGAATCAAGCAGTAAACTTGATTATCTAATATAATTTAAGCTGTAAACAGAAATTCAAGCCAGTCATTCTACCTGTCTACCTCTGCCCAAACCCTAAGAGAATAAGCCTCACAGAGAATTCCACAAAAATCTTCAAAATGAGGTCTGGGAAATGTCCCTATTGCTACTGTGTGCTTTAGTCATCTGCATAGGAACCTCCTGCTCTACCATATCACTATCATTTTTACTGATTATGGCCCTCTGGCACTCTGAAGACTATGATTCTCATACAATAGACCTCTTTAAAACCAGAAAGGTTCTAGAGGGGAGTGAGTTGCACTAAACTTTCAAAGTCATTTGTCTTACATTAGTCTGTGGGAGAAATGGAAATGCAATTTCCCCAAGAAATATCAGAAAAAGACCAATAACCTCTCTTAAAAACACCATTTAAAATAATAAATTGTTTCCCCACAAACACATTTCCTCATTGGCCCCTGTGTTTGTTTCCCCACAAACACATTTCCTCATTGGCCCCTGTGTTTATTCTTGTATTGTTTAAAACAAAAGCAGAGAGTTTGTTTTCTAAAGAAAGACATCAAATGCCCCAACAAGCATTTCTTGAGAACAAACAATGGGTCATATGTCTCAGAGTCTGTGTCTTTCAGCAGCAGGGGGCTTGGCACTGAGTTACAGTTCACACCAGCTCCCTCGACAAAATTATCAGCTGGGAGAGAAAAGTAGCTCCTGTGGCGCCCCAAGTCACAATGTAACTAGGAATCTGGAGCAGCCTCTCTAAAGAGCCTGCATGCACTGGGAGAGAGCATAGGAGAAGGAAAATCAGATCCAAAAGAAAATACATCTGCTCTGTGAAAGACTAACCCTTTGCTTAGCTATAACTTGTTTAACTCAAGAGGTCCTTTTGTCCTTCAATTCTAAGTGTATGAATGCCAATGCTACAAAATAGCCCTCAGACTTACCTTTCCTGAGCTGGAGGAAGTTGAAGGAATCCATGTTTACTTATTTATTGAAGCTGTGGTTAAAATGTTTATTCTTGCTAAGATCTGTCTTTTCTTTCTCCCTTTCTAGAACTAGGTATAAATTCATTTCAGGATTTGTGACTTCAAAAGATTGTGTAAGTTCAAAAGATTTTCTTTGAGCCAAAATCTATAAGTTCAGTAGTGGTATAAAACCTATATTCATCTCTAAGGAAAAAAATATAATAATCAAAATAATTACTGACTATATTTATAGTAGATAAGACACAGTTCAAGGCTGGCATATAATAAATAAAAACAAAAAAGCCAACCAGGTCTTAAAGAGTCATAATGTTCAATAAACATATTTTCAAGGAAAAAAATGAAAAATTCTGCCTTTTATGGTTTACATGTAAACTCAAGGAAGAATGTAATTGTGAAGCCTGAAAACCTATCTTGGTAGTTATTTTAAAGTGGCTAGCTCAGAGCCATCCTCCAAAATGGCTCGAAAATTCACACTAATAAAACCAGCATCACTCACAGAATGGAGAAACTATAGGCTTGGAGATGGAGCAATTCTGATTTCAAACCCAAGTTCTAATAATTTCTTGGTTGTCTGGGTCTTAAAGCATTGCTTAAGCTTTATCTGGCTGATCTGACTAGTACTTAGGCATAACTATAAAATACTCTTACTTTGTTCCATTTCTTTATTCTTGGCCAATAGTAAGCAATAACAAACAAGCTAGTACAGGTGGATGAGTGAGGGAGAGAAAGGTAGATCAGTCAGCTTAGGCATAACCAGACCAGGTAGAGCCCTAAGGCAACACTTGCATCCTGTGAAAGAGCAGAGCCCTTGGAGGAATCCCATGAGGTAGGGACACATTCTGCTTTATCCTGGTTCAGAAGTACCACTCCTCCTGCTCTGCAGAGGAAAAAGAAACTAGTTAAGAGGCTATTGCAAGTATCTGGGTGAGTAATAGTGTTGTCAGAAATGAGGGTATAATTGAGCCAGTGAGAAGTAGTCACTACATGTACTTTGAAGATAGAGTCAGTAGAATTTGCTGATGGATTCAATAATAGGCATGACAGAAAAAAGAGAAGGCAGAGATAATGTCAAGATATTTGGCCTGAGTAAGTAGAAAAATAAAGTAGTCATTAACTGAGACCATGGAAAGAGCAGGATAGGGTCAGGGAAAGGTGAAATATGAAGAGCTCAGATTAGACAAATTTAAGATGCCTTATAACATATCCAAGTAGAAATGGCACCTGAAGGCTTGATTTTTTGCCAGTAAAGCTAAAAAGGTATCCAATCGCTAAGTTGGAGGGACTTCATCATTAGAAATCAAAAAGATAAGGAGAAACTAGAAAAAAATATGGAAGGAAGAGCTGAGGAGTATGAGAAAAATCAAGACAGAGTGAGTGGTTTCTTGGAAGTCACATGACAAAAGTTATTTCCAGAACAGAGTAATGCCTGTGTTAAATGCTTCTCAGAGGTCAAGTTAGATGAAGACTGAGATTCAACTGCTGGATTTAGCAAAGTAAAGATCATTCAACAACAATCTTCAAGGGTTGACCCTTGATAAGAGGGAAGAATGATGACCTGATTGGAATGGTTTCAAGAGAGAAGAAGGGAGAAATTGGAGTCAGCAAGTGTAGAAATTCCATTTAAGGACTTTTGCCATTGCAGGAAGGAGTGAAATAGGGTAAGTAGCCAGAAAGGAAAGTAAGACCAAGGAGAGTTTTTTATTTTACTTATGTACAGAAAACTCAACTGTGTGCATCTAACCCAGTTTAGTGACAAGTGCTTTAGCCTTTGCTTTTTCTAGCTTGGCACTATGAAACACAAATTTTGGAGCCAAGACATTGCTTCCCAGTAGAAATGAATCTCATCATGCCTGCCATTGTAATTGGTCCAGACAGCTCCCACTAGCACAGCCAGAGCCTCTGCCTCCTGAGTTAACTTGTGTGAAGGCATTCATGGTACAGGTCTTCCTGTGGAAAGGCACCCTAACCTGGCCTTCCCCCTGATGATGTAGTACGGGACTCCCACCTTATAACACAGGAAGACAACCAGCTCAATGGGATCCATATCAGTGCAATTGCCATCAACTGAGTCTTCTTGTTCCCTATGAAGGTGGTGATAATATTAATCCCTACTCAAAGGACAGGTTGTCTTTTTTAATGGGGACATCTCCTGTACTAGCAGCTTTCTTCTTAGCCAAGGCCAACAGTCTCTGTTTCTTCTCTTGCTTTGTCTCTGATCTGTAACTATGGGTCAGTATCAGCAGTGAGTAGCTGTTTGGTGGTCCACACCAGAAATGGTAGAGCCATTTGACAAAGCAAATGAGAATGATGTGGCCTAGATGTCTTGTCCAATGCCACGATTCTTAGGCCATTTTTTAAGAAGGTAGATTTACCACCTTCTTGGCCTCCTGCTTCTTCCTCACAGGAGGCCAGGTCACTTTCTTCCACTTGGCTGTCTTTCCTTTCAGCACCCTGGATGGTTGAAGTAGCATAAATTTATATATGTATATAAAACATGTATATATTTATAATATATTTATATTATTTATATAATTATATATTATTTATAATTTATGTATATAAGACATATATATATTTATATAATTATATAAATATATATGACATATATATATTTATATACATATATAAATTAATTATGTGTATAAAATATATATGTTTATTATTTTCACACACATATATGAAAATAACAGCATCTTATAGGCTGTTGGAAATTATCTAATAGAGAAGGAAGGGTTACTGAGAGAGAGAGAGAGAGAGAGAGAGAGAGAGAGATGAGAATTGTTGGAGGAAAGCCTTTAATAGACAAGGGAGAATGGTATTTTGTACACAAGATGAAGTCTAAGCCATAGTTACTCTCAGGGGAATGACAGCAAAAGTACAGTGAACACACATTGTTATAGAGTGAAAATGAGATACCTCTCATTTCTTCTACCAAAGAGGAAGGTGATATGACATAGTCAACTAACAAAGTGGACAAGTTGGATGCTGCCAATGAATACTATGGTCCTACTGATGTTAGATGGACAGAGTATGTGATTTTTTCCAGCAATCTTTTACTGATCGTGTGTAGGTGAAGGCTAGAGAAAGGTCCAGAGTTAGCCAAGGTTGTTAGACAAACAGGCACAAAAAGAGGAGGGTAGGACCAGGAAGGTAATACAGTGTGCAAGGGAGTGATTATTGCAATTAAGCCTAGAATTTAGACTGAATAAAGAACAAATGAAGACATGAGGTGGGTGAAGAATTGTGAAAAAGACATAACAATCGATCAGTAGATTTAAGATGGGAGTACGTGCATCAAGGAGGAATGATATACAAATAGAAATAAAACTTGTACATTTTTATGGAAATACACAATCCAGGAATATCAATGGAATATATAGGACACCTTCAGATACAGTGGTATTTGGGAGAAAAAAGAGCTAGTTCTCGAGAGGTCTTCATGGTAAAATATCAGGCAAGAGTCAGGTTTCCATCAAAAGCAGAAGGTAACCAAAACAACCAATCATAGCAGAGGTTGAGGATATTTGGAATTTTTCAGAAAGTGTTTATGAAAAGGTTTCAAAATGCAGAAAATGATGGGGAAAGTTGGTACACAGACTCTGTGAGTTACCTGCGATGACCCCAGAGCCTGGAACTCTCTGAATATAAACCACGGGGAGTATGATGAATCTTTTTTGGCCCTCTGACAAAATGGCATTGGAAGAATATGGGGGGGCAGGGGCGGTGAAGAAAATTACCATGAGCAGAAAATACTGGGAGACCTCATTCCAAAAGGGTGGCTTCACTGCTCAATACAAGCTAAATGCCATTTCTATTTTTGTCTGCCCTTGAAAGTCATAAAACACCATCCATTAAAACTTATTCTAAAAATCAAACTTGCTGAACCATGTCCACTGCCATTTGTTCAAGCTAACTTTTCTTCCAATCAGTTTTGGTGTGCTTCTTAAAAAAAAAAAAAAGGTACATCACTTAGTAAAACATCCTTTGCCCCCATCTTTTGCATTTTATAAATGTGTACTTTTTATACAGTAGTCAGCTTTGTCTACTTGACTATTAGCAATTTCTTAAGGTGAGGTGCAGGCAGCATTCAAGAAGTATTCACGCCACATTTGCCACAAGAACGCAGTTCACCAGCTGTTCTCACACCTTGGTTTTGATGCTCCTTTCTTGCTTTCTGTCCCCTGGAATCCGGTGTGCACATACCCCCTGCCCTCTGCCAGGTGATGGTGCAATGCCCTGAGCTCCAAAGTCAGCCCACTCATCTGCTCACTCAGCTCCCCAAACTCACTTACTCTTCAACACAGTGACCTCCATTAGGTATTCAGAAAAGCGGGTCATATTAATTAGTTTTAAGCAATGATTGATTTGAAGGTGAAATGAACAATTCCATGAAAAGAGAGATAAATGCCTTGTTAACACAACTATGCTTCAACTATGTATATACTATGTATGTCTTTTCAGTGGGGAGGCTGAGAATCAGGACCTCATCTACACTTAGCTAGAATCATTCCAATTTTCATCCTATCTCCTGTGTTCATCAGAACACACACACACGTACACAAAACCCAAACTAGAAGTTATCACATACCGTCATTCTGTCTCTAAAATACTGTGTCCTGCACTAGAATGACTGAATGCTATTAGCTTTTCTTTTTCACAGCTGCTTTTTATTCATGGGAAGAATACTCTTTTTATCTTTTTTTTTTAAGAAAGTGCCATCAAACATTTGTCCATATTAATCTCCCATCTGTAAAACACACTTTACTTGGATTATCAGCAGGGTTTGTGTGCTCTCTGAATTTGTTTTTTGGGGAATGGGAATTTATTCAAGTAAATTAATTTGCAAACAGATACAGACATTGCTGGATGAATGGATTTTCTCTTGGCACTTTGAGGTATGGCTCTGTGGGTATCCAAGGTATTGGCACCCACTGAAGTCCTTAGATTGTCTGCCAGACCCACTCCTATAATGCCATAAGAAAATATATGTGACAATTTGCAACTTGGAACACAGCTCAGCCATCCAGCTTCCAGCTCTACTACTTGATATTGAAATGGATTCAGTAAAGTCATCTTCCTAGGAGGCTTTCAAAGATGTGGTCATTCAGTTGCTTTTCTTTTTTGACTTGTTAATATGACACTTTCACCCTTTCCATTCTTTGCTCTAAGTATTCTGAAATTTCCACTACAAAAAAACAAAACCTCTTGAGGTTTACACAACAATCCATTTAGAGTTTTCTAATTCTGGAAATTCTTCAAACTAGAAAATTCTGACAGTTCTCTGCTATCTAACAGTACCCTGCTGCACAGAATGCAATGAAACAAAGTAGCAACAGTTTCTTTCAAGCAAAGGATAGCTTTAAAAGGACAGTAGGATAAGGCTTTGACTATCAGTTAAAATAATAATAAGAAGAAGAAGAAGAAGGCTTAGTTGTAGTACTTTGTTTTGCTTCGTATGGTGGTTTTTTGTTTATTTTGTTTTGTTTTGCTAGGCAGGAGCTCTAGCATTTGAGCCACATTCCCCAAGACTTTTGATCTGGTTACTTTGGAGATAGGGTCTTGCATTTTTGCTCAGACCGCAATTCTATTTTTATGCTTCCCTCTGTAGATGGGATGAATGGCAGGTGCCACCATGTCCAACTTTTTTTCCATTGCAATGGGGTTTCGTGAACTTTTTGGCATGGGCTGGCCTGGAACCACGATCCTCCCAATTTCAGCCTCCTCTGTAGCTTGGGGTGACAGGTGCTCCACCATGCCCAGCTATTTATGGAGACGGGGTCTGGCAAGCCTTTTGTCTTGGATGGCTAGAACCACAGTCTTCCTGATCTCCTTCTCCCAAGTACCTAGGAGTCACCAGTGCCCAGCTGTCTATTTGCTTTTAATTGGACCCTTAGTGTCTAATGTTGAAATAAAAATTTAACCAAAGGGACCAAAGGTAATATAAACAAATGCATATTGATCAACCTGTACCCAGAACCCTGAGATGTCCCAGAAACCTCCCACTATGAAGCAGTCAAAATTCTTTCTCACACAGTTCTCCAGGCAATCAATAGTATTATTGATTCCTTGAGCACCAACTGGCCTTGCACCCTCAGATATGGGACAACATTGATCATGGTTAGTGTGAACAGAGATGTAATGACAAAGACTCAGCAAGAGCTGTCTTGAGTTTACACATTGATGGTTGGAAGCAAGGAATATGATGCCGGTATCATGAAACTGATTTTACAAGCATCCCTTTGATGTGTTTGGCCTTGGTTACTTAACCATTTTGAATCTCAGTCTCACTATCTATAAAAGGAAGAGTCAGAAACAGATGAACTTAATGTTTTAATTTTGTAGCTCAAGGTCACTCTATAGTTTTATTTTCACCTCTTATGAGATGTTCTCTTAAAAAAAACTTAGTTTATATTTAAGTTAGATAACTAATTCCCCAATTGCTTTATTTTCTTAGAGTTAATATGCGTGAGTTTAAGGTCTACAGAAGTATAGTTTACAGAAAAACATTCTTTCAGTGAGTCTTTCATAGTCTGGGATGAGACTACATTTGTGCACAAAGAAAATTCTTGGAGGGGAGGAAAAGAAGCACACACTTCTGACTAATCAGAGTAAGTGGAAGAGCAGGCGATCCAGGCTGAATACAGAAAGGGCTCCTCATAGCAGATGGCAAATGTGCTTTCCCCATTAGCTAAACAACCTGATAGAGATTTTTCAGGCAGGAGAGAACAAAACTGTAAGGCAAAGAAATGATTTTCCCTGGTTTTTCATCAGCTGGACTCCAGTTCATGGAGAAGAAAAAAATCATTTAAAGAAAAAATATCTTAGGGCCTAAGTAGAAGTACCATTGATTCTTCCCCTGTCCTTTCCCATGTGCAATTTTCCTGTACTCCTTAAGAATGTGTATTCTTGCCTCTTTTGCAACATAAAAAAAAATCATGGAATTTAGAATTCGACCTGGGCAGCTAGTTTGTTTCTTATAAGGCTGACAAGGTCTCAGAGACCTATAAATAGCCAAGAGACAGCAGTAACCACTGACCACACTCTTCGTGCTGGTTGGTTCTAACATAATATATTTCCAGTGGCCTCTAGTGAAGTAAAAGAAGCTGAAGGCAGGTTTAAATCAATATGACCAGCAACTGTTTAATACTCAGAGCTTCTGCAATACTTAATGTTCCCATCCTTATGAAAGACCAGCTATTCTGATTTTTTTAAAAGGAAAAGCTATATACCATTCCACAAAATGGATTAGTTGGTCAATAACCAAATGATATATCTGTGATTACCTTGGTATGTTGTATTTCCTTCCCAAATGAGAATTATTCTTAGAATTATAAATTACTACTATTTAGTAAAAATATAACGATAATTTTGTTATTCTATAAACTATGTGTGTGCACAATGTGTGTGTGTTTATCTACCAATCTTTATTTTATCAAAAGCTATAATTTGTATGCTTTTTGAAAAAATTAATTGTTGCACTGGGGGTACATTGTGACATTTACAGAAGTTCTTACAATATATCATACTTGAATTCACCCCCTCCGTCATTATCCTTCATTCCCCCCTACCCCAAATCCTGGAATAGTTTCAACATGTCTCATTTTCCATTTACATACATGAATACATAATGGTTCCATCATATACACCCTCCTACACCTTTTCCTTATATCCTTCCCCTTCCCATTGGTACCAACCCCCAAGACAAGATCTTTTTGCCTTCCTGTTCTCCATGTTTTTGAAATAAAAAGATATTTTTGTTTATTTCAAATAGCTCCACACAGTGTTTCATTGTGACATTTCATTGTATATATGTATTATAAACTGAATTGGTTCATCCCTTCTACTTTTCTCCTTTCTACCTTAGTTCCCTTCTTAAAGTGACTTCAACCAGTTTAAAAATTCTATATCCACTCTTGTATAGAGAGTACATCAACCATATTAACCTTAATTTTCTTCTTTTACCCTCCCTCTGTCATTAGTGACCTCCCCTTAGTGTGACCTGTTTTTCATAATATTGCTTGTATTTGTTTTGTGTCTATATTTCACATATGAGAGAAAATATGTGGCCTCTGGCTCTCTGAATCTGGATAACTTCACTTAAAATGATGTTCTCTATTTCCATCCAAATACCTGCAATTGACAAAATTGCATTGTTTATGACTGAATAAAATTCCATTATATATAAATACCACATTTTCTTAATCCATTCATCGTAGTGGGGCATCTTGGCTGTTTCCATAGCCTAGCTATTGTGAATAGTGCTGCAATAGACATGAGTGTTCAGGTACCTTTACTGTAACCTGATTTACCCATTCCTGTGGGTATATACCTGGGAATAGTATTGCCTTTCTATATACCAATAATGAACAGACTGAGAAAGAATATGGCAAAGCAATTCTACTTACAATAGTCCCCCCAAAAATGACATACCTAGAAATAAACTTAACAAAGGAAGTGAAAGACCTCTGCAATGAAAACTATAAGCCATTGAAGAAAGAAATCCAAGAAGACTACAGAAGATGGAAAGATCTCATGCTCACGGATTGGCAGAATCAATATTGTGAAAATGGCTACACCACCAAAAGCAACCTACATTTTTCAATGCAATTCCCATCAAAATTCCCATAACATTCATCACAGAGATTGAACAATCAACCCTAAGTTTCATTTGGAAACACAAAAGACTGGAAATAACCAAAGCAATACTGAACAAAAAGAGCAATGATGGAGGTATCACAATACCTGACCTGAGACTATGTTACAGAGCCATAGCAATAAAAACAGCATGGTACCACCAAAAAAAAAACACAGAGAAGAAGACCAGAGGAACAGAGTAGAAGACCCAGTTATGAATCCACACGGCTATGTCCACCTGATTTTTGACAAAGTCACCAAAAGATATGATGGAGAAAATACATCTTCTTCAATGAACGTTACTGGGAAAACTGGATATCTGCATGAAGAAATCTGAAACTAGACACATGTCATTCACCCTGTACAAGTTTCAACCCAAAGTGGATTAAGGACCTTAATATAAGACCTGAGTCTTTGAAGCTAGTGCAGGAAAGAGCAGGGAATACACTGGAAGCAGTAGGCATAAGCAAGGACTTCCTCAGCAGAACTTTATTGGCTCAGCAACCAAGATTGATAAATTGGACATGAAGTTTAAAAGCTTCTGTACAACAAAAGAAAAGGTCACTAACTTGAAGAGGCTGCCCACATAATGGAAGAAAATCTTTTCCATCTATACCTCTGACAGGGGATTGATAACCAGAATATACAGGGAACTCAAAAAACTAAACTCCCCAAAACAATCAATGACCCAATGAAGAAATGGGCAAATGAACTGAACAGAGCTTTTTCAAATGTAGAAGTCCAAATGGCCAAAAAACACTTGAAGAAATGCTCAACATCTCTGGCCATATAGGAAATGCAAATCAAAATCCCCACATTAAGATTCCACTCATTCCTGTTAGAATGCCTATCATTACAAACACAAACAACAACAAATGTTGGTAAGGATGCAGGGAAAAAGAACCCTCATACACTGCTGGTGGGAATGTAAGCTAGTACAACCACCACGGAAAACAGTATGGAGGCTCCTCAAAAAACTAAACATAGAACTGCCATATTATCATTTATATTCTTTTCTTGATGCTCAACACCATTTGGAAAATGTCAGTTAAAGATGCCCTGGTATAATGTGTACATATCAAGAAAAGAAGACAGCCTGAATAAGATATTTCATAGTTTTTAGTTTTATTTCATAGTTTTCTGGGTCAAAGTAGACCCAGATTCTACTTTGGAAAGTAGAATCCTGATGGGCAGGTAAGTCCTCTACTCATGCTGTCCTACACAATAACCACTCTCTATATGAGAGTAATCTGATTTAAACTAATAAAAATTAAATATAATAAAAAGTTAGATTCCTTATCTGTACTGACCACATCTTCATTGTTCAATAGCATGCATGGCAGTGGCTTTCATACAACACAGCACAGATATAGAACATTTCCATCATGACAGAAAGTTCTATTGGACAACACCAGTCCACACAATTTGAGTTTCTATGTGTAACAATCTCTAGACAGGTTTTTAAACAAGGTCTTCTAGAAAAGTATAAAATACTTTTAAGAAAATTATTGATTCCACTTTGTGTCATACAATAATATGTGACTTATTTTAGAGGTGATCCTTATTTTTCAGCAAAACCATCTTATGCAGTGGTATACTTTTGCTACCTTTAATGGGTTGAATTGCTTTCTATATGTTTGAAAGTTAATGAGGATTTTTACTTAGCCTTTCCTCTCAGCCAACAACTTGGTTTCAGCAAGGTTATCCTCTGTCTCTAAAGCATTTTGATCAATCATTTAAATATCAGAGTGTTTTTTACTCTAACATTTTATTTTAAATGATCAGAAAATGAAAATGGCAATACCCATCAAAAAAATGTGCAAGTGTTATCACTGTCATACAACTAGAACAAGAGGTAAAGCTTTAGTTCAAGTTAAATATGTTACTCAGGAGAGAATAATGTAATTAGGTATGCTTAAAGTAGCATTATTTAACTTCAATAGGATAGTACAGAAGTCAAGCCAGGACAGGCTCTGGAGCATAATGCAGTCAAAGTTAATCTGGGATTCTACCAGGAATTCCCTGACTCAGCAGCTCTCATCCTGTGACATCACTCTTGTCAATATGTGGTCATGACTATGCAAAAAAGTCGGGAAATTTCTTGGCTTATATATCTTTGAAGCACTTTTCTTCATCTAGAACTCAGTGTCAGGTCACCAAACTATTTGCAAGGGAATTTGGAAATATTGTTTTTCTCACTCCCTATGAGAGGAAATATGAGTAATATTTCACATTGCTCCTGCTACAGTGTGTCCATGTAGATATTGATTTCTCACAAACAGAACACACTCATTCTGTCCCCAAGAAGACAACTCATCCAGCTTGGAATCAAGGATGTCAGCAATGTATTAGTCTCCAGGTGACCTAAAAGCAGACCCTTTCAACCTAATTGTTTTTGGGTTAAAATGAAAGATTTTGACTTCCTACATATTTTCCCAATATGAACAACTGGAGCAAAGAAGAATAATCCAAAGGAGAAGAATGTAGACACAAAGCAGTCAATGCTTTATAGCAATTCTTATACCCTCTCACAAAATGTGAAGTCTCCAACCCCAGTCCCAACCAGAGGACAGGACACTCCCTTTCACAGGCCCAGCTTGTGCTTTCTAGTGGAACAGACTGGCCCAGTGTTCTTAGTGGCTTTTGGCTAACGTCCTGGGAAACTTCCTGATTGATTATTTTCCTTGGAAACATGCTACACTTGAGGGCCATTCACACAGCATTTGGGAGGTCTGTCTCAGGTTCATAGAAGGCCAAAGTGTCAATGATTGCCTTAAGCATTAAATAAAGACCATGACAGTACAGTTCACAGGTTCTTTGTCAATATAATTGTCCCAAGTTTGAAGGCATCTAATTCATCTACCGTCAGTCAATTATAGGTGCAGATAGGGTGCAGCAAGTCCTTAAGCATCTGGGAAATCGCCCCTAACTGTGAATGCATTTTGGAAAGACCTGAACTGGAACTGAACCCCAAGACCTGCCTTCGCCCATGGATATCCTATCTGCTGGGACATCCACTCCTTCCTTCACTGCCCTTATTGAGAATTACAGACAGTTAACAATCCATTGATTCTCATTAGGTCCAGCATGGCTGACTATGAAGCTCTGTTTTTTCTTATCTTTTTCTTTATTTTGTTGTGGTAAGATCTTACCACATATAAGTATATTCTTAAGATATACTTTCTTAAGAATATGTTAAGTTGTAATACAGTATTGCTGACTATAAGTACACTGTTATAAAGCAAGTCTCAAGAACTTATTCATTTATGTCCATTGATGACTAATACCCATTTCCCCTTTCTCCCAGCTCCTGGCAATTATTGTCCCATGATTTGATTAAATAAATTGACTATGTTATATACTTTCACTAAGTGGAATCATAGTATTTGTCTTTCTGTAACTGGCCCAATTTGTATGGCATAATGTCCTTAAGGCTCATCTACGTTGTCACATATTGCAACTTAATTTAAAATTTTCCTAATTTTTAAGTCTGAATAATATTCCATCATATGCATTATATTGTATACGGAAAGAGCTGTGCTTGAAGGCCCTGTTGAAACATAAGCATTAAGCAAGGTGAACAATGAAAGATTACATATATGTATATATACACATACATACTGCACACACATATATGTTCTGATGATGGACATTTAGGTGATTCCAGCATCTTCTTGGCCATTGTGAATAGAATTTCAATGAACATGAGAGTACAAGAGGGTGAGAGAGAGAGAAATCTTCTCTCAGATGCCTTTACTATATAAGACCAGCAAGTGCTCCTTACGTCAAGAAGGGGCCCCCATTTGAGCACCACAATGGCACATCTTCTAGGCAACAATAATAGGACACATTGAAAATGCTCAATATTTTATGCATTATAATTTCAGAAATCAGTAGATGAGAAAGTATAAATTCATTTTCTTAAAAAAATGAAGTAATTGTGACTTCAAAAAATGAACTGTTGTCATCATATTCAACATGACCCCTGCTAGATTTTTGTTGCTTGGGTGTTCACAGCAACACCATCTCTAGACAGACTGTACCTTCTGGTGATTAGGGATTCATTATTAGACAAGACAGAGAGCTGGTGACCTAGTTGCCCCTTTGCTCCAGATCCTCAGAGTTGTTTACAGAGAATTCAGCAGGAATCTTCTCATAAAATTATTTTTTCAAATGCCAGACAGTAGTATTCCTCCAAGATATGCCATAGAATCTGCTCCCCAAATCCTGAGAAGGTAATAAAATATCTAGTCTTTCTTCTACTTTCTTCTACCATGTTGGGGGCTATAGATGCTATGGTTAAAATTCAACTGTATTTCAACAATCTTCCTTGCACATCTCTTAGTACAAAAAGATATAGATCTTCTACCCATCAGGACGTGAGGAAAGAAGCATCACAGTCATTTTATAGGCAGCCGGAATTTTACTAAGGAAATAAAAGACTTGGAATGAACAATGAGACATCACTGAAAGACCCCTAATTATATTTGACAACCTTCCAGAAGATTGAATAGACACGATCCTAGACGTAGTGAAAACCAGCAAAAAGACATCGTGCTCTGCCACAATATGGATCAAGCCTCCCAGAAATAAGTCTGAATTAACACATAATTGTTGTTTTCTGGATAGGTTTTTCATAGATACAAATATGGGAAAGAGCTTTTGTTATTACATTTCTACTTTTAAAAACCACAATAATAATCATCCCTCTGCAAAATTCAAATCAACAATTTTTAAGTGTGAAAATTAGAAAAGGAAGGAAGCTATAAGGAATTCCAAAGACTAAATGACACAGTGAAAATGAATAAGCTTTCCCTTTACCCTATCTTATAATATGAGAGCAAGGAGACATGCGATGATATTAGGTAGGCAGTAAATTTAGATCTAATAATAGGTGATACTTCATTAGCTGGTTTATGGAATTCTCAGCAGCAGGAGGTCATGGGATGAATACAGTGGCTAGATTTTTAGAACGACTGGATCATTCTGTGCCCATTAATAACTTCCTGAGTCTGTCAAGCAACAGATAACGAGAAAGGTAGTCTGATCACTTGCACCAGGGTAAAAATCGGTTGCTTCAGTCAGCATTAGAAAGAACTGCTTCCCCTTTTGTTAAAAAAAATTAAAAAAAAAACTAACAATTGAATGCATGTGTCATATACGTATATCTTCCTTTGAATCATGGAGATTGAAGTCATGACCGGGAAGAACATTCTAGATCCAATGAATCAGTATTTAAATGTTTAAAACACAATTGTGGGATTCCACAAACCTGGGACTCACTCGTAAATGATGCAAAATACACATTTATTAAACTGTCTAAAAATCAGTGGAAATTTCTTTTCATTCACCATCTTGCTCCCTCAGTAGTAAACACAGCAATGGAATAATAACTAGGAATTTTGTGTATGTCACTCTGCCAAAACTCAGAGACACGATTAGGTTTGTCTACTGCTTCTTGAGAGGTATTTTTTGTAAGGGCAAATCAGACAGTCAGCCAAAATAGTTTCTAAGGTCTCGTATGCTCTGGCCACTGTTTATGGGTGGAAGAACAGTCATGGTAAACAAAACAAGCCCTGTCCTAAAAAACCTTACAGTATGAGAAAGAAGGGAGATAATTTTTAAATTCCCCAAATTCAGTGTTTCTTTCATTCTAGTCTTATGGAGGTGATTGAATAATTCAGATGAATTTGCTAGCCCTATCCTCCCTGTGCCAGTGAGAGGGACAATTAGTTTCATCACTTTGTCTCTGCAGAACCTGAATACAACACATTAAATATCAAGATATACTATCCTTAGATTGATTTTATAACTTGGCTATTGTGAGTAATGCTGTAATGAGCATGGGACATGGCTATGTCTTTGAGATACTGATTTTACTTCATTCTGATATACAATAAGAAGTAGGATTACTGCATCATATGAATGAATAAAGAAAATGTGGTATATCTATACAATAGAATTCAGCCATAAAAAATGAGGAAATCCTGCCATTTGAGACATTATGATGAATTTTTTAACACATCATGCACAATGAAAAAAGCCAGACAAAGAAAGGTAAATACTGCATGATTTCACCTAGGAGTGGAATCTAAAAAAGTTGAACTCACAGCAACAGAAAGTGAATAGTGGTTTCCATGAACTAGATGTTGGGGGAAATCAGGAAATGTTTGTCAATGGATACAAAATTTCTGTTACAAAATGAATAAATTCTGGGAATCTAATATAGATTATGGTTAATAATGCCATATTAAATACTTCAAATTTGCTGGGACCACAAATCTTAAGTGTTCTTATCCTCTCACTACACACCTACATTGCATGTATACACGTACAATGGAAACAATATAAAGTGATGAATGTGTTCACTGCTTTGTAGAAATCATTTCACATGGTATATGTACACCAAATTATCAAAGCATACATGTTAAAATATGGAATTTTTATTTCTCAGTTTGATCTTAATAAAGCTAGGGGAAAATAATTCTATCCACTCACTATACAGGAAATTCTTTCACTTAGAAAGCTATGTGTTCAAAATGTTTCCAGAAGTGAGCACATACTTGTGTTAATACTTGCATACTACCTGTCCTGCTGCATACTCAGGAAACAATGACTTACATTCCAGATCCATTCATTTTTTACTCCCTAAATAAACAAGCACTTATATTGAGTAAGAACCAGGGTAGGAAATGAGGCAGTTGGCACAAATGTAGTAGAGATGGATACATTGCAAAAGATTTTATATGCCAAACTGCAGCATTTGGAATGTATTCTAAAGGTAATAGGTTCCATAGAAGGTTTTGAGCTGGGTAATACCATCATTAAGTTTGAGTTCTCAAAATATCATTCTGGTGGGAGTATAGACCTATTTGAGAGGAGAGACAGAAAGATCTGTTAAAAGGTTATTTCAGTATCTAGGAAAATGATAAGGACATGAAATACAGTGGTGTCAATGAAAGAATAAAGTAATGTCTTGAAAAGGCACTTGAGAAATGGCATCTTCAGAAGGTTGTGACTGACTGACTGCAGGAGGGGTGAAGAAAGAGTTTTAGAATAACTCAGAGGGCTCAGATTTGAGACGTGAAATATTCTCTAACCAGCCTGTATGTTAAAATCAGCTATGGGGTTTTATAAAAATACAGAACCTCCTGATCCCACTCCTGGATGTTATGAAATAGTAAGACAGGAGTGAAAGCTAGGTCCTGACTATTGTTCCAGCCTCATGAGTAAACTTCAGTGGATTCAGGACTTAGAAATACTGAGCTAGGGAGGACATAAATATCTGCCAATGTGGCTAGTGAAGGAAAAAGACAGCTAAATAGGAGAGTGAATATGGTGCAAATACTGTGTACACATGAATGTAAACGGAAAAAGATACGTGTTGAAACTATTGCAGGTGTGAGGGGAGGAGGGATAAAGGAGAATGGTGGAGAGGGTGAATTCAAGAATGATGATGAATCAAGTATGATACATTTGATATATTGTAAGAACCTTTGTAAATGCCACAATGTACCCCTAGCCAGAAAAACAATAAAAAGAAAGAAAAGAAAAGCACACAATTTAGTTACTGTGGCAATAAAAGCCCCAAGGGGGAGCAGAGTCTTTTCTATGTTATGTGCCTAGCCCCGAGCTTGGCACTCAAGGGCATCCTATATGTGCCTATTTGACGAAAGGAGTGAATTTGGAGGGCAACAGAAAACACTGGAGTGCATTTTAGAGTAGAGAAGACACTGAGTCACAGGATGTCCTAATGGAAAGAGGATGGGGTCTGCAAGCAGATGCAGATTATCTCAAATTCAAGTGCTGTCAACCACTGGCTGTGTGAATTGGAGCAAGTTAGCTGGTCTCTCTGAGTTTTCAAATGTTTGATATGGAGAGAACATTGCCATATGTCCAATGCTTTTAAAAGAACTAAATTGTATGTATAAGAGAAATTAGTAATTCATACATGCCTTTTAGGATTAAGTGATAAATGCAATAAATAATAATTATAGATATACCATATCAATAATTTGGTAAATTATTGAAACTACTTTGGTTATAAACTTTGAAGTAGGTGAATTTTTCTTTGTAAGTCAAAGAAGGACAATAACAGAACCATGAGCTCTATGAAAAATAGAAGGGTAGGTAGGAAAAGCAAAAAGTAAGTCACACAGTGGCTCATACCTATAATCCTAGCTACTTGGGAGCTAAAATTGGGAGGGTGGAAGTTCAAGGCCAGCCCAAGCAAATAGTTAATGAGACCCTCATCTCCAAAATAACCAGAACAAAATGCACTGGAGGTATGGCTCAGGCAGAAGAGCTCTTGCTTTGCAAGCATGAAACCCTAAGTTCAAATCCTAGTTCTACAAAAAAAAAGTAAATGACAGTAAGAACGATGTTGAAAGGAGAACCCAGATAAACAGTGTCAAAAAGGAAAGAGTAACCTTTGATGTAAATGTAACGGAGATGCCAAATGGATAGAGACTGAAAAATGATGAAGAATTTGGTATCCAGTTGGTCACTGATGGCTTTAGTAACTACATTTCCACTGGAGCAATGGTAAAAGTGAGAAACACAAACCACAAGTTGAAGTACAGAAGTGTTCATGGACTGTACTTTCAACAAACTTGATGCACAACAAAAACATTGAGAGTAGTAGTTACAGGTGTTCAAGCTGAGGACACACTTGGATCTTGAGCTCAGAAAAACAGCATTGAATTTTTTTACCCTGGTATTTAAGTTTCTATCCCAGCACCCAGAACATTGACTGTCACATATTATTTCTAATAAATATATTTCTTGAGGGTTAAAAAAAGTTAATGAGAGGAAGTAAACCAAGAACCTTAGATGAGAGAGAAGAGAGGATGTAGTCAGATGTAGCTCCAGTTCTGATTGGTTTAGGCTTCTAAAGAATTTGTCTTAGCCCTAAAATAAATCCATTTTCCTATTGTATCCTTTTTATGGATAATAAAACCATACTAAGTAATTTGTTTTAAATCCAAACAAAAGTCCCCTTACAAATGGCTTTATGTTAGAATCAGTTTGCTGATTTTCCCACCCTCCCACTGGTACCACCAGCATGTTCATTGACAGATTGATACCCAGGTCTGGGTCCACAGCTTCAAAGGAAAGGTGGTAGATTTTCAGGCTTCCTGTGTGCATAGTTAGTGATACTAAAGTTTAAGCAATTATGGCCAAAAGGAGAAATACCACATTCCCAATACTATCACCTGAGAAAAAAATCCATCAAGACCACAGGTGATTTCCATAAATGCAGAGAGTCCAGCTGTTATGTTATCACAACTCCTAAGCCTGAGAGACATATCTGTCGTTTGGGAACACAGAAACATGTTAAACCTAAGTACAGATGGATAGAAGAAAACATCTGAAACACTTTCACAATGTAAATAAAATATACAGAAATTATAACTCATGCTCACCCAAACTTCCCCACACTCTTTTCAAACCACCAACTTGTTTGCTGTAGCTGAGGGCTCCTTTCACCCAGAGGTTACCTCCTCCAGAAGCACTGGCTTCATTGAAATTTGCCTTGTCTATTTCCCGTTGGCTCAGCATTTGCCTTTAACTTACACAGCTGATAAATGAATCAATTTATATTTGATAATGATCACTATCAAGTTAATTGGTTAGCTCTTCCAGGGAACATGCTTAAGGTGAGTGAGAGTATTGGTTGCACAGAAACTTAGGAAAATCCTATCACCAAGATTTTACAGGATTTACTGAAAGAGGTAGGATGCTTGGGGCATGGAGACTTGGCCTATTACAAAGCATAGACTGATGAAGTCTCCTGTTACTCTTTAAAGATAAGCACATAAATATTAAGAACACTTTGTTAGACCATTACAAGTATCTTGCCATGAATTTAGGAAATAGAAGATAAAATGGAACTTGACCAGTTCTTGCTAATCCTCAAAATCTTTTTTCCTGAGGGAAGGTAAATAAAGGATTACTGAAATGAGGTCTTATCAACTCCCTCATGTTTTCTGTTTGTTCTTATCAATCTCTCCTGAGACAGAGAGAGAAGAAAAGGCAAGTATCTGAAACCAAATATGCTGGATGGAATTTTACAAAACAAGGAATTTTACAAAACATTGAGTCACTTGTTTAGCATCTTTAATTTTCTCAGGCTTCTCTGGAAACATTTTTGATGAAAAATGTTAAAAGATTTTCAAGAGAAAATGAATACAGAATCAGACACATACCAGGGATGAAAGGGTAGCATCAAAACAAAGGCTTAAATAAAAAATAAAATGAAAATCATAAAAGGCTTTGGAAGGATCACATAACCTAGGTCAAGTATGTTCACAAGATGGCCAGGCATGCCAAACCAGTTATGAAATGATGTTTGCTCTGTGTTAAAACAGATGAAGTATCCCAGCAATATTAAAATATAGAAATGAAAATTTTAAGATATTCATTTTAATGCAATCAGTGATCCATTTGTGTGGGACCTTCCCCGCCACCAGAGAGCTTTAAAAGTTTAGATAGCACATCATAGAACCAACTAGCTAGAAAGGTCACCCTTCTGCCTTTCCAGCCCTCTTTAATATTCACTTCTCTGACTTTTCATTTTATTTAGGAACTTACATTTGGCCCAAAATTTTATTCCTGAAAAATTTACCCTAATTACTCTCACAAATTCATTTTCCTGAACCTTTAGGATGCCTGCAAATAGACATGTAGATAGCACTCTAATATCACAGCAATCCGATAAAAAGTGAAAACTTTTCCTATTTCTACTTGACACGAAAGAAGCAATTTTATTTTAAGAAAATTGGAAACAATACCTGAATTAGGATATGCTCCAAAGGCCAAGAACATATGCTCCACTCCTCGCTGTGTTCCTCCTGCTAAGCACAGTGTGCCAGCTGACAGGACAAAGATGGTCAGCGTTGTTATTTTATTTCAGTTGAGGCCAAAATTTATCCTTCTATGTCACCCTGCTAATTAATAATTCACTAATTCATGTAGTCATTTTAAAAAATCAAAGAGTTTGGAGATGAATATTAGATATTGTTTTGAAAAGTAAAAAGCTTGCAATAACTAATTCTAGAAGAACAAATCTATATTCTTAAGAAAAGCAGAATATAAAGAACAAGTTATTGCACTCACACACATGTATGAATGGGTATATGCATATTTAAATACGTATGTGCGTGTTGTTTTTACAAATGCAAAGATTAAATGTATATTTCTTAGGCTTTCCTTAGCTTCTTTTTCTCTAATAATGCCTGAGGGTGCTTTACAGACCTAAGTCCAAGAAATATATTCAAGTCATTCACCACCAAAATAGTTAAGGTGATCAGAAAAGGCAGGAAGGACTCACCTAGGGGTGTGATACAGTCAGTGCTCTGGAGCACTCATCTTCACAGTGAAGTATGAAACAAGGTGCCAGCTTCAACAGAAAGAAGTATCTGAGTCCCAACTGGAGCCTTGCAAGCCACATAGAATCAAAGCCCATCCTCTATCAACTTTTAACACAAGGTCATCAAAGTAAGTGCCCCCTGCCTGCTGGGTCCCATTTCTGGGTGGTTTGGCAGTATCCTCCAAGGAAGCTGCCCTGCATGTTTGTTCCAGCAGGAGGACTCTGGTGGAGAGACAAGGTCACGGGAGCATTCACATGGCCTTTACAATTTGGCAGACCTGCCTCATTTCACATCTACTAAGGACTAACTCTGTGGCCTTAGGCAAATTGCTAAGGCCACTTATTATCACTTATTATCTTATTATAATTATCATTAAGTAATTATTAATTATTACTTATTGTCACTTCTTTAAAATGGGAATAACAACAATTGCAGTTGTTTTAAGGATTATTTTATATAACCTACATATATGATCGATGCAGTCCATTTACTACTGGACTGATGGGTAGTTACATACCAGAACTTTATTCATTTTTCAAAATAAAACAACCTGATGCCATTATAGTAACATATATTTTAGTGGCCTAAAGATCATTGAAGCTATTATATGAAGCATTCTTAATTCTTTTAAAAGTACATCTAAGTGTCCCACCACTGACAAATGGATTAAGAAAATGTGGTATTTATACACAATGGAATTTTATGCAGCCATGAAGAAGGACGAAATGTTATCATTCGCTGGTAAATGGATGGAATTGGAGAACATCATTCTGAGTGAGGTTAGCCTGGCCCAAAAGACCAAAAATCGTATGTTCTCCCTCATATGTGGACATTAGATCAAGGGCAAACACAACAATGGGATTGGACTTTGAGCACATGATAAAAGCGAGAGCACATAAGGAAGGGGTGAGGATAGGTAAGACACCTAAAAAACTACCTAGCATTTGTTGCCCTTAACGCAGAGAAACTAAAGCAGATACTTTAAAAGCAACTGAGGCCAATAGGAAAAGGGGACCAGGAACTAGAGAAAAGGTGAGATCAAAAAGAATTAACCTAGAAGGTAACACCCACGCACAGGAAATTAATGTGAGTCAACTCCCTGTATAGCTATCCTTATCTCAACCAGCAAAAACCCTTGTTCCTTCCTATTATTGCTTATATTCTCTCTACAACAAAATTAGAAATAAGGGCAAAATAGTTTCTGCTGGGTATTGGGGGAGTAGTGGGGAGAGGGAGGGGGCGGAGTGGATGGTAAGGGAGGGGGTGGGGGCAGGGGGGAGAAATGACGCAAGCCTTGTATGCACACATGAATAATAAAAGAAAAAAAAAGTACATCTAAGGAGAGAGGGAAGGGGAAAGGGTGAAATGGCAAAGCAGTAGACCTTAGCACAGAGGTCTTCAAAATACTACCTATGGGCTGAATCCAGCCTGCATTTTTTTGTAAATAATGTTTTATTGACAGTGGAGTTGAGCAATTGCAATAGAGACTGTAAAGGCTGCAAAGCCTTAATGATTTCCTATCTGGCCCTTTCCAGAAAAATTTTACCAACACCTGGTTTGGAAAATCAGAATAAAATACTTGTATTATTTCAGAAAAACCTCCTTTGGCCACAATTACAAATGTAACATCATCCCAAATAGCAATTCTTCAGTTTCTTATTGAGGCTGATGCCCAGAGAAAGACACGTGTAGGCAGATTAGAAAGTAAAGGTCTCCAGAGAGGTCTAGAGAAGACAAAAACTCTGGCACGAAAATGATAACATGGGAGGAAAGAAGAGAAAAAGATAGTTACTACAAATAACAGAAACTGAGGTTTCTTCCCCAAAGAAGATTCACAGCTCCAAACAGCCAGAACGGACGTGAGGAGACTCCAGACATTCACCTTGACTATGAAATTTAACCAAAAACCAGAATTAAGGTAAATACCGTTGTACATAGTATATTTTAAAGTCAAAATCAATGGAAACAAATCCACGATGAACAAAATGCCCACACCTTAAACAAGATGAGACCAGTGTTACAGATTTCTCTTCTTCGTTCCCAGGCTCTACTGTGGTGCCATATGCCACTGACCCAGTTGGTCCTCTTATAACTGAGCCAGCCAATATGTCCTGACACAAAAGCATGAAAGGAGGAACAGTAACATACCTGGAGCAATTGTGAAGGACTTTAAACACTGTAGCCAGCACAGCTCAGGACACAATCACAATATAACTTTATTTATTTATTTTTTTTACTCCCACCATCCCTGGAAACTACAGTCAAGGTAGATGAACTGCAGCTGCCCCAGGATGCGGGTCCCAGCTCCTTCTTAGATAACAGGCATCCTGAAGCACATTGCAAGCACAATCCAATTCAGAAATAAGAATGAGCAGTCTCATTTTTAAAAACAAAAATTATTAAAAATTAATTTAAGGACAATAATCCTTGCTTGGTAATTTGCCCTTGCTGTAGGCTGGAAGCCTGAGATATGAAGAGTTCCCTTCTTGATTTCTAAGCCTTGTGATTCTGTAATCACCTAGCCTCTCACACTCATCCTAGCCTGTTAGTCTTTCTTTTATGATTAAGGAGCAGGTGAAGGAAGGAGTGAGGAGGGCTGGGAAAACCTTATTGATACCATTAAATACAGGACTGTGAAACTATGCCCACGCAGGTATAAGGTGACCCTTGAAACCCCTATGCAGGCTCTTGGCTATCTCCTCCTCAGCGTCTCTGACAAACCCCCATGTCCTAGGTGGAAGCTAGGAGCAACTTGTGATTCCTTCCTCAACCCCAAAGGATCCAGCATTTCCTTCCACATTCCTGCCCTTGGCAGCCCTCTTCCTCCAACCAGTACCATCTACAGGACCCAGGTAACACCACCCATTTCTCTTTTCTCTCCACCCACATTTGGCCCATGAACAATGGCTCTGCATTCCTTGCTCTGACAGATGCCAGAGAAAAGAAGCCCCAGCACAGCTACTTTTTCTCAAGCAGACATAGGAGTGACACAGGACACATAGTCAAAGTGCTGTGAGACACTCCCATGGAGCCCCTCCTTGGGTTTGGGGAGCAGGGACTAGAACTGACTCAATACAAAGAAATAATCACTGCCCAAATACTTTCTTCTTCCCTCTAGGGCTTATTTTTATATCCTGGGTTTGGTTAAATGGTCTGAGAATAATAAAGCAAATTCTCCAAAAATGTATTTGTAAATTTTCCATCTGGAGGGCGTGTCTGATATCCACTTTGGTTTTACATTGGCAACATAGTAAAAAACCAAGACAGAAAGAGTTCCATCTTAACATCTTATACCAAATCATAAAGATATCCTGGCACATTCAGCCCTCACCTTGGCTTGATAACCATATGATCAAGAGTTTAAAATTATAAGGGGAGGAGATGATGTTTTTCTAAAAGCCAAGTAAATGAAAATTGTTTTTCTTTAATCACACTCATCAGTATACATCTGTGGTGAAAAGCACCTATCCAAAAGCATTTAAAGTATTTCTAGAGGTTCAGGAATAGAGAAATATGTTCATTTGGTGATGTTCCATGAGACTAATTACCTTGGGAATTGATGTCATAACATGTCAGCAGGCCATGCTCAATATATCCTACTTTCAGTGCAGTGGGGGAAATGAGAGCACCAGATTTTGCTCATCTTTCAGTTTAAGGAATTAAATTTTTCCTCAATTGGTAGCATTAATGATCAGAGCATTTTTTTTTTTGCTAAATTTTGGAATTTAATCTACTCATCAGTACCTTTGGGAGTTGCTTTTTGAGTGGCTTAAATCTTAATTGCTAAATGCATCTTCAAACAGCAGATGCTAAAATATGTACAGAATAAACACAAGTTTTCACCTGTCTGCTCATTTTTAACAGTTCTTCTTACATTTACTAATGCCACCTCCATGCATTCTAGACTTGCTTTCTCCTTATCCTTGCTTCCCACATCATTAAGCCTGCAGTCAACCCTGTTCACAACTAGCCCTCCAACAGAAATTCTAACAGAACAATATGTGATAGAATATATGGGACTCTTACTTTTGCATCTAACTTGTTTTCCTAATGACATGTCTTGACATGATTTGAGTCCCTTTCTTGACCCAGGGGAGCTTTTGAGAAGTTTCTTATGTGAATTTTTCTGGATCATTGCCTATAATTTTTTATTGTTATTAAAGATGAATTATTCAATCCTGTGGGACAAGGCCATAATCAGGGAGATAAAAGTGATAGCAGAAAAGTAAGAAATGCATTTTGACTTTTACTAGAGTTCCCTTAACTCAATCCCTCCACATTGCCTTGTCTCCCAAACTAATCTCCAGCACTTTTCCTACTGGAAGAAGTGGAGGAGGCGCAGTCAGTGCCCTTCGCCATGATCTCATAGCTCCCTGCTAACATCTGGGAGGAGATTCACAGCATCATCGTGGTCCATCATGGAGCATGAGACATGGGTGGCATCAAGTGCATACCATGTACTCCAGGAACTTTCTACAATCCTGCCATTGTTCAGTGACACTGAAACATGAATGTTTTGCTGCTGTTCTGTCTTTGTATCATTTCCCTAGTCAGTCATGCTTCTAGTGGGCATTTTGCCATTTCTCCCACTATTGATGCCCAGTGATTCCTAATTCAAAGAACTACAGCCATGTAGTTATCTTCAACTCTTCCATTGCTGTCACTCCAAAAAGAATTCTGAGCTCAAAGTATCACAAAAGGGGCTAAGGAAGAAAAGAATATGAAGATGTCTTCAAGCTCATCTTCCCTCATGCCCTTAATTTAACATCACTAATCTCCTTTTACATTAAAAGGTCCTATACACTAGATCAACATTTACTTATTTCATCCTGTACTTCCTGTGAACTTGACTCAGCCACTGTGCTCAGAAAACTCAAAATATCTGTAAAAAAAAAAATACTAGATCAATAACCATCACTTCCAAATACCCAGATGTTTGATGCCATTTAGCATTTGGTGCCAAATAGCCACCAGGTCTCTAGACTCTTTCTAGATACTTTTAAATTATGCACTCACTCCTAACCTTTGATTCCAGTTGGTCAGGGACATAATTCTTAAAGATAAAAAAAATTCAACTGGGTACAGTGGCTCATGTCTATAATCCTAGCTATATGGGAAGCAAGTACATAGGAGGATCACTGTCTAAGGCCAGCCCCAGGCAAAAACATGAGACCTTATCCAAAAATATAACTAAAGCAAAAATGACCTGGGAGTATGGCTCAAGTGATAGAGGGCCTGCCTAGCAGGCACAAGACCCTGAGTTCAAATCCAAGTACCACCAAAAAGAATTCAAAGTTGGGATCCTGACATATGTTTTTCCCTTTATTTACTCATTACTCCTTGCTTAACTAAAACATGTATATAATCTTCAAAAAGTAATTTCTCCTCAAAATAGAATATCATTTATAAAATGTTTACAGGTTAAAATTTATCTTTTGAGGTCTGGGGATATAGCTCAGTGGTAGAAAACTTACCCATTATACATAAGTCCCTGGATTCCACTCCCACTGCCAGATAAATAAATAAATACATAAAGTTAAAATTAGTTGTCACAAAGCATGGTAGCCCACACCTGCAATCCCACCTACTCAGGGGGAAGAGGCAGGAGAATCAGAAGTTCAAGGCCATCCCTACCAAAATTAGCAAGACCCTATCTCAAAAACCAACCACAAAATAGGACTGGGAGTGTGGCTTAAGCTGTAGCATGCTTGCCTATCATGAGTGAAGCCCTAAGTTCAATCCTCAGTGTCACAAAAAATTAATAATAATAATAATAATGCTTTGAAGCAAAGCTATAAAACAGGATCAAATAAATGCTTTATACCTAGGAATCTCCCTTCTCAATATTCCTTGTCCTAATTTCCTGGGTTTGTCTCTCTTATTCACTTGGCTTCTCACATTTATCTCAAAGCAAGCCAGTCCATGAAAGCAAAGATTCTGGAGAGCATCTGGATGAGGACAGAAGATTCGTTGGGCTTCCTTGTCAGCTTTAATGTTTGCAAGAGTTGGGTGCTTTGGTGGAAAATTGCTATATTACATCAAGCTGTTAACACAGAGGCTTAGTGTTAATCCAGGACTCAGTGAAATGTTTCCTATTACCTCTAGGTACTAATCTTCCTGATATGTGGTCATTCCTTCCTCTCCAGTATTCAGGATGTATGCACTGAACAAATTTTATCCACAACTCATGAACTCCTGCTGCTGATAACTTTTGTGTGTTAAGCCTGCTAAATTCTAATGCTATAATTCCACAGTTGTGCTCCCCCTCAAAAAAACTATTATGTAATCAACCCCAATGCCAGCTGTCCAGAATTTACTAATGTGCTAGTCTGAAAGGATGCTTTGAGCAAAAAATGGTAGAGAGCACTGAGCTCTCACCTGACTAAAACTGGCCCTCAATAATTTTGTATTAGTCTTGTCATCATTATTTTTGCCATGGATTCACTAAAGGTGAGAAGCACAGAAAGTAGGATATTCTTCATTTTATGCCTTATGGTTTCACATGAATAAGCTGTTTGGTTGAAGGAATGTAATCACAGTGATAAAAGCACCAGTACAAAAAAGAAGAACTCAGTTCTCTAGACGGGGAAAAAAAGAAAAAGAAAAACTCATTTGATGAAGTCGACCTAAGATTTTTGAGAAGCAACAGATCTTTATGGATCAGTTGGTGTCAGGGGAGTGAAAACATTCTTGTTTTCTTTTTTTTCCCAGAATGTAACAGAAATTCTATTTGCCTTCTTTCTTTTATGAAATTACAGCAAAGACCTTGGTGAAAAACTATCGAAATTCATTGCTGGATGACTGCCTGAGATAGCATGATTGATTAGCACTCCATCAACCCTCTATCTCTTTTCAGATCACATCTAACAGTGTGCTTCTTCCCTCTCTCATGCCTCTTAATTTCTTCAGCTTTTGTTACTTCCCTTACGACTGAATGCATTTACTTCCCCATCCTCTCAATCTGACACAGTTTTACATTATTTAAAACAGAGTAGTTTTGGGGGTAAGATGCATTTAAAAAACTCAACAATAATAATAGAGTACTAATTAAATGACTATATCTGTGCTGTGAAACCAAAATTCACCTAGCCATAGTGTAGATTTGCATAGGTGAATGCATAGGTAATACCTGTCTATGAGTTTAGAAAGGCTTTTCACAGTGGACCACACACAGGAAGCCATTCCAAGTGCTGTATTTTGTTAGGCTTCCATGTGTCAGTGGTAAACAGAGTTAATTCTAGGGCCTGAGGACCCACTGACAGAAGCAGCAATCCCTAGGCCATAATGAGACCACAAGGAGAATGTTTATCGTCTTTAGAATACCTACAACTGTAGAGAGTTTACCAAAATTACTCAATAATATTAACTCAACCTTGTTTTGAAAATGCTTTCTCTTACACCTCCCTGGACAACACCTTCCCACTCCCTACTCACACCAGCTGCACATTTTGAACAATATTGATGGAAAGCTTGTTGTTAAGGCTGGAGGGCAGTGAAGACAAGAGAGCAGAGGGCAAGCCTCACTTTTGGGGCCCAACAGCACATATGCTCATTGTACCATGTTATAACTCGATTTCACTTCCCTGTAAAAGCAGTATTAGGAGTGATTGGTATAAATAGTTAAAATAACACCCTTAATATAATACTTCTGAGAAAACAAAAATAATCCACAATTTTTATTGTGAATGTTCCAGATGTCCAATATGGTACATATATGCTACCAACAATTTTATTGTCTTAAATAGCAAACTGGGTTGTTAGTTCTGAAGGATGTCAAAATAAAGCTTTTTAGGGGACAGGAAGGAGCATTTGCTACATGACTGCATTTCAGACACTACTCACAAAATGCTTCCAATACAAGCATTATTATCTTTCTTCCAAAAATAAGAAAATTGAAACTCAGAATATTTAAGCAAGTTATCCAATTTAACATCTCTAAGAAGTGTTTGCTTTTCTAACTCCCCTGGCTGATAATTTCAGGATGCAATTTGTTCACAGATTGGAAATTGCCAATATTTTAAAATTTTGAGAAGGTGTGATCATGGGTTTATTTTGCCATTTGCAAAAATTAAAACAAAAAGAACAAATCCATAATCCTGCCAAACAGAATAAATTATACTGTTTTGATTTTTCTGTATTTCCTTTAAGGCTTGTTGATGTTCAAATTTTGGATCAGCCACTCAAAAGCCATAAGACCTTTGGCAAATTGATTTCTTGATAATTCAATTTCTTCCTCTGTGAAAATGCAGGTATTAATAATATCAGTACTTGTCTCCTAATATTGTCATGAGCATTTAAGTAACTAGTAGAGGTAAAGTGCTTTGGGTAGTGCCTGGCATATGGTACAAACTTAGTCTTACCATTTACATTACTTATGATCATGGCATAACTTTGTAGCAGTATAGCCACCTATACTTTTTCAGTTTAAATTTTATCACTGTTCTATTTTCTGTGAGTGTCTTCCAACTAAATAACAGGAGAAAAAATATTTAACTTAACCATTATGAGAAGTGTATGATTGTTTGAGTTCAAGCCATCTCAGTAAAGTAAGTTAGTATCTTTCAGGTAAATGCCCTGTCTGACTTTTGGAGTCTGCCCACCTACATCTCTACTACCCCACTGTTCGGCAAGATGGTGCCTGGGGGATGGGAGCAGCAACTAGCCATGACATGTGGTCATTGCATACTCTGGACTTGAAATCCACATGGTGTCTTCTATATGACTGTTGGTCTATGCTAAAGATAGCCTGATTCAGTCTACTCCTTAACAAATTAACATAAACTTAGTAGCTTGACATAATACAGCTATAGTAACTTACAGTTCTGGAGGTCAGAACTAAAAAAAAAAGCTGTGTCAACAGAGCTGAGTTCCTTCCAGAGGCCATAGAAGAGAATTTGTTTCTTTGAATTTTCTAGATTTTAGAAACTGTTCATGTTTCTTGACTGAAAGCCACATTACTCTGACCAGTTCTTCCACTGTCACACCTGGACCTCTAACACTCCTGCTTCCCTTTTTCATCTTTATAAGGGCCCTTGTGGCCACAGTAGGCCCATGAATTAGTCCAGGTTAATCTCCATCCAAAATCCTTTACTTCATCACATCTGCAAAGTCATCCCTGTCATCTAAGGTTACATTTTGGCAGGTCCCAGGGATTAGAAGATGGACATTTTGTGTGGGGGAAGGGTGATTATTCTGTCTGCCAAATTCCCCTGACATTTGTGTCCACTAAACAAGTGGTGGCAGTGCACTTATAATTCACTGTTGTGCCCCATTTAGAGACCAGCAACCTTCCCCTACCTTTGACACCACCTTAGTTCTCTTTTTTCTTGGTCTCAGACACAACTTTTAAGTTGCTCCTTGTTGATCTAAACTTCTCTTGAATTATGTGCCAGGGTATTTTCCACCCCAAAGCAAACTTTTCATGAAAGGTCATTACATTAGTTAGAGTTCTCCGGAGAAAGAGAACCAATAGTACATAGATGTATGAAAATATTGACTATGAGGAACTGTCTCTTGTGCTGATGGGGTTTAAGTCCCATGACCTGACAATTGCAGACTAGAGACCCAGAAAAGCCAGTGGTCCAAATCTTAAGGTTGGAGAACCAGGGGAAGTTGACAGATCCTAATGGAGTAGGATTTTTACTCCAGTGACAGTAGAAGATCTAAGTCCAGTTCAAGCAGTTAGACAGGGGAAACAAAAATGGTGAATTCCTTCTTCCTCTACCTTTTATTCTAATTAGGCCCTCAATAGATTTATAATGCCCACCGAAGTTGCGGAATCTACTGTACTGAATCTCCTGATTCAAATGCTAATTATATCTAGACGTATTCTATCAGACACCCCCAACAATAATATTTCACTTGAGAACCCATGACTGAAGCAATACTTAAAAATAAAAGAAAAAAAGAATCTCAACGGGCAATTTAGCTGTTCTCCAATAGCCCATACTGTATGTTTTCTCACTCAGTCTTGAATCCATTCCATGCCATTGGGAGATAATGGTGGATTCATAGCTCTACCTCATAGTTGTGCCTCTCTGCCAAAGTTTATTGTGCACCCCTTTCTTCATGTTCCCACAGGCTTCCATACATGGCAAACTTCTCCTTTTCCTACCACTCCAAGTTGCAAATAAAGACAGGACACAAAAGCTTCTCTGCTTTTGTCTTCACCGTCATTGTATCCTATGATACCCACTCTCTCCACTATTTTAGCCAGGATGGGAGGCAGTGACAAACATGCTTCCTTTCTATATTTTCCTCCACCTCTCACCCTCCCCATCCTCCACCTTCACTTCCACAGGATTGAGAGGGGCAGGAATCAGTTTCCTTTTCCAGTCCTCCATTTTACTTCCTCCTGGGATCATGTATAAGTGGGGTAGAAAAAGAGAAAAAATTACCAATAATGGAAAGTCATAAAATTCCATCTTTGTCACAGCAACCATTTTACGTTCTGTTTTCATTATTTGCTTTATCATAGTAATTGGTTTTGGTTAGCTGACTAATCTTTATAATTATTGTTTGTAATGACTGCATCATATTCCTTCATATGAAAGAAATATGTTAAGCATTCTAGTAGTATGAGAGATATGTAAATTGTGCAAAAGTTATTATTTTCTCTTTGAATTTTCTTTCTTAGGATAAGTAACCTTAATTGGAATTATTATGCGAAGAGCAAAAGAGTTTACAATTCTTAAAATTTTTTCATATTACGCTGGGGTATAATATGGTCGCGTACCTGCCTAACAAGCTCAAAGTCATGAGTTCAAACCCCAGTCCTGCGAAAAAATTTTTTATATTGATTTCTGAAAAGGTTATTACTATTTATATTGATAGCTGCAAAATGGTCACATGCACATTTAATAGGATGTTTTTTCAAAAATATATATATTAGGCTAATAAAAATAAATGAGTTTAACAATTCTTATTCTGGTCCAGATGAAGTTTTAGCACTTTTCATACATCATTAATACTTGCATAAAATTACATTAAATTCTTCTACTATACCTGTGGCATATTTTTACCTGATTCAAAAATCAAAAAATTTAAATCAGAGAGATTAAATAATTTTCCAGTGTCACATAGCTGGAATCTGAGGTAAAATCCAAAAATACCTTAGATTTAATTTCTTTGTAGCTTAGGTGGGCATTTCTTTCACCTAACTTTAACAAATTATATCTCCTCTTCATACAAGTCTGCTGGGAGTCTCATTGGTTTTTTTAGATTCTTTTTTAACCAAAAGGGTTTGACTTTTTATGCACTATATACTAACCTTCTGTCTCTTATTTTTGTGATATTCTCACAGTCTATTATTAATAACTTTTTATTAATCTGCCTGTTATGCCAAAATATAATTATTCATATAACCTTTTCCTGGTCCTTTGTTGAAAAGAAGGAATGAATATAGGGAAAAACCTTGTAGACTAGTTTCTAAAAAAAAAAAAAAGTAGCCTACTGGGACTTCCTAATACTCAAAATTACACATAATATATAACAGGACATTTCATCATATATAATATTAGCTTTAATTTATATCACCTGTCAAGCAATGAGCCACATTTCTTTCAGTGGCTAAGCTGTTGCCAGGTTTTAAATTAGGCCCCTATGGAAACTGCCTTAACTCTTTCAGAATAGCAGTCCATCAGTGGCACAGATGCTACTTTAGGAATGGCAGAGAGCTTGTATTTGCTGACCAGGGCAAGACCTCAGCCAAGAGAATCAATGGTGCATGGTCCCTGGATGTCTGCCACCCACACGGACAGGCTGTCTGCCTCTTAGGCTGAATATAGGGGATGCTTAATTCAACAGTGACTGGCGGCAGAGTTGGCTGGCCAGTTGACACAACATAACACATACCTGTATTAGTCAAGATTCTCCAGAGAACCTGAGCCAGAGCCAGTAGTATGGTCAGGGAGAGAGTGATGGGGCAGAGATATGTTATGAGGAATTAGCCAACACAATTATACACGTTGAGAAGTCCCATAATCAACTGCCTGCAAGATGGAGACCAAGAAAAGCTGTGATTTAATTCAGGTGGAATCTAATGGCATGGGAATGAGGAAGCCAATGGTATACATCCCAACCCAAAGACCAGGGAAGAAGAGGTAAAATGTCTCAATGCACACAGTGAGGCAGAAAAAGGGGGGAGACCCTTAATGAATTAAATGATGCCCACACATTGGGAAGAGTAATTTTCTTTACTGAACCCACAAATTTAAATGCTAATTTCTTCCAAAAACACTCCCAAAGACAAAACCACAAATAATGCTTAATCGGGTAGCCCACAGTCACTCAAACTAACACATAAAATTGACTATCACAATACCTACAAGCTAAAGGGAGACAGGAAACTTTCCTAGCAGGATGATAAAACATGTATTCCTACTCTATTGCAAAGTTTCTCCCTCTTCTACCTTTGCCTTTTCCTATCTACATCATCAATTTCCTCATCTCTTCTGTGAAACTCCCGCTATCAACACTCATACCTAACTCAACTTCAGTGTCCAGAATTGATTCTCCATCACTTAGCCAAAATATTTACTAAGCACCTATTAAGTGCTAGCATTAGTAATCAACACACAGTCCTTCCCCTAAAAGAAATCCTAATGACATTCTAGTGTGAATTCTTTGTTCTCCCTTTCCAAGAGCATGCAGAAGTTGGCCTTCTTTGTAAATTACATTTCAAGAATAAGTAACCAGATACTGGTGACACCTTAGGGAATAAAGAGTCTTCCTGGTGTCCTCTCAAATCTCTCCTCCCTCCTCTGTCTCTGCTCTCTCTCATCTTATACCTCAGACACATTCTCAATATAAGTCTTTATGACCACTGTGTCTTTTAATTTTCTGTGGTGGAAAAAGCAAATTTGTTTTCAGAGGATGAAGGATAGGGAGATCTCAAAAATAGAGAGACCACACTGAAACCTCTACCCAGGGTCTCCATATTTTAGTCATCATGAGAAAAAGAATTCAGAGACAAGACAAAGTAATGAATTGGGAGAAGCTTTTTTACAAAGCAAGGTATACATACACTCAAGAGAGAGTGAAGGTTTCTTAGCAGTGTCCCCTCCTCCAGGATTTCGGAAAACTTTAGAGGCAAACTTTAATGGAAAGGAGGATTATTCATGAATTAAGGTGGGGGAAAGGTAGGAAATTACAAGAATGGTTCAGGTTTTCCTAAAACAGAGTTTTCTCCCCTTTTCTGTCCTTATATTGGATTTTCAGATGCATCTTGGTGTCAGATGCATGATGAGAACAGGCAATTTTGCAAGGCTGGTTATATGAAGATGCCACTATAATGAAGCAAAGGACAGTTAACAGCAATCAGTTTGGCATCAGCTGGTTTGGGGGGTTTTGCAGGGGTTTTGTTGTTGTTTTTGGTTGTTTTGGTTTTGGTTGTGGTACTGGGAGTTGAACTCAGGACCTATACCTTGAGCCACTCCACAAGTCCACTTCCATGATGGGTTTTTTTGAGATAGGGTCTCACAACTATTTGCCCTAGCTGGCTTGGAACCTTGATTCTCCAGATCGCTGCTGCCTAAGTAGCAAGAATTACAAGTGTAAGTCACTGGCCCCCCGGCTATTTTTTTTTAAACCTTTTGAGAGGTCATGTGATATCCTGCTGTAATAAATCTCTGCAGTTGCCTCAGCCTCTGATCACCAGGATGCTTGCCTCTTGTTTCACTCTGTTTATCTACCCTACCTCAAATTGATTGTTAAATTTACCATCCTACTTATCCACTGAAGAAGTCAATAATAAAATGCTTTTCCAATGTAAAGTTTGTGTTGCATAAAGATGAAGAATATCTAGATGAAAAGAAAGAGGCAGAACAATATTATAGGAAATATATTTTGAAACTGTACACACATACTGGATAACTTTTGATGGCTACAGATGCTTCTAACCTTTATCTTCAGAAAAGAGTAATTACTCACAGCCTTGTGGTGTATATAAATTATCATTACTCACTTATGAAAGTAAATGTGTAAATGTCACCAAAGTCACTAATAATCATACAGAATCACTCTGCTTTTAATGAAATATTTGTGATGATATAGTTAGTAAATTGGAAAAGATGTAATTTATATGCATTAAAGAACTTGTTTTATTACAAAAGAAAAGATAAAGAGAGAAAAATGCGGATAAAAAAATAAGAGGGGTGGTACAGAAGAAGAGAAAAGGTAGCAGGAAAACAAATGGGACACTATTGAGTAGTCGAGAATGTTAGGTGATTTCGCATGAATTACTTCCTTTAATATTTATTTTTATGCACACAAAATAACTTCTATGTTAGTCAATATTCTCCAGGAATAAAAAGGACCAATAAAGGTGGTGTGTGTGTGTGTGTGTGTGTGTGTGTGTGTGTGTGTGTGTGTGTAGAGAGAGAAAGAGAGAGAGAGAGAGAGAGACAGACACAGAAAGACAGATTTATTTTGAGGAATTGGTTCATGCAATGGCAGGGACTGGCAACTGGCAACTGTGAAATCTAAAGGACAGTCCAGCAGGCTGGAAATAACAGTAAAAGTTAACATTGGAGTCTTAAGTCTAGAGACTTTAAAAACAGAATTTCTTTGTTGCAGTCTGGAGGATGACTAAACAACTGGGCATCACCTAGCCAAGCCAAATTAGCACACAAAACTAACCCTCACACCCTCATTACTAGAAATTAGGAACCTGAGGTATAAAGATGCTAAAACATATCCAGGGTCACACAGCAAATTTGGCTTGTGGAAAAAGAACAGTGAAGACAGCAATAAGCTTTGGAAAATGCCGACATCTGCACTTCAGCAGTTCCACTTACAGCACAAGCTGTCAGAACCTGGAGAATTAACCTAGGGAGTTCTTCCACCTAGAAAATGGGATGTCAGATGTACTTTTGTATTGTAATAGGGACTCAATGAAATAGCCTGTTTGGAACACTGTGTATGAAATATAAAGAGATCCCTCAACAAACATGAGTTTTTTTACCTTACCGTCTCTCACTGGGCAGAACCAGATTCAAATTCAAGTTTGGCAAACTTCAAGATAATCTGTTTATTAATAACACCCGTGCTTCAATGACAAGAATGTGAAATATTGATTTCTTTCACATAGAGATGTTACATGCTGGGTATCTGTGCTACTCCTTCAGCAAACACTGAAGTAACATCTTTGTATCTGAAGCCTTTTACCATTGGGTTTTGAGGTAAGGAGAACAGAATTCAAAAATCAGTAAAACAAGGTGATTACCCTCAGAGCAGCTTGCAGTCTAGTCTGGAAGACAAGAGATGTGTTTGCATCACACAGAATTCAAAACTGAGGCATGAGGAGCCCTGCCATTGTACCCAAGACACTTTCAAATATCCTCTTAAAAACAAACAAACAAACAAACAACAACAAAAATAAATGTCCTCTCAACAGAATGATGGACACAAATATAAAAGAGTACCAGATTCATTACCATTTCCAATATTTATGGGCAAGCACAGTCTCTAAGGGCAAAAAGGTCCACCTGTAGGAGCAGTAAGTCAGGTAAATAGACTGTTCAGAATATAAAATCCTTACGCCATGATAAACATTCATGATACAATGTCAATAACGTATAGAAATGACCGTGGCTAATGACCAGCTTGCTGTAGCCTTAGTGTCCACTTTTGACTTTAGGTTATTAAATAAAAAACATTAATGTGCTAGTTATAATCTGTTTACATGGGATTATGATTTGATAAAGCATAATCTTTATTATACATATGTAAAAAGCCCAGCTCTGGCAATACACAATCTATTCTTGTCATTCTTTAGTTTTCAAAAATAGATATAACAGGAATGCCTGTCTGTTCTATGTTTTGAACCATTCCATGCACAAGAAAAGAAAAACGGCCGGGCATCAGTTGCTTACTCCTGTAATCCTAGCTACTTGTGAGGCTGAGATTGGGAGGACCATAGTTTGAGGCCAGAGTGGGAAAAAATTTCATGAGACTCCATCCATGGTGGTTCATGCCTGTCATCCCAAGTGTGATTCAAGTAGTAAGTGCCTGCCTCGCAAGGGCAAAGCCCTGAGTTCAAACCCCAGTGCTGAAAGAGAGAGAGAGAGAGAGAGAGAGAGAGAGAGAGAGAGAGAAGTAAGTAAACAAAAGCAACTAACTACAAGTTATAATGCTCTCTTCTTTAAATTCTTTAAATTCTTCTGTGCTGTGAACACTTTCCTACATCCCAGAGGTGACAAATATATCAGCTAAAAATCATAATTCCTTGGGTTTGATAAACAAAGTGCAATTTAATCATCTAATGCCTGTTTCCGTTTAGTATAAAGTCAGCAATTATTGTTGGTAAATAACTTTCAGTGCAGTATGCCGTAAGTCCTCAGCTCCCATTCTCACCTCCTCTGTACCATCTACCATCTCTTTACTTCATTCATATTTTAAGAGATCATTCAATTATTTCCTCTTGTAGAGAGACTTTCCTGTAAGCTGCCCCATCCTCAGTCAAAGAGTCGTGTTGATTTCTCCCCAACCTGTATCCTGCACATTGTGCTGTGTCCAGAGTGTTAACAGCACGACAGTAATTTACAGCATTGTTTATTATATAACCACCTCCTACTAGACTATATGTTTCTTGGAAGCAAGGAATACATTTCATTCAGCTTATATTCCCAATATCTTCAGTGTATCTGAAATATATTATATAATTAATAATATTTGATGAATTAATGAATAAGAGGGAATCTTATTCCCTCTTAGTAGCTCCTAAAAGTGCTTCAAGTGTTTCCAGTGAGGAGTTAATGCACTAGAAAATTTGTCATGGGAATGTGACTCTAGAACTGGAATACTAGAGATAGAAGAAGTTCAAGAACCATCAGTACCTCATCTTATAAATTAGGAAAATGTGGCTTACAAAGATCACTGTTTTTTTCAAGTGACATAGAATGTAGTGCCACTGCCCAGGACCAGAGTGTACATCTCCCAAAAATACACTGTATGTTCTTGATCCTACAACACGCTGTCTCTCTTGAAGCAAGAAAAATAAATACATTTTCTTTAAAAGATATTGAATATTGACATATCTATGAATTCATAAAGACTTCCTCCCACTCATAATCAGTGAGCTTATTGTAAGTAGCACTAATCCTGTTTTTCCCAAAGGGTGCCGCTTTACTTAAAGAACTCCTTGTGACATGGGTTCTTAAAAGGATTTATTCAGGTCTTAGGGTTTAATGTTTTTACACAAAAATTTAGTAGATAATAAGGGATGTGCCATTTTTCTGGGTAACATGTAAAGTATTTGAAAAAAATATATGCCTTTTATTGACATGGGACTTTTTAGAAACAGTAGCATGTGGTCTGCTGTGCTCACATTTTATAGTGTGCTTGGAGCATTCTGTTACTCTCCCTCGGATTAGCCCCTGTGATAAAATGGACAATTTCAGTGAAGAAAACTTATCTATACAAGTGGAGATGTTTTTCCATGTTTGACAACTGTGTCTGTTATGGTTTAATGGCTAAAATAATCATCTATAGAACCAGGCATCAGTGGCTCACACCTGTAATCCTAGCTACTCAGGAAGCAGAGATCAGGAGGATCACAGTTTGAAGCCGACCCCAGGCAAATAGTTCATGAGCCCCTATCTCAAAAAAACCCATCACAAAAAAGGCCTGGTGGAATGGCTTAAGTGGTAAGAGCACCTGCCTAGCAAGCATGACACCCTGAGTTCAAAATCCCAGTGTTGCCCCCCTCCCTCCCAAAATCATCTGTAAGTATGTAATTTCACTCAGAACTTTGATTTAGAAGTATGCTAGGGAGACCCAAAAGTGCATTCAGGTTCCCTACAGCAAATACAGCTAACGATGTCAAGATTAGAGTGGCAAGAATGCCAGTGGAAGGATTCATTTATGTTAGACACTTTTTTGAGTCTGAATAACCAATTTCAAAAGAGAACACTTTCACTTTTTATATTTATATTTTTACATTTTTTGAGGTTTAAAAGTTTATATCAAGTCAACTTAAAACTGACAAGGAATGGCTGGCCTTCAAATGATAAATTAAGACGTAGGTTTAGAGTTGTTAGGATGTCAGTCAGAATGACTGACAAATTTCATTGCTGAATTAAGCTTTAAATTTTTTATAAATCTGACTGCCAGTTGGAGTGCTTGATATAGTCTCCATTCTCAGTAAAAATGTTGTTTTGAGTAGAGAATCAAAATTGTCGTGTGGATGGAAATGGTTATAATGATACCTCAGATTTTCCTCTGGACCATTTTCCATATGTCTTTTCACAGGAACAACTGACCAGCCTTTCATTGTCGTTGCAACAAATTTGATGAAATACATTTGTTTTCCCCTTAATAGTGAGGGAGGCTGTTGAAGTGGCATGACCTTTGGTGCATCTAGAGTGCAGGGTGGTGGCCATGAAATAAATTATATCTTAATGATCTAAAAATTAACTTACATACTTACAAAGCAACTGAAAGGTGGCCCTTAAGTACAAATAAGAGAAGAAGCAAGAAAGTTACTGTCTCTGTCACCTGTATTGTATTAGGAATATAAGAAAAATTAAAATTCACAGTAAAAATGTAGACCCAGGTTTACATATATGTAAAGTTAATCTAAAATTATCTTACTGGGGGAAATGCAGGCCAAGAAAACACTTTGCAGAGATAATTTACAGAATATACATATTTGGATGATAAAAATATAAAGATTTTCAACTTTACTAACAATCAGGGAAAAGTAAAATAAAGCAATATAGAACTTTTCTCCCATTCTACTGTAAGAATTGTAAAGATTGACAATAATTGCTGTAGACTATTTTATGAGAAATCAGGCATTGACATTTGGAGATAGAGCTTTTTTGAAAAACAATTCAGTATCATCAATCCAAATTTCCAGAAATCTCTCCATCATAAATGTTCACAGTATATCCTTACGAATAGGCTAGGTACAGTGGCTCATGCCTGTAGTTCCAACTACTTGGGAAATGGAGATACATAAATCACAGTTCGAGACCAACCTGGTCAAAAAGTTAGCAAGATCCTGTCTTAAAAATAAGCTTGACATGGTGGTTCACAGCTATAATCCCAGCTACACATAGGACAGATATAGGAGTATCATGGCCTGAGGCAAACCCTGGGCAATGAGAGACCCTATCTAAAAAATAACTAAAGCAAAACAGGGCTGACAGAGTGGCTCAAGTGGTAGAGTGCCTAACTAGCAAGCATGAGACCCTGAGTTCAAACCCTTGCTTGGCCCAATTAAATAAATAAAATAAAAAACAAAATTAGACAATTCAATTATAAGCACAATTTAAATGAAGTATTAGAGACAGATTGATCTCATTACAAGCCCTAGTTTGGGTTGCTACTGTTTCTTAACCAAAACAGGATGTCACTTTTGAAAAGTAATCTTGCCATTCACTGGTAGCCATGTCTATCATTATGACAATGTTCTTTCTAATCATTATCCCTTTATCCACCTTTGAGGCTCTTGTGGTTATTTTCTGCTAAGGGTACTTTGTTGGGAAAGCTCAATTCCTTCCTCTGAGAGGCTCTAATAACATTAAACCAATGACCAGATCAGACCAAGAGATTGGATGATGCAGCCTTTTTCAGGCCATAAAAGATTCTGTTACAGCATTTAACTCAAAGCAGGAGGTATAGTCTTCTGTCTGTATTAGAAACAGACAATTTCCTAAATGCAGCAGATTTTACTGTTCTATACAATATGTTTTAGTCAGGTGGTCTTTCCCCATGTTAAGCAAACTTCTCTCATTGAAGCTGCCAATCACAGTTCATCCCCATGTCTGGTCTCAGCAGCCCTTGGCTGGCCAATCACAGGACTTAATTCTTCTGGTCAAGTTCATTTGCCAAAAATGGACCAATGCCTAGGTTACATCAAGAAAAAACACACTCTGGATTTTTTTTTTCTGTCTGGAGCTATTAGGAAATGTGATAATTCGTCCAAGTACTTTCCTTCATGCAAAGAAAAGTACTCATTAGAAATGCCAATTCAGCATGGACAAGTGACCAATTAACATATGGAAATATGATTCTTGCATTGGCCATGAGGGAAAAGTACATTAAAACCATAATGTAATATCATTACACCTGCAAAAGAATGGACAAAATGAAAGAGGAAAAAAATTTAAGTGTGGTAAGGATGTTAAGCAAGTCAAATACCTGTACATGATGGTAGGAATACAGCTGACTCAACCACTTTTAGAAAGTGACATTTGACATTTGTCATTTTCGACCAAAACCTGTCATTTGAATATTGGCTGAACCAGCATATACCTAAACAACTGTGGCCTCTTCTAAAAATGTACATTAAGATATTCATAGCAGAACAATTACAATAGCCCCAAATTGGAAACTATCTAGTGTCCATGTTATGGTTTTTTTTTTTTTTCATTTAAAAACATTACTTCTTTATTTCAAAGGAAAAATAAAAGACTTCCCAACCCTTTCCAAAAAAAACCAAAAAAACAAAACCCAATAATAATAACAATAAAAAAATCCTACTAGAAACCATAAGGAAGCACTGAGAGTTTGAGTATTACATTCTTCAAGTATGCTGTTTGGATTTTTTATTTTTAAGTTGGTAACTATTCACATATAAAAAAACCAAAACCGTAAAAGTGCGGCCAAGGGATTTGCTTAAAATTAAGGATGTATAGGGCTACTTCAAATACTGTGAGGGCCGTGCAGCGGTCCTGCGGGCGAGACGCTCTCCCTTCCGTATCCTGGCAAAGTTTAAGGGACCAGGTCCAGAAGGGATCAGACTTCCAGTGTTAGCATGAATGGCCAACGGGTGAGAAAGCCAGGGAGATCCACGTGTTCTTCCACAGATGGGGAAAAGTCCACCCTGAATCCAAAAATTCATGCTACATAAAAATGATCCAAGATTTTCGCCCAAAAAACTTCTTGTATAAAATCTAAAAAATACTATTGCAATTGTGTCTCTTGAAGAAAAGAATGTTATTCTAATGTAAACAGATTCACTCAACGCTCTTGTGGTGGGACGGTCAGCGTGGGTGCTGCACGCTCCAGGGGGGAGCCCTGAGCAGCAGCATCTGGTGGGGGAGAAGAGCCGGGCCATGTAGCTGAAGAGCGCATCCCAGTGCTTCCAGAGAAAGGCACCGAAAAGCACAAGGAATAAAGTGCTGAACGTCCTGTTGCGAGCCTTCATGAGGGGGACCATACAGTTGGCGACTGTGGATACAAACACTAAAAGGACGGCCATGATGGCCAGGAGGATGTTGATGAGTGTCCCCCAAAAGATTAATGTGGAATTCCTGGTCACCAGTGGTGTTATTGTTGAAATTGGATCACAAGGACACTAACCTCATCAACAGACTAATCCATGGATGAGTTCATAGTTGAATGTGCTATGAGGAGGTAGCGTCTGGTCAGAGGAAATAATTCCACTGGGACTAAGTCCCTGAAGGATATATCTTGTCCCCAGACTCATATACTTTCTCCCTCTGCTTCCTGGCCACCATGAGGTAAGCAGCTTCTCTCCACCATGCTCTTGTAAATCACGATATATCTTTCCTCCCTAAATTGTTTCTCTCAGATATTTTGTCACAGAGACAAGAAACTGAACAATATAGCCCACTTGCCAAGGGTGCATGACATAGTGTTCAAAAATGAGATCTATGACCAAGCTATAGATTTTACACAAAGTAATTTTGATACTGACAATAAAGAAGCAAACTTAAAAGGTCAAGTGTTCATTTTATCCTATGATCTATACAGACAGCTAGCTATACAGCATAACTAAATCCAGAACCATATGAATAAATAAAAAATAATGGAGGACTCAAGGAGAGAGGAATATAAAATCATTTCCTTCCATGTTTCATCTTCCATTCATTTTCTTATTTGTGTTATCTTTTCTACATACAGCATTGCATAGAAATTAGAAGAAATTCTTTGTTGAGTTAACAAAACCATGAATTAGTCAGCAGATGTGCAGTTTTCCTGTCTAAGGAAAATAACAAATATTAAGTAATCAGACCATTTTCTGGCATACAGCAAGTACTCACATTAGACATTACCTTCTCTTCTCTTTCCTATGCTGAGACATGACTGAGACGATGACTCTTAGATAGTTCGACTTGATGGTTATCTTGTGAACTTCCCTAGCATCACTGAAAAATGGGCTCAGCAAGCTGTTTATGCTTCCTGCCTCTGGAGGCTTTGTCTTATTTTGCTGTTTCACAACTTCATCTCACCCATAGGCTTCTAGTAACATGTCAGAAATACATGGGTTTTTGTGTGACGTTGGGACTACTAAAGATCCCTGACCATGCACGGAACAGTTTAGGGAAGTGGTTTTGTGCAATCTGTGTGTTCTACATCATGACTTGATTCTAAATAAAGCAACCTATTTTTTTACACTATCTAATGATAATAACCATCTTTACTTTACAATAAGAAATGAATATAGCATTAATTATTGTTACCTAATCATTTTAGAATACTATAAATGTTTCAATAAAAATTGCTATGCCAATCAAAATATTTCCTGTTTCATTAGAACTATGAACTCTTCCCCATGACTGCAAATGAGCAATAAAGTTTGATAGCATGGCACAGGCGAGATTGCCTCTTGGATAAGGGTGATTTTTCTCAAAGTGTGTTATATGAATGCATTAAATATTTGATGCATAATAAAGGCAGAATAACATCCTTTTCCACTAAGCTGCCTCAAATATCAATTACATAAGAAAGATTTGCTAAGTTAATGATTTTCTAAGTAGCCACAAATGCTTCTTTAATTCCTGATGTGCTCTTCTTTGTTCTTCATAATGAATATGAGTTTTTATTTCCAATATTTGGTGGCTTCACTTTTTTTATGTCAAGGATTTACTTAACAAGTCGTTTAACTTTGCCTTAGATTTCATACTGAGGCTTTTAATGATGAGTTATCAGGAAACACTGCCTCAGACCTGAATGCATTGCTACAAAACCAAGGCTCCTTCTGATTCTCCACTCTAATTACGTGGTCTCCGCCTGGTTTGTCTTAGTTATACTTGAGAACAGCTCCATGCAAAAGATATAGCTCCCAATCTATTACTGACTGCAAACATCCCAGCTACTTTCCTTAATGACTCACTTCTCTCACTCTCCACATCCTTTGGTAAATTCCCTCTTTTGATGAATCAAGGATTGGTTCTGTGACATTTTGGGCAATGGCACATTAGCAAATGCAATATAGAGAGAAGCTAGATGAATGTTTGTACATTACAATTTGCCCTCTTGCAACCCAGCAGACATGTGGAGAGAACACATGAAGGAGAACTAAGGTGGCCTGGCTGATAACTCCAAGTACCTGTCAGATACATGAGTGAAGCCACTGATAACAGGTCAGCCCCAGCTTACCCATCACAAGACCACAAGTGCATAAATGAGTCCAGCCAGCACCTGGTGGAGAAGAGATGAACCATCCAGCTGAGCCTTGCCCAATTTGCATAGTTGTAGAATTAACAGCAAATAAATGGCTAATGTTTTAAGCTATTACAAATGACTTGGCTTCCACTCCCTTTCCCTATTCCTACACGTGAAAGCAGGTGCATGGTACTGAAGAACACATTTCAGTTATGTGGTAGAAGACCACACTGAAGAACATAAGCAAGAGGTGTTTTATCTGGACAGAAAATGTGAAATAATGAGTGATGGGCATCCCACCTGGGGCCATTGTGGTTAAATAATAATTACTGTGCTAATATAACCACTGAATATTTTGTCACTGTGTCATTTACCGTAACTTAAATATAATAAAAATTACTTTAATTATGTTTCCATTAGCTGAGCCAGTGCTCAATACAGAAATTATACTTGGAATGAAAAAATTACTTTCCTTACATCTGTGGTGTGTAACATGGTATTTGCACAGTGAAATGTTCTTATAAATGCCTGATGTATATAACTAAAATACCAGTTATAGGAGGATATGTAACTCTTTGTATTCCACTATCACACCAGCATGTGGTTGACCAATTATTGACAATACTGACTGGCCATAATGGTGCTCTGCCTTCTGCCTTTATTAATTCACACATTTGACAACTATACTGAGTATCTTCAACATCCCTAGCATTGAGCTGAGTATTGATAGGCCAGATAAATAAGGTCCTTGTTCTCATGGAATTGTAACTCTAGAGGAGAAAAATAGATAATAACCCCAAAGGACATTTTTTTTTAAACAAGATAAGTAAAAACCGTGGTTAGTATTTTGAAGGAATGAGACAAAATGGTATGTAAGAGAGAATCCTCAGATAGGACAGTATCAACAAAGATTTCTCTGACCACAGGATATTTAAGACCAAAGGATGAGAGAAAGTCATATCACTGCATGTCTAAAAGATTTTTAAACAATGTTTACATATCAACCTTGGGCTTCCTTTTATACACTGTCAGCCAACAGTGGACATGACAGAGGAAGACAGGTCCCTATTGCTATAGTCAATAAAACTAGAAAATTTATTGGAAAATATTTGGTATTAAGTAGATCAAATTAATTGCTTAATGGTTTGTTTGGATTTTTTTCCATTTTTCATTTACTTATGATGAATTTTTATGGAAACATAAATGTATCTTTGTCACTACGTAACTTATACTCAGCTATCTATTTTTAAATGTTACTTGAGATAAAACCAGACTCAAGTCCCAAAATGGTACACTTGTATTACATAGATTGTTCTAGTGAGTTTGACTTCATGACAGATGAGAGAGAGAGAGAGAGAGAGGTTTTAGGTAAAAATAAAAAATGAAGTAAATCAGGAGATGTCTACTCTAGAAAGAGGAGTAAGATCAGCACAGTTTTCTTTGAAAATAAATAGCGAAGTCCAAAACTCTTGACATCTAACACTCAACTTATTAACCTAAACCTTTTTCTTAAAGTGTTAGTTTCACCCTGTGAAGCATGTTATATTTATATTGTGGACATGAGGGAGAATTCTTATATAAATTTTTGGCTGAACTAGGTCCATAGAAAAGAAATATCCCAAGTGTAAAAATAGAGTGTGTTGGTAGAAGCAAGCCGTGTACAGTAATAGCTATTTCACACTTCCAGAAAGTTGATTCCAGCATGGTTTGCAATTACAGGAACAGAGAGACAAAAACTAATTAGTTATTGAGTCCCTATGTTCTTCTTTAAAGAAAACCATTGATCTTTATCCTCAGAAAGTTCTTTTTACACAGTCACATGTACAAACTGGTGGGTGATAGACTACCTGTGGGGTCTTCCTTTCAGCTTTGGTCTTCGAAATGAAAATAATCCTACCTTAATTTACAGGGAGTTTTGCATCTTCGAAATAGTTAAGAACATGGCTGTTGTCACCAAGTGAGTCATATTTAATTACCTATGGTTAATGACTTGTGTAACATTCAAATGTATTTAATATTAAGGCTTCAAAGACATGGGAGGTCTTTTAACTGTGTCCCTTTGAATCTTGCTGGAAAGAGCCCTGTGGTTAAAGTTATATGTAGTATTGCCTCCAAAATGCTGATGAGAGAACAACAATCAGAGAGGGAGGTTTAAGAAAAAAAAATATTTGGCAACTACTAGTTTAATAGGAGGTCACATCTGCTTTAAAATTGAAGTTGTTTTTGTTCTAATGTAGCTAATTTGAGACCTTGTGTGTTTCTCATTCAGCTATGTTTTCATTATCTTAAAAGAAAAAAAATCTAGATTAGCATATTTATATATTATGCAATCTACAATTAAATAAAATGTAATTTTCTTATGCAGAGTATTTTAATGAATATAGATTTTTAATCCTTTATTCTACACATTACTGGAATTTCTCACTAATATTAAAGGCATGGCAATAGCTCATTAGACTATGTACAGAAGTAGGGTTAGGGTTGATATCTAACTAATCCACATAGTGATCAAGGCACTATTGTACGAGTGTAATTCCTTACCCCGGTTCCTGGGAGTGAGAGAAGGAATGGAGATGAATCTCCTAAGCCACTGGCTAAAGCCTCCCTCCACAATGTCTTTTCTTCTGTTGCCTGTTGAGACCTCCAAGGATGCAACTTCTCCCAAAAGGCAGAATCCCAGATCACTTTGCCATCTCAGCTGCATGTGATTTCAAGAGAGTACATCACCAAAAAGGCATTTCATACTGATGCCAAAGATTGCACTTTGATGTTCCCATCAAAAGCTACCCATTTGTGTGATCACTCCAATTTGATTTCCCATGTTGTTATTAGAGAAGTACAATAAAGAGGAGTCTTGAGCTCTGCTGTTAGAGTTCTGGCTGTGCCATTAGCAGGCCTCCATAATTCAGCTGAACAGGCTTGGAAGATAAGTCAGAGGTCTTACTGTTCTCCTTATGGAGGGAGATGAGTGGCACATCATAAAAGTGTTTTTAGCATTGTGCAAAGTTGCTATTCTAGTTGCACAGCATTCCCAGCACCAAGAAGTTGGACAGTTTGGTCACACAGATATTCAGAGACGTTTCTTTAAAGAAAATTTTTAGTCTGCTTCTTAATTTCTAAATTTCCAGGTCTCTAAATCAAGTTATCTTTGTTTATTTCTATCTATTTTTAATCAAATCAGTTTATTAAGCAAGGTTATAATATGGCTGAGAGACAATACCATAATCTAAAAGATGCATAATCTCTATAAAATATATCAAATATACCCCTAGGCAATCTGAAATTCTTCCACTTTTTCTAGTACCTTGCTCATTTCTGTTATATATTTTTTTATCTTCTTACTCCAAAGCTACTGCACACATATCCATCCCACCCAGGTAAATGGTCCTTCCACCTTTCCAGGTGCTTACACCAAAAAACTATTACATTCTTTCTCTCACACTGCATATCTTCCTTCAATAGAATCCCAAATCTAGCCAATTCTGACTATCCCTACTGTTGCCATGAGAGACAGAGTCTCCATCCTTCTACTCTTGATCCCCTATTGTCTATTCCTCCCACAAACTCAAGGATAATACTTTTTAAATATGTCAGATTATGTCATCCCACCATTCAAATTCCTTATGTATCTCCTCATTTTGTTAATGTAATTCAAAAGTCCTCACAGTTGTTTGCAGCATTCTTTAACACATTCCCTGCTTCTGTCTCCTCTCACTCTGATCCAGCCACAATGGCCTCTTATGCCCCTCTAACACCCCATGTGCCTCTGTCTGGGACTCACACCACACGAGACCTCTCAGAAGGCTAGTCCCCTCAGTTTTTGAAGTTGTAATGTGAATGTCACTTTCTAAGTGAAGCCTACCTTTAGTATCCTATTCAACACTGCACACTGCTCCAGGACCTCATTCTGACATCCTAACATCTTAATTCTCCTCACCCTACTCTTTCTTTTTTTCTCCCCAATAACACAGATTTTCTTTTATTGCATTTATTGTATGTTATTTGTCACATCCCACTGGGACATAAGTTCCATGGTTTAAGAGCATAGAACAGTGCCCAACACAATGCAGGTACCTTGCAAATAACAGCTGAATAAATTTTCTCACCATTGGGCTCAATCTCAGCTTGAAGAATCTCACCCTTGTTCCTGGCTGTCTTCTTGAGCAACTGCAGCCTGGGGTGATTGCAGCCTTGAACACTTCCACTTGAAGTTATGACGGACTCCTCCAAATTGAGCACAATCTGTTCAGAGTTCCTGGGAGCTGTCAAAATACATATAAATAACACCCATATGATTTGGAAACACAACCAAATCTCATCACTAAACATAATCACTTTAGCAGCCTGTAACTTGAGCACAGTTCTATTATCTCCAAGTCTAGACCAAGCTAGTTCTCATTTCTGTTTGGTTCTCTGTTTCTGTTTGGTATCAATGACTATGAGACATAATTATCATATATGTGGAATGTGTACATGGGATTATGTAGAATTCTTTATCTAATGACACTGAAGGATATGTAGTAGGATACAGGCAATCAGAGAAAGATGGCAGATTCCACATGACTGGTGGATTCCACAGGGCACTGGTGACCAGGGGCTTCTTCCCATCATGCCCCTTCCCAACATGATGACTGGAAGGACCCCTGCACTTCCAACTCACAGGCAAGGGGTCCAATCAGGGACAGAGAAAGACAAGGTGGACAGAGGGTGACAAGCTTGGGCAAATTGAAATGGAGGGTATACCCCCACACTACCTGGGGGAGGGGAGAGAGAGGATCTTAAAAAGTGAAATCCTGGAGGACATCAGCAGAATACAGATTTCTGGATCCCCTCCTCCTTGAAGTAGTTTATAGCTTTTACTTTCACCTTCTGTCTCCCCAGTAAAAACCTTCCACTTTCTGTTTTCCAAAAAAAACTTTGCTAAACTCACTTTTCCTGCCTCTTAATTCTTTATTGATAGAGAAAAAGAACCTGCACTCCTAGATGCTAACTTCACGACTCAAGCCTTGTCTTTCTGTCTTGAGTTCAACGTGGAACAGAGGGACACCTCTGTTCTGAAGTCTCCTCTCTCCTTTGTGCAGGTAATCCACATTTATAATGTGTGATCCTCTATAGTGTGTGATTCTCTATGATCTCAACTTTTGGCTCTTTCAGTGTTTCCCCAACATAATGCTAAATCAGACCAATTTTGCCATTCCTAGAACTATAATACTTGTTTGGATATATTTCAGCTTATAATTTACAATTACTAAAGGAGCGTCCTGCCTTTATGTCCATATTTGAGAGAAATTCCTCCCCTCATAGTCTTCAGAATTTGGCATTCGACACTTGCATCTCTCTAAGCTTGTTTCCCATGGGACAATGAGAAAACTGTGATATCTGACCTGAACTGCCTTCCAAACTTTGTTTCCCTCAGCTCTGAGATTCACTTGAGTTCTGAGCAACTCTTCCTGTTTTGATGGGAGCACACATGTTCCTAGTTTAACCTCTTCTCCAGCTACACGAGGACCTGACCTTGATTCCTCTGAGGTTCTTTATTCTCTGTTTTCTTGCTGACTTATCTGGGACTTGTACATTTCTAACCACTCATGTTAAAATAGCAAGAACCCCATTTTCTGAATCTGATTCCTCTCCCTCTCTGCTTTCCCTTCTCAAACTTTCTGTATTGACTTCATTAGTCATAAAATTCTCATTGATCTTATTTCTCCCTAAATTCCCAGAGTTCTATCAAAAACTAAACAAATCTCTGTTGACATGCAAATAGCCATGCTCAGTGGTCAAAAGTCTATAAAATTCCTTCTGGCTGAAAGAACTGATTTTATATTGTTTCCTTTAAAGTCCACTTTGGACTCTGAGTTACAATGAATAAATTGATAATAAATAAATCAAAGAAATCCTCTTTATAACAAAAGACCCTTGTGTTTGACATTCTGGAATCCCAAATTTGGATTTCTAAAATAAATGTTAACAAACATACCCACCTCTCATCCATAGTTAAAAGTCAGGAAAACAGAAAAGATAATCCAGGATAATGAAGTCCTTGCTGGTCAGGAGACTAAATAAGGGGGCAAGGGAAGATTGTGGGTTTCGGTATGAGCCCTCTCTGACCTTTAAAAGAAATTTCCATCCTTTCTAAGACTAGGTTCTTCCTTGCTCCATGTGGATAATGAGCAGACATGCAGCTGCTCTCACTGAATCTGTTCTGGCACAGGAAATAAATTCCCATCCCTGCCAATATGAGTTCTATCTATCCCTTCTCCAGAACAAGAGCCATATTCCCTCCATGAAGAACATTGTCAGTAAAATATACAGCCACTCCTGCAGCTTGCGGTATCTGAAGACAGTCTGCTTCCCAAACTCCTGTTCTATATGCATGCCTTCACTTCTCTTCAAATCATGGCAGATTTAATTCCTGGCTCTCCTATGAAATGATCCTGCTGCAAATTCCCATGAGGGCTGTGCAGAAGGTATACAGGCATATTAAATCCACTCATTGTCATTCATGACTTTGACCCTTAATGCCAATGTATTAGCAAGTTTAAGTTTAAAGCCTGAGTGATAAATAGGACAAATAACCACCTTGACCTCTCACCTTAGATCTCATTGGTGTTCTTAGCCTTTTGGATCCCGTAGTTCTGACAACGAGAAAGAAAGATGGATATCAAAGTATGAACTAAGTTTATTAAAAATGAATCAATTTACATAGTTATTTGGAGTCTCAGCTATGTAAGAGTAAAGCTAGATCTTAAACCTAGAGTAAGATAACTATAAACATCCCCAAGAATGCAGGTTGTTGTCTATGAAAATATTTCCATTCCATTCCTCAAGTACAGTTTATGTTAATTTTGCAATAAGCACTGTACTGGTCTTGCAGCCAACAGAGGAGAAGTGTAATTGGATCTTGTCACTATTACTTAGGTCAAATAAATTTATTCTATCAACTATGAACTATGTTCTACATAAAACATGAAATGTATAATGTACACAGTATGAAGAAACACAATTAAAACTTACACCCATAAAAGTTGATTTCTGACTAACATTCAGCACAACTATTCCCTGTTTTGGTTTGAAATTAAATTCAGCTACAATAAACAGAAAACCCAACTGGCAGTTACGCACGCAGAGATAATCTTACTGGACACACACACATGTGCAGGAGCAGATCCCCAAGTCTTGTGAAGCTCTTGTTAGACATTCTACCAGCACATATCCTCTCTCTCTCTCTCTCTCTCTCTCTCTCTCTCTCTCTCTCTCTCTCTCTCTCTCTCTCTTCCTCTCTTCTTCTCTCTCTCTCTCTTCCTCTCTTTCCCTCCACACCCCCCCCACCAACATCAGTGCCTGGCTTTCATCTTTACGATGACAAAAGACCAATGTATTCCCTGCTACAGTATCTTTGTTACCTATGAAGAGGGTGGCGGGTAAAGAATCTGTGGATAGAGAAACAGGCCAAGTGGGCCTGACCCTTTAAAAGGATTTGTCCTGAACACCACCCAGCAGCCTCTGCTTATACCTCATTGGTAAGAACTTGGTCAACTGTCTTCTTTCGGCTTTAAGAGAACATAAGTTGTTTATCTTGCTTGTAATTAGAAGACACGAAGTAAAAATGTTTATGAATTGTTTTATCTAGAGCCTTCAAACTCTAATCAACCACTTGGAGCTCAGTAATGCACTGACCAAGCATCTCTCCCCGATCCTCCTCTCTTTTCTCTCTATCCTTCCCCACAATTAGAATTCAGTACAAGATTTTCTAGGAAAATATGAAAGGTGAATTCCTATTGACTAACAAGTAATAAAGATGGGGTACCTACGAGAAAGAGTAAGCATAACAATGGCAGAATATCCCAATCATCTTGCACAGAAAGAACAAAAACTTAAGAATAATGTAGTTGCATTTGTTGCTTCTAGTGACTGAGTAGGTCTACTATCTATGCTGACCCCTGTGGTGTTCTAAAGGGATTTCCCAAACTTTGGGGCTCAATAGCTCCAGTAATCTCACAAAAGAGAGCTTGGGAACCACTATAAGATTGTTTTCTTATTGATTTTATCATTGTAGGACATATTATTTACAATCACCATGATTTCATAAAGTAAGAGACATTTTCATGGATACTATGTGTGAAAGACTTACCCAGGATCTAACTGCCTCAAGTTGTTCTCATACATTCAACAGTCGGCCTTTTTTCTCAAAGGCAACAAAACTGGTTGCCACTAGTTTTCTGAAGGTCAGAAGTTTCACCTTCCATTTAATCTGCTTAACCAGACAATTTTTCAAGAATATTAAAAGGAACAATGATATCTTTAAGAAATTTCATGTCTTCAAGATTTTTAATTTTGTGCCTCTATCCCTGACATTTTCACTTCTATTTTTACTCTTGGTTCATTTTTAGGCCTCTGTCTTAAGAATGAATTGGAGCAAGTGGCCTAGTCATAGGCTATGTGGTGTTGGTTAACAAAAGCAACCTGGAAATACACATAATATAATTCAAATTAGTGCTGCTGTAGAGTGGTACTTTATCCAAATTGTCCTGTAGTGTTCCACAGGCCCTCTGAGGTTTCCCAAAGACTCCTATGCCAAAGAGAATAGAGTTAATGTTTAAAGCAATTTCTGTACCTCCAATAGCTATACCTCCATCAGGTAGTTCTGCTTTGTCTCCTCTATTAAATGGTATTCTTTACAAAGTTTTCTTTAAAAAATTTACTATTGGCACATAATAGTCATAATAATTATGAAAACCAATAATATATACCATTGATATTTCCTCCTAAAATGAATTGAATTCAATATATAATTTTAGACTTAACATAAAATTTTAAATGTAGAATCCAATGTCACATTTTGAAAGTATTTCAAAGTAAAAATACAAAACATTTTTTAGAGTATAAGTGAGTTGGTAGTACTTGTTGCACAACTGTAGGATTTTCTAATAAAGATAAAAAGAAAACCTCAGAACTTGCTTCCTCACAAGAAAACATTGTATTTTTGAGTCATGGAAAATTTAAATCTTACACATTTCTAAGGGAAAATAAAAATATCTGTGAGTTTGACATAGCTGATATAACAATATTAAGTTAGCTGCTTAGTTGAAAATCTGCAAAATACAAGGTGAAAACTTAAAAGGTCAAGACTACTGTGAAGAGACACAACATAGAATTGTTGTGACCCACTCCAAGTGTCATACCTTTCTATCCTAGAGCTGCCAAGCTAGCCTACTCATCCGTATTTCTTCCCATTCTCTCCAATGGCTTTGACTACTCAAACCGATAACTTATTTGGTCAATTTCATCATTTGACCTCCCTGTGCCCACACTAGAAACATCCAAACCACAATTTCTGTCATCCATTGGTTTATGCATTTGTTGCAGTTTTTTCCTGAGCACTTTTATGTTAAGTATGGAGACTCACAGATGAAAGAGAATCCAGTTGCTGCCTTCCACAGACTCACTATCAGGTATTATAACACAGCTGAGACAAGGTGCTATGTGAGCACAAAGGGAAAATTTACTAACTCTGCCAGGAAGGGCAAGGAAGGCATTCCCAAAGAGATAATATTTGAGTTACTTCTGGATTGAGAAGCTCAACCTACAGACATGGTCACAGCATCCATTGTTGACAGAGGAAAGTGTGTTGCAAGTATACAGAATCATAAAACAGCACAAGACTGGAGGACTGAAAGAACATCAGCCTAATTTCAATGTAAGTCACAGCAGTCAAGAGGTGATAGATGAGGCAGAAAAGGTGGACAGCAAAGGTCTATGGTATCATGGTAGGGAATCTGAATCTGATCTTATGGGGATTGATGAATTTTAATGACTTTTTTTTTTTACTAATAAAGTAGAGGTGACAAGATGTGCTTTATAAAAATCAGTCTGGCTGCAGCATGGAGAATAGGTTAGTAAAGACTAGAGACACAGACAAAAATTAGGGATCCACTGAAGTATTGCAGGTGAGAAATGAGGGTTTTAATTAAGGTTGGGAAGATAGGAAGTCATCTCAAATGGTAAGAGGGGCAGTATCAGGAGTCTTCCAATAGAGCACTTTACCACTGGGCACTGCAGGAGAGCGTGAGCAATCGTCACTTTGCAAAGACTTAAATATATAAATGGATCTGATTGTCCATATTCCTCTACAATCTATTGTAGAACTTCTACATCAGAACTTCTATATCTTTCCCCCCAGAAAAACTCAGCCTTCCTTATTTTGTGGACTTCAACTCTGATTTCCCTCTGGTACTGATGGAAAAGCTACACCAGCTTCTTGGAATAGTAACTTCCAAATTGTTCTCTAGATTCCATGCTCTCTCATCAAATCGTGAGCTGTCTTCCACAAGCTCTCTCCCACAACTACATCCTTGGTCCGTTCACATTTTCTGAGTGAGTCTATGAACATACTATGTACTCTTCTTTCACAAAAACAATAATATTCTACTCTGGGTCCCTTTTTGAGTATGTCAATATTCTAGATTTTTTTCCCCAAAGTCTTCAAAAGGGTGGTTATGTTGTTTACTATAATTCAGCTCACATTATTCTTAAATAAAATAGATCATTATGTAAGAACCAATCTTCTACCATTGCTCAACAACTTAACCTTTTAGAGCTCCCTGTTATTAAATGTTTAAGCACATCCTATGTTCTAAAGCATCCATGTTTTTGTTTGTTTGTTACATTAGAATAGAATGCCTTTTCAACCTTTACTTCCTAAGAAAATATCATTAATCATTCAAAGTGTAAAACCAACTATTCCATAAAATCTTTCTCAGTGTCTTCTACTCATTCAGATTAATAATTTTCCTTTTCATTCCCTGCTTATGTCTCTATTATAACACCTTTGTCTATTCTGCATGGAATTATCCTTCACAATTCAAAGCTGAAGCTCATCATTGATAATTCATAGTTCAAGGTCATATGTCTGACATTCACAATAAATCATTAGCTCTATAAAAGAAAAACCTTTATATTATCTTCATTTCTCCTGTAGAAAAATCTAGTATTCTACTCAGTTTATAATAAATGCTTGCTTATTCAGATAGTTGGTTAATGAATTAATGAGTAGACCAACTGAAGAATTAAGATAAACAAATTATTAACTAAAATTGTTTAAGTTCAGAACATTGGGATTCATAACATTAAGTTGTTTATTTCACAATTTTATTTCAACATGCTATAAATCTATTAAATCTACTTAAAAACCTGATCAAAATTCAAGACCTTGCTATCCAGGACACTATCTGCTAATAATGAGTGCAAAAAGGCAAGCTAGGTATAAAATATCCTCACATAGGGGAAAGAGAAAGAAAGATAGATTGACTTCCAAATAACTAACTAACTTCTCATCCCTAAGTTGTAGATTTAGAGCTTTAAATTCAGTTTAAGCAGCAGAACATTAATGAAATAGTTAATTTAGTCAAATTAGTATTGCCTAATTACATAAATAATTAGAATATTTATTTCTCAAGATTGATTTTGTTTTACAAGTGTACATGGTGACAGTTAGATTCTAATTTATAACAAACCATCCCAAACTCGGTGAATTATTTAGCTCATGATTCTATGGACTGATAATTGGAGCTAGGCTCAGCTGGGTGGTTCTTCTGGTTTAGGCTTAGTTCATTCATGTGCTTTCAGGTAACATTCAGGTCAACTGAAGTCTAACTATGGACTCAGGATGGACTCAGGTGGGAAGATTCCTTTCTGATCCAGCAATGTCTCCAGCAAACTAACCTTTGCTTATGGACAGGCAAGTCAGATAGGGTTTCAATTGAGAAAGAGAAGTTTGTAAAATCTTCTGAGGCTTGACATCACTTTTGTTATGAACTACTGGCGAAAAAAGTCACAGAATCAGCCTTGTGAAAGGTAGTAGTTCCACCATTAATGGAAGGAATTGCAAAATCACTGCAAAGTAGGTGAAAATATGGAGGAATTACAGTTGTAGTCATTTTTATTCAGTCCACTGCAAATAATCTGAACTCCAAGAGTTTATATTCAGCATTTAATATGTAACTGTTCCTAACCTCCAAGACCATAGAGTCTAGTGTCACAGATACATTTGCAAGGCAATAGAGTTTGATAAGCAGTATATCCTGTTCTCTCTGCTTAAAACATTCTTTCTTCTGGTCACATGGTAGCCCCTTATGTTTCTAAATAAGCATTCCTTTTCTGGAAGACCATGATACATTTTCCATGTGACAAAATTTTTTCATCTGTATCCATATTGCATTGTCACTTAACAGTATGATACAATGAAATATAGGCCATTCTATTAGCAGAAATTCATTCACAAAAGTAATAAAAAAGAAAATGAAAGTATAAAGTGTTCTTCATTCTTTATGTAACACACAATGTTATGAGAATTTTTGCATTCATGCCATTTGGTAACATCTCTGTTAGGGAACAGATGGAAGGCGAGAGGTTTTAAACAGTAGGAGGGGTGATTTAATCAGATTTGTACAAGTGATTAGAAAAATCACTACAGTCCTGGACTGTAGGCAGAGATCCATTTGGAAGCTATGAGACATGATGGAGATGTTTGAGGACAGAAAGAAGCTGCAAAATTTGAGAGCAATTTATGATGTTTTATCCACACAACACAATTTGTTAATTGAAGGTGGACATGACAAAGCAAGGAAAAGCAAAGATGACTTTCAGGATTCTAGTTCAGGATGCTAGGCCCCTCAATGAGTGATTGCTTTACAAAGAGGTATAGTTTAACAGTTAATACAATGAACTCCTTCATAAAGGCTTTGTTTTCAGATTTGTACACTGACAATGGACTAATGAACTTATGGACTTAACAATGTGGCTTGTCAATGTCATCACCCTATCCCTATACCCCTTGAGGTAGAACTTGATGAAAATCATGCACTTGGTCAACAGAAAAAAGCATGAACCACACAACTTAATAAGTTCACCAGCCCCCTAGACCCTAGGTCAATGGAATCTACATTAAGATTCCCTGTTGAAGTAATTCAATGTGTTGACATTAATTCAAGCTGGATCCCCTTCTAAGAAGAGTACAAATGTGAACAAAGCATGGTGTTTAAAGGAATATAGGCCAAAAGTATGAGTGAATTATTCCATCCAACCTAATAGTTTTAGCTTATCATCTAATAATAAAATTTTAACTATAATTCAAAGGTCTAATCTTACGTTTAAGCATTTTACATTTACTTCATTTCTGTTAACATTTTGTTTATAATGAGATTTGATTCAAGCATTATTTTTTTTCTTTTAAATAAGATTTGCCCATATGCATCTGTGGGAAGCGAGTGTCCAATTCTGTGTTTATGCTTATCCAGACCAGACTCTTTCCAGAAGAAAGCAGTTTTGGAAGTCTGTGGAATGACCATGCATTAAACCAATTGAAAGGTGACACAGGGGTGAAGAAGATGCTTGCAAACAGGCTAATTAACACTCCTGACTTGAATAAAAATGCTAAGGTTAAAGTGGCTAGGATTTAACTCCACAAAAATTGGGCATCTTACTTAGCATATTAAATCCTTTCAATTAATTATGATATAAATAAAACAACTGCTTTTCACAATCACACTTTGGATTCCAACCAAAGCATAGAATTATAAAATAATTATCCATCATTTAAATCATCATTTAAATTGTACATCAAGGGCAAAAACAGTCCTGGACAAATAATATAATTAAAGAAAACATGGCCCTTCTCTAACAAACAGTTCTTGGTTTTTTTATACAAAGTCAATGCCTGGATATTTTCAATAGAATTCACATAAAACAAGCATTGATAATCAGTTCATTAAATAGGTGACCTAGACAGTGAGAATGCAGTTTCTACAGTGCCAAAGACATTAGGGACAGATCAGTGAGATATTTTCTAAACCAGTTCACAGATGAGAGTTTTAATGATTGAATTGATGTGTTGGAGGAAAAGCATGCAGTTTTTAAATTATTGCTTTAGCCAGCACATACAATGCTTTCCCTTTCCTGTATATACATTACCATGATGACATACCACAATGATTTAGTAATCAAAAAGAATATTCAAATCTCTCCCTTGTGAATATCTATATAAGGAACAATGAAAATATAGTAATTTTGTTTGCATAAGTATTTCACATTCTCTTGAATGATCTATTAGGGAGTTACTATGTATAATTCTGGTTTTTTTTCTTTTACAAAAGAAATTCCTTATGTATAATTACAGTTATATAGTATAGTAAAGGACTTTCTTATTGATCTTTCCTGTGCAATGGAATTGATTTCTTATTGGCTCCAGAAGTGAAAACTAGTATGTGGAATCTGGCATAAAAGGAATATCTGGCCATATGCTTTTGTTATCATTTGCTATAATCTAAACTCAACCGGAATACTAATTGGTTTTGGCTTCTCATACAGAAGGAAAGATAGGCTTACCAATGGGAAAACTTGGTGACTATGCTAAACAAGTATATAAATCTATTCTAGAATTCATTTGAACCTTTAACTGGAAAAAATATGCAAAGGAAAAACCAAATAAAAGATGTGTACTTGACATAGATAACAACATTCTGACCCAAAGAGAATTAGCATGCTGCACGAGGAACTAGATTCAACACCATTCCCATCTACTTTGTCATATTTCTTAGCAATGGATGACCTTGACTGGAAAACAAACCCAGAAGATCTAAATGATTGTTCATTTCTCAACACATAGAGAATGCCAAAATTTCTAACAAATTTATAGATTTGGTCAGAAGAAAGGCTTTAGCACCTGTAGGTGACTCAGTTTATCACTGTAGCTGCAATGAGAAGGATAAAGGACAACAGCTATGCAATATGGAATTGAAAGGACTACTGTGATGTCCAAGGAATAACATGGTCAACCTGGGAAAAGCAGGCTTCTTTTTGGCTTAAGATTACTGTGATATGCCTGTTTGCTCAGCAGTCTGCAGTATTTCTAAAGATAGGTGAAGCTCAACCTAATTGTAATCATGTGAATTCTTTCCTGCATTTTGACAGGTGTGCTTTGAGTTATTTGAGGTGATGAAGGTAATGATTTACCAGTGACATTTCACTGTCTGTTAAAGAAAAAAAATGGCATCATTCTTACATGATCCAGGCATAAAAAAGGTGTAGCCTCTTTGAAGGCTGTGACAGAAAAGATTTCATAATAAATTAAAAAGTAGGGTAAAATGCATTATATTTTGACTGTATATTACAAGTATTAGTCTTGTTATAACTATGGTGTTTTCTTGTCTTTGTATAATCTTGAGATGTTTCAACCTGCAATGTCATATGTTTTCCTTTCTAATGACAGTTATTAGCAAATATTGAAAGGTTCATTTAGTATTTTGACATGAAGCTAAAACCCATAAATTTTGGTTCAAAAGCCTGTTTTCTCAGAAGATTAAAGCCAGCTTTGATCAGATATGTCTTTGCTTAAACACACAGATTTTTTTTTTCTTTAAAAGAAAAAAAATTGGGCTCAGAATGGTGGCACACAACTATAATGCAACCTACTCAAGAGGTGGAGACAGAAGGATAGTGGTCTGAAGCCAACCCAGTCAAAAGCACAAGACCCTATCGTAAAGGGACCGGGGCAAGACTCAAGTGGTAAGAGTGCTTTCCTAGCAAGAATAAATAAAATAACTAGTAAATTAAAATACAGCAAAATTTCACAAGAGGGACAAGTTAGGTGAAAGAAAATTGTGAAGACACGTTTTACCATATAATGAAACACATTCTTTGTTTGTCGTGTAATATTGATGAATATTCTTAAAACACCAACAACTGTGCTTGTTGATTTAAATGGTGACATTAACATGGACAAGAATATGACTTTGAATCTTATTCTCCTAAAAGCCTGAATACATATTAATAAACAGAATAATCCCAGGTAGAATCAGAGAGTTCACTTTCTCCAAAAATTTAATTCTCATCAATATTATTTTGAGGGCCAAAAATGTATTTAAAAGCAATGCACATTCATCCCCTCTCAAAAGCATTTCTCTACCTAGAAGGTATAGTGTACTAAGATCCAATCATCCCTGATAGTGATATTAATATTGTGCTCTAAGGAGTTCATGATTTCTAAACTGTTACATTAGTGAATGAAATGGGAGAGATGGAGAAAAAATAGCAGTAGGTGCTCTTTAGGTCACTGGAATGTGTCCTTGAAGAGGATTGTGAAGCCCCAGGTCCTCCTTCTTCCTCTTTGCTCCCTGGCCATGAAGCAAAGCTTTTAATCCACAATATGCTTCTGCTGTGATGAGCTGCCTTACCCTAGTCCAAAGCAATGACATCCATTGATCAATTGATCATGGACCTCAAAACCCCAAAACTGCAAATAAAAATGGAGCTTTTCCCTTTATAATTTATCTCAAGTATTTTTTATAGTAACAGCAAGCTGATTAACACAGATGCTGAGGAGTCTTATGTTTTTACTTTCTGCATTTATGCTAACTCACTTTAAATATTACAGCTCCTTTGGCCTTTTCATTATTAGACTTATATTTCTTTATCAATATTTCTTTATATTTGGTGTGACTCTAAACCATTCCTGGAGGGAGGTGGAAGAAATGACCATAGAAGAGAAGAGAAGGAAAAGGTTGTATCAATAGCATTACACTACTAAACTAAAAGTTATTAATTCTTTCAGGGGCCTTAAACTAACAAGGAGATTATAATAGGAAATCAGTCTCAGAACTTCCACTGAGTCCCAAAATCAGTCTCTAAGCTCTTAAGAAATGATAAAAAGCCTGGCATGAATCCCAGTGCATTCCAGCCTTGAATTTCTCTTGGATGGAAAAGGCATAGATTTGCAATCTCACAACTCTGTACTAAAGATCATCTAAATGTTTTAGAACAAAGAAATCACCATCTTTGAAAAGGAACTACATTATCACAATAAGATATTTTAGAAAAAAAATGTTATTGTATGAAATCACTCAGGTCCCAATATGTGAATACAACTTTCTTCATTCGTGAACCAAATCTGGCAAACGGTAGCACAATTTTCCTTGAATATTGAATTTGCTATTAACAACTGTCCACTTATGCCCCAGGTGCTTTACTTCTCAATTCACAGAAAGACCACATTCTGAATTTGCTTTGAGCTTTGCCAATACAAAACTGTAAGAGTTCTCCTGGGAATTTCTGTGGCACCATATGCCCTGAAGTTTAAGCAAGCCAAGTCCTAAGCTCAGTAAATGAGCAGACAGTAACAATCTGTTGGCAGAAAGCACAGTCAGGTTTCAGATGAGAGGAAAATGGTTCCGAATCTTAACTTTGTCTTGGAAAAAGCTGCATGAAGGAAGGGATCCATAGAGAGCATTCTCTGCCTCAACTTGAACAGTTCCAAATTAAAACAATCTGGATCCTCTATCTTTCCCCTGGCCGAATTACTCTGATTTGTACCACCATTCATTAAATTAGAGGAGCATGCAATATTGTATGTAATGTTGCACAGAAAAATGAAAGCCAGAATCCAATGGTCAACCAAGCTTTTAAATCAACCTTTATTTTAGTCTTTCAATTGCATCAATTTTAGGTTTTCAACATTGCCCTCAACCTGCTTTTAAATTGCCTTTAGAAGTTCCTTGAGTGCTTCCTTTTTTTAAATGTTTTGACCCCCCCCAAAAAAATTTTTTTTTCTTTCCCTCTCAAAAAATAAAGTCATTTTTCCTTCACCATTGAAAAGCTTTCACTTGGTCTTCACAATCATGATGAGCATGCTTCCTCCAGTTTTACTTCTATTCTACTTCTTTGTCTCTGTATTATGATATAATAGCTATACTAATCCTTAAGAAAGAAACAGTTTAGAACAGGCCACATCTCTTTTGATATAGCTCTTGCTTTCAGGTCAATATGACCTGAAAAGCCTTGGAATAAAGAAAAGGTTAGCACAGAAATCAAGACTTTCATTTGATCCATGCAAAGCCCCCACCATTTAAGGTTTCCAATAAATGGTTTCAAATAGTAAGTCTTGTAAACAATGTTCCAAGCAGCTAGTTCCGTAGATTCCCAGAATTACTACATTCTGTTATGCTGGGACACTTATTTTAAGAGTTTATCCAACCAACATCGGACATAGTAGAGAAAACATTCCCATGAGATAGGAATCAGTTATGGCACTTTATACAAATAAGATGAAGATACTCCTATTTTAATTTTCAAGAGGTCTTAGTTCTCCTCCTTAACACCCAAATATATACATCATTGTAGACAGTCCTTCAATGTAGCAATAAGGATTGTGGTGTCTTTTTCCAGTTGATGGCTGCATGGATTAACTGCCTGTCCCAAATGTCTTGTTGAAAAGGTTAATATAAACTGCTCCGTCATCATGTCCACACACAGGGGTTTTGCACCTGTTTCACTCCATATCTGAGAAAGATAAAACACTACTTACTTCTGCAATTCAATAACTTCAAGTACACAGGATACTCTTTCTGCCTGCCATGTGACAATTTGAGGTGATTGCTAAGATTTAATCACACACGCTACAGGAAGCTAAATGTTGCCACATACCACAGTAAGAATCTAAAAGAGATGCAACAGAAACTGAGTCTAAAACTATGAAATGGCTTAAATGAATCATATGTTGGAATTTGTGATCTCCTGAAAATCATAAAATGATATGGTTAAATAAAGACTATATCAAAGGAATTCTACTGTTGTAGTCCAAGTAGCGTTGATTTAAGTAAATGTACTGAAGATTCATCACAAGGTTTTCATTAGTTAGCCAGAAATTAAAGTTCTTTTTTGAAAATTTGTAACTTCTAAAACTGTTTCACACACATAGCTTATATTATAATAAAGTAGTTTGTCATGAAAAGTAGCAAATCCTGCCCCATTCCTTCTATCAGTCCCCACTATCAAGAATCAACCACTTTCAACTTTCAGCTACTTCTTCCAGTATTTTCCATTTTCCTCTATGCTTTTAATGTACATATACTGCTATTTTTAAGATTTTAGTTGTGTAACTGAATAAAATCTTTTCTTTCTCTCTCTCTCTCTCTCTCTCTCTCTCTCTCCATCTTGCTCTCCCCCTTTTCTTCTCTTTCTCTCTCTGTCTCTCTCACAATAGGGTCTCACTATATACCTCATATTGGGCCTTGAACTCACAATCATCCCACCCCAGAGTGCTGAGATTACAGATGTATGCCACCATGTCCAGCTCAAGATTTCACTCTTATACCAACATTTCACGTCCTACCTACCTATACACCTCCACACTCCCAATAAAGATAAATGTTAATATGCTAAATAAAATGCTATATATTATTACAAAATAGACAATATATTTACATAAATGTTAATAAATAAGAACTAGTGTATTATAGTTTCATGTCTACTGAGTGCAATATATATACATATATATATATTCACAAACACACACACAGATACTGCTAAAATCTCCTGCATCCGTTTGTTTTTTCTCCTGTGCTTTTCTTTCTAGAGCCCTTGAGTGCTGGCTTCTTCTGTGTGGACTGGTTGCTCCTTGGACCTCTGTCCTGTAGTGATCTGGGAATGCCCCTTTATTGACATCACTAGATATCCCTTCATTCGGTCTTGTGTTGGGTTCCCTTTTTCAATAATTGGATGTCTTTCCTTTCTTACTTTATTTCATATTTTGTTGAATTATATATTCAAGTAACATTTTAAGTTTTGAATTTTTTCATGCATGAAAATATCTTTATTCTATTCTTATCCTCGGTGGATAACTGAAAATCATTTTCACTATGAATCTTCTCACCAATGTTCCATTGTTTCTTGGTTCTAATTTTGCTGATGAGTTTATTCCATTCATACCCTTTGTGTGTGAGCTCTATTTTCTCCATTTGGAAACTTAAAGATCTTGTGAATTTTTTGCTTGTTTTAGGCAGAGTCTCACCATATAGTCTAGGCTGTCCCAGAACTTGAGATTCTCCTACCTCTACCTCCCCAGTGCTGAGTGACAGGTATTACAGGCATGAGCCACCATGCTCAGGCTCAGGTCTTTGTTTTTCTTCTCTAAGTTACTAAGATTTCATAACAGTGTGGTTTAATATTGGCTTTTTTCCTTCACCATGCCAGGCTTATCTTTTGAGACATGTTCTTCAGTTCTGAAAATTTTTGTGCTATTTTTATAATAACATAATAACATTCCTTTCTATGTTTTACCACTCATTCTTCCAATAATTCATTTAGTAAAACTTCGAAACTCCAAAATCTTTTTTTTTGTAGTATAAGCACTCTTATCATTTTATCCTTTCCTTAGTTCCCATCTTTTTTCATTATTCTTTGACCTGTCTCTTTGATTTTATTATTCAACTATTCACTTACTTTTTAATTTTTAACTATTATTTCACTTTCCAACTCTTTTTTGTCTTCTGAATGTATCTATTTTACACCATTTTCATTTTATTGCTGAAATTGGCATTATTGCTTGCTTAATTTAGACTATTTCTCAAAATCTTTTTTTAAATGTTTCCCTTATTCTCCCTAATATCTGGTTCTTATACATTCATGATTTTTTTCCTTTTAGGTACAAGACTTTCCTCAAAACTCTTGTGATCTTTGGGTATCCATTAATAGTTCACCTGAAGCATTGAGTCCAGCAGACTCTGGGGGGGGGATTGGTGGGGAGAGCCTTCACTATGATGATTATAAAGCCGTTTTCTTCCACTAGATGGACATTCAAAGTACAGCATCTAAGACTCCATTCTAAGGTGATTGTCAGTTCTCTGGGGATAAAATCTCCATTTTTCTGCCTGATGAAGCTATCTGGCTAGCTACAAGTATCTTGTAAATAAACATAAAACAGCCCCATTAACTAATCCTTAGGTTTCAGAGTTCTGCAAAGGAAATCGAGTGGTTTCTCTTTAAGATCTCTCTCTAAAATCCATGGATTTTCTGCTCATTAGCCAGTATTTCTCCATAAGATTTCCATATCTTAAAAAAAGAAAGAGAGGAACCTGTGAGATCCTTGTTGGTATATTATCTTCCCTTTTGTTCTATTGATCCTTTGGACTTACAATGGTTTAGCCCTTTATTATCATCTAATTAAATAAGTACATATGATCAATTGAGTATCCAAAAGCATCTAGAAGCTTTTAATGTGTTCAGTGTTTTTTTCAAAGGTATTCATAGTACGCAATGCACATTTTAACAGTAATGCTAAGACCTCAAGTTAAAATGGGTAGGAAGGAGGAAGAGAGAGAACATGTGTCTTACCTTAAAAGAAGTCTCGTATGATTTATGTACCATAATAAAAATTAAAATATAAAGAAAGAACACTGAATTAAAAGTGCTTAATTTGATATCTGGTTAAAGTATAATAATCCCGAATTATCCTAGCACTTTCCTGAGTGAGATGATACGCTTAACTCATATAAGACACAAGTATAAGAATGAGAAAAACTGTTATTATAGCAGCAAAGTTGCAAAAAACAGAAACTTTGAGAATATAAAATGGCATATTCATAAAATGGAGGACTATAGCGGCAATATAAGATCTAGGTCAAAAGTATAAATTTTGCTCTTCAAAAACAATGTCATGGAAATAAAAATTTGAACTACAAAGTGGGTTAAAATATTTGCAAGCACACACACACACATATATATAATAAAAGTCTTGAATAAAAATATAACATCTATTAGAATTGAATAAAATAACTATTAAAAATGAACAAAATATTCTATAGACATTTCGCTAAAGATACACAAATGACAAATAAGCACAGGTAGAGATGCCTGACATAAGTTGTCACTAGAGAAATGTAAATTAAAGCTTCAACAGTGACCACACAGACCTACTAGAATGAACAAATCACAAGACTGACAATGCTAAGTGGTGACAGGATGTGAACTAACTAAAATGTCTCATAAAGTGCTGGAAGAAATGAAAAATGGTACAGCCCCTAAGGAAAATGGTCTGGCAGTTGCTTAGAATGTTAACCTTATAATTACCAGAACACCCAACAATCCCATCCCTAAGTGCTCACCTAAGATAAGTGAAACACATATCTGTAAAAAAACTTATAAACTCCAATGTTCATAAAAACCTTTACTCTAAATAGCTAAAAACTGAAAATATCCCCAATATCCTACAACCAGTGAATGAATAGCTAAATGTATTCTGTTTATAGTGCAAAATAGAAAGAATAAACTACAAGAAACACCACGGATTAAGCTCAAAATTATCATGTGAAATGAAAGGAGTCACAGTGTAAAAGGAAAGGGTAAAGAAAGGTGAATATGGTCAGTGAAACCTGTTGAAATTGTTCTAAGAAGTGGGGAGGGGAGATGAAGGAGAACTATGGGGGTGGTTAATCTAATTAAATTATATTGTAAACACTTATGTAAATGTCACAATGTATCTCTCCTGTACAACTATTTTATGCTAATAAAAAATGGACAAAAAAGCAACATACTTTACACGTGCATTTACATGAAATTTTAGGGACCAGATTGGTGATTGAAAGGGGCTGAATGTTCAGAGAGAGTTGACACAACAGGGCCACAGGGGAAACTGGGGAGGATGGAAATTTTTCTAGCACAAGTGTGGTGGCAATTACATGTCTATGTTTATCTGTCAAAACTCATCAAACTAAGGCTAGGAATGGAGCTCAGTGGGAAAACATTTGGCCTGGGTTCATCCCCCAAAACCTCAAAAAAAAAAACTCTTCAAATTGCACACTTAAAATTGGTAAATGTCATTATACATAAATTATTCTGCAATAAAACTGATAAAAAATAAGATAGAGGACTTCTCCTACAGAAAAGTATTCACAACATGTTACATGTCTAAGTAAATTTGTCAGTGAACCGTCAATAAAGGGGTGCCTTTGTCCAGTGGTTTAAGAAAAAAAGTATTTTACATGTGGGAACTCATTTATAAAGGTATTAGGAAAACCAAAATGTCAAATAGGAAAAGTAAGCAAGCCAGAGAATAGCAACATCTGGAAGTCCCTATCACACCTCAGGCTGGGAAGAATAAAAAAACAGGAAGGAGTATTATGATGAGACCTTAGGAGCAGGGGAAACCAAAGAGCAGCTAGCAGCAAGACAAGAGCTTCTCAGGTAGTATGACACGGAGCGTGTGGCTTTTGGGAAAGATCTAAAATCACAGCTAGAAGCACTGCAGCTTTGCCAGAGAGCTATAACAACAAGGAGCCTAAGTCTCAGATAGCCAATCCAGGTGTTGTCTTAGCTGTAACTGTCAGAAGCCATTTGGCAAGGAAACCAGAGAGATAGAGTTTTCAGAGGTCAGCCTTCTAAAATACATAGTAGAGCAGGGAAAATATGATGATAGATAAACGAGAGAGAAAGAGAGAAGATGCTGCAAAGGTTTGTTCACAGCTAAAGTATGCTGCAAAAATATGGTCACAATTCAAGACCAGCCAGAGGAAAAAGTTAGTAAGACCCCATCTGAACAAACAAGACAAGTGTGGTTATCATACATGTAATCCCAGCTATGTGGAATACATAGAGGACCATGGTTCAAGGTCTTCCCAGGCAAAAAGCATAGGCCCCTGTCTGAAAAATAGCCTAAAGAAAAAAGGAATGGAGGTGTAGCCTTCATGGCAGAGCACTTGCCTAAGGCTCTGAACCCCAAGCACTGCCAAAAGTAAATAAAGTTTAAAAAAAAAACTCAATCAAATAATTTTAAAGAGCTCCTATTTTTTGATAGAATCAAAATGATTGCAGCAGAGTCTAGTGCTTTAAATTTAATTTTCTCCTAAGAATACAAAAAAGAGGAAGCTTCTGGTTTGTTGTAGACTTGACTCTAGTCTGTAAAGGCATTAGATCTTCAGTCACCCCTAGTTAATTACGTATATGCAATGTTGTTTTCAAATGTTCCAACAGAGTCTGGCACGTGCTTCTTCCTACCCCGCCAGCTGGAAGGACCCCTGCGTCCAGAGCAGGGCCAGAAAACACTGGGAGGATGAGCGCTGGAATCACGCAGCAGTTCACCCATGGCCAGCTGCCTCTCACGGCTTAACCAAAGGTGCCAGGCAAAGGCGGTCGACTGGGAGCCAACCAGACGTTGTGAAGTAAACTTGGGTGATTTTTGCATAGATTTGTGAATAATGACTTCCCAATTTCAAAATCCATAATAGTTGTTCTGACCATAAAATGCACATTAAATGAAGTCCCAGCATTTTTAATATCTCAGTGCACCAGGCAGGATGCAGTCATGAAGCAGAGCCAGTGAAGGAATCCAGTTGGTCCTCCATGTCTGTTCTTCATTATTATTCTTAAACAGTGCAGCAAAAAGCTATTTACATAGTATTTACATTGTCATGTATTATAAATGTCCTAGAGATGATTTTAAATACACAGTTGGATGTCAATAGGTTATACGCAAATACTTCAAGGAACTTGAGTATTCACAGATGTTGATATCTACAAGATAGTCCTAGAACCAATTCTTCATGGATACCAAGGGTTGATTGTATATATACAGAAGGAGAGAGAGACAGACAGACAGAATTTATTTAACAGATTGTAGAAGCTACCGAAGCATTTCAGAGATCTATAGGGAAGACAGTCAGGAAAATTAGACCCAGTGAAGGGAGAGCAGGTGTCAGCCCAGGTGCTGTTGGGAATCTCTTTCCCCCTGAACAGTTGAGTCCCTTTGAGGGCTCCTACAGAACAATCTAGCCTACCAAGGATAATCTCCATAAACTGAAGTCAATTCATTAGGAACTTTAATTGCATCTGAAAAATCCTTCCCACAGCAGCACCTGAATTAGTGTTTGTGCGAATAACTTTAAGGTGTGTGCTACAATATGGCTGCTGCCTGTCTTTTGCCCTCATGGCTCAGCCTAACTAAATGGACACATCAAAAAGCTACCACATTCAGCAGCCACATGTTACCTTATCATTGATTTTAGAATTAAGTATCTCCCAACCTCAAGATCATATGTATCTTCTTCCTGAGTGTACAATGGACGGGTCAATAAATACTAATTGAATGGATGATATTTTCTTCTACAGATGCTGTAACAGCAAAATTCATACTATATCTTCTAATTTTAAATTCATTTTATTTTTAAAACAAAGCAAAAATTGAACTTTACAGATACAGAAAGAAATAATAGCCTGAAGGATAACATTCAGATAGCCCAAAAGAGAGCTTCCAGTTTGTCCTCTTCTGCCCATTCACTTCTGTTTCATCCCTGAGCCTTTCTTTTCTTCCAGCATGCAGAACGTGCATTCTGTGGCGGCCATAGTGCCAGCTCAAGCTTCACAGTCAGCTTAATTCATTAGTAGCTTTCTTTGGCTTTGTTTTCTTCTAACATCAGGAAGTCTTTCCCTACACACAAGGGTGGACGTTCCTGTACTTATCCTTGCTCTAACTTTTTTTGGAGTGTAGTTGGTCTTGAGACAGGGTCTCACTATAATAGTTCAGACTGGACTCAACATTATTATATAGCCCAAGCTAGCTCTGAAGTCATGACCCTACTGCCTCACCCTCCCAGTGTTGGAATTATAAGCATGCCACACCATGCCCAACTTCCTTATAAAAACTTCTATGATGCTGCATTAGAATTGACTATGTGCTGCATGTCATCCTCGACTACCATTATTTCCTTATCAACAGAGGCAGTTTTGCTCACAAGACAGCCCAACAGCAAAGCACACAGTTCTTGGAACATAGAAGGAGCTCAAATTCTATTAAGTAAGACAGTGAACAAAGAATGAATTGTGCCCTGTCTTAAACTCCTGAACAACCCCAACTTGTTTAATAAGTTTCTAAGTAAACCCTCTCCTTCCAACCCTGATCCCATCAGTAATCCTAAAATAGGGAACAAAAATAAAACTCAACTGTCAGTGGATAAGTTATTGGCCAGTAATAGATCTGCTATTTCTCCAAGGATTATGTATATAGCTCAGATTTATTTTAATTTTTTAAATTAAAAAGTTCTTATCTTGATGAGCTCTGCAGAGCCAGTGTGGGGACGCTCAGTATTGATTAATGGAGGCATTTAAGCCTGGGGAAACATGGTCAGATAAATAAATTCCAGGATAGAGTCAATGAGAGCTTCATATCTCAAGAACTGAGAACACAAGCCTTGATTATGAGAGGTTTCACGCTTGTCTTCCCTGTCATACACTCAATTTTCTCTCAGGAGAGCAATTGAAAACAAAAAAAAAAAAAGGGGGGAGGGGGAAGAAAAAATAACAAGGATAAAAAAAAAAAAACAACATATAATCTATTTTCAGTCTTCTTAGTGAAAAGTGCTATCTAGAGAACTTGAGACTGATGCCAGTATAAATCCAGGAGGTGACCACAGTCAGCTCTTTTGAGACTTATCAAGTAGATGCTTTATTGGAATTTTCAAACATGATAACTCTTTACCAGTTTGTTATAAAGCTGAAACTTCCAGTTCCTAATTGATAAATAAACCATCCTAAGCTAAATGCATTCCTCTGCTCTTCAGCTGAGTTTGTGGGGTATCTCCTACTTAGAGAAGTAGTGAAAGCTGCTAAGGTCACAGGAAGAACATTTCAAGACACAGACATTTTATGAATTTCACAATTTAAGGTATCAACATTCCCCCATCTGCCAACTGCAAGGAGAAAGTTGTCCTTATTCACAGATCCCTAGAACTAAGCTCTTGTAGCTCGACTGTCACTTTCCCCCAGCACCCTCTCTCCCAGCTATAGCGCTGCTTCGATCTTGAACCTCAGTCATTGGAAGTAGACCACTGAAAGAACAATGCTAATGCTGACAGAAAGGGAAGCTTCTAATGTAATTTCCTACTTTTTTGGAAAGTTGTATAGAGACCTAAATTGGCTCTTTCACCTCCACCCATGATTATGAAGGGGCCCAGTGTAGCATGTAAATAACTCAAGAGAGTAACTACCAATTGACTTACAACTGAAGACAAGAAGTGAGTGAGTTAACAATTGCTCCATAACAATTTAACACAAACTAGCTTAAAATCAGGCCTATTTATAATCACATAGTTTCCATGGATCAGGAGTCCAGGCATGACTTGACTTGGACTTCTATTTCAGGATCTCTCAAAGGCTGCCAATGAGTTGTGAGCTGAACCTGAGGTCTCACCTCAAGGCTTGCCTGGAGAATTCCTTTCCAAACTCACATAGCTATTGGAATAACTTAGTTCCTTGTGGACTTTAAATGTCAGGGCCTCAATTATTTTCTGGTTATCAGCTAGAGGTTGCCCTCAGTTCTACATAAAAACCCCTCCATGTGACAGTGCCCAACATGGCAGCTTATGTCATTGAAACCACCAAGAGATAGTCTGCTAGCAAAACAGAAGTTATAATCTTCTGTGGCATCCTGTCATCCAGATCAGTACTTCTCATCTCAGTGGTGGATGACCCTAAAGTCTAAAGCAGCTGAGAGAGTTGTACAAAGTCACAAAACAAATGGATGACTAGAAACTAGAATTCCTAATTCCTTGAAAACTATGTCTTCCTCTGGTGCCAAAGGAAATGATTCCATTATTTAGAAGCAAGTCACAGGTCCCACTCACATTCAAGGGAGGGGATTATACAGGGCATGAACACTAGGAAGTAGGAATCAATGGGGGTCAAATTAGAGAAAGGCCCCACTCATTAGTCAATACAGAGCCTCTGGGATCTGGCAAAAGAGAAGGAAGAACAAGTAAAATTTCCAATTTGATTACTATACCTGATAAATAGATTTCCTGGAAGAGACTGGGTATAAGGGAGACATCATTAGTGTGATCTACTTATGTAAAAGAGTGTGGATATCTGCTTTTACTCCCTGGTTCGTGATGTCCAACCTACGATGCACCAAAGACTTTGGAGACATGGAAAGTTAGCCCGTTATTCAAGAGAAATAGACTCAATAGAACTTCAGACCCTTGCCAGCACTAGGAGTCTTTAATATGAAAAGTATGTAGTAAAACTGTTGAAATCTTTATGATTTTCTCTTTTACTTCTGTAGGAAGAATATTATTGCCTACTCTGTACTTGTGTTCTCTTTTTCACCTTCCCATCCTAATGCTGGAAACTATCTATAACTGTGATCATTCCTTTTCATTGAGCCATTTGTACTCTATCATCTAAGGTCCACTGCAATTAAGAATACATGTTGTAAGACATTTGACCTACAAACAATCAAGTGAAACTAGCTAGTCAATATGCAGATTGAACTGTCTCCAATAGATCCATATTCTTAGAGCCTCATCATGGCAGTCGATGAAAGATAGGGAACCCATACAGTCTTTAGTTCATCAAAGAACTTCAAATGCCATAATTTATTCTTAATTGAGCTTAACCCAAATGCTAAACACATGGTACTTAAATAATCCTACAATTGGCTTGTCAGATAATCTTCCTAAGAACTAATACAGGAATCCATTTTGAAATCTGGAAATAGAACAAAGAGAACCCTTTCAAATCACAAAGGGCCTTATTGGCTTTAATAATAATATTATTTCTTTCTCTTCTGGACACAAAAAATTCTTTCATTTTCTTACAAATCTACCTAAATCACATCTTCTCCATAAAGTCTTCACAAGCTTCCATAAATCTAAATTGTGCTATATGTCATCATGAATCATTTCTTAATTATTTCCCATAAATTTCTGATTTCCTAAAATTAATTGTAAGTTCCTTGAGAATAAGACACATAGCATCTAATTCTTCTGCAACTTCCAAAGCCCAGGCTCTGTCTTCCCAGAATGTAGGCTCCAGTCAACTGAAAATGATGGCTTGATTTTACATAAGCATTTGAGTCATGCTGAATTTATGAGAAAGGCAATTAAAAATAAAAAGACTTCCTAAAGACAGAAATGATCGATCAAGATGGATTTGTATGGATCTGTTGTTTTACACATACAACTGCCAATTGTGAAATGATGGAACGACATGGTGCGGAGATCTCAAAGAGGAAAAATAAATACTGGGAATCATTTTCTTTGGCACCTAGAAGAAGAAATAGCTGTCAAGGAATTCTGAGTTCTTGTTTCTGTTTGGCAGTTTATTCTGTGTCTTTGTACAAATATCCCTTAGCTCCTTTTGGCTGTAGGGTTATCCACCACTGAAATGAGAAGAGCTGACCTGGATGATTTCATTGTCCTATACAACTGTAAATTTCAAGCTAAGGATTCTGAAGGTCACTCAGTGTGGCACTTGAGTGGCAACTGGGGTGCTTCATGGGAACTGCGGCTCAGACCACTGATGAAAATCTTCCTTATACTTCCTGCTCTGCTCAGCTCTGCATTTCAAGTGATTGCCCACAGAGGCGATGAGACGTTCTTAATTTGCTTCCTGAGCACCCAAAGGACCATATCGAAATTATGAAAGCACTCCTTCTTTTTCAATGGCCTGGTTTTTCTTCTTCCTACCCTAAGTTTGTTTGCATATGAAGAAACTTAATATTTAAATGTGTGTGCCTCTTAGATAAATCTTAAGTACACATTGTCCTTGACTAATTTAGAAAGTGCAAATAAAAAAATGTCACAAAATAGGAAAAAGTTTAAAGGAGTAAGAAACAATACAAAATAGGAACAGAACAGAAGCATTATTTTCTACCCCAAATAGCTCCATAGCTCCCTGCTTTGAAGAATTTTCCAAAAAGATCTTCATGCTCTTCTTACTTCCCTTTTTGCCAATTGTACAGAAATGCATCTGACATTAGATGGTGTGATAACGTGTCATAATTTGACTGAGAAATTCCTGCGTCAAAATGCTCTTCAACTATCACTGGAATTGAGGACTTGAGGGAGAAAAGCCTTTACTTAGAGATAACCAAATAAGTCTAGAGAAAGCATGTGGTGTAGTCAATCCTTAAATTCGAAGTGAAACAGCAAGAAGCATTTTATTATGCCTGTTCACTTTTAAACCCCTGGAGGGAGATTAGTGACAAAGTAAATACACATCAAAAAAAATCTTTTCTATCCAGTATGCAATTGTTATAGGGGACAAATTCTTAAAGTTTTGTTACGACATAAAGCAGCTTTGAAGTTGCCTCTGGTTGGCATCGGGTAGCTCTTGGCATACAAAGCCAAGCATCAATTTCTGCTACGGACTTGAAAGAAAGTAGCATCTATCTGTTGAGGAAACAAATGTTCAATGAGAAGATGTTGACTTTGTCCGGTTGACGGCCTCAAGCTTCACCTATTTATAAAAGGGAGGCTATTTTAGAGCAAGTCATACATGAGCTAGCTGCAAGGAGCCAGGGTGGAGATAGAAAAGGATAATCTCCCTGAACATCTGTCATGATTACACATAAAATATTCCTACAAAAGCAAATGGGACCCATTTGGTACTTTGGACTGTCAAGCCTCAGCTCTGTGAGTGTTTGCTGTCATGGTACATTTCTATCAGTTTTTATGATGACTTTCACTATAGACCCAGGCAATCAAGGGTGACATAACTAACAAAATCAACAGGTCCATAGAGAAGATACATTTGACCATCGAAGTCAGAGAATGAGGCACACATTGTCATTCGCTCTTGTTCTTTTCCAAGAGGAGTCAAACAGGGAAGAAAACATGTTTGCCATTACAAAAGCTGCTGATTGACTCTGCCTTGCCTTTCTCAATTTATGGAGCCACAGGCCACTGTCGGTCTGAATCTTGTCAGCAATGAATGGCAGTGGATGAACAGCAGCACACAGTTAAGAAGAGAAGGCAGTCCTCCCACTAGCTGGTATGTGTGGTGATAACTCAACTCCAGCATGGCTCCTCCAGGCTTCCCTGCCTACTGCACAGCAAGGGTATTTTGTAATTTATTTAGATGCATATTGACCTTATTTTCTTGGCACTGTCATATAACAGTATGTTCTTTTGGAAGATTTTGGGGACTGGGGGTGGAACGCCAAGCACACTGTCTGGCTTTATCCTATCCATTGCATTCACGGGTGCAGAGCCCTTGCCACCCCATCTCTCTCTATCATAGCACCACATCTATGCTAGATCTGGCATTTTCAAGTCCTCAATTTATAGCAGAATTTTAAAACATGAGGCTATAAGAAATGAAATATTTAGATGTAATTTATCACCCTTTAGACATAAAAACCAAGTAATGATTTTGTTTTTCATAAAGTGTTTGCCGGACAGGTTTTTCAAAACAGCAAATGTTTCTGACATCAAAATAATTCTCCAGAATCAGACACTCACAGACATTTCAACTGAAATAACACTGTAGCCCTTTTCTTGGACAAGGACACCCTTGAAACAATGAGCTTTAAATGGGCATTGCCTCCACACTTGGAAAGAGACATTATTTTGAGGATGATGACAGAGTCTGCCATGGCTTTAGAGCCAGTATGTCATCCTTTTTGGAAAAAGAATGCATGGAAAATATTTAACAAACATCTTAGAAAGAGTTATTTCCAGTATGATTTTTATCTTCTATTACATTGTGTCTTGGCTTATAATCTACCGGTAGTGTTAAAATTCAATTTCTCTCACCGAGTTCTTAATTGTTCAAAATGATATTTATATTTAAACATTTATATTTGAAGTATGGCAATTATTTTAGCACATTACAAACTGTCAGGGTCTATATTTTCATAAAACCTTTGGACAAGGACACAAAAGAAACGTATCAAATTTGGCACCAAATAGGATGAATAGTTTCAATGTTATGATACCATGATAATAGAGAACCACAGAGTTCATCCATCATTTCCCTCCTAAGGTACAGGAAAAAAAAGTTGTTTTTTTTTTCTTTTATTATTCATATGTGCATACAAAGCTTGGGTCATTTCTCCCCCCTGCCCCCACCCCCTCCCTTACCACCACCCCACCCCCTCAATACCCAGCAGAAACTATTTTGCCCTTATTTCTAATTTTGTTGTAGAGAGAGTATAAGCAATAATAGGAAGGAACAAGGGTTTTTGCTGGTTGAGATAAGGATAGCTATACAGGGCATTGACTCACATTGATTTCCTGTGCGTGTGTGTTACCTTCTAGGTTAACTCTTTTTGATCTAACCTTTTCTCTAGTTCCTGGTCCCCTTTTCCTATTGGCCTCAGTTGCTTTAAGGTATCTGCTTTAGTTTCTCTGCGTTAAGGGCAACAAATGCTAGCTAATTTTTTAGGTGTCTTACCTATCCTCACCCCTCCCTTGTGTGCTCTCGCTTTTATCATGTGCTCGTAAAAAAAGTTTTAAATACACTGATCAAAATCATAATTAGTCTTCTGAATTTGGTCTTGTATTTCCCAAAATACTTGGGCGCATGGTAAAGCCTAACAGTATGTGCATGTGTGTATGTATATACACATGTATGCATGCATATATATATATATGCATTACATTTAACTCCTAATTTTAGATCATTGCCTCTGTCATCTCCCTTGTCAGTCATGAACCTAAAACTCTTATTTCATTTTTTTCATAGTTCTGTCAGAATGCAAAATTGTGTCACCTGTGTATTCAGCTGTCTGCTCACCGTCTACTTTCTCTACTGAAATGGAAGCGAGTACTGTGATGCTGGGAATCACATGTCCTCCTCATCCCTGCTGCTGCCCCAACAATGAGAAGAAAGTGGGGCACATACTAGGTACTCCAAAACACTCGAAACGTCAATCAACCATTGCATGGTTGAAATTTTAAAAGGACTTGGAGCTCGTTGACAATGGCAATCACACAGCAGCTCCTTGTACATAAACCCAGTCCTACTTAGAACCATTACCTAGTGGTCCTCAAAGTCCACCTATTGTCCACACCAAGCTAAATTCCAACTGCAGTCACACTTCTGCCAATTCCACTCCGCTGCAGTGCTCAAAAGTTTCCCAAATAACCCAACTCTGATACCCAGTGGCCTTTTCTTCTCTTCATCCTCTTTCACTCTGTCTTAGCAGATGCCATGCTTGCACATTTCTGTGTCCTCTGTCCTTTCTTACTGAATCTGCTTGTATTTTCTTGGTAGAAGGCCAGTTCTCTTCTGGTGCCTCTCATCACTGGAGTTCCTACCAATTCTCACTGCTTTATTCTGCTCTCTCTGTGTATTGCTCCCAGTCACAATTTCTTCTCCTTTAAGGTCTACAAGCTTCTCTCTAAATTTCTGCAAAACATTTTTTTTCTCATGTACTGTTGTCACCTCAAACTCACCATATGTGGAAATACCCATCAATGACATTTATTTTTATGGAAATACATCTTTTCCTCTCAACCAGAATAAAGGAATGGTACAGTATGCTTTTTTGGATCCCTGCATCAAAAAAAAGGTTTAATGCTGGACCTTTCAGGGGTTTTATAAATATCTTTGCTTGATTGATATTCAAGTATTGTGATTGTTTATGACAGAATTGTGCCCTCCCCACCCCCAAAAAAGAGAGATTGAAGTTTTAAATCCCAGGACTTCAACATGTAAACTACTTTGGAAGTAGTGTCATTACAGATCCAATTTGTTAAGATGTGGTCATACTGCAGTAGGGTGGAACTTAATCCAATATGACAGGCATCCTTAGAAGTTGAATAGAGAGACATGGGGACAAGAACACTGGCGAAGTGAAAGCAGAGGTTGTAGAGCTACATCTACAGGCTATGGAAAGCCAAGGATGATGGCAAATGTCAGATGCTAGGGGCAGCATCTATCTAGACATATTTCAAAGGGAGGCTGACTCTGTTGACACCTTGATCTTGGACTTCCAGCCTCCAGAACTATAAGGGAATCAAATTCTGTCATTTTAAGCCACCTCATTTGTGGTACTTTGTACAGAACCCTTAGAAACTAATTCAGTGAAAAGCCAAAGTTTTGAGATCAGATGAACCTGAAGTCAATCCTGACTACCATTCAATTATGTGAGCTTGAACAATTCACTTGCTTCTCTTGTGTCTCAGTGTTCTTATCTGTAAAATGAGGACATTACTTGTTTCACAGGATTCGAGGAAGGGTTACACTTATAATGTGTGCTACAAACTTCACACAGAACCTGGCAAAACATGAATTCGAACTGTTAACTTGTTTTTCCATTTGCACTCTTAAATAAGTCTTTTACTTATGATACCTACTGTATTGATTCAACAAATACATATTGAATGTCTTCTTTGGGTTAGACTCTGCTTTAGGCATTTGGGATACAGAGCAAAGACAAAAAAAATACCCTTCCTTGGAACCAACCTATGGATAGCAACTCTATTTTTTTCTTAATGAATTAATTAATTAATTAATTAAAACTATCATAATATTTTTTCCTAAACTCTGTTTCATTATAATGATAAGACAAAAAAAAAGAGTGAATCTGACTACTAAGCTACCGCATATCCATGTGATAGAATCAAAACACTTATCACAAAGCCATCATTACCTAATGCCTTGTATATCGTGGCAAAGTACAGCAGTAGCCAGGATCATCTTTCCCTTTAAGATATAAGAAGAAAGCAAAACAACTTATTGCTTTTCTTAACTGCAACTCCACATTTTCATGAGATGTGGTAAGAAAGCAATTAAATTTTGCATATGCAAAAGATATTAAGTAGTTAGCTGTCATAAATTAAAATACCTTCAAGTAAATTTCACCATTGAAAAAGTAGAAATATCACTCTCAATGTATTTTTCAATCTTAAAAAGTACACCTTTATATAGTTATGATCATTTTGTCATTTTCTAAAATGTATGTAATGGCAGGCACCAGAGTAATGGGGACAATTTTAAGTAAGTGCTATTGAAAATGTAAAGCAGCGGAAGTTAAGAAACAACAAATAGCTCTTAAGCTTTAGAATATTAAGGAAGAATGAAGAGAGGATAAACACATTCTTATCTAAAAGATAAGAAATTATTGTATAGGCATTTGATATCTATTTATCAGCAGGAAGAATGTCAGAGAATGTAAACATTTGGCTACAGTGTCTCATGAAGCATCCTGAATATAGATTCTCCCCCTCATCCCACATCATTCTGGGTGTGTCTCTAGGGTTGTGCTGTCTTGTACAATAATCTCATGCCATGTGTGATTACTGTGCACTTGAAATGTGACTAGTCCAGAGTGAGATGTGCCAAAAGTATAAAATGCATATAAACTATTGAGGACAGTATGAAAAAAAGAAATGTAATTTACATCAATTGTATCTTATATTGATTATATTCTGAAATGATAAAATTTGGTGGCATTAGTTAAAATGTAACAAAAATCGAATTTTCCTTTTTTCGTTTATTTTTTAATTATTGTTGTAGTAGGGGTACACTGTGACATTTACAAAAGTTCTCATAATATATCATAGTTGAATATGCCCCCTCCATCATTCTCCTTTATCCCTCTTACCTCCATTCCTGAAATAGTTCTAACAGGTCTCATTTTCCCTTTTATATCCATCCATACATAATATTTTCACCATATTCACCCACCTACACCCTTTCTAAATTTTTAACGTTCTAATATATCTACACAACCAGAATTCTGCATATGGCTCACATTTGTGGTTCATGTTGTGTTTCCATCAGGCAACATGATTTGTTTTGAAAGTCCCAGTTGTGGGGACTGGTAAGATTGTTGGAGGGAATATCAGGAATCAAGTGATTGACCTTCACTGCCACCTGACTGTTTGACTTGGAATAAGGAAAATCACTTAACCTATTGAAGCTATTGTTTATTTCTTGCTAGAGAAAAAAACCAAATTAATCTGTTAAATTAGATACTCTAAAAAGCTCAGCTGTCGTGCCTGGTCATGAAATAGCCTTAGGGACACAGACTATATTCATAGAGATCTTTCTTTAACCTCTGACTGGTTAATACACACATGAATTAACCAAAACTGTTGTTTGTTAGTTAAGAAACAAGACTTGGATCAGTGTAGGCAAAAACTGCATCAAAACTGGAGTATCATGGGTAGTCAATAAAAGGTATAAGAATGAAACCACAGGAAAGGCAAAACTATGGCTTAGGCTTAGCAGTAACTGTAACCAATTGTTCCAGTGTTACAGGACTTTCATTTTCTCTGATTTATGCTTTCATATATGTCAGTTTCATTGTAACTGTGGACCAGCTTCCTCTACAAAGCAAGGAAAACAGCAACACAGTTTTGCATTTTGTTACACCTGTCATCAGTAAGTAACTAAGACATGTCTTCACAAACCCTACTTACAGAAATTCTAAGAAAGAGCTATGATTGGCCCTGTTTAAGTCTGGTGCCCATGATAAAACCAATCAACACAGGCTAAGTAGATGAGATCTCTCAGACAATGGAGCTCTTATGCTAACCACAGGATTGGACAGAGTAAGTAGTAGTTCCCATAAGAAGGAAGATGATGCTCAGAGTAAAGACACAAAGTAGGCAATGTAGCAGGTATTCATCACAGTATAGGTGTGTTGATAATATTGCAAAGACATCATTACACAATGTCTCTACTTGTAAGAGGCATGTGTTGATGCTCCTAACATAAGACTAGCATAATAATAATTATCAAAATACCATGTAATATTTTCTGTGTATATACCATGCCTGGGACACTCCACTAAACACTCCTATGCTTTCTACTTAGCATGTTGACTTTGGCACTAAAAAGATAAGAATGTTTTAGAAGACTTTATATTATAGTTCTTTATAGTTTGCAGAATACTTCCATATGTATCTTCTTGTTTGCAATTCTTTGCCACCCAGAGAAGTATGTAGGAAAACATTAATCTCTTCTAATTCACATGAGAAAATGATTCAAGAACCTAAAAGACGTCTTAAGAATCAGTTTTAGTAAATCAGAACAGAAATCTAGATCTCAGAACTCTCCAATACTACTTCCTCCACTACAGAAAAAATATCTAACATAATTATGAATTAACTGACAAAGTCAGATACCTGGAGAATCTGTGAATCATACTGGCAACGGTTTCATTTCTGTCCCTTACTTCCTATTTCCCAAGCATTTTCAGGCTTAATGTCTGCATTAAAATTCCTCTCCTCAAACTCCCTCCCTTCCCTTTTTCTCTTAATAAATACATTTACCGGAATGAAACCGTCATGACGTGTAACTACTGGAAGAGTTTGCTTGCAAATAGGAAGCTACAGACCTTGTCCTAAAAGTAATGTCTGCTTCTTCTAAGTAAGAAGCAATGAACCATGACAGGGAAACCTCCCTACTCCTAATTCAAAGAAAATCTTTCCTTGATGTTCCTGCCAGAGAAGACTGGCTCTAATTGTAGCAAAGTAATGCCCAGGCTCAGTCTGGCTGGGTATACTGAGTAGGAGAGGCTGCAGAGTAAGCAGGACCTCCAACCACCCAGTAGTGCCCTTAAACAATGTCTTAGGTTGGTACATTTTTAGCAATATGGTAGACAAAATCCCATATATAATAAGTACGTCATACACACACAAACACCCACTCAGAAACACAAAGATAGGTGAACAGGAGCATAGAGCCAGGCATGGTGGTATATACCAATAGTCCCAGCTACTCAGGAGGCTGAGGTGGAAGCTAAGCACAGGAGTTCAAGACCAGACTGTGCAACACAAAGAGACCCCATCTTTAAAAAAGGTTTAAAAACATGTAGAATATGTGACTTGCATAGTTAGTTTCACAATGAAAACTGGAATTCTATAAAATGGTGTGTCTTTAACCATTTTGTGCTGCCATAACAGAATACTTGAGATCAGTAATTTATAAAGAACATAAATTTAATTCCTATAGTTTCAGAAACTGGGAAGTCTCAGATCAATAGTCTGGCATCTGGCTAGGTCCTTCTCCCTGCATCATCCTATGCTAGAAGGCAGGAAAGCAAGAGAGTACAAAGCAAGATGCATTCAAACTTTTATAGCTTCATGGACCCCACTCATGAGGGTGGAATCCTCGTGGCCAAATCACCTCTTAAAGACCTCACCTGTTTACAAGTGTGGTGACTTATATCTGTAATTCCACCTATTTGAGAAACAGAGATCAGAAAGATCATGGTTAGAGGCCAGTCCGGGCAAAAACATTAGTGAGATCCCATCTCAATCAATAAACTGAACATGGTGGTGTGCACCTATCATCCCAGCTACTTGAGAGGTATAAATAAGGGGATCATAGTCCCGATCATCCAAGGCAAAAACATAAAACCCTATTTCTAAAATGACTAAGACAAAAAAGGCTTGGGGCATGACTCAAGTGGGAGAGGGCCTGCCTAATAAGCATGAGACCCTGAGTTCAAACCCCAGTTTGAAAAAAAAAGACCTATCTCATCATACTGTACAAAGGCAATCAAATTTCAGCATGAGTTTTGGAATGGATAAACATTAAAATCATAACACAGTAGGTTAATTGATTTCATTTTTTTCTTTTTTGCACAATAATTTTTAGAGTCTTTATATAGCTGTGACGCCTCAATAGTCTAAATATTTCATTCAAGACAGAAAAAAAGAGAGGAAGAAATTGAGTATTAAAATAATTTCACTATGTTCATTTATGTTCACAGGACTAAAAGAGTGAAAATCCCACTTTAGCTTGCCGGCAAAAGAAATAAAGAAAGAAAAGAATAAAGTCTGAGAGCAAGTAATTTTTTTTTAATCCTTCTACAGAGAACATTCAGGCTGTTACTACTTTGAATCAAGCACTATTAAGTTCCTACTGTGTGCCCAGGGCTTGTATCTTGGGCTAGAATTATGTGCCTGGTATATCATTCAGTTATTAATTCAGCAAATGTTTATTAAGCATCTTATTTTTCCAGATACTGCATGCCAAGATAAAGTGAAAAGCCACATTTTCATGGAATTTACATCCAAGTGAGGAAAGTAGAAAATAAACAAATTTTAAAATAGATTTACACATTCAGCAACTGATAAGTTTTTATTGGGTATCCATCACATAGGCATGAGGAATTGCCCAAGTGTTTGACTCAGTCCCTAGTCTCTGACAGTCTGCTGGTATTGTGTGACCCAACCTCCCTCCTTCCAAACCACATGGTTAGTCCTTCTGGTGTGGTCATTCCCACACTAAATCATATTGTCATACATTCCTTTGCACACAGACAAAGATACTCCTACCAAATATGACATACAAGAGCTTAGAGATTACCTCCCAGAAGTCAGGAGCAAAGGCTAAATCTATCTTTAGTCAACGTTGGATTGTTTACTGTACAGGAGAAAAAACGGAGAAGGAAACAAAGAGTTCTTTTCAGCCGTGTGAACTTTGAGATGCCCATTTTACACTGAAGTAAAGATGTTAAGTGACAACTACATTAAACACATCCATGGTTCGAGCATGAGAAGACTGGACTGGAAATACAAGTTTTAGAGCCAACAGATTGTAGATGGCATTTAAATGCCACAAAAAGAATAAAATGAGTTACAGGAAAAGTTTAGGCACAAATGAGAAGATGAATAAAGACTGAATGTTAAGGTACAGACATGTATACAGATCAGGAAAAGAAGGAAGATCTAGCAAAGAAGAATTAAAAGAAATGGACAAAAAATGAAGAAAGTATATAAAAGTAAGGAAAATGATCCCATATTTTGGAACTATATACCTAAGTATAACAGATTAAGTAACACAATATTTGCAACTTTCAAATTATTCATCAAAATTTAAAAGATAAAATGTTTTTTAAAGTTTTAACATTAACAGACGAAGTAAGCATACATATTTATGGGGTGTAGCATGATATATGTGTGATGATCAAACCAGGATAGTTAGCATATACATTAACTCAAACATTTGTTATTTTGTGGTTAGAGCATACAAAATTCTCTCTTTTGATTACTTTGAAATATGCAATATAATATTGAAAATTCAGTCCTAAAACTCAACCACAAAAGACTCAAAGTTGATTAAAGACTTAAATGTAAACCCCGAAACAATGAAACCACTAAGAGAAAATGTGGGGAAATCTCCATGGCATTTGTATTGATAAGGATTTTTTGGATTAATATATTTTTATGAACACAAAGGCAACACAACAAATATGTTAGAAATTATTGAATATAGTTGCAAAGGATATAAGGAGTTCATTGTAGTATTCCTGCAAATTTTTTTTTTTTTTGCAGTACTGGGGCTTGAACTCAGGACCTTCACCTTGAGCCACTCCTTCAGCCCTTTTTTGTGATAGGTATTTTCAAGATAGGGTCTTGTGAACTATTTGCCTGGGTGACTTTGAACTGTGATCCTCCTGATCTCTGCCTCCTGAGTAGCTAGGATTACAGACATAAGCCACCTGCAACTTCTTATATGCTTGACATTTTTAATAATAAAATATTGGGTGTGAGAAATGAAGAGTCCAGTGGTCATGCCAAAATGTTCCTGAGAAATTCAGAAGGCGAACTGAATTGGGACTTTTGAATTTGATAAATGGAAAAGACAAAAATCCTGATTTTTATGATTTAAAGAGAGAATGACTCTGTTGCGCAATGGATAGTGCATTGGACTTCTAGTGAAGAGAGAATGAGAAAAGAGAATACCTGAGGAGATTTTCTCCAAGGAAAAGCAAAGAAATTAGGCAAGGGACCTAAAAAGGGTGGAGGAAAATGGGTTTCAGATAGAATTCAAACTTTCAAAAGGAGCTGTTGTCCAAGCTATGTTTGTAAAATTTGGGGGGAATTTTACCTGAGTGAGAAAAGAGGAAAGCAATTTCAGGCAAAAAGAACAACATATGGCACTGATGGGGAGGGGAGAGGAAAAGAGAAGGATAGTCAACAGCATCGAAATGCGTTACATCTGTGCAGATAGAGGATATAACAGTATGCACTGAAAACTGTTGAGTAATGGGGGGTGGGAGGTAAGGGGAAAGGGAGAGTAATGGAGGAGTTGAACTGACCGAAGTAAAGTACACTCACAGCTGGAGTACATCAAGAAACCCCTTTGAACATTGACTTAGGAATTGATGAGAGAAGACAGACTGCAAAAGAGGTACAATGAGTACTTCTGGAAAAAGGGAGTGTGAATGGAGGAGAGGAAGGGGAGGAAATAATGGGTGATGGGCCTCATATACACACATGAAATAGAATGATGATGTCTCTTGCAATTGCTTTAAGTGGGGAAAGGAGAGGGTTTTAGGGGGGATGGTGGGGGTGATATAACCAATGTACAATGTAAGGCTATTCAGAACTGGCACAATGAACCCCCTTGTACAATGAAAGTTTGCTAATAAAAATGGGGGAAAAAAGAAGAAAAGTAAGTAGAGGTCACATCATAAAACATTAGTTCCTCAAAGAAAGGAATGAACTTAAAAATCCCTAACTTAAAAAATCCCCAATGGCACTGGTTGAATTGAAGATGTTTAGGCTCCTCCCAGACCTACTAAATCAGAATTCTCCCAGGTGGGCCTCCAACTGACAGCTGGAAAAGGAACTCTTGCCATGAGAGAACATGTCTGGATCTTTCTCCCATCCCACCCATCATCCTGGTCCTTTCATCTTTGCCACCTCCATGGATATCCCTCTCTTGTCTTCCTCTCCCATCCCCTTGTCTGCCTCCTCACAGAACTTCAGTTTGCTTATGATTTAGTCTTATGTGACACTGACATTAACTAAGACCCATCAGCACAAGCGTTAACTACAAACTGACATCGCCAAGAGTAAGTGTCTCTGTACTCTTCAACTCCAATTACACAGAGAAAAACAGATGAGGAAAGGAGAGAAAGTAGCAATTGTCACACAAAAGGGGACATGAGCCCACTCTAGTGACTGTAGGGGCATGTCACATGTACTTAGGGGCAGGTTCTCAAGAGCAGTGATGCACAAAATGCCAGTCTCCAATGGGAAAAGAAGCTTGTGCAGAAATATAAATCCACGCATTGCCTCCTTCCTCAGTAAAGTCCATCTATATCTACAAAGTCAGCTGAACTAGAGTACTTAGTGACACAGTTAATTTGTAATCTGGCTCAAGCTCCTTATCTTCTTGAGGACTAGTACAAAAAGAATCAAAGCCTGTCACCCATGCGTAGGGCCACACTGTGAGAAACATTGCTCTAAAAAGAGATGTGAATAAGACAGGCAATTTAAATACACAAGACACAATATATAGTGATACCATCAGTCAAAAAATACCAAAAATGTTCATTTTGTAAACCCACAAGGAAAGCATTCTGAGAATAATACAAAAGCATAAGGCAGACCATATCCACAAGCATCGGGCCTTATTTTTTGAAGACAGTGAGAAATTATCATATAGTTTAATTCACCACTGAAAATAACTTAAGACTACCAGCAGGTAGGATGCTTGTTTTTATAAGGAAGAGCAAACCCTAAGAACATTGGGGGTGCTTTATATCTCACTTTTATTTCTTTTTACCAGGTGCAGTCACCACAGTGACCTGGGAGGCATAAAAGTCAGAGAACATTTTTTAAGCTCTCTTCAAGGCTGTTAGGAATATAAAATACACACCTTGAGCAAAATAAATGTATGCACCTCAAGAAGGTAATAAATCATTTGTAGCTTTATTGTTGTCAGTCACTGGTTCTTGAAGGGCAAACTGTACTTGATTTTTGACTTGTTCTTTGCTTCATTGATCAGCAACTTTTCTTAGAAGTTACAAAGTTTTCAGTGTTGACAACTCTGGGACTTTTAGGGGGGAAAGTCACATAATCTTTTAAAAATAGTATATCATGGACATAGAATGTGCAATTAAATTCTGCAGATCTTGACTGAACACTTAAGTGTGTGCACAGACCGTTTCCTCTGGAATGTGGAAGGAAAATAAAATGACATCAAAGAGTACATGTTGTCCCTTAGGGGAGAGCAATGTATATACACATAAGGGGAAATTAAAGTAGACTGCAATTAGTGCTATAATCGGGTAAGAAAAGGGAACGAACGATTCATTCTGACTCTGAGAATATTGGAAGATTTCACAGCAGTATTGGTCGTTGAAGGGTAAGTAATATTTCAAAAGCCAAAGTAAGAGCAAAACAAAGAATATCCCAGACAGAGGTAATTGAACTCAATCTTGAAAGTAACCTAGGACTTTTCATCATCCCATGAATGCATTTGCATTTGTGAGTCTGAACACTCTTATTCACACAGCTCGTGCTGGTGACAGACTAGTGTTAGTAGATAACTTGAAGTCACCTGAATGGACAAATGCATTCATGGGATGATGAAAAGTCCTAGGTTACTACTCCAGAGGTTGTATAAAAGAGTGGTGGGTTCTGAGGATGAGACATAGATAGAGTACCTTATTAACAGCTCTGAATGTTGTGCTGAGAAATTCAAAGCAAGGAAGAATCACAGCACTGTAAGCAGCCTTTGCGGTAGGCTGTGATATTGTTTGAAATGATTCATTCCCTTCTCCTCCTATAGCAATTTCCCCCGTGCCATTGCTGTTGGCCTGTTGTGTCAGCTGCTTCAGCTAATGGAGTAGAATATGAGCAGACATGCCCTCTATTACCTAGAAGTGGAAACTTCCAGAGGCATTGAAGATTTCTGCACTGTTTGCTCCCGTATGTCTGCCTGGAGAGGTCTGCTCCTTTAGCCTGACTCAGAACTCAAAGAATCAGGTGGAATAGACCCCAACCTGTCCAACCACAGACTGAACAAGAGTCAGAGTAGTTGTCTTTCAGTCATCAACATACGAAAATAAAGCAAAACTAAACAAAAAGAGAAACAAGTATCACCTATTGGAATCCACTCAGGTTTCAAGATTTTTCTCTTACATAATATAATGTAGTAAAACTGAGACTCAAAATTCTGACATTTTTTAATTAAAATTTAATTTCCTATAAATATAATCCCCCATAGATAATCACACATAACATTCTGGCATTTGCCTTTTACACATGTACATTCATTTTAAATTGAACTCTGATTAAAATTTTCATGCATTAAGAATTCTTTGGGCCAGGCATATGTGGCCCATGTCTGCACTAGCTACTCAGGAAATAGAAGTAGGAGGCTCCCATTCCAAGGCAGCCCAGGCAAAAGCGTGAGACCCTGCCTGAAAACCAAAGTACAGGCAGAAGGATTTAGTGGCATGGCTGAAGTGGTAGAGCGTTCCACTCCCAGTGAACCCTTCACAGCTGCCAGAGCATGCTGTCCTTCTTGTGCCACCCTGCCTTGCATACACCAAATTCCAAATCTGCATTTCCCAAGCACTTTTTACCTGTTTAATTTTCACCAATTTAAAAAACCCAAAACACACATCACCTCCTCTAAAAAGGTCCTCAAGAAAGACCTCTGCAGGCAAGGTCAGGTTAGGAGCACTCAGACGGGCTGGCATTTTGTCCAGTACATAGCATTATAACACACATTCTCTGCTAAGGCAGAGAGTCACCTCCAGGAGCAAAAAAAAATGGTTTTTCATAGGGGAAGAAAAAAAGGTCTCAACTAAAACACAGATATACATACAGAACATAAGCAAACAGACAGACATAATATCTATCAGTAGTATTGAACAGTCATGGGACAGGGACACTTAGGTAAAAACAGTCTGCAAAGTTTCCTTAAGGAACAATAATAAAAAAGTTTGTCATAGATCTGTAACATTTATTATATACAATATAATTATCTTTAATTTTTTTTCTATTTCTATCAACCCCTGTAAATTATGACTTCTTAAGGGCAAATACTCTGTTGCTCTTTTAAGAATCTCTACTATCTATATTACCATATTCCTATACTAAGTATAAAATAAATGTTTGGGGCTAGAGGCATGGCTCAAGTGTTAGAGCATCTGCTTAGCAAGCATAAAGCCCTGAGTTCAAACCCTAGTACAGCCCATACCAAAAAAGAATAAACTAAATGTGTGTTGAACAAATAAGAAAAAATTGAAGAAATAGCATGAGTTAGTTTAGACAAGAAGGATAAAGGCCTCTAAGAGTCAACCTAAGGGACAGTCAGTGGAAGAGACTCAGCATCAGCAGCCAGCAAAAAAGTAGATGGAGCATCAGATCAGCAGTCCATGAAAGGATAATATTTCTCCAGAAAATGGGACTATGAGGGTATTTCAGAAAGTTCTGTTAAGGATAACAGTAAATTATGCCAATGTTCTAGTATTAAATAGCAAATTTTCCTTCATTAAAAAATAAAAGATGATGTTGGATCAATTGACCATTCATATGGGAAAAAAAGCATGAAGTTTGATCATACCTTGCCATGTACATAAATATCAATCCCAGTGAATCACTGATCTAAAGAGGAAAAGTAAAACAATGAAGTTTTGGAAAACAGGCTTAAGGAAATGTCTCGTGACCTTGAAGTACAAAGATTTCTTAAATAGGACACAAAGAGTACTAAAGAAAAAGATCATGAAATTGGAGTATGTTAAAATAAAAGATGCCTTATGAATAAAAGACACCATCAACACAAGGGGAGAAAGTGAGTCATGGAGAGGAAAAAGACTCATACGGTCTCCATATCCAACCAAGAGTACATACTTGTGATATGTGAAAAAAGCTTACATACTCATAGAAAAATTGAAAAAACACTGAACTGAGCCTTTGGCCAATTACACTCAATTTCCTGCTCCAGTGCAGGTTGCACTGGTTTGTTCCCTTTGTGAAAATTAATTGAACTGAATTCTTATGGTTGTGCATATACACACTTGTACTGTGGCATAACACACATGATATACATTCATATGGTGTAACATACATGTTACACTATAATGTAGATGGGTAGAGATTGACGGATGGATAGATAAATGATAGATGATGACAGATACATACATACATGCGTACATACATACATTCACACACAGAGATACAAAGATTCCACAATGTAAAATACATGTTAAAACAATAGCACCCAAATTCTTAGGTTTACCTGTAAAGTCTTCCTCAAGAGCTACTCAATTAAGGCAGGCATGACCATTTGAAACTATCAGTAGAAATTTTCTTCATGAAGTTCTTTAGCACACAGCACACTCAACCACAAACAAAAATTTCTGCAAAACTTCATCACTAGCACCATAATATTGGTAGTCAGAAATTTTGATATCCAGATGATTTCAATGAATATAATTTTTGGATATACATCAGACTTAAAAATCTTATTATATTATGACTAAGACTAACCCTGAACAGTCCTCTAGTCAGATATTAACAAATATAAAAGATGAATTTCCTTTCCATTTGCCTCATTCTTCCATTAAGTACCATAGAAATCAAATTTCAATCAATACAACAGATCTTTTCAAATTAAATTAGAGAACCAAATAAAAGATGTTCTGAATGAATGGAGCTTTTGGTTTATTTTACATTTTTGTGATAAATTCTATTGAAATGCAATTTCTTTGCCAATTAAATTATATTACTAGTTGTTGCTAGTTATTATTCCTTTTCCTCAAAAAAAACTAAAATTCAAAGGGACATTTTAAGATTTCATGACTTAGCAGTTAAAAAGTAAAATCTTTTTTCCTAAAATAAAATACTTTAATATATTGATGCTTTTATCAATTAATTCTTATTCTGTTTCATTCATTAAATGATGGTTTCCTCAAATCTCTAGAGATATAATGTAATAGCCATAGATGATTCATTTATCCAAATCATGTTTATTCAGTACCCCAGTCTGTGCCACCCTGTTCTCAAAGTTGGGGACTTGGAAGTAAACAGAGATCAGATCCATTTTTAAGACCTTTTACAGGACAGAGGCAGTCAAGAAACATGGAAAGAAGAGAGCCTGCCATGTGAGAATGGGCTTGAGAGCAGCTGATTCAGATGGGGTAGGCAAAGAAGGTCTGATGACCTGAGATCTGAATCATCAAGGGACTGCACTGGTGATCTACAGCTGCTGCCACCAAGTCTCACAAACCCGGTGACTTAAACAGCAGACCCTAATTGTCTCACAGTTAAGCTAGCAATGTGAAATTGAGGTCTTGGCAGGTTTGGTTTCCCCAGAGGGCTGTGAGGGAGAATCTGCTCCAGTCCTGTTCATAAAAGCATCACTCCATCTCTGTCTTCAGGGCCACATGGTGTGTCATGGATCTGTCTCTGTGCCCAAGTTTTCCCTGGAGACACCTTGATATCAGATTTCTACTTCCAGGACTGAGGGTAAATTTATGTTGGCTATGGCTTTCACCCAGTTCGTGCACTTTGCTATAGCAACCCTAGCAGATGAACAGGTGGACAAAGAACGCTTTCTAATAATTTATCTGCTACCTAACTAAGGGATCACCAATAAAAACTTTAAATATAATCCCAGAAATGTCTAAAAGTCACTATCTAAAAATGTTTTTTATTGGAAAAGAATAAAAATTTCTCAAAGAAATCACCTCTATATTTTGTTTTTTTCAAATCAATGAATATGTGTCATTAAGTTAGCAGACACACATCTACTTTCCTTTCAATTTTCATTCACATATTTTGATATCCATGTAGAACCATTTTAATTGCATATTTTATGATTGAATGTATTAGTGGAATCATTATAGTCCATGTATTTGTGAATAAATATTTGGTTATTGAAAAATATAGCTGTGATTTATTCAAGGATTTTTAATACCAACTTGGCATATTCCATTGACCAAATAAAAGTTATGGGCAACTTTTAATTCCTTATTTCCAAATTGTGGTTAAAAAAGTCACTACTATCTGTCAAGGCCAAAGTCAAATTACCTTCTTCATCTCTCTAACCCCAGTTTTCTCAGCAGAAGGTTGGTAGAGATTATTGAATTTAAAGTTTCTTACCTGCTGTTTACATGGAGATGATCTCAGCCTCAATGTAAGGTGGAAATGTGGCCACCCTTTAGACTATAATCAGGAGATCCTCTTTCTAATCCATAAAGAACAAAGTGATTGCTCTTTGTAGCAAGCTACAAGATGCCCTGAATCAGTCAAGGTGGCGATTTCCCTGAGAAATTGTCCCCTTGGGCTCTCCAAAGGCCAGGTGAAAGACTGACAACAGCAAAAAAATGCTACACAGAGTTTCTCTCTTAAACTGCTGGATCAATATATCTGTCATCTAACTTATTCTAAAACATGAAAGCTCATAAATCTTATAGGTGTCATAATTACCCTCTAACATTTTTCCACTGCCCTAAAGTGGCCACCATTTAATTACCTTTAGCTCAGAGTCAGTATCTGTGAATGGTAGGAGTAGGTTTCTCTCATTTCTCTCTTAATTCCTGCCTAAAATCCTTTTGTCTTTTCCTGCTCTCTGTGACAATGACAGTACACTGCTCTGAGATGAACAGTAGAAGATGGTGCAACAAATTAATACAAATGAAGTTATTGCTGAGTGATTCCATCTGCTTTAGAAATAAAGCTCGGACAACAGTGTGGCCAAGACCCAGATAATTAGGCCTGATTCCAAATGAAGGCACACAGGTAACTTACAGCTTCATTAACTCTCTTCAAGAAGGCAGGCATCCAAAAACTAACCTTAATAGAGGCAGCATATGATCCATTGACAATCTGCTTGATATTAAAAAATGAACTTTGTTTTTGCAACGTTGCATGAACAGTAGGCAAATAGCATATGTGACTCAAACTACCATGGACCAAGGCATGTTCTAGCATCCTGAATGCCAGTGTGGAAAATTTGGAAAACAAAGTTCTTCGTTTTTGTTTACAGAATGTAATTTAAAAAGCATGGATAATCTAGCAACTAAGAAAGGCACATAAGGTGTTGCAAGTGTCTTTTCTCTGTAATCAACAGGAAGATTATTAGATAATAACAAATGTTATTCATCTTCATAATGGCTAAATGACAGCCTGTTTAAAAATAACAAATGACTACTTCTCATCGACTATTACAGGGTAAATATGACCTTCACATTTTTTTAAAAACAAGTCCTCTTTTCAAAGACTTCAGGAGTCCTTTAATTGATAACGATGAGATATTTCATCTCTAGGAAGGGACAACCAACCTCTTAAAATACTGTTTAAGTAGAGATAATTTTCTTCAGCCCCCTGAGCTAGAAAAGACCCTGAAGGTCCCTCACTAAGTGTTTTTCTTCATGAACAAGATATGAGTGAATCACAAATGTAATTAGTTAACCATCAATACAAACTATAAAAATATTTCCTTTGACCTTCCTGATTTTTTTTCCGTAGATCAGTGACTTTCCAATCACAGGAAAAATAAAATAAAATAAGTTGAAGATTTTTTTTTTAAGGTTTTACTGGAATCCACTTACAGATCTTTAACTTTTGCTGGCTGTCAAGGTGTCCCACTGACTTTCCTTTCTCCACATCAGTAATAACCCTTTGCAGCTAAAAGTGAAAGGCGTCATGCCTTAGTAAGTACTATTATGCCACCCTGAGTGGTAAAGAACCTGTTTACACTTTTTTTTTGGTGAGACTGGGATTTGAACTCAGGGCTTCATGCTTGCAAAGCATGCCCGCTAACCTCATGAACCACAGCTCCAGTCCATTTTGCAGTAGTTATTTTGGAGATGGGGGTGGGGTCTCATGAACTTTTGCCCAGGCTGGACTTGAACTATGATTCTCCTAGTCTCAGCTTCCCAAGTAGTTAGGATTACAGGCATGATCCACCAGTATCTGACAATGTTCACATTTTGCGGTGGGGGGGGGGGAGGGTCATCTATCTATCTATCATGATTTTTAGTACATTACAGTATTATTAACTACATGCACAATTTTTTAATTTTTTTTTCTTTAATGAGACAGAATCTTGCTATGTTGCCCAGGCTGGCTTTGGACTCCTGGGTTCAAGCAATCCTCTTGCCTCAGTCTCCTCGGTAATTGGAACTTGAGTAGATTTTGAAGTTAAAATAAGCACTGCCTATCTCTCATTACTGTAGACATCAGTGCTTCAAATGACACTATGACTTCCAAGCAGTGCTGACAATCGTAGCAAGCATGACACCCAAATGCCTCCCACAGTACTTCTGCTTTTCATCTTTCCACATCTCCCAACCAGCTTTTTCAGCAACTATCATGATGACTTACTTGTATGTGACATAGCCTTTGTCACAGAGATCAAAGAGACAGGGGAACCCCTCAGGACAGCCTGAGATGATATGCTTCACTGACATGTCATGAAGCAAGCAGAGCAGCTCCTACCACTGCTGACATTGTCTCAATAACATGAGGCAAACATGCCTGTAAACTCCCCACAATATTTGGGGTCTGACTCATTTGCCAGGGCCCTAAATCTGGTGATCAGAATAGTGACCCTCCAAAACATGTGCAAATCCCTGAAACCTATGCATGTGTCATCATGATATTTAAGACTTTGTAGATGCGATTGCATGAAGAATCCTGAAATGGATTCTTCTCCAGTGGGTCTCACCTATTATCTTAGCTACTTGGCAGACTGAGATTGGGAGGATCATGGTTCCAGGCCAACCCCAGGAAAAAAGATGATGAGACACCATCTCAATAGAAAAAAGCTGAGTATGGAGTCATGTACCTCTCATTTCAGCTTTGGCAGGAAGAATAAAATAGGGGGATCACAGTCCAGGACAGACTGGGCCACAAGCAAGACCCTCTATCAAAAATAATCAAACCAAAAAAGGCTGAGGGCATGGCTCAAGTGGTAGAGCATACATGAAACACTGAGTTCTAACCCCAGTACCACCAAAAATCAAAAGAATCCTGAGTCTGGAGGAGATGGACCAATGTGTGTTGAAAGTAAAAGGGACCACAGCCTAGTGATGTGGGCAGACTCTAGAATCTGGAAAAGGCAAGGAAAAAGATTCTCCCTGAAGCCTGTAGAAGGAACACAACCCAATGACACCTTGGTTTTGAGCCCATAGAAACTTTAATTTTATACTTCTGACCTCCAGAAATGGAGGATAATAACTTTGTGTCAGTTTAAGCCATGAAGTTTGTGATTATCTTTTGCAACAGCTATAGGAAGCTAATGTACCTATAGGAGCCTTTGGATTCAGACCTAGCCAGTGGCTGGTGCTTCTTTCCGGCAGCAAAGAGCATCACCATATACATAGCAAAGGCAATGGTGGAATTCCAGGGAAGATTGTTTCTTCAGCCAAAAATTAAGCTAATTCCTTCTTTCCTATCTCAGGCATGTATTTTCAAGTATCCATTTGGATACTCTGTGATGATTAATAGTGATTGTCAGCCTGACTGGGTTGGGAAGTGCCTAGGAGATTAGTAAAGCACACTTTGCAAGGTGTCAGTGAGGGAGATTCCAGAGAATTAACTGAGAAGAACTGCTCTGAATGTGGTTGACACTATCCAAAAGGCTGGGGGCCTGGATGGAATAAAAAGAGAAAAAGGGGAAAGCCAAGAGTGTAGGCATTCTCTCTCTCTCTCTCTTTCTCTCTCTCTCTCTCTCTCTCTCTCTCTCTCTCTCTCTCTCTCTCTCTCTCTCTCTCTCTTTCCCCTTCCTGCTCACCATGATGCAAGTTGCTGTGCTCCACCCCATCCTAATGGTCTGAAACCAGGAGCCAAAATCTGTCCTCCTTTGAGTTATTTATATCAGGTATTTTGTTACACAATGAAAAGTCTGACTAACATGGATACCAGAGAAGTAAGATCATTGCTGTGATTACCTAACAATATCATTCAGAAACTTTTGGGAAACTTTTGGTTTGTGGGAAGAATTTATGGGAAGTTTGGAAATGTGACCTAGAGAAACTCTACAGTGCTAAGGCAGAGCTTAATGGGCACCTTGGGTGGGAGTTCAGAAGACCAGAATGATGACAGAAATACAGACAGTGAAGAATGTGTTCAAAAGGTTTCAGGTGGGAACAAGGACTCTATTAAGAACTGGACCAGAGGCCATTCACATTACATTGTGGCAAAGAGTCTGGCTACATTTTTCAGTCCTTGAGACTTTGGGTGAGGCTAAATTTAATAGTGGGCTAATTAATCTGGTGGAGGACATTTCAAAGCAGCCAAGATATCAGACTGTAGCATGGTTATTGCTGACTGGTTTTAGCTGCATTTACAATGAGAATTGCAAGCAAAGAGCAGAGTAGACAAGTTTGGAAAACTTAAAGTTTTCCCAGAAAGACAAGTATATAAACTTGGAGCCAAGAAAGGAATGACTGCAGAAGAGTAAGGACCACTAAAAAGAAGTATAAGCCAGCCAGATCAGCACTTGCTTGTAATTCCAGCACTTGGAAGGCTGACTCAAGAGGATCTTGAGTTAGAGGCCAGCCTGAGCTACATAGGAGACACTATCACAAAAAAACAAAAGGGAAAAAGAGCCAAGTATTTTGCATCAGGACCAAAGGAAAGATGCCTTGAAGGTATCTTAGGATTTGGTCAGTCCTCACCCATTGAAGGATTAAGGATGTTAATGGTTGTAACTCATTTGAAAGACTGCTTAGAGAAGAGAACTCCCCAAAACTCTGCTCACACAGGACCACCAAGGGAAGTGCTTCCCTGCCCTGATCTAACCAGGCACACAGGAGCTGTTACAGCCATAGTCCACAGGAGCTCAGCAACTACCCCTACTAGCTTAAGCTAGAAGTAGACCTTGGCATTATTAGGAGATGCTAGTTTTATAGGTATGCAGAATGCCAGAGTTATGGGGTCATGGGAGCTTCCACCTAGATTTCAAAAGAAAGCTTGGGATATGGGCCAATATGTAGCAAGGCAGATTCCCTGCAGAAATCCCTAAGAGGGAAATGTGTGAAGCTGTGACATGAGGCAAAGATGCAAAGGAGAACCCAGGAAGTTAGAGATGCCAGGAATATGGGTCATCTGCCAAAGAAAGCTACAGGTAACAAAAGCCAACCTAAGAGACAGACCATGTGGGCTGCAAATCACAGGGCCATAGGGCAAAGCTACACAAATCCTCTGGAGCTCACATCACACTACCATGTAGCCCAAATGCCAGACATGGAGTTACAAGAGTCAACATTTTCCCTGCCATGTTTCTTTCCATCTTATTTTCATTCCAATCCACCTTTCTATACCCCCTGTGTTGTTGCATATTGGGAACATGTAACTTGTGATTTTATAGGGGTTCACAGATAAGAGTGTGCCTTGAGTTTTAGAGGAGACTTTGGGCTTACACTTGGGAGCAGTACTGGAAGTGTTGAGATTTTAGAAAAGGAATTGGTAAGCTTTCAGTTGTATTCAGGATAGTTAGGAAAAAACCACATTAGATGAAATTTGCCTTTATTTGGATATTAAACATGGTTGAAGAAAATGTGCTTGGGTGTCAAGTTGACAAAGGATGGACTTGAGATGATTAATCTTCATTGCCAACCTGCTTGGTTTGAGAGACACCTAGGATATGGTAAAGCATATTCTACATGGGTGTATATGTGAAAGTGCTTCCAGAGACAATCAGATCATGAGGGTTATATCTTATTCAATTGTTTAATCCACTGAAGGACTGCAAATCTGAACAGACCGTTGGGAGATGGTGGAACTGTGAAAGGTGGGTCCTTGCTTGAGGTAAGAGGTTACCAGGGGTGTGTCCTTGAAGGATATGTCTTGTGCTGGCCCCTTCCTATCTTTGCTCTGCTTTCTGGTTGCCATGAGTTGATTAGTTCTACACCTCCACACCCTACCTCCATGGTTACCACTGGCCCAAAAACATGGAACCAGCCCACCATGGACTGAACCTGTGAACCAAAATAACTTGCTCTCGCAAGTTGTTTTCTCAAGTATTTGGTTAGTGTTAGTAGACTAGCACAAGACCCTTAAACATTTATTATAAGAAACAATTAAATGTTCTCTTCAAACATAGGCAAGGGATTTTATGTTTTAAGCCTGAATTTTCTCTTCTATAAACTGACAGGGTCAACTAAATGTTCTCCAAATTTATTCCTCGCTCTGAGATCTTAAGTCGTAGCCTACAACAGAGTCTTCACCTAGTTTCCTTAGGAGGTCAGCATTCCTTTCTGCTTTATTTGCCAGAAATCCTGATTATTTCACCTTGGGCCCCCTTTCCTCCAAAGGGAAATTTTAGCTGCAAATCAGCAAGGATTATTTATCATTGACCTGCCTTTTTTCAGGGACCAAGTACACACATTGATTTTGTAACATGGTTATCAAATTATCTTCACAAATCAGCTAATAGCCAAACAAACAACGTTTCAAACAAAAGTAAAAGATGTCTTTGGTCTTCAAAGGAAGTAATGGGCCTGTATTTCCAAAAAATTATGTGATGTAGACCAACTGCTGCAACTCAAAGCATCTTCAAAAGTCCTTGTTCTGAATTCTTAGAATGAATTGAGAGATTGCCATCCTGAAGTCTGTGACTTTTCTAAATGAATTTATCTAAAGGAGCATGCCTGCAGGGAGATAGGGAAGGTGTCGCTTTCTCGTGCAGCTTTAGGCACGTAGTTTAAGTTAACGAGACATGGCAAGAGCAGGTGGGTAATTCAATGTTCATACACTGTAATGGGCCAAAGGCTAATTACTATTCACTGTAAAATGAACATAAAAGTAGTAATTATGCCTTCATCCTAGTGGATGTGATGTATTAAAAGCTATCAGCTTCACCTTCTGTAATAACAGCTTTTGTCTGTTTGTACCAGAATGTACAAAAATAAAATGGATATGGAAAGGATATGTATAAAATGGATATGTATAAAGCTCTGTGACTTTATACAATACACACAGGATTCTTATGGCCCCCTCTGCGCTCAAGACACAAAGGACAATGATGTGCCGAGGCTTAGAAACATCGTAAGTACACACCACGCTCTTCTTCCCTGGCTGTGAAATGCTACCAAATTTACTATTCACATGAGGATTTTTCTCTTGCCAACTCCTCGTGTCACCTATGAGCCACACGTAAATGTAGAGTTCACAAGGTGAAAGTTTCAACCCCGAGTTCAAGTTGTAAGGTTTGAGTAGTGTCAACTGGCTGAGCTGGGAATTCATCCTCTTCATCTTTGCCAAAGGCATCCAATAAACAGCATCAGTCAACCTTGCTCTATAACTAATGAAAACTTGTGAAAAATGCACATGAAAGATAGGAAAAGGAAAGATAATAAGTGGGGCTCAAGAATGCCAGTATTATAGAATAATTCAGGTTTGAAACTGACTTAAGAGTTCTAACAGAAAACCATGACCTTCCAGACAGAGGAGAAAGAAAGCTGAATGTGAATTGCAGGGAATTCTTATTTCCAACTCAGAGAAATGAAAATAACATTACTTTCTCTGCCAATATCCTACCACTTGAAGACGTAAGATACGGCTGTTTAGTGAGTTTCTAATCTTATATAAAAGGACCAATCCAAGTAGCCCAGACACTCCTTTACTCGTGTCTGTCTCAGCTTGTCCTATGAGAAGCCTGCTTTCCCCCAGGTCTGTCATTGGTTTATACATAATCTCTTTTGTTTCCTAGCACCACTGAGAAGAACCAGCTATCTCCAGTTTGACCTCAGGCTTGGGCAGCCCTGGAAGGAAAAGTCTGACAGTTTCAGGATTTTTCCATGGGCCCAAGTGTCAAGTATTTAACAGGTGTCAGAGAACTCATGTGAAAATACCAACTTTTTCATGATTCAGAAAATGTAATATATTACAGTGACAAACAATTGTGAACTTGTGTACACAGTCAATGTGACACTTTTCATTTACTCAAGCTGGAATTATTCAAACAAGATAAAGATATTCTTTCAGGGAAAAAGTATTATATTTGGTGTCAAAAAAATTGTCAGCCTACATGAAAGTAAAAGGGGAATATGACAGGAGGGTGGAATCAGAGGAAGGGAAGAGGGGGATAAAAAGGGTACCAAGAGGTAAAGAAGTTGAAGTATACTACATGTGTATGTATGAAGATAGTACAAAGAAACCCACCAAACACTGTTTGAAAAGGTGGGAGGGGCTGAGACAGGGCTAAAGGACCATAATGAGGGGTGAACTTGTTCAGAGCACACTGTACACATATATAAAATTTTCACAATGTAACTCCCTTGTACTATTAATGATAAAATTTTTAAGAAATAAGATATTAGCCTCATGTGGGGATTTGACGGAGATTATTTGTTTAACCTGTTTGTTTGCTTGTATTTGTTGTCTGTAGGTTTGTTTTGGTTTTGTTTTTTGATGGTACTGGGGTTTGAACCAGTGCCTCGCACTTGCTAGGCAGAAGTTCTACCACTCGAGCCACTTCCCCTCTCCCCCAGTCTTGACCCAGATTACTTGCATTTTGCTTTCATCTGAATTTCTCAGAGGCTCTACTTTGACTTCCAAACTTTAAAAATCCAACTGAAATTTACTGGAGGAGATGCAGTGTAACATGCTTCACTCTCAAAAGATTTCAGGGATTTCAGGATACAACCTTAGAGCCTTGTTTTGATTTAAATGTCACTTCTAGAGATAGCCTCAGTGTAGCACTAAATAAGTTTTAATTAATGTCAATGATATCTTGAGTCTGCCATCTTAAATCTGCCCACCAGGCCTCCTTGCCAGGAGGTAACCCAAATCACTATACACTTAGAGACCCAATCCATGCTCAGAATGGATAAAGTTCATTCATTCAGAGATACACCTGAACTCCACTGTTCTCATCTGACACATGCCAGACACGATGAGAGAGATTGGATACATCTTCAGGACAAATGATACCTCCTTCCATTCTTTAAGCAATGATTTCCTTCATCAAGATAAAGCTGAAGACAACCCAGTTTCCACTGGCTTCTGCCCTGGTGTAAATATGTCCTGTGTTTTTTCTTTAATCTCGCTGCTTTAAAATCTGTCTGAAATTTGGCTTTACTGCATTTGTGTTCCCATCACTCTTAGCTTACATCCTGATTTTCTGTACCCTTGTCTGCTGAAGGAGATTACTAAGGTTACTGATGTGTTTTTAATGTAAATAGTCTCCCTTTGTCATGAAAAAAGAAAATTACAAAGATGTCAAGTAATATTGAATGTAAATAAACCTTTCTCACCTCAGCTAATGCTGAATTTCCCCAGATTAGTAAATAAACTGATATCAGAGTAGGATTAATGTCAACGATCCACTGAAGGCTGCTAGTCTAAGGCAAGACAATAAAGCACAGACTACGAAACGCTAATGACTCTTCTGTGTGTTGGTGCTGCTTACCTTCCACAGAGATTCACAGGTCTAAATTCTGCCTTGCTGGTACTTGCACAGCTGTGGAACCATTACAACACAAACACTGGTAGTTTTAAAAGAAGAAAAAGAAAAAAAAAACCTCTGTGGTGACTGGGGAGATGACCCAGGTGTTAGCAGTAATGTTGTGACTCATATTTTCAGTTTATTCCCAGAAGTTAAAGGCATTGAAGGGTGTATATACCATTCATTCTGAGCAAACCGCCAGGTTGGCCTCTTGACTAAAAGCTAGTAAGAGACAGACAGTCATATAAAAACACTCAGGAGAGTCACAAGAAACGGCAAGGGGAAATATGCTCCAAACGAGAGGTCAGCAACGTGTCACCCACTATTGTGTGTGTCCTGTAAAACCAAGATATTTACTACATGGGCCCTGCTGGGCCATGTTCTAAACCTTCCAGCACCATTGTGGAAGCCAGTTTATGGATGACCTCGAGTACTACACAAGGCTGCAGAGAACATTCTGCAGAATTTGCCCAAGTCTACAGACTACATGTGTACATGATGCACCTAGTGAGGAACCCCGAGCCAGCAAGGGAGGTGGGGGGTGTGGAAAAGGACGCAGGACAGGGTAGAAAAAGAAAAGCGAATGGATTTCAGCCCCAGCCTTGGCTTGATTCTGCAGCAAGTTCAGGATTGCAAAACTACGCTTCAGAATGGGTCCCATCTTCAGGCAAAGGAGACTGGGTTCTTCGCTCCTGCACCAATTTCTGGTTGGGGCAAAGGGGGGATGGGTAGGAACTCCTAGGTGCATTCTGCTCCCACTAAAACAATGGCAGGGGTCTGAAGACCAATGAGGGGTGACTCATTGGCAGTAAAGCACGTAGAAGCTGGACACAGGGGTCTACAGAATGTTAACGGTTCACTGAGGGCTCTGAGTGGAGCACAGAGGATACCGGCCGTGCATACACAAGAAATTACATGGTATGGCAGAGGGATTCAGTGCTGAGGGGCAAAAGATAAGCTCCATTAATAACCTTATCAAGCTAGTGTAGATGCCTCTGCTCCACCTCAACACAATGAAACACCCCAATCCCTGGCATGAAGCCAAGCAGAGTACTGTCACAATGTCCTAAAACCTTTGGTGTATATTGTTTTATTTAGTTCTCGTACATCCCTAAAAAGTTGTATCATCTTCCCTTTTTTTAGGGATGGAGAACATAGAACTCAGAGGAATTATTTTTGACCCAAAAGTCAAAGGGACAAATAGCCCAGTGAAACTCAGAGAGGAGGCAGGAGAGAAGAATTGTGGGCCCCAGTCTGTCTTCCTCTAAAGCCCTCAAACTATAACTCAAACTGTAGAGTAGGAACATAACAAAAACAAACCTCAACAAATGAGCACCTTTATGACATAGTACACCTGAAAGTCCCAGAGAGTGAGAGCAAGGGGTGGGGGAAGCTGGGCTAACCCTGTCATTCAAGAGGGTACCAGGGCAAACTATTTCTTTTTTTATGAAAAAGGTTTATTTCTGAAATAATTTAGTTGTCAGCTTACAGATTTATAACCAAACTCAGACAGAGATTGAGAGAGAAAGAGAGAGAGAGAGAGAGACTGAAAGAGAGAGAGGAAGGGTTATGTGTTTTAGAACCAGGACTGTCAAGTTCATCTAAGTTACCTGGAGAATGCATTGAAGTGCTTCTTCCTAGCCCCGCCTCCTGGCTCTCAGAGATTCTATTTCAGTATGTCTGGGGAAGGCCCAGGCATCTGAATATCTTATAGAAAATCTGAAGTAAATCACCCATTCGTTGCGTTTTGAGAAACTCTGTTGTAGACAAATGGACAAGAATAACAAAAAAGAACATTTCTACCCAGATATCTCTGCCTTACCTGGAATTAAGGAAATTTTATATAGAAAGAGAAAACCTATCTGGCTGGCACCTGGGAGTGGGGAATGTTCTCACTTATAGCTGTTAGCTAGGTGAGCTTCTCTGTATCAATCTAATCACTGATCTAGAGTTGGAAATTAAGGTTGTTAATTTCTGATATCAAGTGCAATGGACTAGATCCAGATATATTTTTGAATATAAATATGTGCCTCAATTCAGTGTGATTATTTTTTTCAGAAATTCCAAAATGAGTAGGAGGAAGAACAATTTGGTTTGCTGGCCAAGTTCTATTCTGGGGTAATTAAAATCTGCCTACTTAAAATTCTTTTTTATAAATTTCAGTAGCTACAGGCTTCTTCCTCCCTTCCTGTTCTAAAGGGCATCAAATGGTACCATTGTTAGCTGACTGCCCTGTGACTCTGGCGAGCAGGGTTGGGAGCATGTATAAATCCAAGTGTGAATTAAATAAACCATTTATATTGATGCATGATATCAAAATATATCCAGTTAAAATGGGCATGTTTTGCTTTGATTCCATAGTCTTAAAAAAGTACATTTCTAATGCTATTATATTTGGATCTTATAAGGATAGCTTGATATTGCCAAGAAAATTCATAGTAAATTAATATACATGACTGATTGAGAGTGCTTCTCATTATTTAGATAAATAGCAACTTGTCACAGGAAGGACAACCTTGTGCTTGCTCTCCCTCTTTTTCTCCCTGAATTATTCCAATGTGGCCTTAGAATGATTATTCAGAATAAAAGCGTATGTCTCTTCTCTTTCTAAGGGATTTTTAAATACTTTGCCTGCATTAATGATTGAGACTAACAATGCTCTCAGTAAAGGAAAGCAGCAGGAAAGGAAATTACGAAGGTAATGAGAACGGGGATTGAATGGATGACAGTGGTGGACGAAATGAATGGTGAGAGAGAGAGAGAGAGTGAGAACTTGCAAGCAACCACATGGTCCGTAAATGAAGACAAAGAGGAAAACATGCCACCAGATGGCAAGCAGGCCAACCGCCGCTTACAGCCGTTAGAAGCAAAAGCATTTGCTATCATTTCTGATATTGTATTTCTGTCTAAATATGACAATGAGGCTTCTTTTGACTGGCTTTTGTTATTGTGATGCAGCAAGGAAGCAACTTTGGCAGAAGGAGAATCCGGAGAAGAAACAGAAGGCAAAATCCCACAGGGACTAAGTGGGTCTGTGGTAACCCAGAAACCAAACAAAGGTAATAGATTTAGATTGCTGGTTGCAAAATACTACAGTAAACTATCTTGAATTCTAGAATGGACATTCACAAAACCTTAAAGACAGAAACCAGACTTGATTCCTCTGGCTCATGCTACTCTATCTGCCAGCACCAGGCTTAATTCACTCACTGGCAACCTTCAGATACAACTCTTCACAAACAGCTAGTTCTCCTCTGAGGACTTCTATAAACTTAAGCTTTCAGACATCTGACCAAGCCAAAAAAAATTCTGTTTAGTTTGATGTTTAAAAATCTAAGCATGCTATCAGAGTCTTCTAAGCTGGATAGAGATATAACAGCAAAAGGGAAGTAAGTTTAGAAATCAAAGGACACCAAATAAACTAAAATATCTTCACATTTTTATGTAGAAAATATCCTAAATATCTCATTTTGCTCATATTTGCAGAGTTTTGCATTTTCTAGAGATTAATATTTTTATTAAAAATAATACTACCCAAGGCTAGCAAATCAAAGTGTTTAGAAAATAGAAAGGTTGAATAGAGGGCATCTGGGTGAGAAATAGGTAGCTTCTTTTTGAAAATGCTCAGTAATGTCTTGGTTGATTGAAATTGCTAATCAAGGTAAAAGATGTATGATTCAAGCAATTACAGTGCAAATATAGTTTCTTATTTTCAAGACACACAGTGGATGTCTAAACAGGATTTTAATAAACCTTTAGAAATACTACACAGCTTAGACGTTTTCAATTATTCACTATTTCTTCTTTCTTTCTTCTTTTTTCTTCATCTCTACTACATGACTAGCTAGCTATAACTATATGTTCTAGATCTCTCTCTTACTCTTGCCACATTCTAGATAATTGATAAGTGTTGGCTACATAAATAAATGACGGTAGATGAACAGACGGTGGGTGCATGCATAGATAAGCAAACAGGTGAATAAATAATCAAATGAATGAGTGCTGTCTTGGGTCAGGTGTCTTGGGGTATAGATTCTGAGATGGAACTTTGTGTGGGGGATTTATTGGGATGTGCTCTCACACATGAAGGAGTGAGGGAGGTAGAATGACAGAGGCAGAAGCTAAAGAGTATTGCAGTCTTTTTTGTTGCTATTTCTTGGCAGTACTCAAGTTTAAACTCAGGACCTCATAATTACTAGGCAGGCACTCTGATGCTTAAGCTCTGCCCCCAACCCTTTTCTGTTTTATTTTGTTTTTCAGATTAGGTCTCATGCTTTTGCCCTGACAAGCCCCAGACCTCATTTTTTCCTATTTCTACCTCCCAAGTAGTTGGGATTACAGATGTGTATCACCACATCTGTCTTGTTTTTGAGATAGCATTTCATTACATTTTACCCAGGTTGGCCTTGAATCTTGACCTTCCCAATCTCTGCCTCCCAAGTAACTGGAATTAAAATTGTGTACCACCATGCTGAGCCCATGACACAGTCTTAATAGAGGTCTCCTTAATAGTTCCCAGAAGTAGCGCTGGAGCTGGGAGAGCTGTTCCCAGTTCCTCTATATAAGGCAAAAGACATGGTTTTATTCCCCACATCAACCAAGAAGGGAGGGGCAATACTCTGGACAGGGAGGTTAAATGGCAGAGAAGCATTCACCTGAGAAACACTAGTAGCCAATACTCCCAGAAGCTGGGGTCTGAGTGCCTTGGTGCTGAAGGTAGAGCAGTATGACACTCACAGCACTTTCTCTGATACATTTACATGGAATTTTGCTAACTGGTCTTGAGTTACCATGGACAAATGAACATCCTAGAGTTAGCTCAGTTTTCCAGGAAAAACTAAGTCACAGACAAGCCAAATGTCATTGAAAGCTATCACTCCATGTCATCAGACAAGGATCTAATATAATCTGTGCCCTTCAAATCCAACAAATATAAAATAAAAATCACTCTCCAACTGACTTTAATAAAAATCTTGGCAATCTAAGGTTATATCTTTGCCAAAGTTCTGAAAGAAGCAATCTGTGTTGGTCCCTAGGGACAAATACACATGTTGCAAACAAACCATAAAGCAGTAAGTAAAATCCTGCCACTGAAGAATCCCACCAGGCCTCTCATCTGGGCAAGTGGACCAGCAAATACCTGTAAGCAAAACCAGGATTTTTCTTAAGAAACAATTGTAGATCCACACTGCTTCTTGTATGAATCTCAATTAAACCCTCAAAACTCTGTACACAGCCAAAAGATGTTAGTCTGGAAAGGACACCGCATTTTATAATCCAGTATAATAATGAAATCACAGTCAGAATGACATTATTAGCTTTCTTCCTCATATCATCCATTGCCACTGATGATTCAAAGACATGGCTCACCAGTGTTCCCACATTCTAAAGATTATGGACGAATTGATAAAGCAAGCCCCTCTAAAGTTAAGTATGAATTATCCTAGATTATCTATATGTGTATCTTTAGTGCTCAAAAGGCATGTGATTGCAACTTTTAAACAATGTTTTATAAATTGTCACAGTTGTGAGTAACCAAACAGTAGCAAAAATCCCCCAGTGGCCTGGAGTCTTGTCATGTTTCTCTATAAACTCAAAGCTCAGATGGAGACTCAGAAATTACTGTAGGCTCAACAAGTCTGCATCTTTAGCTGACAGAGGCACTGCTGATTTGACCTGTAGGTTTAGTTCACTCAAGGCTCCAGGAAGCTGCGCTGCTTCTCCAAGACCAAAGACAGACAGATGATCTATGCAATTTGTATTGCTGAAGAAGGTTGTACTCATCCTGTACTCCTGCAATTTCAAGGGAAATGGGGTAGAGAGAGGAAAGGCAAAAACAACAGATCCATGTATGGATTAGACCATGAGGCACTCACTTCATTATAATCACGCTATTCCCTGAGACACTTCCATTTGATGGGAGTTTGTCCCAATATAAAAGCCTTCCCAGCACCTGACAAAAAAAAATCCACTATTCATTATTTGTGAGATTATTTCGGCCTGGATATGAGTCTTCATGAATTATACCCAAAGTTCCCCTTAAGACTCTTTATAAAACTTTGTGGAAAAGTGAAAGTACATGGAGTTACTTAGTATGCAAAGCCAGCCCTAACCTACTGTCATAAAAGGGGGATTTGTGAGGTGACACTTCTCTGTGCACTTCAATTCTCCTAATTACTACAAATTTTACAGGCACCTAAAATGACTTAAGTCTAGATTTTCTGTCGTATGCCGTTATGATCCATTCATCAACCAGCTACTGCAATTATTGTGTGAGAAAATATTATCCCTAAATGGTTTTCATGTTCCTGTGTTATCAAAGAGATAAATCCAGTGACTAACCTCTTCCCTTTTCAAGTAATGTTTGCTTAGCATAATATCAAATGCAGAAGCAATGCCACAGCAGAGATAAAGTCATAATTAGGATATATTGCCATTAAAACTAATTTCAACTCCAGAATATCATGTGAAAATACTAAATATCATGGAATATTTACTTTTAAAGTTACTAAAAAAGAACAGAAATTAATTAACTTAATAAATGTCAAAAATTTTGATGAAATTTTTAGGCATCAGAAATTCTCTTTGTTTTGTAAAACTGCAGATTTTACAACACTTGACATTCAAATAAAGATAGATAATTCACCTCAGACTACAATAAAATTTTTCTGAAAATACTTTTGGATTCCAATATCACCTCAAATAAGTTATTGAAGATTAATGTTACTACTGAGAATTCTAAAATAAATTACTGTAAAAGATCAAATTAGTATAAATGTCTTTTATCCTGAAGATCTAGCCACATAATTTTCTCCTGTTTTAAAATGCAATAGTAATTAAAGCTTGATAGAGGTCCCTAGTTTCCCAAATTGATCCTTCAAAGAGTGCTGCAAAGGTTTAATGTTCCTGACAAAAGAAAGAGCAACCAATAGTATTATTTTGTATCAATTCCCTTATGAAATGAGTCAGGTATAAATGTCATAGTTTTATAAATTCAATATATCCCTGGCCTGTTGACTTTAAGATGTCTTTTCCTGGTGACTGGTGATCATTTAACTGCTTATGTCTAACAGCCAGAAGAAGAGAAGAGTTGTCCAATTATTTGCTTAATTTAGAAGCACCTGCCTCACAAACAGTGGAACTGCATTTCCAAAGAATGACTGTGAGCTCCCAATTTCAAGGATGATGGTGCGATATTTCTCCTCAGAAAGTACAATTTAATACAGTGATCACAGGCATGGATTAAGAAGCCAGACTGTTTGGGACTGAATCCCACTCTTGACTGCTAGCTTTAAAACATTCCTTAACCTCTCTTGTCTTTGGTTTTCTCCTATGTAAATGGGACAATAACAGATCATGTCCTGTAGAGTGGTGAAGAGTAAATGAGGTAATGTGCATGATGCTCTTAGAACAGCATCTTGTGACCAAGAACTACTTTTTCTTTCTTTCTTTTTTTTGATGGGGGGGAGTGGAACTGGTATTTGAACACTTGTAAACCAGGTCCTCTATGGCTTAAGCCACACCAAGAACTATTCTTTTAAATACAAAAAAAAAAAAATCATTTTCTACTTAAATGCATCTGACTTGAAAACTTAAGATAGAAATTACTTTGCATGTGAAAATCACTAGCTTCATTTTAAAATATATACAACATTTGTGCCTAACGTTCAATAGGCACCAGCCAAGAGTGGCTCCATTCTGAATCTTTGAGGAAGTTTCCAGTCTCATTAATAATGATTGTGACCAGTATGTTATGTGTAAGATTCAGTCTTGTGCCAGTTTTAGTAACTGAGCCTCTGTCACAGAACATGCTGTGTCTCTTCTGGCCTCCTGCAGAGGAGAGCCTTACTGCTGATCAGTCCTCCTAGCTCACATTTAACATCTTCCTGACATGCTTAGCTTATTTCTCCTGGCATTAATCCATGACTTCAATCATCAAATATTTATTTATGCATTGTTACTTGTTTAGACACAAGAAAGGAAGAGTAGACACATAGAATCACACTCTCTTCCTGTAGGGCCTTTGTCCTCCTAGTTAGAACCCTATGGAGCAATACCACAAGGTCTTCTTATTTGGACTAACTGCCCACATCCCTGGCATTGCTTGTTTCTGAGGTCAGTCTGAATCAATGTCTCAAGCTGACTTACTCCAGTTCCTCCAAGAGGTCAAAGTCCCTTCAGTGCCCAAGAAAACCAGTCATAGACTCCGGGAAATCAGCATACATGAGAGGGTATATATGGCCTTCCACCTGGCACTTACTACTCAGACTTCCCGGGGTTTGGGATCAGAGCATTGTCTATTTAAACATGAATATAACCTATCCACTGGCAGTAAATCACTTGAAGCCTTTTATCTCGCCATTGTTTCTCCTCTACTAGGCAAAACTGCATACAGAGCACTGCTCCTACTGTCCATCCTCCACAACTACCCAGTCCACTGATGCCATCTTGATCCAGAGACTTTCAACACCGTCTGGGACTGTGCATTTGCACGAAGATATGCCTGGTGAAGTTAGTGCCACCTGCCCAGAACCCAGCTCTACAGAGTCACAGGGATTCAGAAAAGAGGGGTCACATAGAGAAACCATTTCATTGCAGTTGACCCAAGGAATGAAGCTACCTTTTAGAGCTTGCACTAAAAGCTCTAATGCTATGCACTCTTCTGATGGTGAGCATGTGAGAGGAGATGCTCTATGAGGGAGGTCAGCCTTTGTTGGAGACACACCAATGTGTAGGGCAGTGGAAAGGATGTCATTCGTATCTAAACTCACCTAATTCTTGAAAATCCTTTTGAATTAGGTGTAAAAAGCCTCATTACCTGGATATGGAAGTACATTCTGAAATGTGAGCAGTTTGGTCAAGACACCAATCCCAAATAGCACATTTGGGACTCCCTTTCCAGATGAGGCCACCTCCTAGAAAGAAGGTGACCACAGAGTTTCTGTGGCAACATCTGTAAAGAAGGTCAAGGGTCCACTCCAGAGCTGATGCCAAAGGAAGATTTACTAGCTACATTAGAAAAACAACTTGCTGCATCCAGACAACAGAAACATTCCAGATGGCCATCAGCTGTTTCCAGATGGCCATCAGCTGTAATCAGCAAAGCCTGCCAGGAGCCATGACTTAAACTGGTCCTGTATGACCAGGAGGAACGAAATGACAGAAGCCAGGTATCATCAACATCTCTGTTCCCCAGGGAATGCATCTCATAGCAGCCTGGCCTTCAATTCACATTGCAAAAGTAGTATCTCTACCACTTCAGTAAGATTGAGTGATTTAACAGTCCACAAATACCCTTTAAACCAGGAGAGGGCTTCTTGGGCTTAAGAAATGAGATGTACAAAATGGAGGTACCTAACCCCCAAGATTGACATTTCAGTGGCAGAAACAGGCTGCGGAATAGGCAAACTCAACATCATTGGCAAGGTGTATAAAACAAGTGTGAGTTGAGAAGTTTTCAGCAATCCAGGAAGAGGAAGGTGGGTGGATTCAGGAAGGTTTCCCTGAGAATGCAGCGCCCATGCTGTACCAAAAGGAAGAGGGACGTGTAGGACCTTTAGTTTGGGAGTTTGGATGGAATTTGCAGTCCCAATGATCAGCGAAGTAAGGAAGTTTCCTTCATGACTGTTTATGACATCCTGATCTGAACGAAGCTGCCAGTGTTCTTCTTTTGGCATTTGTCATGAACACTCCATCCATTTTTATCCCAAATTCTGCAATGTATTCACCAAACATTGTACTCTGGCTCAGGTAGCATTTGGGATATCAGCTTCAAGAGCCCACACAAGTTTAATCTAGCTTGGCACACTACTTCTTAACTCTAGAGTGTATTTCCATAGAGTCTCAAACTTGAAAAAAAAAATAATGAAAGCTAGTTAAGACACTTTTAAGTAGCATGCTCAAAGCTCCATAAAGTGAAAAATATCTTTTATCTTGGTTTGAGACTTCAAAACAGACTGGCAAGTATTCCCTGGCTAAAAGATAAATATTCCAAGTGTCAGGACAACAAATGCAAACGCTTTAACACTAAAACCTATCTGATTAATGCTAAGACTCCTTTAAGAAAGTCATGGTGTGGCAGCTGTGGGGTATATGCTATCTGTGGGTCCTCAAGATAGAAGCCAGACCTCAGACGGCTCTAAAGTCTGAGCGATAACATTTTTAAATCACCATGGAGCTTTCCTGGAAGGCAAGGTAAATTCTTCCTTGAAGAAAATATATGCAGATTTAGCTCTTTTCCAAATGGAAAGATGAGCTGCAGAGCTTTAAACTGTTTGGAGGTTAAATTTGCCCGGTGGGAAGACCAGTTAAAGGAAAATTACAGTAGTTTAGGCTTGAAAAAAAAGGAAGAGGGGGAAAAAAAAAGGAAAGCAATGAATCAATGCTCTTAGAAGGAGAGCAGTGCTTTCAGGCTTAATGTTATAATGTTATTTTTCCCCCAGAGAAAAAGAAATATTTTAAATTATATTACTATTGTGATTCATAAATAAGAATATGGCACTAAGTTATTTTAATCTGACACTGATGCTACCCATAATTACAGTTTCCATTGTAGCAGATGGGTGCTATTCCAAGAGGTAAGAAAAAGCAGGCATAGCAAGTATCAATGTATATGTGCTTTGGTTATTACGTCTATTTTCAAAGGAATTAATAGAAAAGAAATGAATTAGTCAGTAAAGATCCTGATACTCCATATAAAGACAATAATGGTGATTCTATTTGAGATATGTACCATATAGCACACAGTGTCTCATTTTCAGGTTAGTAGACCTGTGTACAAGCATAGTCTTGATGTTGTTTTTGTTGTTGTTGGATTTTTATGGTTTTATTTTTGCTCTTGTTGTTACGTGATGATATGTGTTTGTAGAGAAACAAAGAAAAAAAGAACAAAAAAAAATGGTCTCAACAAAGTTTAAATTAGTACCTTGAGCTTCTGACTCAACATTGGGGCCAAAGGTTCCAATCAAGAGAGTAATTTCCAGTGAAGGCCCAAGTCAGTTCAGTTTTTTTTTTTTTTTTAATTTAAGGACTGTTCTCATCCCTCTGTTTAGCATCACAGTTTTCCTACTGTAAAGAACCCTTCTATAGACACTGAAGACAGATAAAACCCAACTGCACTCTTGTCTTGAAACTTGTTCCACACAGATAAAGTAGTTTGGTTTGTTCTGGGTCAGAGGGTAGTTTGAGGGTGCTTCATAACTAGCTTGTTCAAAATCCAGAAATTTCTACATCAGAATATTCAATATGCTTTGCAGATCATTTTCAATGGTTCTTCAGAGAAATAAATGCTATCAGATATCAGAAGGGTGATTCATCCTGAATAATGCAAATGTGATCCATCTTTGACTCTATCTCAGTAACTAGAACATTAAGCAACATATATTGTTCATTACTTTATACAGTGTGGCAAGAGAATTTACGAAAGAAGGACAATAATGGAGTTATGTCATATCTACTCCTGCTAGACTAGATAAAGAAACAGCAGAGTGCTCAAAGACAGTTTATAAAAGAGGGTGCCCTTCTAGCATCAATAACTGATGTCACTACAAGATAAAATGAAAATGTGTCACCAAATAGTATTACCAAAACATCCCTCTAGCTTGCTGCATTCCCTGTGGATGAAATAAACCACCAGAAAAGGAAAGCAAGGAATTCCATCATAAAGGCAAGGTTGAAACTAGAATATCTATCTCTGGTCTCAAATGAGCTACATTGCAGTTCTATTCATCTATGCATCCCCAGTGTCTAGACCAGCACTAGTAGTCATAAACTAAATGTCTATGAGTTAATGAGTGAGCCAGTGATAGGACAAATGGGTCTAATTATCCAAAAACTAACACGTTTATACAATTATAAAACAACTAACACAAGCCTGCGATGTTTTACTTCCAATTGTGCACTCTGTGGCTTTTCCTTTATATTCCAACTCTTCCAACTTCTTAATTTCTCCTTTTGGAAAATGGGACAAAACTATGTGTGCTCATGACAAAAAAAGAAAAACACAAAAAGCCACACAGGCTCTGTTACCTCCAAAAGACTAGAGCCAGAAACATATGAAAGGCCTTTTCTTCGATAGCTCAGCTACCGATGTGCCTAGATACTAAACCACTGATTCCTAAAAGAACTTTATTAAAACAAGTTTGGAAGTAGAAGAAATAGCAGCCAAAGATCTGTAATGAGTCCAATATATCTAAAGAAAAGAAACCAAACTATATGGTCAGAGGAGTAAAAGGATGTCAAATAAAGAAGGCCCCTTAGCAAAATAGTTTCTGCCGGGTATCAAGGGGGTGGGGAGAAAAAGGAGGGGGCGGGGTGGGGAGTAAGGGTGGTGGGGGCAGGGGAGAGAAATGACCCAAGCATTGTATGCACATATGAATAATAAAAAAAAAAAAGAAGGCCCCTCAGCCTGTTAAAGAGTCTGTGCTTCCTATGGAGGCAGTGGGAGCTCTGACAGGTTTTAAGTAAAAACAGACAGAACCCAGCTGTCATGTGGGGAATGTCCTGGTGGAGTCAAAAGTAGGTTGGGGAAGTCTCGCATAGAGGCAGCTGCAGCTGCCCAGCTGAGAGACGGTGGAGTAGTAAGTATACATGTAAGGAAAGGAAAGGACTTGAGAGATATGGAAGAGAGAAACTGCAGAAGTAGAAGACTGGGTTGTTGATAAAGGGAAAAGGACTAGATCATCTATTTAATAAATATTCACTGAATACCTTCTATATGCCTGCACTACTCTATATACCAAGAAAACCAGAGTTAACTTCCTCACTAAGGTCAAAGTACTGAATAGTCACATACTAAACCTGTGACCACAAATAAATTTCTGATTAAAATTCATGCCAAGAGCCATGCAGGAAAACTAAAGAATATGGAAAGACTTCATAATGTATAACTGGTTTAGACTATAGGGTTAAAGAAGACCTCTTTGAAGATGAAAACTTTAAGCCAAGTTCTGAAGGATTGAGCCAAGTAACAAATGGAGAAGAAAATGCCCAAGGCAGAAGAACTGAAGTGGAGAGAAAGCAGCAGCACTGAGATGTATTCAAAAGCAGGATGGTTACACTTGGTGATGAATTGAATGTGGGGACTAAGGTAGGAAATCTAAAGGCAGATTCCCAACTTTCAGGCATGAGCAACTAAGGGGCAACAGCAAAGAGTAATGAGTTCATTCTGCAGTCTCTCTTCATAGCAAGCTACAGTCATCAGGCACTTCTGTGTGAGGTTATTCCCCGCCTTCTGATGAGCCCCTTGTCCTCACAGGGACTGGCCAGACCAGCAGTCAAGGAAAAGTGAGCATAAGTTCTTTTTTTTCTTCACATAGGAATCTATCCCTCAGCTTTTCAACTTTTCTCCTAAGTATGGCCATGTCACCTTCTTGAGTCTCTATGAACACAAGGACCAACCCTTTCAGGCCAGCCCTGGACCCTGCCAAGCCTTGTTGGGAACAATCCTGATTAATTGGTAATGCCCAATAAGGGACTAGCCCTTTGGGATAACCAATTTACACTTCAAAGGGAATATTCTATGCCTAAACCTACTGATTTCCACACATTTTAAACAGTAGACTTCTTTTATCAGACTTACAAACTTATTCTTACAAAGCTCAACCTGAAGAACAGATGAAAAGGAAGCTATTCTGGGGAAACTGGGATGGAAGGTTCTGAGCCTCCTCCAGTGGCTCCTTGCCTCTTCCTTCTCCAAAGTGATCCTACAGAACTTTGAGGTTTGCCTCAATTCAAAGGTAAGTTGTGGGAGATAGCAGGAAGTCTAGGATCAGGTAAGAAATAGACCTCAAATTGTAACATGAAAGTTAAAGAAACTTAAAAGTAAGTCAAATCTTACGACCCTTTTCTCATTATGAAAATCACATTTGAATATGTATCATATTGTTATATTCTAAATGACAATGCTTTTTTATTATATTTATTGTACAATAATAAATGATTGTATACAAAGGTTTGAGAGGCCACAGGGATAGTAAGGAATCTAGAACAGGCTGGATGTGTCATCCTTGAGCTGTAAGAGAAGCCTGAGACAGGGAGCAGCCAATATGGCAACTCCCTCAGAAAGAAAGTTGAGGATAATATTCACCTCACTCAGCTTTAACTCTATTCTCCTATAACAGGAAGCCAGAAAATAAGAGAGGTTTCTGATATAGACCCTCAGAGCTGGGTGAGCAAGGGTAGAAAGCTAGTTGGAAGCAACACACAAGAAATATATATATAGCACAGGCAGTTACTGTGATTTGTGGATGGGTGAATATTTTAATGTAATTTTAACACTTGGATTACAGTAAAACATATGACCATGTAGCATTCATGCATTATAAGATGGCAATACTTATGGTGCTAAGTCCAGGGAAATAATATAAGCTCTTGAAAGCTAAAAATAACACTAACAACACCATGAGACAATTATTTGGGTTTTTAAATATTTCTCTCTGAGATGTCTAGGAAAAATTTGTTTGACCTTTTGTTAAAGACCATCTCAGGCAGATGATTGCTTGTATCCACCCTCAAAGGTGATCATAAAGAGAGTTTCCCAGCACAATTGCTTCAAAAAAGCTTTTCCTTAGGTTTTTTTGCAAATGATTTGGTGAAAATATTCAGGTGACAATCACATAGCCAAATGCCTCCGAAATCCCCCTTCCAAATTTCAAGGGCCCTTTGTGAATATCTTTAGCCTCTCTCTTTAGACCAGCACATAATTGGGGGTTTAATTATCATGACCAATCACAGAATGGATGCAACTAAAAGTACACCTTAGTTGGGAATAGTGGCACAAGCCTCTAACCCAAGCTACACAGGAGGCATAGGTAGTGGGACTGTGCTTATGTGCCTTCAAGGTGGATCTGGGCAAAAAGTGTAAGACTCTTTTTGAAAAATAACTAAAGCAAAAAGGGCTAGAGGGTATGGCTCAAGTGGTAAAACACTTGCTTAACAAGCCCAAGGCCCTGAGTTTAAACCCCAGTATCACTAAAAAAGAAGTACACCTTACTTTTTCTTTTTTCTTCTCTCTCAAAGTTCCTTTGAATTTGCTGAGTTGGGCAATCTTCTCCAATCCTCAACAAAACTCCAGAGGAACCAGAATTCTCAATCCTTCTGAGGAAGCAGACAAGCCTACTATCTCCCTCAGGAGGCTGCTGTCCAATTAGGTTTCTTTCCTTTCCTCCCCTGACTTTATCCCCACTCACCAACTGCTATTTTCCACATTCCATGGTTGAGTTTAGATAGGGAGGGATTGGGGGATGGGAAACAAGGAAAGAACATAGCAGGAAGAGCCTGAGGTGGCTGAGAACTGCCTCAGCTACAAGAGGTTAGAGCTCCAGGGTTTTGCAGGAAGAGTTTCAGCTGACTCCTCCTTCCCTGGGAGCTTCCAGAAATTCATGAGGGAGTCCCAGCTTGAGTCTCCTGACTCAGGCTCCTGTGCTCACAGAGGTATCATAAAGCCAGCGGTCCTCCATGAAGGCACCAAAATGAAGTCTTCAGGGAACACCCCAGTGGCCATAGCAGGAGGTAGTTCATCCCAGGATCCCAGGGGTATATAGATAGCTCTCACTTTCTCTGTCTTTGTGTATCTCTGTCAATCTGTCTCTTCCCCACCACGACCACCACCATTCATCCTTTCTACCCTCCCCTACCTGCTCCATGCCATGCAATCTTAGCTTTCTCAAATATGAATCAGGTGCCAACCCCAGTGTCCTGAGCTCAACCATGTCCCTATCCTGCTCTCCATCTGCCAGAGGAGGCTGCACTGTCACTGAACAGTAACCAAATTCTCCAAGGAGATTCTACTCAAGAAGGCTCTTCTCTACCCTTTCTACCCATTATCTCTCCCTTGTGAATTTTTCAGTCTTTTCACCCAACCTCTGTCCCTGATATTGAAACTTGCTCTTGAAATTTAGCACCCCACTTTCAGATTTCATGTCTATTCTGTTTTGGTGCCTTGGACAAGATGTAAAGGTTAACATTCTACCAGACATACATATGTACCTTCACGCATACATCTCTTATTTTATTTTATACTTCGTACTTCTATAGATTTAGGAGCTCAAGAGATGAACTCTGGGATTCCTCTAACTACTGAAAAGTCTAATTACTGGGTAGTGGAAGCTTTTGTAGAGTAAATAGGAACAAATCTAAAATGTATCTATCTATTTATCTAACATTTCCTACCCAAGAACTTAAAAGAGGGCTATAAAGATGCAATAACACATTTTAATGGAGGAAATTAGGAAAAACATTAAAGAATTCCATATAATCAATCCTCTGATTTTGGTTTGTATATTATTTAATGACTTGAATTTAAATAATGAAATAGGTGTTTATTCTGTACCATTCATTCTTTCTCATGTATAAGAAGCATAGGAGCTGTTGAAATTAAGATTCCTGGAGATCTTTCCAATCACCCATATTTTTAAGGTAATTCTGATGTATGTGGATTCAAAAGAGTAAAATTGAGAAACTTCTGATGAAGGATCTTAGGAAGCCTGTAAGTAAGTATGTGTAAGCATGACATAGACATTTACTTTCACATATCTAAAAGAAGCCTTCTTCCCTGCCTCAGTCAGTATCCTTACCACTAAATTTAAAAGGTTATTTAAAACCCAAATCACAAAACAATTACAGTTTTCTTTCACTTGAAATATTATTTTTTACTTATTTAGCAATCGTTTTTTAAATGGGGTTGGTCTGCTGGAAGTTCTAAATGGTCGTTCTTTCCTGAGTCACACCTCTATTGTGTTGCCTTCAATTTCCAGCTTTAGTTTCTTTAAAGCAGAATCAGAACCTAAACAAAAAGTGTATGCAAAATCTTCCTAGAGCAGAATTATTTCCTTCTGGTATTTTATAGTTATATTGTACACATGTATTTCCATGGTAGTAAGTTCTAGCTACTCACCAAAAGTCTCTTCAAAACATTCAGCTTAGTTTTCATGAAGATATAATTCCTATTCCTCATTTCTTTATTGAATTCATAGGGCACTGGCTTAAGCAAGCTTAATTAGATTAAGTAATAACAAGAAGAAGAACAACTGATGCAGATGAGTTTGGGAAAGAAAGCTATTGATCCTGGTAAAGACATAGCTCACCTGTGGGAAGCAGAAGCTCATGTTAGTCTACAGTAGGAAGTGGCCAATTCTTTTAAAAGCTCACATAGAAAATACTTTAACTACTCAACTCTGCCTTGTGGCACAAAAGCAATCATAAACTATAAGTAAACAAAGGGTAGCAGCTGTATTCCAATAAAACTTTATAAAATCAGGCAGCTCTGAAAGGATAAATATTGCATGTTTTGCTCATTTATGGAACCTAGACCTAAAATGGTGATGATGATGATAATGATGGGTCATAAACGTATATGGGGGACCATCGTGGGGTTATCTGGGAGGATAGAGAAAGAAAGGATACTGAGGGGTGAGGAGGATGGAAGTACACTACATGTGTACATGTGAAGACAGCATATGAAACCCACCAAACACTGTGAAAGGAGAGAGCTGAATGGGGGAATGGAACTGTAACACAGGGGTGAGCATGTTCAAGTTTCACTGTGCACATGCATGGGATTATCACAATTATCACAATGCAATCTTTGCATTGTTAATGTATTCTAATTCAAAAAATAAAAAGTTTTTGAAGAAATCTGGTAGCTAACCCATGAATGGGAATTTGATAGCCCTTAGACTAGAACAATAGCTCCAAAAAGCAGCATGCATTGAATCAATGAGTGTTTCTGGTACAATAGAAGATCTGGGATAAGGCCCACAAATGTGCATGTCTAACAAGTCTCCAAGAGATGCTAAGCTGCTAGCCCAGGGATCTCCCTTTAAGAACCAACAAATTCAAGCTTAAGGGACTGGCAGTAGGTGTTCAGTATGATATGAGCTTCAGACAGTATGTTTAGTGAAGATGTTTTATCCCATTCCCTTGAAAATTAAACCCTAAGAAAGGTGCAGAGACACCCAGGAAAACAAGAATGAGGGAAAAGTCAAGAAGGAAATGAACAAGAACAAAAACAGAAGGGCATGTTACTGACATTGCCTCACAACACAATCTCACAGTCACCTCTACAGAGCCTGTTAAACTACCATGTCTTGAAACAGAATAAGAAGCATATCTGTTGGCTTCTTCCTTTTTTCTATCTCTTTTTGGTTCAAGATCACCAGCTTGTGCATGTTCAGTTTGTGCTTCTTCGCCATTCCAGGCAGTGTCAGATGTAGCTAGAACCTCCCTGTGTCCTCTTCTGTCACTGACCAGGGTCAGCAGATGCCTTTGTAGCACTGCCTTAGCCTATACTTTAAAAGCTGTCTTGTCACCCATTAAATGTAACTATTCCCAAAATGTTATCTATGCTTCTTTTTTCAGAGATGTCATCAATTCTTATGACTTCAAGTAAAACCATTCTAAATTATTCTAATGATTCTTTCCAGCCCTGACTTTCCCATGTCTACTGGTGAAAGCAAGCCTTGGCATTTTGTCAGGCCCACATCAGTTCCAAAGGAAACTGCCTTTGATCCTTAGAAGGTTATCTCTTATATCACATGAGCCTGCCAACTCTAGTTGGCTGATCAGACAAAAGGCTGTTTCTGACTCAAAGAAGTCAATCCATACTCTGGCAATGACCTGTACTCTGTCCTGGTGAGAAGAGATGGGAGGAGCATGCAGATTTCTCCAGGGAATGTGAACACTGAATGTCCAATTAGCAGCAGGCACTGAAGCTGGAAGAATCCAATAAAATAAAGTCAAGGTTACATCTTCCTAAAGAAGCAAGCTGAATTGACAAAGGGAAAAGAAATGATGAGCCAGAAGAAAAAACCTGGCAATGCAGAAAGGAGAGGAGGGCAGAGAAGGAAAGACTAGATTGGAACGCTGGGCTCCGGATGGTTTTCTATATTCAGCATCCATTGAGGCCAGCCATACCTCGTATTCTATCACGTGCTTTGATCCTCTTGTAGTTATGGCTCCTTCACTAATACACATGGCTGTCTCCACTCTCCAGTAGGATGCCTGTCAAAACGTTTCAGTCCCCAAATATAAATCTCATGCTTTTGCCTGTGTGGTTTCTCTTCCCAGTGGTATCATCCACAAAACACCAAATTTCACAGTAGAAATTCTTCCCATCTTGCTTAGTGATACTTTCCTTACTATGCCAATATAGAGAAGCTTCTTTCCCCTTCCCCTACATTTTCATAAAACTTAGTTCTTGTCATACATGTGAATCCTAAACAGGCTTATCACTTATATTTCTTATGAATTGTCAGGTCCATCAGACTGAGACAGAATTTAATGCTTTTCATCCAAATATAATATATAAAATAGATATTTGGTGATTATTTCATAAATAATTGGTATTTAATGGGAATAGTTTCACTTTGGGATGATGAAAAGAGTTCTGGAGGTGGATAGTGTTAACATTTGCACAATATGAAAGCAGTTAATGTCATTAAACCATACACTTAAAAATTGCTAAGATGTTGTTTTATGTTAAGTGTATTTTACCGCCATTAAAAAGAGCTTATTAAAAAAGAATTTATTTAACACTTAATCAAATTCTTTTGTGTTGACCATAAGATTGTTCCATTTAAGAATTACCCTTACAAAGTAACAGGATGTGCAGCATTGCTCTTTAGCACCTGACACTTAAATGTTATCTTATTTTAGCATCATAATAGCCCTATGAGATAAGCCTATCAATGCAATATCCCCAAAAGTAAAGTGAGGCACCAAGAGTTTCAATACTTACCCAAGGTCACATCTTGACATTGGGATTTGAATGCAAGCAGTCAGGTTTCAGTGTCTATGCCTTTTACCTCTATGCTACCATACATAAGGTATGTCTTATCTGCAATGAGGAAAGTATAGTTTTTGTTCACTTGAGGGCTGGTGTTGATGGGAAAGAGGATATATCACTCACAGAGTAACTTTATTCTCTTGAGAGTTGATACATTTTAAGCTTACCTAAATAAATGAACTCTTTCACTTTAATGTAAGGGCCAATAATGTTGATTATACATGCATAATGTGGAAATCAAAGACACAGATCATAAAGGACCTTGAAACATAGCCTCCCCTTCAGTACACCCAGGCCAAAGGAGCCCCACTGAACAACTGCCCTAAAACTCAATACTACTGGGACTAGAGCCACAGGAAACAATTGCTGAGCAGAACAGATAACTGAAAGGTGTTCACATTTTATTCTTGTCAATAAGAATCCAGAATATTACATCCAAATTTCTAACACCTTATCATGTTTCCTGGGAAACAGTCCAACCTAGGGAGAAAGACTTGGAAGCAGTGCTGCCAGCCAATCACCTGGCATAGAGTTGTGTGCACAGATTCCTCCATCCCCACTCCATCCCCAGCCCCCCACATACACACTCATGCACATTATCTGACCCAAGGAGGTATATGAATACTGGTTTAGCCATGAGCACTTCTGCCGCTCTACCAAACATTTTATTCACAGTGTCCAAAATATCTCCCAACCATTAAAGAATTAAAGAATTGAGGCTCTGGCATTGATACTCATAGGGTCGTTATACTTCTGCCCATTGCCAACTGTTTAAGCAATTCATTTTACCCCCACTCATGCTCAGTTTGCTCACCTGTGAAATCGAAATAATCATCATAACTCTTTTATTTGGGAGTTGGCAGAAATATTTACATTATTTAAATTAAGCCATGCATTTTATGAGCTCTTAGCTGGGATACATGATGGGTCACCTGAAATGTTCTAGTTAATTCTGACTGTGTAAAATAGAGAATACTTGCCGAGCCTTTCAAACTTAGATTGTCTGATTATCAGACAACCACTGATTATGGTTTGGGGAGGAATTTAATGAAATAACGTAAGTAAAACTACATTACTTGTTATTTAGTAGGCACTAAATTAATCCTAAATCCTTCCATGTATTTGCTCATAGGCAAGAACCTCAATAAAATTAATCCACTCCTAACGACCCTGGTATGACATCTCCAGTTCCATACCCCTCAGGCAGAAGAACTTTGAATGAATTTTCTTAGTCTTGGGAAGTCTGCCAAACAATTATTGCAGTTTATACAATAGGCTAGTTTAAGAATCTGCTGGTCAGACTTTTTTTTAACCCTTTACAATGTTTGATGTTGTCTTCTGAATAACTCAGTGTTACCCAAACTTTTTTTGTTATCAGCAAATTAAGCATTTTGTAACATATTTACTCCTGTGTGTTAATTTCAAACCAAAATTTTTAGAACAACCACTTTGAAACCAAAGGAACAGAACAAATGCCTATCAACTAGTGATTGGAAAATGGAGACAAAAGTCAGTGTTTGCTAACCAGGCGAGACATCATTCTGCATAGAAAGAGCCTCAGTTTGTACTTAGAATATGAAGAAGAGAATGATGACAGTATTAGACTTTTAGACTTTCTTCGTATTTAAACAAGCCCCACAATGTCCACTGATCTGCATTTAGACAAGTTCTCAATTTAGACAAGAGCCAGCATCTGGGCAGAAGTGAAGAATCATGGAGCAGTAAATTATATTCCCAAATTGCATAACCTCTGTCCTTTGGGGCTTCAAATGAATACAATGAGCAATTACATGCCCATCCGATGCTCAAGATAACAGGAGATTACCAGAAATCAGAGAGATTAACAATTTTGTTGAGTAAGACCAGACACAAAAAGTTTATAAACGAAGAAGGACCAAAGCTTCAAAAGAATAAAAGAGCACCATAAAAATTTTAAACCATTTAAAATATTTACTCATTTTTAGTTCTCTTTATAGGACACATCAAGGTCATTTGAACAAAAACTAAAATAATGAGAAACTCCATCCTCAATGCAAGTGTTTTATATTATAAAGCAGGATTTTAAAGTGTCATACACTGATTCAGAGACTGGAGGGTCATATTAAAACCCTATGTAAATGACAGCAGGGAAGTTACAAGAAGGGGTGTTAAGTGTGAGAATTAAACGCTATGCTTTTTCTTAGCCCCTAACCCTCTAGCTTCAAAGTTAAATTAATTAGAAGATATAAAAATATAAAAATGTTTTCTTTGTGTGTGTGCAATACAGAGAGGAGAGATTAAAAATCCCTGTGGGTCAAAAACAATCATTACAAACTGAATTTCTGGGCCATGTGGCTCCTCTCTTCCCAGCAGAAAACCTTCTGTCTCTGTCCAAGTTGTTGGACTCTATTTTTAACATTCCCTTGGAGGTGTAGCACTCCCTTCATTTACCACGGTCTGTGTCTATGACCAGGAAAAGTCAGAGTCCATGATGATTTTTGCATCCAGAGACTTTCAAGGAGACACAACTCTGCATTAATCCAGATGTCCTAAGGGGTCCCTTTGGCTTGACTAAACTTTAGACAAGTTTCTTCCTGACCATAGGGCCAGGACCTCTCTTTTCTTAGAGTATGTCACTTTAGAAGACTTGTAATTGCAGATTCTTTCTCTGCCCCTTTGAAATGTAAATACATTTTCTCCCAGTTTCTTTCCAGTTTCACAACTCAGGACTCTTTCTCAAGGACCTGGGAGCCATGCCTTTGAAATGTAATCATGAAGAAACACAGTGCCCATCTCCTGGTCCCTCAGGGAGGATAGGAGCCTAACTTCAATCAGCACTAATTAGCAAATACAGATGGACTAAACCCACTGACCAACTTCCCCAACCCTCAGAAACTCTCCTGCCTTTCTTTTCAACAGAGTTGCCTTAGTTTTTCTTCCTTATTGCAATAGTCTTAAGTAAAGTCTTTCTTGCTCTTTAACTCTGTCTGGTGCAATTCTTCTTTGACAGCATGCATGATTTCTAATGAATCATTTGAGTTCTTTTGCCTCATTAGAAAATTCCATAGCCAAATAAAATTAAAAAGAATGCTTAAAGCATGTATTCAATAATACATTTCATGCCACAATTTTAAGAGACAAAATAGTTACTTTAATATACATCCAGAAAACTTACAATCACAGCATGGTAAAAAGGGTCAGTTTGTCTATCAAACAACTGAAGAGTATTTGTCTGGAAACCCAATGTCATAGACATTTCAGAAAGACAGATTGCATATGTACATAGTGCTCCAGCAAGAAAAGGCAGTAAAAGATGTGGTAAAGACTAACCAAAAGTAAAATGACTACCAAGGTGACCTTTGCAGGAGCAATTCTAGTTAAATAGTGCCATGATGTATGGCAGATAGGAAGGAGAGCAAAAAGAAGGAATAGTTAGCTTCCCACAACAGTTACTGAATTAATGATAAACCTGGTATTTTTGTCCTGGTGTCTGAAGAGCAGTACCTGGAACAGGAGCCTTGAAGGGGTACACATAGTACATACTTCTGAATGCACCCTCTAAAGTTCAAAGTGCAATAATTCGCACTTTGTCTTCAAAGCCAGTATGCAGAAGTCAGAGGTAACAAAACAATCAATAAAACAGTTGAATGGAATGAGCCTAACACATCCAGAAGAGAACAACTATGCTGGATGATGGCAAATTTTAACAGAGGGAAAAAGAAACTGTTCAACACTGTTGCTTATAATTGGTCTGAAAGGATGTTGATATTCAGAGTGATAACCACTAACAGACATGGATAAGAGACGATTGCAGCTTGTGTTAGACCAAGAGATTGTCAGTGAATGGCTGCACTAAATGAGAATCCAAATTCCTCTTGCTGAGCGTCCAGATAAAGAGTCAGTGACAATGATAGATCATGCAGACCAACATTACTGAAGAATCATGTGAAGAATATAGAGAAGACAGGCAATTCTAAATTTAAGAATGAGCAGACCTCAAGATAGCTTACCACAAAGGAGTAAGTACAAAGGAGAGAAGACACCTTTACCATGGATAACCTCAGTGGATACCACCTTAACCAAGAGATCAAATTAAAATCACTAGTACTGGGATAAATGGACATAATCTGTCCCCTGATGTCATATGCTGAGAAAGACTTATCACCTACTATTCTTGCTGTAAATACTTAACCAGAAACTGATGAATCCAAATGTCAAAACAGTCTGTAGAGCACTGTACTGAGCTCCTCAAAAGTCTTCAGTGTCATGAAGGCTGAAAAAAGACAGAGAGACTATTCCAGATTTAAGAAGACTAAAGAGGCTTGACTACTAAATGCAACATATGAGCCTTGTTTGGACACTGTTCTGAAGAACATCGTTGTGACATTTGAATATGAACTAAATATTAGATAACATATTAATGAAAGGCTTCTTGAGTGATAATTACATGAAGTATGTACAAATATGCTTCTTTACTGTCTTCTCTTATTCTCAAAGTTCTGCAAACTTTATATATATATATATGTATATATATACATATATATATATATATAAAATCTCAATCTTAAGCAAGATTCTGTTCAAAAACTAGTCAGCAAGAGCTTAGAAGAGGAAATCATGTTTATTAGAAATCAGTTGCTTATTTACCAAATTAAGTTATACTATGTTTTAAGAGCTCGACAAAGTATTTCAGGGAAATAAAATAGGATTTAGCTTTTTATTCATTATGCAACAAGGCAATTGATATTTGTCTCTATGTCATGTAGACAAACTAAAGAAATATGAGTTGAATGACCATATTTAATCTTATCCGAATGGACATACTTCAAAAGGTTGACATCAGCCTGAAGGAAGAAGTTCTCTAGTATTATGACCCAGGATCCTAGCATCAATTGGATCAGAACATGGATGACATGCTAACAAAATTTCTTAGTAACAGTGCAAATATTCTCAGTGACATTGTCATGAGTCCTAAAGGCATTGGTAGACTAGATGGGTCAAAACCAGCAACCTGATATTTAATAAAAATTTTTCAAAGTTGCATTCTTATGAAATTGGACAATATATGAATATATATTAACCTGGGGATAGAAATGTAAACAAAAAAGCATAGCACTCTTAATCTGGCATGAAAATTACACATTTAAAACAATTATAATTGAAATAAATTCCTGGAGGAGGAAGCACAGAGGCCTTGGAAGTGGGTGTCAGTGATGCTTAATATGAACAAGCAGTCCTACAGGCTACCTAGAGGAGACAAGAGACACAGGTAGAACTATGGGGTACTCTGGAAACCAACCCAGGGGAAGGCATCACGATGAAGCAATAAGGAGATGTGGAACAAGGAGAAGGGGAATACATCAATTTGGAGTGTGTATGTAAAGGTTCCGAGTAGACATGGCCATCCAACAGAGAGAGCTGAAGTGTGGTTAGACCAGAGAGGACAAAGGGAGACAGCTGCAAAGAAGTACAAAAGGAAGAGGCTATCCTAACAGCAGCAAGTTAAAAAGCATCCTCACTTTGACTCTAGTTTCAACAAGATACAGTCTTGCAGTGCAGCTATCCAAGGACATCACATCCAAAACAAGGGTGTTGAGGTCCTGCCCTGATCGTCACTGATCACACCCAACTTTATGTGTGTGATTAATTCAAATAATTCATGGAAATTGAAACCCTGACAAGGTGTTGAAGGAATAGGAAGTAGGTCACCTAAAGAGAAGAAGAGTTAAGATTCCAGGAAGCATAACTATCTTCAAATATGGGAAAAGCCATATGTGACATAGAAATCATGGCTGGTATGTATTTTCCAAGGCTTAGTGGATAGAGGCCCTAACAATGCATGTGTAGCTCAGTCTTAGGAAGACTTATGAATAGATCTGGGATGAAGATGAACGGGCTGTCTTGGAAAATGCTGAGCCTCTCTGGCTGACTGATAAATAGGCAAGGAATTTATAGAGAGACTTCTAGTCCTTGAACAAGATAATTAATAGGGCTTCTTCCAATTCTGAAATCCCACAACTCTATGATGGTGCCATTTCCATGACATTGCCAACAGACTAAAGAGGTACTCAGAATATTCTGGTGGGAAGAACTTGAATGTAGTTTAACTAATGAATCTATAAAAATAAAACTTAAAGCCAACACCTACACCACATAGTTAACACTGAATCTTAAAAGTTATTTTAAAAATAAAACTTAAGCATGTAAAATAAAGATAAACCTCATTTTTGAGATGAAGGCAACCTAAGCATTGAAACTGGCACTTAGAAGCTGACCCATGTGACCTTGACCAAGTTTCTCAGCCTTTCAATGCCAGTTCCTTATATGTATAAGGGAGATAACAATAATAACTTTAAAACCTATCTTATGTAATTGGTGTGAAAATTAGTGAGTTAACAAATTCAAAGTGCTCAGAATAGTGTCTGGCACAACATAAAACCTATAAAAGTGTCTGATATCTATTATTAATCAGAATACTTAGATGAGAGGTTCTGAAATCAGACAAATGTGTATTAAATCCCATTTCCATCCTTAACTAGTGACATTTCCCCCTCTATAAAATAGAAATGAATGAATAAACAAGTTAAGGTTGAGTTTCCAAAATTAGGAACTATCCCGAGTACCATAAACAGGTAGTGATTAACTGCAGAGAGTTAGAAACCTACAAAAGTTTGTAAGCCAGAAATGGATAGCAGTTCTGGGCTATGGAGTGACACACCCAGGACACGTTTGCAGAGCAGGTCCAACACAGGTGTTGCCATCTTTGATATTATTCAAAAGTAAGAGAATCCAGCTGCTAACTTCACACTTCTTTGAGGATCTAGAGACCCAAAATTGCTATCACAACACAGGACCAAAAATGGATGCTTACAGAGTCTTCTACAACCACCCCATCATCGTTGCTGCAAAACACAAATGCCTCCATCAAGGTGCCTGCAGAACAGAAGTGTGGGTCTCACCTCCTGCCTCAGTTCCCAGCACCATGAAGCACATCTGCTCAATGCAAGTTAGCTCACGTGTAGAAATGGTGTTGTAAGGAAGCCTGAGAGATGTAGGCTTTGCCTTTTCAGCAATAGCTGCAATATAAAATAGCTGCTCTCAGTAGGGTGAGATTTAAACAGGAAATTATGCACGTGTATTACTTAGGACTGTGTTTACCACATGGCAATACTCAATACATACTGTTGACCTCTAATGGAATGAGGCTGAATAGGAATTATCTTTCCATTTCTCCTTCTAAAAATTAAGAGAAAAGTGGAAAGCAAGAACCATGCTCTGTTTTTAGTATAACTAAGGGAAATACATAATAAGCTGACTCATAGACATACATAATGTCTTCCAAAATTAGCAAAAATAAAACAGAAGCTACACAGGAGGTCATACAAAAAGGAAGCAGAGAGGATGCCAACAGAGCCCAGTGATGATGATCCTACAAGGGGCTTCCTGAAAGCGGAACTTCATACCGAAGCAAGTTATGATTTGTTGAAGTGGCTATTGAAACAGAAGTGAGAAAGCTGACAAAATGTAATTCTCTGGGTGAGTTTTAATTGAGACACAGCGAGGAAAGCACCCCAATAACTCACTCACAGGGGTCATAGTGTGGAAAGCAGTCATTCTATGTGGCAGCAAAATGACAGAAGCCTTTGCTTTGGGTTGAGACGCCTGAAAGGCTGCCATGAACACCACATACACACACACACACACACACACACACACACACACACACGCACACGCACATGCACATGCACAGAGCCTTACACAAAGAAGCAAGTCTGGAAAATTCAATTCATTCAATGAGTGAAAGAAAAGAAATTCCCCACAGAATAAACATGAAAATACAATCAGAAAAAAAAAATGTGAGGAAAAAAACAAATTCTATCATTAGAAGTACACTTACCAGAAAAAAAGCAAATAAAAATAGCTACATAATTTGCTGACATTTTTTCTTTCATATGTTAAAGTCTTAATCTCTGGCACATCAGAATGTGACTGTCTTAGAGATAGAGTCTTTAAAGAGGCAAAGCTAAATGAGGTCCCTGAGGTGGACCATACACCAATATGACTGATGTACTTACTGGAAGAAGAAGAAGAAATTTAGGACACAGACATGCACAGAAGCAAGATGTGAAGACTCCAAAAGGAGATGGCATGTCCACGCCAAGGAGAGAGGCCACAGATGACACCAAACCTGCCAACATCCTCATCTTGCACTTTCAGCCTCCAAAACTATGAGACGAAGGTTTTTTTTATTAAATTCTCCCAGTCTCTGGTGCTTTATTATGGCAGCCCTAACAAACTAACACATCACCTGTATAAGCAAGGATCATGAAACAAAAATGCAAAAACCAAAGATGGTGAGACAACAGAAATTGAAATGACAGCTGACAGAATTCAGGGAAAAAGTAAAAGGTGGGGGAAAAGCATCAATAGGATAACTTTGCTTTTAAAAAAGATACTTTGAATGTTAGACCATATAGCATGTACTCTTTGGGACATAAAGGATAGAAATAGCAAAATGAAGAGGAAATAAGAAACATCTTGTAAAGAATTAGAGGAAAAATGGTTAAAGAAGGTAGTCAAAGCAAATCTAAAATATGCACAATCAGATGTTCTAAAGTAGAGCACCAAAACAATTTAACTGAAAACGATTTAAACGTATGATCAAAGAAAAGCTTCCTGACTCTCCTTATTACAAGGTCTACCATGTGCCTATCAGTACGGTAAGCAACAGATATCCTGGTAAAGTTATTAGAGTGTGAAGATAAAGACAGACTCTTTGGGTTTCCAGGCAGAAGGAGTAAGTTTCTTGCAAAGAGAAATAGCACAAAGTTATCTCAAGTTTTTCTCCAGAAACCTACGATGACAGAAGTGGAGTAAACCCAAAAGACACTCAAGACAAAACAGAGCAAGTCAAGGACTAGGTGTGTATCCATCAGAGAAGATTCAGATGCAAAGCTGTGGAGAAACAATTGAGCACACAAGTTTCTAAGGCAGATGCACTCACTTGGTTAGAGAACCAGCTTAGCCAATGAAGAAATGCTAGGGAAGCAAAAGGTAACAGAATTAGAAATGAGAATTGAGCATATGTATTTATAAAACTAAGACTACACAAATGTGAGCATCCAGAGGAAAAACAATGGAGGAATTTTCCTACTATGGAGGAATCATACAAACATTGGGAGAAGAATGAGGTAAAAAAGTAGAACGTACAAGAAGTTTATCAGTCACCTATATAGTTTATGTTCAGAGAATTTTATCCAACAATATCAATGAAGTTATGAAATATAGGCAGAGCATAGCAATATGCAGGGAAACATTTAGGAAATACTAATAATTAAAACTGAGTTATAACAAAGAGGGAAGGACAAGGGAAAAGAAAACACACTTGCAGTAGAAATAAATGTGTATGGGCTAAGGAAAGATAATAATATAGATTATATTATATAAACATTTAATTATAAAAGTAGACACTAGAACAAGAATAAAAATATAACCCTTCTAAATGGCATTAAAAAAGATCTATATACACACGTGTGCACACATGCACACACACACACAGCTGATAGACCAGTGGGGAACATAGGTAAGACTTCATTAAGTTAGAGAACAGAAACCATAATATGCAATAAAATGACAAGAATAAGATCAAATACAATTGATGTATCAACTTAATAAATGTAAATAAGTTTAATTCATTTATTAAAAAGCAAAAAAAAGTGCTTTTAACACTAGATTACAAAGGAAAAGTCCAGCTCCTTATAAAAGACAAATTACAACAAAGTGAGACAGAAAGATCAAAAACAAAGCAATAGACAAAAGTATTCTGGCCAGAGAGAGAAACTTCCAACTGTGACAAGGTAAAAAGGTCAGCAAATCTCCAGGAAAAAAAAAAGTGTAAAGCCAGTCAAAATTGTCCAAAAAACAACTCTTCCAGAATCCTAGAAATAGAAGAAAGGCAGAGAATACATGGAAAGTACTGACTCTTTTTAATAGCTTTATTATATTTTGAAATTAGCATACATTAATAGTGCAAGGGGGTTTCATTGTGATAATTTCATGCATGTGTACTGTATACTTTGAAAAAGTTTATTCCCACCCATCCATTATATCCCCATTCTCCCCCTTTCTCCTCCCCCCATTTTCAAAGAGTGTTTGGTGGGTTTCATTACGTTGTCTTCATGTATAGATATAGATAGATAGATAGATAGATAGATAGATAGATAGATAGATAGATAGATAGATAGATAAGGGATAGATAGATGTATATGTGTGTGTGTCATACTTCTATCCTCTTCACCCTTGGTACCTTTTCCTTTCACCCTCCCTCCTCCTGCTGATCCTTCCCAGACCATCCCCCTTCATGGTCATGTCCCATTATTTTTATCATCATCACCATCATTTTAAGTCTAGGTTTCACAAATGAGCAAGAACATGCAATATTTGGCATTTAGAGCTTGGTTTAGCTCACTCAACATGATGATCTCCAGTCTATCCATTTTCCTAAACAGTGACACAACTTCATTTTTCTTTAGGCTGATTCCATGGCATAAATAGATAGATAGATAGATAGATAGATAGATAGATAGATAGATAGATAGATAGATAGATTTTTTTATCCATTCATTGGCTATTGGGTACCTCAGTTGATTCCACAGTTTAGCTACTGTGAACAGAGCTGCAATAAATGTTGTTATGCAGGTATCTCTGTTGTATATCAATTTATATTCCTTAGATATATGCTAAATTGATAAGTGAGACTTGGTGGTACAGGTGTATGGTGCTAGCTATGCAGGAGGCACAAGAAGAATTGCAGTCTGAGGCTGGCCCTGGGTAAGAAAAAAAGAAAAGGCTAGGGCTGAGGCTCAAGTGGTAGAGTACGTGCCAGCAAGTGTGAAGCCATGAGTTCAAACTCTACTACTGCCAAAAAAATAAAAAGAAAAAAGTTAGCAAGACTCTGTCTCAAAAACATGCTGTGTTGTGGTGGAGCACACCTATAAGCCCAGCTATTAGGAAGGCAGAAAGAAGTAGGAAGACAGGGCTTGAGGCCTACCCAGGCAAAATGCAAGACTCTATATCAAAAGCAAACTGAAAGTAAACAGACTGGGGCATGCATGGCTCAAATACTGCAGAACTTGCCTATCAAGCATGAGGCCCCGAGATCAACTCCAAGTACAGAAGAGAAAAAGGGAGAAACACCAGATGGTAACTCATACCCACATGAAGAAATGAAGAATCCTGGAAATGATACATTCATGAGCAAAAGACTAACCAGAGCCACAGCACCTGCATACTGGCTACATTGAACCTGCAACAGCTTCTCCAGCAGCCACCTGAAGGGACTAATGTGACCCAGTAATGCAACTTAGAAACATGAGGGAGGCGGTGTACCTGAAGCATCCCCAACCAACAGGAAATGAGACACAGAAGAAAGCCAGCACATATACTTCTCACCTCTCTACCTACCTCACCCTGCTCCGAGATAGTCGTTTAAATGGTATCTCCATTAACACCCATGAAGAGCCAGCTGAATTTTCCTAAAGCTGTGGTTTAGGTAGTAATGCACCCCTTGTATTGTTCTGCATTTTTCCCCACTTCAATTCCATTTTTCCCTCACTTTTGCTTTCTTAGGATGACAACTCCCCCTCCCAAAAAGCTTCTGATTTTTAGGAAACTAAGTGTGGTCCTAAAAACTCAACCTTCAGGATAGGATTTCAGAGTTGAATTAGCAACCTTTCTACCATCTCTTTCTGGTAATATGGTAATAATAACTATCATTATTTGTTATTTATCTGACACAATGTTTTCTCATTTATATAGACAAAACTTTAACATTCCAGTTTTTTGTTTCATTTTATTAATAAGGGGTAGCTTCAAATTAATCAGAACATTTTTATTTAGTTTTTCGTTTATCCAATATATCTGTATTGATCCCTCATCAAGTGATAGACACTATAAAGAGATAATATATTTGCCTAAGTAGAGGAAGGGGAACAAGAAAGAAAAGAAAGGGAAAGAAGAAAGAAAGGAAGGAAGGATGGAAGGAAAGAAGGAAGGAAGAAGGAAGGAAAGAAAGAGAAAGAAAGCCTTTACCCCCAAGTAGCAAAAAGCATAATGGGAAAGTGACAGTTAAACACACAAGGATCCTCCAGTGGGTTGACTGAAGCAATGACAGTAATTCCTGGCATGCAATCGCATGACAGCTTCTAAGGCTTTTTCACTTGCAGTTGTGGTTGACTGGGATGAAGATTAAGTGGAAGGTAGCACTGAGGAACCAACTGGCTGCTGCCCTGAATATGCATGTGAGGCAATGGTAATGACAGGATTGTGGCTAGTGTTGCCTGCTTTAATGAAATTAAAGCCCTGGCAAAAAAGAAAATGATAGGCTCGGCAGTACAAATAGTGCAATAAATAAATTTTGAAAATAATAACTAAATCGGAAATAAAAAGGCTCTTCTAACACTTGCACATTCACAACCACACAATATACACATGACATAGGTTAGCTGATTCTTACACCAGTACTACTACTTTAGCCCGATAATAGAGAATGAATCAACGCACCTCAGATTCCCATGACCTGCCACAACAATCAGAAAAGAAAGATAAATTGTTCTTATTCGTCAATTACATCACCATATATGTTAAAATTCCTAGAGATCCCACCAAAAACTTTTAGAACTGACATATGAATTCAGTAAAGTTGCAGCATACAAATCAACATGCAAAAATCATAGTCTAGCATTTCTTTACACTAAAAACAAACATTCTGCAAAGAGAAGCCTAGGAAGAGCAATAGGTGGCATGATGGGTAAGCATGCAAGCTTTAGACCTGGAACCTGTGTTTAATCCCAGTTTGCCACTTACCAGCTATGTAACCCCAGGAAAGTGACTTAATCCTCTCTGCCTCCATTTCCTTGAGATAATATCTATTTAAACAGTACACTTTTGTTACATGTAATAAATTGACATAGGGTGCCTGGAACAGAGCCCATCATTGCATAAGTACGAGGGAATGGAAATGTAGTCATGAAGAAGACACTATGTCTGCTCTCCAAAAGCTTGAATTCTGATGGCTCCACAGCAAATCGTCGTCGTGTGCTAAAATAATACCTAAGTGTTTGCTAATAAGCACTATGACAAACTCTATAACTATTCTATAGGCTAGTCTGACTATGAAAAAATGTTCTGAGATATTTTTTAGAAGAAAATCTTGAAAGAAAATGCAAAAAATTGCAGTTATTATTTGAGACCATCAATGAGCTACATAATATTTTGTTTAGGCCAAAAATGTTTCTCACTTAGAACCACTTGGAGAATTTTCTAAGTCCCTGCTTTCTGAGGCATGTGTGAAACAAGCTCAAGGATTCAAAGCTAATGCTTTATGATACTACCAAGCTCTCATTGCACCTAGACTTGTAAAAAGCAGACTGCAGTGGATACATCAACCCAAAATCTGTACAGATATTGAAAAAACAAAAGATACAATTTCACATAAGCTGGCTTCAGTGGAAGGAACTCTGAGGTTCAGGCATAGATCCCTGACTAACACAGTTACAGAAAGCAAGTTGTGAAAGTAAATTGTAGAAGAGGACATGATTGAGACCTCTGAATCCAGCACTTTCCTCCTTAAAATCATAAATTTGCAAATTATAAGAATGAAAATGATTGAAATCCACTTATCTTTGGGGATTGGTTTACAGATTACTCTGTAATAAGCACACCAAATGACTGCAGCAACTGAAGTTGAGACAAGGTGATATTAAACAGGTCTCCCATCTGACATCTCCAAGGAAGCTGTAAGAAAATCTGAACCTTTTCTTATTTCATTCAAATATAATAATGTCTAACTTTTCTAAATTAGTTATAAATGTTATCATCTGAGAATCAAGTTAAAGGGAACTCAACATTTTGTCCTCAGCTTCCCTTCCTTGTCTACAGAATAAGAACAAACTTGGCATAAGAGTTGTTACAGTAGCTCTTTCATGGACACTGTCCTGAAAAAGGACAAACCTTCAGATCCGGATCCAGTTGTGCTATTCTAACTAATGCTATCAGTTGCAACTTGCTTAAGAATGTCCTATGGTAATTTAATCACCAACAGAAATATGGAGTATATAGACTACAGGAGACATGGTGGCCTTCGATGGGATGGATGGCGCATTTGCCCCTCCTAGCTAAAAGAGGTGGAGACCAACAGAAACAGACAGAAAGACTGGAGACTGAAAGAGGAAGAACAGCCCGTCACTGTCAAGCAAGATAGCTGCAGAACTGCGGAAACTGGTTAGCCTACTATTAGTCAATGTCCCATCACTATAGCACAATACCTGAGATAAGTCACTTATTAAAAGAAAATATTAACCGTGGCTCCCAGATATGGTGACTTCAGTCCATGATCAGCTGGCTCCATTGCTTCTGGCCTGTGGTAAGGTAGTACATCATGGCAGGAGTGCATGATGGAGCAAATAACTCTTACACCACAAGCAAGGAAAAACAGAGACAGAAGAAGGGGTCAGGGTCCCACAATTCCCTCCCAGGGCATACTTCCAATCACCTAAGTTCCTTCTATAATCCCCTCCTCTTGCAAGTTCTACCACCTCCAAATAGCACCACCTTGGGGACCAGACCTTAACACATTGGCTTTGGAGAGACATTCAAGATCCAAATTATAGCAGATGCCTCCCTCTGTCATCAGACCAGAATACAGCAACAGTATTCTTGAGCAAACTAGATCTGTACCTTCTGGAGTTTGAGGCATAGATGAACATAGGTACTAATTGGTCCCCTTGTCTTAGAAATTCTGAAAGGAGACAATAACCTACACCAACAGAACAAGAAGTGAGTGAACCCATCTGAACTCCCTCCACAGGTACAGTAAAGATGACCTTCTTTCCCTTGGGACAAATTATTACTTGGACGATGGCAGGAATTACACCATCTTTCTAGATACCTCAAACAAGAGGGTGCTAATGAGGGCCACGAGACCTCACAGTAAAAGACTACAGGACACATTGAAAAGAGGCAGAAAATAAGAGCATTTATAGATCAGTGGTGCCAATATTTTGGAACTGTGCAATGTGATCTTTTAAAGGACTTCCAAATAACCTAACATGCACCCCACAATCACATGAGACATTCACCCCAGTTATCTAATGTTTTGTTCCTTTTTCCTCTAATTGCCTGCCCCTCCAAATGTCAGAAAAGCAAAAAGAAGAAGCAATATAACAGAACATACCTTCTTTCTATTGCAGAAGATAGAGATTCTGTCTGTTTTATGAGATAAATATTTTTATTTAGTCTGGACTGTTTTTAATATTTGAAAATAGAAATTATACAAAAGAAGCTTGTCTTCCCTACAGAAAAGAGACTATAACATCCACTCCTTTGTTAAAAAAACAAAAACCATGTTCTATTAGTTGTCAAAGCCATTCAAACTGTTTTATAGTCAATCAATCAATCAGGAAGCTGATCAAACATGAACTTTATTAGAGAGGATGATTTGCATAAATAACTAATAACTAATAATCTAGCAAAATGAGAACAGACAGTTAATGAAGCCATATTGCCCAATGGTAATTACTAACTCTTTGTATAATTCTGTACCAATACAGCCTGGGAATAGATTAAGGAGAGGAACTTGCTAGACTGGTATGCCTGTCAACTCTGTGGACCAGTGTAATAATCTAATGCTCCATTCAAAGTAGGAAACATTTGCATTAAAATCGATGATATATGGAGAGGAAAAATAGTAGCTAAATGTAAGGAATAAAAAAATGGTTTATGTAATTTACAAAATCTAGTACCATCTTCAGAGAGACTAAGAGCAAGAAAATGATACTGTCTCTTAGCACAGTTGTACCAAAACCCCAAAAGATGAAGCCATAAATTTGCCAAGACCCCCTGCTCTTGAAATCTGGTGAAGTTTAATGGCAGCCAGCAAACCTAGATAGCACTTCTAACATTTTGCTCATATAATATAATGATGAACTGGATAATCTGTTGATGACTGATGTTAACTCTAATAATGTGCCAATATCTTTGACTAATTTTTCAGGTCAAAGCTCCTATAAAGGATATCATTTAGGAAGATATTTCTAGCAACTACTCTCCACCAGGCCATGCAGTAGAATGATCACTGTGTAATTATAAACCCTGATGAGCAAATGCTTAAAAAGGTCCCTAGTACTAATGGAGAAAATGTACAAGCTGCATGATTGACATGCCACAGTGTGCTGTGTACAAGCACATATTACTCTTTTGTGAGTAGAAAGCTATTAAACAGAATAGAAAAAATGGGTTCCTGATTAGAAAAAAGCAATAGGCTTCACATACTAGATCTGATTTCTCCTTGCTAAACCCTGAGATGCAGAGGCCTATGGGAAGCCTTAGGGCATACTCAAACTATCTCATATCTAAAGTCTGACCACTACTCATTACATGAGGGACCCAACATTTTGGAATATGAAACCTGTGCTCTTACTGCACTAAGTCCACTTGTACACAATAGCATCCACATATGAGATGCATTGTAAGACTTTGGCCTACAAGACAGTGATTTAGGGGAGATGTACCAGTTTAGACATTGTAAGATGTACCAAATTGACCTTGAAAGAAAAGCAGTATTCAAAGGAAAATAATGCATTAACTAGGAATAGCAGATTAGAGGAACTTCTGTTCAAGCAGAAAGGTAAGAGATATGTCAGCCTGGAAAGAGGCTTTAGCAAAGTAGGTCAGGCAAACTCAACAAATATGGCAGACAATGCCAGGATCCAGCATTTGGAAAGAACTTGGACTTGGGTCTCTAGCCTGATTTAATGCAGATCGAAGCGGATGTTGCCATGAAACAATGGGCTTTGTCCCCAACTGATTTGGAACCCAAAAATAATTGAATCATGACCAATTGTAATTATTTCTGCACACAATACAAGCAATTCTGTTGAGAACATATCTCAAATACCTCTGTAATTCTTACTTACTTGTTCTGTAATGGAACTGAATTGTACCAACACCATATTGCCATATGCTGTAACACTGGCTTTGTTGGTAAGATTAAACTATCTTCTACAAAAAAGTAAATACCAATATTCATTCAAATGATGAGATATACTGGAAAATGGAGTTAAAATTTCCTCAAGATATAATACTCATGCAAAATGACTGGTCTGAGGAAGAACTAGCTTTGACTAAATATCAACTTATTTCCATGCTAAATAGTTCTATACATTTATCACAACATAAATCAAGTTGGAAAGTGAATGGTTTAATTAGTACAATTATATGGCAAATATAATTATACTAATTATATTTATGCAATGCCTTTGTAAAATGGGTCATTGTTTCCTTAACTGTTTCTTTCCCTGCCCCACACCACCTTCTCCAAATGCTAGGTACCTTCACTTCAGTACTACTGCTGCAACTAATGCTAGACTAAAGGCAGATACTTATAAAAACATCATTATTTTAATAAAAGAGCCCACACAAAGGGCCAGGGGTATTAACTATGTGGAAAGGGGATCACACAGCAGGCCTGGGTTGCTCAAACCATGTACATCCCTGAGAAATGTTGGCTTCAGCATTGGCCCTTGGCTAGCTCCTGGGAGATGAGCTCTGAGCCACTGGAAGAGTTTGTCTGATAATAAAATAGAAGATCCAGAAATAAACACACACAGGTATAGCAATCTAATTTTTGACAAGGAACCAGAAACATATGTTGGAGAAAAGAAATCTTCTTCAACAAATGGTGTTGGGAAAACTGGATATCCACAGGTATAAACCAAATCCCTGTCTCTCACCCTATAAAAAAATCGGTCCAAAATGGGTCAGAAATCTTGATGCTAGACCAGAAACTTGGAAACTACTACAGGAAAACATAGGAAAAATACTTGAAGATACAAGCATAGGCAACAGTTTTCTGAATAGGTCTCCAATTGCTCAGGATGTAAGAACAAAAGACAAATGGGACTGCATCAGATTGAAAAGCTTCTGCACATCAAAGGCAACAATTTCCAGAATGAAGAGACAACGACAGAATGAGAGAAAGTCTTTGTCAGCTATTCATCAAAGGATTTACATCCAGAATATATAAAGAGCTCAGAAAATTAAACACCAAAAGAATAAATAATCCAATTAATAAATGGGCAATTAATTAATAATAATTGAAAGAACAGACAGTTCTCAAAAGCAGTAGAAATGGCTAATAAATACATGAAGAAGTGCTTCACATCCTCAGCCTTTAAGGAAATGTGTATCAAAATGACCCTGCGATCCCATCTTACTCCAGTCAGAATGACTAACATCAAGAAACAACAACAAATGGTGGAGAGGATGTGGGCGGGAAGGAACCCTTATACGCTGTTGGTGGAAATGTAAGTTAGTCCAGCTACTATGGAAATCAGTATGTAGATTCCTCACAAAGCTAAAAATATAACTACCATATGATTCTGCTATTCCATTCCTGGACATAAATCTGAAGGAATGTAAATCAACATTCAAGAAGGGTACCGAACACCCATGTTGATAGCAGCACTACTTACAACAGCTAAGCTATGGAACCAGCCTAGGTACCCAACAATCAATGATGGGATAAAGAAAATGTGGTACATACGTACAATGCTGTATTATTTGGTCATAAAAAGAATGAAATTTTGTTGTTTGCAGGAAAATGGATAGAACTGTAGACCATCGTGTTAAGCAAGATAAGCCAAGCTCAGGAAGATAAATATTGCATACTTTCACTCATATGCTGAATCTAGAAATAATAATAATATGACTTGATTGTAAAGGGGGCTGCTGGGTAGGGGGAGAATCAGAGGTGGGGGGGAGTGAAAGAAGAGGGGAATATAGGTTGAGTGTTATAGAAGAACATTATATATATATCTATGAAAACAGTGTAATGAAATTCACCAAAAACTGTTAAAAAGAAGGAGAAGGAGGAGAGGGGGGTCAAAAGGAATAATATAGATGGGGTAAGTTTGATCAAAGTACATTATATGCATGCTTAAATTAAGTATCACAATGAAACCCCTTTGTACAATTAATTTATGCTAATAAAAAATTAAATTAAAAAAGAATGCCTTTTTATGTCTAAGGTCTTGGGCAACCCAGTGCCAGGCTGATCAGATAGTTTATGCTAACAGTGAAATTTACAATGAATGCGTATTTTTGCTCTGATAATGGATGGAATCTGGGTAGTTGAAGTCAGTCACACCTATGCTACTGAGCCCAATTAAAAGCCCTGCACACCAAAATTCATATGAGCTTCCCTGGTTGGTTACATTTTGCAATGTTGTCACACATCAATCCTGAGACAAGTGCATCCATAGGACTGCCCTGGAAACTTGCACACAGTTTCTTCTGGATCTCACTCCCTGTGCCTTTTCTCTATTTATTTTAATCTCTATCCTGTAACTATAATAAACCAAATCCATGAATCAAATAGCTTTTTCTGAATCTCCTAAATTCTTCCAGTGAATTATCAAATTTAAAGATAGTTTTGAGATTCCCTAACCCATGGACTAATCAGAGAAATCTATACAAAGGAGTAAAATGTGACCTGAGACTTAAAGAAGGGGTATATATCTTAAGGAAGGATAAATATTTCAAGGCAGAATGGAGGGTGAACATACAGAAGGATTCTTACTACAGCTAAGAATCATGAAAGGGAATAAAGAATGAATTTTATCTCATCTAGAAGTCTTTGGAATGCCTTCCTGGAGATCTCTTTCTGACTACTTTCTACCCCTAGCAACAAACAATACAAAACTGTTTTTGTGTGTTTTCTAACCTATGTTCCATACGGTTAGAAGCTCGTCACTAATAACTCTCTAGTTCATTCACGCTCCTTAAAACAGCACTGAAATTTGTTTCTATTTTGAATGTTGGTAAGTTGTGTTTTCTTTTTCATGGAACCTAGTTCTTTTATTTTTTACAGATCAAGTCCACAAATACAGACCTCCGTAGACCGTCACTTTTTTTGAGAAAATTCACAAATTGTGCCACATGACAGAACATGTACTATAAAAAGTTATTCCACATCAGCTGTCACCAAAAGCATCTGAATTCTTTTTTGTTTGACCGGGGCATTTTGCCAAGCAACTAAAAATGTTCTTTCATGGGCAGTTGATTTCCTAATAAGGCTTCTAGTTCATATCCATGAAAAAGTCCAGTAAATTATTTGTGTTATATAGTTCAAATTTGCTTGATACTCAAATTTTGCCAAGATCTGCCCCACAAAAAGTCCTTCTTTGGGTAATTCTTATCACCTCCGCTAGAAGCCCTTTTTCTGACTCTTCCTACTTTGAAGAAGTTCTTCCTTGGCTCTCTAACTCCCAAATCCAATACTTTGAGCTGTCAACATAAAGACCTTCCACAGATATTTCAGAAGTTTTTTGCCCAAAATACCATAAAAATTCTAGCAAATGTCCCATACACATTTTCTTCTGCATTCTAGGAAATATATGAGGGTAAGGAAGAAAAGCAACTCTATAGCATGTAATCAATTAGAGAGCATTTCTCTTGAGAGAGCGGCAAGCTCTACTGATCCTCTGATTTGCTTCCTATTTAAGATGTGCCTTTCAGGGATCTAACACTTCTCTTGAGTTCAAACAAGTAACAAAACTTGGAGGAACATAAACCAGCTGGCTAAACAACAGACTGGGCAGTTCAGAGCTATTGGTTCTTATTGTTGTATTAAAATACAACAACCTGGTTCAAGTCCAGTGACTTACTTCTGCTTTTGTGTCCCCAAGTGTGAGAGAGTGCCAGGAGTAACCAACCCATCTCACTGGGCTGCTTGAAAGATTAAGAGAAATTTCAAAGAATTCTCTGAGCATAAAACAGTACACCAATGGTAAATAGAAGCACATCAAGGATTTTAAAATATTATAGTGAAAGTATGTTGTAGCAGAGACTCCAGCAGCCTCTCACATTTTCATTTAGACTGGCACAAATGATAATGTTGGCATATAATCTTTGTGAAAATAGCAACAATAGTTAGCCAAGGGCTTGCCTTGCGTATTGAAGCAAAACAGGATCTCTGGCACTTCTGAAGTTGGCACTCTCAACTACAGTTCATTTCTTACCCAGGAGATACATTTAACTTGTGTGAATTATTTGAAAAGGAGTTGAAAGAGAGTGCATTTTACCTGAGACTTTGACTAATTGTGTGATTTGCTCTGTTCTTTGGGCACCTGGCACCTGACAGATTCTAATTTCAATATTTTAAAATCATTAGTAAGATTGCAGTAAGGCTTTAATTTTAAACACCTTTAATCACTTGGTATAATCTGTCTCAACATTTTTGTCTATTTTTATACTTTTTGACTGTGAAATCTGAATGAGAAGCAGCTTCCTTGTCCAGAATTTATCCTGAGCTTCTGTCACTAGAAAGATATGAAAACTGAAAGTGAAAGCAAGCATAGACAACAGGAAACTACAGATACCTTTTTTAAAAATCTAGGATCATAAAATCTTTTTTACAAGTAACATTCTCCTTTATGTTTCCTTTCCGATTCTTGAAAGTTTTAGGTACAGAAAACATTTGCTTGTGAGCTACACTCGTTGTGACACACCTGCCTGGAATGATGCTATTCAATCACGTGAACCCTGCTATAACTCCACTCAACTCAATGCCCAACTTCGCCAAACTGCATCACTAAGGAACTCAAACTTGGTGGATAATCACATCAACAATGAAACTGCATAATAAGCAGCAGGGTGTGTACACTCACAGCTCTCTCAGCAGTTCTACTTCCTCAAGTGGGAGAGATGTTCTGTTCATTCATCATTTACAACTTACTGCCTGAATTTGTGAAATCAATATACACTCCTAACCTAACAGGTTTTGGAAAATGAATTCCCTCCAGTTTATACACATGTACTTAGAGGGAAAACATGTTTGTTTATATACAGTACAGGACGAATAGGCCTTGACTAAATATAGAGATTTAGGACATCCCGAGTCAAGGAAACGGGCTTCCATGAAAATCCCAATATGTTTCTACCCTAATAAAAACAGAACCAACTGAGAAAGACTCAAAAGGAGACACTTAGGATACACACAGTGCCACCTGGGTCTCGGACTAAGAGTGTTTATCACAGAGGGGAGAATGTAAGGCAGGAAGACATTTGAAAGGTTTGCTCCAGCATTTTCCCCTCCTTGTGGATGACAGAGTTACAGAAGCTGTTGTCCTTTGAAAAGCTGAGGCACTAGTGGTATTAAGTGCATATCATGACTGTAACAAATAGCTTGTGGAGTTATGAGTCTTACATAATGTCATGTACTGAACACCAGTGCTTTGTAAACTTAAGCACTGCAGAATTGACAGTGAGTGGTGACTGGATCTACCTTTCCTACATCCCATGTGGATCTCCCAGAATTCAGGATTGTTCAAGTCTTACAAAAAATTTGCCTTCTTGAAATTTCTTTGCATTTCCTTGTCATTTGTCTTCTGAAAAACCTGTGTATGTTTGCAACAGGCAGATGTGTCATATTTGTCAAACAGGACTAAAAACAATAAATACAAGTTTAAAAGGGTTGATTTGGTCTATGTATGAGAAAGAAATCTAATTAGAGCTCCTCCACAAAGAAATGAGTTTTCTCAACAAAGGAGTGAACTTCCAGTGCTTGGAAATACTCAGGTAGAAGCAAGCCATCTGTTATAGCGTGCAAACAGCACTGCTGTATTGAGAAAAAGACTGAAATAAGTGACTTAGAAGGTTCCCTCCCACTTCTAAAATGTGATGATTGATTGATAATGTGAACAAGAAAAATATGCTATGAACTTGAAAGTTATATTGTCCTCTTAAAAATTTTTAAACTCCCTTTCCCAAAATAACATTCTTAAGGAAGGTGGTGTTGATCATTCCCTAGAGGAAAGAAAGACAAACCTACCCAACCTTGATTTCTCCTCTCTAAGACATAATTAAGAAAAAGGGGTAGGGGGGATTATGGGGAAAATAACATAGTTAATAAACCTTATAGCACAGCCAGTGCCATCAATTCACCAAAAGCTGCATATTGAGTAGCTTTTGTGTTACAAGCATTGCAGGAGATAAAGGATGTATAAACACAAGGTCCCTGGCTTCAATGTCCTTGAAATATGTTTTGACAAGTAAGACATAAAAAGCAAATGCTTATAAATAAATAAAAGAGGTTACAAATCCACTGCCAGGGACTAGATCCAACCTGCATGCCTTATTTGGCCAACACACCAATGTTAAAATTTTCAACTTAGAATACATTAGGCAGAATTCACACCTTCCTCTTCACCATGTTGTCACCCCTCATCATCTTACACTGGACCAATTCAAACATTTACATCAAATACCTACTCCAACAGGCATTTTTGTCATTCCAGTCTACACTATAAAAAAATTAATAGCAGCAATAACATAAGATGGCATATAGTTACTTTCAAATAAATGTCACAAGCAATGAACACTAGAAGAAAAAGACCAGTGTGGCTGTCTTCTGCATGGAGAAGAAAATATCTAGTCTGAGTCTTAAAATATAGTAAAGACTTAAAACAGCAGAAAGAAGCCAAGTCAGATGTGATAAAGACAAGAGTAAAAAGTGGAAAAGACCACATCACAATCAGGAAAATGTGCTAGGAACAGCAGAGAACAGGAAAAAAAAAAAAAATGAGAGCAAGAAGTGAGATTTGACCAAGTTGTAGAAGGGTATGAAAGCCATTCCATATTAATCAGAACTCTTGGCAAAAATGAGAGAAATTCAAACTGGACTATTTAATAAAGATTAGAAACTTCCTGGCTTCCCCAATTGGTAAGTCAAGTGTAGTTCTAAATTCAGATACAGTTGGATCCAAGCAATCAAATGACATTATCAGCTCATACACTCTCACTCTTTTCTTCTCATTTTTCTTACTTTTGTAGTCACAAAAGTACTCTGCATCCAGAGAAATGGATTCCTGAATTGCTTGCTAACCATTAATTATGCCTTCTAAAAAATTATGTGCTATGCACTGAGCAACCAGAAAATTGAGATGGTTCATCCAGGCCCCATCATAGGATGGGAATCAGTACAGTTTTTAAGCCAGAAAATGGTATGACAAAAGCATTCTTTTAAGAGATTTACATGATGAATTGGAGGGAAAGGCAAATGAACATGTGAAGACCAGAAAGGGAGCTCATACAGTAGCCTAGGAAGGTAAGCAAAGAGCTCAGATTAAAATGGAGAAGGGTAGTAGAGAACAGGCAGATGCAAGAAATTTTAAGAGAGCTCAATCGATAGAATATGAAGATTAGCTGCATATAGGAAAGATATAGTTCAAGGTTGATTCATTTAGTAAATAGTCACTGAATGCTCATTCTGTCTTAATACTGTTCCAGGTGTTGGTGAGTAAAGAAGTCAAGAATAAGGAAGAAAAACACATACACTGATAAATAAGAAATATAATTTCAGTTCCTAATAAAGGCTGTGAAGAGAAAATGAGTGAGTGGCAGGGGTGACTAGAAGATGCTATTTTAGATAGGGTGGTCCAAGAAGGCCTGTAAAGGAAGCAACACATGGACAGACAAATGATGGGAAGGAAGCAACCATGTGAGGACCCAGGAGCAAAGTGCTCAGGGAAGGTGATCAACCTTGGCATAGAAGAGACACAGAAAGGCCACTTTGCTGGAGAAGAGTGGACCATGAGAGAATGAGAGGAGAGGAGCTCAGATTTGGTCAAGGGCCAAAGGCAAGAGCCAGATTTGCTCAGGTCACCTAAGCCAATAGAAAGGAGATGGGGTTCTATTTAAATTGCCATCAAAATTCACTGGAAAGTTTATAGCAGTAATGTGGTAGGACCTCCCCTCCCCCCATGATGGCATTAGTAGCTTTATAAGAAGAGACACCCAAACCACACATTTGTCATATGAGGCTTCTCATTATGCTAGGGAAGCAAAGAAAACCTCACAAGATGACGATGCTATGCTCTTGGACTTCACAGCCCCCAGAAAGATGAGCCAAACAAAATTCTGTTCTTTACCAGACTGTGGTGTTCAGTTATACCAACAGAAAACAGAGTAACAGAGCCTCACACAGGATTAGTGTGGAGCATGGACAGCTGGCAAGAAAGGAAGTAAAAGGAACCATTTTCAGATTACTGTGGTGGTCCAGACAAGAGGAGATTGTGGCTCTGGCCATGATGCTGCTGCAGAGATGGTGTTAGACGGTCAGAGAAAGGCGAAGTTTTTACGTCTGAGTGAAAAGTTGCATTATCATAAAGAGAAAAACACGTATGAGTTAGAGAATTTTTTCTTGTTTAAACCTGAATATAACTTCTATTTAGGGGATGCATAAACTGTTGGATTATATTCCCTGTCCAAGAGCAAAGGCCTATAGGTACTTCCTTCTATTCTGTGTGGAGACAGGGAAATATTTAAGCTTGTGTCTTTTAATTAAAAGTTTTAACCCAAAGTGGAAAACTGTTGGCAATAGCTATTTCTGATATGGAAAAATGACCTAAAGGCTACCCCAAAGAAAAAAGAAAGGATGGGAAAGAAGCATAAAAAATAAATCAAAATGAAATTAAAAAAAATTTTCACAGAGGAATTCTTGAAAACTTCATAGAAAAAAGAATGAGTTCATTTGGCCTCTGGCTCTGACAAATTTTTTTACAACAACAAAAAGGAAGGTACAATCCCCTCTCTCTTCCTCTCTTCACAAGGTAACGCGTGCCTTTCTTTCTATTGAGTTTTTTTTTTTTTGGTGATTTTTCAGAACAAAAAATATACAGAGACATTTCTATATATTGCTCTTTAAAGTGAAAACATGTACAGATTTTCTAAACAGAAGATGGGCAGAATATATAAAATTAAAAATCATTTATATTTGTTATTATACTCGTTATTTATAAGAATTAATCCTAAAGAAATCTAAATATGTTTAAAAAGATTCATGTGAAAAGTTACTAATTATAGAATTATATACTTTCGTTAAAAATCTGAAATAAAATAATCTAAATGAACAGCACGGAGGATTGACATCAGCATCACAAACAAGTTTTCTGTATCCTGTTATATTAGACAAACACAGAAGGGGAATCTGGGGAAACCTCACAAAAGCTTCATGTGGAGTCAGCCTGGGTAAGACAGATCTTCATCTGGTACATGGTCACCTTGTCATGACCCTAGACTAGCACTAAGAAGGTGAAATTCTAGACTTAGCAGAGGAAATCCCTGGATCATTTGTTGTTTTAGACCTCAAGAAAGGAAAACAACCATAAAAAAGAAAGGACAAAAAGAAAATACTGTATCAGGCTCATCACCTTGGGATTGAAGCCAAGTGGTTAGTACCTTGAGACTAAAGATAGAACCTCTCTGTCACCAAGATTTGTTTATGTTTTGATCCTGGACCCATCTGTGTTTTGCAATATTTTTTCTTTTTTAACATGCTCTTTGACTGTATCAGATAGCAATTGCTATTTTGTTCCTTGAAAGATCTAACAGTCTCTACTGTCTCAGCCTTTATCAAGTTTAAGAAAAGGATCCAAGGAGCCACAACAAACAGGATACAATGAATTGGCTGTCACTGGATGCTTCAGTTTCATGTTCAAAAAGAAAGAGAAAGAGAAGAGACAAAGGCATGGAAAAAAGAAGAAAAACATTCCGCAGCTACTTCAGCAGCATTCCCATTACCTTTGGGTCATCTCTGGATTATTTTTCACAATTAATAGGAAAACTAAAGAAATAAATGACAGAAAATTTAATTGTAGGTGCTAACAATCAGTGTAATACTGAAACAGAGAGTTTAATCTGATGGCTTTATGTTCTGAAGTAGAAGAGAAAGTATAATGTGTTTATATTTTAATGACTTTCATTTTTAATTAGTATCTTCAAAGATGTGAGCAAACTTAGTTTGGCCCCTCAAATCTATCATTTTAATTAGTTTCCAAATTTTTCTCAACAATTTAGAGAACGTGTTCAGGGTTTATCTTCCTTTGTGTAACAAATAGCTCAATAATTGTGACAAAACTCACTGTAGAACTTTTAAAAAACAGATATGTTGTAAACAAGACTTACACTTTGGTCACTCTGATTTAAAATTTATCTGAAAGGTAGCCATGTGACCTCATTTATGGTGACATTTGCACCACGCTCATTCGGCATGATTCTCAGGAGAGATGATTTATGTTTAATGAAACACATTTGGTGCAATCAAAGCTGTATTGTAAAGTCTTTATTTACAGTATTGTCTAATCACATTGGCCTCTGCGTTGGATGCTGAGAAAAAGAAACAAACAATACAGATCCTATTTTCTTCCTATTTCCTCTGACATGTTGTAGGTTGCCATGATTGCAAAATATGACTTTTTTTTTAGTTTGCACATGATGGTCTAGGTTCTTGCCTGAAGAATACCTTTGATGTCATGGAGTTTCACAATCGAGGAATGAAGGGATAATACCAATCCTATTCAGGTGGACTTTTGGTCCATGTAGGTGTATACAGGGATATTTCCATCCTAGTGACAGAAATGCATCCACCTCTCTTCCAATTCTTAAAAGACTGACGCAACCAAATATCCAAGTTCAGTGAGGACCGTAGTCACTACTTAAGCTGTGTGAACAGATGATTGGGCTTTGGAGGATTCACTGGTTGAATAAGCAATCTCCAAAGGTCATGTTGCCCCTGAAAAATCGTTATAGTCAAAGAAATGAAAGTAACATCCCAATGTGATACCAGTTTGACACTGGGTGAAGAATCTGAAAACTGCCATCACGTGCTATGTGTGTTATTTATTTGGGGAAATACAGCAGTGACTGACTGCATCATTAGCCTTTTCCTGTTGTGATCTTCCTTTTTTCATTTGGCGTGAGATTAATTTGTGACTGAGATTTATTAGCCTCAAGGAGGCTGGGGTTGATGAGATTTTGCTGATATACTGCATAGAACACATATCAAGTTAAAAAGAAAAGATGAAAAATTGAAATGATAAAGTTGCATTGCTAGCTTGTTGGTAAGGTAATTGAAGTGGTTTGTGTTGTGCTGTGCTCTGATGGGTAGAAATAAAGTATGTACAAATTTATCTAGATCATACTTCTGAATAAAAAACTGCAAAATATATTTCCTCTCAGCTTATGTGTTGACAAAACCTCTCAATTATTTCTTGACAGTGAGGTTGAAGCAAAACGAAAATGAAACCCATTCAGAATAGCTCCAAAAGGGAAGCCAGCTCTAAGTTATCCATGGAAATAGGCACAGGGTTAACAAAGATAACTGAAATATGAACATAATATAAAAACGGCATTTTCTCTATAAGGTTGAAACCACAACTCCATACAATTTCTTTTTAACAGAACTGAAATAAAGTAGCAAAATGGATTCAATTTTTTTAACTTGTTCAACTTTCCCTCTAATTGAGATTGTACTTATCAGCAAAATGCCTAAAAAATACACACTCACTAGAATTTAAAAAGGATAGAAAAGCCAAGGATCTTGACACTCATGAGGCACTAGAATATCACCTGCAGAGGAGTAGGATTCTGTAGTTCATTGATGTCCCAAGTGCCTGGAACTGAGCTGGCACTTGGAGGTGCCCAGAAGGATTTGGCTGAATTAACCAAGGGTGCATGCAATCATTCAGTCCTGCACTGCTGAGAACTGCGTAGCTATTCAGTTGGTATGGGGACAACCACAAATCTTTCCTTACTTTTCAGAGCCATATGGCAGATATACACATCATATGGGAACCTGCTACACACGGAGAGTCCACCAGCACACGGCCCTGTATGAATGGGTTGCAGAACTAGTTTAGGCATATGGGGCATTTCCCCACCATCTCTCCCCCCTACCAGGGTTGGAGAGATTTCAGAGTTAGAAGCTGACCTTCCTTGGAGCCTATAATGTCATCCCAGGATGATTCTACACCACTGCAGTTTTCCTTGTTTAGTTCATACAAAAGTCTCCATAGATGACCTTCACCAGGGTGAGCAAATCCTAGAGCGGACATCAGTACCTTATTACTGCCTGCTATTCTCATGCAACTGAAGCAAGGTTTAAGTCAGCAAAATGCCTGGAAGAGGAAAAGATAAAAATACAGAAAGAAGCTTTGAGGGAGGTCTGTGAAAATGAGTGTGCTTCATTTAGGCAAGTGGGGACTCTAGGAAATGACCACACTTGTGAGACTCTAGATTTGGAGGGGCAGCAGGAAAGGTCTTTTAGAAGTCATTTCCTTCTACTTCAGGCTGTGTTCTACATGACCTTCCCAGTAAATTAGGGGTCATTAGCCCCATAGTGCACCTACATCAGTGTCTCAGAGAAGCTGCCAGCCTTACTCTCAGCAGATTCTACCTCTGGGTTAGTACCTATTTACTTTAGTTCTCACAGCTGCCAGGGCTCCAAGGCACATCCAAAACACACTCCATAGCTCCTGAATGGAGGCTCAGGTGACACCTGGGGACCCCGTTACAATCTTGCTCTGTCCCAAGACTGCTCTGAAGACAAGAAGGAATATCTAAAATGTTCTGCTGCATCAGTCCTTGGAAGGATATCAAAGTCTTAAACTGCCCCAGACGGAAGGCGCTGCTCACGTACAGAGAAATGGCTAAGAATACTGTTCTGCTGGGCATGGTGGTACACACCTATAATCCCAGCTACTCGGGAGGTGAAGGTAAGAGGATCATGAGCTCAAGATCAGCCTGGGCAAAGTTAGCAAGATCCTATCTCAGAATACAAAAAGGGCTGGGTAGTAGCTCAAGTGGAAGAGCACTGGCCTTATAAGAGAGAGGCTCTCTCTAGTAAGGGAGGTCCCCTGTACTACAAAAAGAAGGAGGAGGAGGAGGAGGAGGAGGAGGAAGAAGTATGCTGGTTCTGAAATTTGTTACCTGGCTGATGTTGAATAAGTTACCTAATTATTTTGAGGCATTTTTTGGACATATGCTAAATGGAAATAGAACACACCTCCAATTCTGTTGTGGATATTAATTGCAAGTAAGATTTTTAGCACAAATGAAGCATTTGGATGAGACTTGAGGACCTTATTTTATGTGAAAGAAACCAGTCACAAAACATCACACACCACATGGATAGTCCAGAAAAGAGAAATGCTTAAGGAGAGAAAGTAGATCAGTGGTTGTACAGGGCTGGCTGGGGATGAGGGAAGGGAGGTAAATGTGAAGGAATGGAAGATGACAGATAAAATGTGGATTTGACAAAAATGTTCTAAAATTGATTAGTAATAGTTGCCCATACTGTGAATGAAATAAAAATATTGAATTGTACACACTCAATGATGTGAATTATATTTCAATAAAGTTATTAAAAATGTATTTAGCATAGTGACTGCCACACATTTAATATTTGAAAAATGTCATTGTTATTTGTTATTTAATTGAACAGATTTATTAAATGCTTATTTTTAGTCAGGTACTGCTCTTGTTCTTACTATGATACCAATTTTACATTTTAAACTTTTGTATGTGGGTGAAATTTGCAAAGGGAAATGTTGCGGAGAAATACTTCAAGGAAAGTCCATATCACTATTATGACCAAAACGACCCACTTGAACAGACAAAATTAATTTTAGTGAGTAAAATATTGTAGGTGTAAAATTTTTACAGTCATGAAAACCCTGCAACCACATAAGTTTCTTAAGAATATCAACAAAAAGTTTTTCTTTATTCAAAACTAGACTTTGTTTATAGTAAACTTAGAAAGTTTTTCAAATGTATTTCATTTTCAAATGAGAAATACCTAATTTAGTGACAGCAGAGCATCTAAGTTTCTGTGGATTTGAGCATTTCATATTTAAGAATCACAAAAATGAAATTCTGCACTGAATAGTTTGAAACAAATAACAGAGTCTAAAAGTCATGAAGAAGAACGAAATGTTATCATTCGTTGGTAAATGGATGGAATTGGAGAACATCATTCTGAGTGAGGTTAGCCTGGGCCAAAAGACCAAAAATCGTATGTTCTCCCTCATATGTGGACATTAGATCAAGGGCAAACACAACAAGGGGATTGGACTTTGAGCACATGATAAAAGCGAGAGCACACAAGGGAGGGGTGAGGATAGGTAAGACACCTAAAAAATTAGCTAACATTTGTTGCCCTCAATGCAGAGAAACTAAAGCAGATACCTTAAAGCAACTGAGGCCAATAGGAAAAGGGGAACAGGTACTAGAGAAAAGGTTAGATCAAAAAGAATTAACCTAGAAGGTAACACCCACGCACAGGAAATCAATGTGAGTCAACTCCCTGTATAGCTATCCTTATCTCAACCAGCAAAAACCCTTGTTCCTTCCTATTATTGCTTATACTCTCTCTACAAAAAAATCAGAAATAAGGGCAAAATAGTTTCTGCTGGGTATTGAGGGGGGGGAGAGGGAGGGGACGGAGTGGGTGGTAAGGGAGGGGATGGGGGCAGGGGGGAGAAATGAACCAAGCCTTGTATGCACATATGAATAATAAAAGAAAAAGAAAAAAAAATCTTAAGCCAGGCATGATGGTTTAAAATTTAATCCTAACAATACAAGAGTCAGAGGCCAGCCCAAGCCACTCCCCCAAAACAAAAAGTCAGCAAAAAAAAAAAAGAATCTCAGAAGACATTGGACAATTACTCTAAGTAGCTCTAAAAACACCATTGTCTCTACTATATTTCCCACAACTTTTATAAAATAATTACATTCTACTTCCTCTTGTCCTCTCTACCTTCAATCAATGCAAAGAAAAAATGCGGTTCTAAAACCTGTGTCCAAAAGGGACATTCCTTTACAAAAGCCATCTGATTGGCTTCAGCAAATGTGGAGATTCAAATGGTGTTGAGATTTGCCAAAGGGGCATGTGTGCCAGCTCCAAACTGGCTGGCTTCACCATAAATGGTGGCTCTGAGCGCAAAAGAACACAAACAGCAATCTGAAATGACAAAGCAGCCAGCAGCCAAATAAACCTCTGTGAACCTAACTCCTTTGTTTTTCATTTCAGAACAGGTAGACTTGCTCACCAGCAGGCTTTCTAGTGAATTCTCAGAAACCAGAGCAAGATGAAAGTGGTGAAGGCCCTGGTGAGACCTGATTTCCTGGAGAGAGTCACTGAGATTTTGGCTTCAGGACTGAAACCAAGGTAGCAAAAGTCTGTTCTGGTGAAGGATGTTTATTTTAAAATAATGCTCTCCTCCTATGCTTGCTTTCTTCATAATATGTCATGAGTTCGTTCATTCACACTGTCTCCTAAACCACCAAAAATCATTGAAAAAAGTTGGGAAATTTCTCAAGAAAATAAAGTACCCTGGGAAGTATTTGCAAATTGTAGGCATATTCAGAATTCCTTCAAAAGCACAAATTCTGAAGCAAACCAAAGTGAAAAAAAAATGGAAGGAAGGAGGAAGGAAAGAAGGAAGGAAGGAAGGAAGGAAGAATTTACTACTGCCAAATTTCCATGGGGACCACCCTAATTTCTCTATTCCTTAAACTCATTTAGCCTGCTTTATTAATGGCATAGTATTAAAATAATTTTTCATTCTTTATAGAACACTATCAGTTTTCTTTTTATAGATAGAGTAGTCTATGTAAAGTAAAATCATCATCCTCATAAAGGATCTTTTCCTCCTATTAAGACCTTAAATTTTCAGTGAGTAAATTCTCTGTCACTAACACTAAACCTATGTCCTCACAGATGTCAAAATTTCTTGACAAGTCCCGGCTTGCTGTGCTTGTAGGTCACTAGACTGATCCTAAACTTCTTAAGGAAGTGACTTTCATTAATTTTTTAGCGCTTATGCCTCACACTATGTCTAGCACAGTATATGGACTCAGAAATTGCTTGTGAAATAAGTGAATCACCACGGAAGTTAATATTGTATACTTGGCATTGTTTTAGAGATCTATCATCGGTTAAAGCAACTTCTCTTACACACAAAAAAAATAAACTCAAACCATTAATTATCAATATTTCGAAGATTGGTGCCCAAAATACTGAGAACTTGATTATGCTTCTTCCTTAAGTAGGTTTTGAGCCTGGCTGGGAAAGAGGAAATATTAATGGTCACTTCCCTCCATTTCAGCAGAAATATTTCTTATTGCTTTGGGGATTCAAATAGGGTAAGAACATTCTAGCTGGTAACTTCCCCAAAATGGTTTTTCCCTGCTACTTCCTACTTAGCTCCCAGATCCAAAATCTTGCTTTGGAGAGAGAGGCATGGGTATTGAGACACAGGCCCTTCCTATTTCTCTGCAATCAATACTTCTGGCAGTGAGCCAGGACAGATGGAATGTGTGCTCAGGGCTCCTGACAGTTGCTGGACTCGTAGCGTCTCTCTTTTTCTTTCACATACTTCATTCTTTGTTTTCTGTTAAGGATATGTATTGACTTTGTGGAACCACTGCAGAGAGCTGTAAATGATGCATTTAATGAAAAATCCTTGCCTTGCGCTCTGAGAGAGAACACAAACAATGTGGAGCAATCGTTGCTGGGCAGTGATGGGTGCTGTAATATCACTTTCATCTGCTTCACCAGCCAGACAAATGTACCAACTGGAAATATTCAACAGTATACGTAAAAAAATTAACTAACATTTTAATCTTATTCATTATTTGTTGTCTCTCCTGTCCCTACAGTGGTAATCCTTTATTCTTAAAGATTGTTTATTCTTTTGTCAGAGCGCCTCAAATCCCCTATCTTGAAAAGATGCACAAAAGGATTTTGAAAGATTACTTTTTTGGAGGGATTATATTAAAATTTTGATTTTCTGTGGAGCTCTGTAGTTATTGCTACCATACTTGTATTTCATCATTGAATTTCAGGTTATTGAAAAGGTAATTTTCTTCCATCTTCTCTCTCTCTCTCTCTTTTTCCTTTACCTTTAAAAATGAACAAGGGAAACAGGATTCGGTCTTCCCTATCATATCTTTAGCAAGCAACCTGAGTGACAAAGTCCTATCAAACAGGTACCTGCCAATGCCAGAGGAACCACATGGCAGAGCCTTATTTGAATGGGACTGGAGACCATTCCAGGGCCCTAGGGCTCCTGCAGGGTCCTGCACATTAACAGTGAAGGAAAAAAGAAAACTTCTGCTTCACTGCATATTCTCCAGGATGACCACACACAATGCCCTGGCACACAAAGCATGCATTTCCTGCTGACGCCTGACTCACTGCCCACCAGCTGGTGTGTAGGAGACATCCCACATCACAGAGCAGCCTTGAAACCACAGTGACAGGGCACAGCCAATGACGGCCACAGGCTAGGCAGCCCATGACTCTTCCAGCTTACTTTTCACCTACTTCTGCTGACTGGAACTCTGTGGGGTCACAGAAGAGCCAGCTCGATGACAACAGCCAGCAGATGCATTTCCCCCGCCCCCATTCCCAATAGAGCAGCCTGTCTGGTTTTCCCCTGCACTTAGAAGATGCCTCAGTCAATGTGTGCTCACCATACCCAGGGCCCTGTCCTGCCTGGAGACAGGCTCTTCTGGGATGTTTTTATTTTCAGTACTCCTCTACAAACTACAACCCTATGCTGATTTTTTCCTAATTGTCATTATTATTCACTATATGAATTAAGGGACAAGCTTTGCAGAGCACAGCCTATGGGTCTTTGTTTTGTTTTGCTCCAGTTGGGGGCAGAATCCAACTACTAGAACACATTTCCAAGTAAAGACACAAATATTGTCTAAACAGTACTTAAACACTTGGTCATACCTGTTGGGAAAAAAGCCAAGCATGGTTTGGATGGTACACAAAAGAAATAAGTGTTAGGCAGGATTTTTGTTGCTGTTTGTTTTGGTGGTTTGACATAGACACAGTGTGCATTTTAGAAATGGTCACTCATTTTTTTCTGCTTATGTCCAACTTTGACAGGTTTCCTGGATTTCAGAATGGCATGCCACAACTCCAGTCATCCTAGAGCATGCCTGAGCCTTCCTTCAGAGACTCCTAATTAAAACTGTGCTGAGAAAATCTTGCTTTCAAGCATGTGTAATCATAGAAATGTTCACATGTTGAAACCCACACAAGATGGCTAGAATCCTATTAATTCCAAATATTAGAGAACTCTTCAGGTTTATAAATTTTTATTTAAATAGCTGATTTAATTTCCTGTCACCAAATCAATTATAAAAATAATTCACATACAAGTTATAGATTTATATTTTCCAAAACTGCATTCCTAGAAACATGCCATGTCAATTCCTTATAAACTCAACAGGCTCATACCCCTTTATTGCAAAGCACCCCTGTTATCTTTATTTTCCTGTTTGTTTTATGCATCTCACTAGTCCTTTCTGGAGTTAAATAAATCATTCAGAATCTCCTGTGCTCAAGTTACACCAGACTAAAGAGATGTTAACATCCCAAATCATTTTCATGCCTTCTCTTTCTCTTACAAGAGCCCCTCTTTTGGTCACTTTTACTTGCCTTTTCTTTCCCTGATAATCTTCTCTGCTTCATTCCAACCGTGTTTTGCTGTGTGATATTTGAGGAGATAAAGATGTGACTGTGACCTCCTCTCTCTGCTCTTTTCCTGGGCAAATATGATCTCTTCAAGAACATTCTGCTAGCTTTACGCCGAAACCTGTTGTATAAAACATCACATAACAACATCGCTGCTTTGACCTAGTTTTTCTAGGATGATTTGAATGTTCTCATTCTAAAGCCATGGATTTCTGTTTTATAAGGTCAAACCTTCTTTGACACTCATCTGTTTCCCTGGTAAGACATTCAGCCTTTATCTCCCCTGTGCCATTGTCTCCTCACCATGTCCCAGTGGTTGCCTATCTCTTCCCGCTTTCCAAAACATTTGTTCTCCTGCACACACAACCCTTCTGTGCCAGGCGGGTAAAATCAGAAGCTTGCCTCCAGCCATCACATGCTGCCTTCCTAACAGGAAATCATATAAAACCTGGTGGCAACTCCCTATAAGTTGGAGCCTGTAGTAAAAGGTGTCATTAAATTCACCCAGCTCTCCTATAGGGACCAAGGTAATGTTTTCACAAATTCACAGTCTGAGGATTATATGCAATGCAACCTTTTCTATGCTGGAGTTACATGATATTAGCACTCAATAGGAGCTCCCACAAACTAGCTACTGCTGTTGAACTCCAGCAAAAGCATGGCCAGAGATGTTCTCTCACGTTTAGACAAAAATAACGAGTGATAATGAAAACACATATTCCAAATCCAGCTTTTTCTTGCTCCTGTCTTCTACTATACTTTCTAATAATGGCTTGTAAATGCCTGATTTTTTTTCCCACATCTTTACTTTCACCTATTTTATTTTGCCCCCACCCCTTTTTCCTCCCCAAACTGTAGGCCCACACTCTGCCTACCCTTGACCTTACTGAATACATTTTCTATACTTCAGATTTTCTAACATCTTGATTTCCCCTTGGTTTGGGGATCACACAATTTTCCTGGCATAATCCTGACATTTTAAATTCTGATTTTGTTTTTCTTAATAACAGTGAGGCATTTTCTACATATGTTAACATGTGATTTAGACTATGTGATATTTACAATCAACTTGCCTTAAATAAGATAAATGAGACTGATTGTCTCCCTATTTTTTCCCTTGAAAAAGAAACCTAAAATCCACACTGTAATTTTTTTTTCTCCTATCCACCATTGAGAATAAGGACGGATGCCTTTTACTTTTTTACAGAGACTGTTCATACATTAGGGCAGCTTGGCTACCACTTATGACTTTGAATAATTATAAAGAAAATGTATGTTTGCTGAATCCAAAGGCTGTTCTTCGTCTTAACCTAATAAAATTCCCTCTTTGGCACCCTTCCTTGGTCTTTTCCTAGAGTCACCAGGCACCCATATTCCATCATGTAAATACCAGATCTGTGGAAGTGCTTTGAAACCTATGCAATGCTCTTTGCTATTGTTAAGGTGACCAGTAGCCAGAATTCTTCCACAAATTCTATAATCAGAGCTTGAAATATCAATGAAATCAAATTTTAATGCCTACCTTCTCTACTTTCTCTTTGCTGGTCTCCTATGTGCCATAAGAACTTTGTTTTTTGTTTGTTTGTTTGTTTTGGGGGGTCTGAGGAAGATAGGGATGAATCTAGGGCCTCATACTTATAAGGAAAATGCTGTACAACTGAGCTACAACCCAGCCCTTTCCATTAAGAACTGTGAACCCGGGCTTCAAAAATGCAGAATGAAATCATCTGAATTAAAAATGGTTAAAATCTCTAAGAACTTGATCACACCACTAACTTTGAGGAGCACATAAACGATATTTCAAAGATATTATCAAGAACGAAATTCTTTGTAGAACTATTTCAATGGCAGGAAAGTAATTGGCTTTCTTTAAAACACTCATATGCACATAGAAATGTACTCATCATTTTATACACTCATACCTTCCTAAGTTGTTCTGTCTTGGCGATTATTTCTGTCCTACAAACTTAGAGAACCTGAGATGGATTTTATTAAGTGAGTTGGGTTTAGCTAGTGAAAATATTGGGGTAATTGGGAGAAGCTCAAAGAGCAGGTGCTTCTCAAGAAACCTTAACCAGGATATCAAAGTCCCGCCAACCCCCCTCTCCTGGAGAATCTGCCTTTTTCCTATCTGGGAGAAGTAGGCTTTTTTTATCATTAACTGCCTCACTTCTTTGGTCATTCAAACATCACTCCTCACCTCTGTTATTGTCAAAGCATAGCTCTTTCTGCACTTGAATCAGTTTTAGAAGTACTTCCTTATTCACATTACCTCTTTCAATCTATTTGTTTTCCTCTCCAGTCAAGCACCCTCTTTTCTTCTCACACATCAGATGGTTTTACTGCTGCTTGACCTCTTTTCTTTCTCCATGGGCTTCATCCTATATGTAGATTTCTTCTTTGTTCTTCAATTTCTGTTACTCATGCTCTAAGTTCTTAATTTTTATATAAAGTTCTTTGAATGCCTTTAGTCTCAGTCTTGGTCTTGTAAATGTCCTCTCTTAATTAAAACAGGCATCGTCCTCTATGATCTACCTTTTTAAAAAGGGTTTCTGCCTTTATTTTTAATTTCAATATATTGCAAAGTAGATTTATTCCTCCATCATAGATGTAAACTAGACTTTTTCAGATTTTAAAACTAATTTGACTATAACCTTTAAATTATAAGGAAAAATCAGGACTCATCCAGAATGTTAGAAAATGCACATAGTCACGTGTCACTCGACTACAGGGACAGGTTCTGAGAAATATGTCATTAGGCAACTTCATTGTTGCATGAACACCCATAGGGTGTACTTCCACAAATCTAGACTATACAGGCCAGTCACTCAATGATTTCATCAAGAGACGAGATGTATGTGGCTGCTGATGGCATATGTAACAAAGCATAGTGGGGTTTTGTTGGTTTTTTTTTTTTCATTTCTTTTATTCACATGTGCATACAATGCTTGGGTCATTTCTCCACCCCAACCCCCTCACTACCCAGCAGAAACTATTTTGCCCTTATCTCTAATTTTGTTGTAGAGAGAGTATAAGCAATAATAGGAAGGAACAAGGGTTTTTGCTAGTTGAGATAAGGATAGCTGTACAGGGCGTTTACTCGCATAAGCATAGTGCTTTGTAGTAAACTTTTCCTATGAGTAGAAGGAATACACTCTAAAAAAAACAATAAAAATTACTGCATATAAATACATAAGCAGAGGCCGGGTGCTGGTGGCTCACGCCTGTAATCTTAACTACTCAGGAGGCAGAGATCAGGAGGATCGTGGTTCGAAGCTGGCCCCAGGCAAATAGCTTGAGATACCCTGTCTTGAAAAAACCTAACAAAAAAAAGGGCTAGTGGAGTGGTTCAAGATGTAGGTCCTGAGTTCAAGCCTCAGTACTGCAAAAAAAAAAAAATACATAAGCAGTACCGTAACTTAGTTGTTTGTTACCATTACGAAGTATTCTGAACTATATGTACTAGGATATGTTACAGTTTTATACAAATGGTAGTGCAGCATTTGCTTACACCAGCATCACTACAAATTCATGAATAATGAATTGTGTGCAACACACCAACAGCTACAAGGTCACTAGGTGATGGGAATTTTTCAACTTGTTATAATCTGAAGGACCACTTCATATGTGTGACCTGTCATTGACCAAGACATCGTAATGTGACTCATAACTATAGATAATTTCCAAAAATATATATTTATTTACTGTCTCTCTGGTAGATATTGTGCTGGGCACTTTAGATATACAACTAATGAAGAGACTTACTTCCACCCTTACAGTTTCTAGAGGTTACTCTGGAGCAAGGCATGCAAAGAAGCAACCACATCCAACAAAGCACATGCCACCATGGAAACATGTGCAAAAGCCTCAGTTGGTAGAAAATGATCAAAAAGCTTCCAATAAAAGCAGAATGTAGAGTCAAAGAAGGACCCAAAGTTTGCCAAGCATCAATCCAAAGAGCAGATGGGAAAGTGGACAGGAGAGGAGGTCCCAAGCAGAAAACTAAAGCAACAAACAAAATCAGTATGGTCAAAGTCAAGGAAGAATAAAAGCATGATGTTTTTAAGAAAATGCATGTACCAATTAACAGAAATAAAGTCTGGTCTGCAGCCATCCTATTAGGAACAATAGCTCCTATTTATGGAAATCTGTTCTCTCCAACAGTATGTGTTATCTTATTTAATGCTAACAACTTTGCAACAACATCCCACTTTGTGGATAAAGAAACTGAGGCTTAAAGATTTTTTAATGAGTCCAACCTCAATCAATTTATAAATGGTGGCATCAGAATTGAGCCCAGCTGTGTCTGAGTCCATAGCCTATACTCCTCCCACCATACTAGCATCATTTCCAGATTTCATTTTGTAGGTGGTGAGAAGCCAGCATGTAATTTTGTAGAGAGAAGGAACTTGATATTTGAATTTGGGGGAGAATTAGTTTGTGAAGACATGAATTATAGGCAGGGAGTCCTTTAAAGAGAAAGAGATAGTGAAGACCTTGGTTGGGTTCTGTAACTTTAAGAATAGAAACAAGGGTATATCTTCAAGACATAATTGAGAATTAGGATGGATACTGAAGCCAAAATGACTGGCTGGTTGACGAAGAGGGAATATTTGAAGGGTACCTCTTGGGTTTCTGACTTGTGCAACTTAATCAACAGTTGTGCCACTCCCTGATGTAGAGGAGAATGGTGGGGGACAAAAAGTGTGTGGTGAATTTGGTTTGGGGCCAGATTGGCTATAGGAACAGGCTTAAAGAGTGCAGGAAGCAGTGGGTTAAGTGGAGGTACAAGATTGAGGTCAGAGCTAAATATTAAAAATGTAGGAGGTAGTACATATCCAAAGTGTGAGAGGAAAATGACATAACATACAAGGACATAACAAAGGGTGAGCGGAGAAAGAGTTGTTAAGGAAGCCTAAAAGGCCACCATGAAGTTGAAGAAACAGAGAGCAGAGTGTTGGCTAAGAGGGTGTGATCATGGAGGTAGCTAGGTTGTTTCTGGTGATGCTACCTCCTGGCATACAATCCCCTGGAAGACCCTCCCTCAAGTGCGGATTGAGTTTATTAGCAACTTGCTTCTTCCCAACAGAGTACAGTAAAAGTGAAGGAGGTTAGGTTATAAAATGACTGCCACTTCCGTCTGGGCACTATCTTAATCTCTCTTGAGTCACTCACTTTGGTGGAAGCCAGCTGCCATGTCTTGGGATTGGGAAGACAGCTGCCACTTCAAGCAGCCTGTGCAGAGACCATGTGCTAAGTCACCACAGACTGCCAACAACCATGGAACACAGTTGAAATACCCTCTTCCAACTGAATCTTGCAACAATTGGAGTCTAGCCAACAACATAACTGTCACCTCCCAAGACTGGACAAGAACTCCATAGCTCAGCCATTTGTAGATCCCCAATGCACAGAAACTGAAATAAGAAATGTTTGTTGTTTTAGGCCATGAGGTTTGGGATAATTCATGTGCAATAGATAACTGCTATAATCACTCAGCAAATGTAGCCCCCAGTGTTAGACAGGACTGAAAGGGCTTCTGCTCACTTTGCAGTTGCAATTTATATTTTTTGTCATGCACACATCTGTCAATTTTGAGCAGTCATTTGTTGAATGGTAATATATTCTGACTGAATAGGTACCTAGGTATGTACTGAGCAGCAGGACAGAGTGGTAGAGGGCATATACTCTCAAATCAGAATACCTGGGCTCAGCTTTCTGTTTTCTTCTTACTGCGTGTTTCTTTTCTCCTCTGGCTTATCCATATGAACATCCATGATAGCAGTACCTCTAGGGCTGTTTAGAGGAATGCCCATAACTCCCTTAAAACAGATCCTACAGCATTCAGGGCATTCAATCAGCATTGACTACTACTATTATTATTGTATACGTGGGGTGTTTATATAGAGAGAAAGAGGGAAGAGGGACAGATAGAACTTCAATTCTTATCTTCTCCCTTTGACTAAGTCTGTACCTCCATCAGTTACTTTTATTTTTTTTCACACAAATACTTTTTTATTAGGATATATATGCTGTTTAGAGAGGATTCATTGTGACACTTCCAAATAGGCTATATTGTACATTGGTTAGATCACCTCCACCATCTCTCCCTCCCACCCCTCCCTGCCCCAATTAAAGCAATTACAAGAGGTTTCTTTGTTCTATTTCATAGAAGTATACGAAGTCCATCTACCATATTCCCTCACCTTATTCTTCGTTCGCGCTTTCCCCTGCTATGTATCCCCCAGACAACTGTACCTATTTTACGGTCCTATCTTTTGTTATTAATATTTAAGTTGCTGTTCCAATGTGTTTTTCCATGTGTTCCCGCTGTGACTACACTTTACTTTGGTCCTTTCAACCCGTTCCATTGCTCTCCCTTACTCTTTTATCCCCCACCCCACCCCCATTTTTCAATAGCTTTCAATACATATCCTCATATCCTCTACCATCACAAATGTTATGTTTTATGATATTGATGTGCTATCTTTCTGTTTTCCTTTCCCTCCTTCCCTGATTTCCATAGAGGAGTCCCACTATTACAAACATGGTCTACATTTGAGTTTGTATACATCAGTTACTTTTTGTTTTCAGTTCTATCACTTTTCCCCAGAGAAAAAGTTCTTGAGTCAATGCATTACAAATTTGACCTTTTTTCCCCTTGACTCATTATCATATAATCTCCATCCTAGATGTCCTCTAACTCCCCCTTAGAGTGACCATTGCCCTAACCTTAACCTAAAACTTAACCAACCCATTCCTATACCTGAACCACATGCCTCACATCTGCATATACAGGAGTCTCCCACTGTGTGTCACCATCCTGTGCCTTATCCCACATCTTTCCCTGGGCTTGCCTGCCAAGGCCGGCTTCTCTAGCTTCCTACCTGCCTGAGCTACTTTCCTTACACATGGTATACAAATAAAGAGAAATTCTCTCAAGTTCCTTCTTCTCCTATGTACCTTAGGACATATCCTATTTCTCTTCTTTATTCTTACCTCTGGGATTTGGGTTTCATGTTGTTTGATTAGTCATTCTCAGTCTTGAGTATCCAATTCATGACTCTGAAGGCCCTCCCATCCGTCTTCCACTGTGAACATGTTTTCTGGGGCAATGAATTCTCATGTCCTTTATTTACTGGGAACTCTTTTAATCTCATGTCATTGATATAGCTCTTCCAGCATTTGTCTGTCACCTTTCTTGGCTTCTGTATTTTACCTCCTGGTTTTTTTTTTTTGTTTTTTTTTTTGTGGCTCCCCTTACACTATTCTGATTTCCACCTGTAGGTGGTGCCCTTGCATAGGTAAGGGCAGATGGCGCTGGCTCCCTGTCCTTTCGTTTCCCTCTGGTTTGTGTCCTGAGACATCTGCCCAGATGTGCCCTTCTTTCCCACAAAGACTCTTTATCACCTATGTAAAGAGATCATCCCTGTACCCTTGTTCTCCACTCCTGAAATACTTCCACTGACAGCATATGTACTGGAATAATTTCTTAAACTGCTTTATTAGGTAACCTCTCTAAGCCTTACTGTCCGAACTGTGGGGATAAATGGGCAGGCCCTTAAGCGGTGGTTGTGCAAGTTAACTGATAGAACATGTGCAAAGGCTCCAGAATCTAGTGAACAGGAGTAAGTGCTAGTGGTTAGTACTGTTGGCATCATCACCACCATCAGCTCCATCATACACAAACTGCAGTCCTTCTTCGCTCTTTGGGTGAAAAATTCCTGGAATACAGTTTAACTCCATCTTCCCTGGAGTATAGTTCTACATCCTAAATATACTTTTTTCTTTTCCAAAAGATCACTATCCAAAAAGAAGGTCCAATTGCTTCAATCCCACTGCTTTATTTCTGGAAAATATGGTGAGAATTTTTAGTCCTAAGCATGCTAACTAAAATTGCACACACACACAAAAAAATCTCTTCTAAGAGCCCTGTGCCTTTTTCTCACACAAGATCGCCAAAATAAATCTACTTTCTCTACTGACCCAAGCTCACATCAAACCTCTTATTAGGAAGAATTTGACTTCTGAAAGATATGTCTCTTGGGTACATTCTATGTGAACTGATGGTCAGAGTACCCAGCCATATAATCTGCTGTTGGACAGCTGTTCCCATCCTTTGTAAAACAGAATCCCCATAGCAAAATACCTTGTACAGAATCTCTTCCAATTTCACAAGCTTCCTAGATTTCCTTTATGTCTCTATTGACTATTCTTCCTCCCTTTAAATTTTAATGTAGGCACAATAGACAAACCAACCATTTGCCCTGCAATCATTCCCATCCTTTGTCTTCATTATTTTACTCTCTTCCCTGTCTTCCCCCTCACCCAGGTCTTCCACATTTTGCTGCTCCCTCTCCCCTTCCAAGTTCCCATTGTAGTGGACTCTAACCACACTAAAAATTCATGTCCAAAATCTTCTGCTCCAACCCAAAAAAGTACTGCAGAGTCCCAACTCCAAGAGGTTGTAAGAATTAGACCCACTTCCAGCTCTAACTGCCTTCATCATGTCTTAGACTCCCTTGCCAATAGATGCAACCTCTTCCTGGTATACTTCTCACAGCTTGATCTGTTTTAAGCTCCTGACTATCCGAGGAGGTAGTTTGATCAGATGTCAGATTTATAGATAAGAAAATGCAAGCAGAAAAGAAAAGCTTTGCCAAGATCCATTTGACGTGTAGAAACAAGAATAAATTCCTCACCCCACACTTTCAGAAGTGAACCCTATTCCTGTAACAAAAATAGGAGGCCATTTCCAAATATTCTCAGTTGAATGCTTCAGTGCATGCTGCCCTCATATGAAAACATTTCAATTTCCAGTCTTTTGTCCCTCTCCCCTCTGTGTCCCACACTGACAAAACCTGAGCTCTTTTCTATGAACAAGAATCAGAGCAGTCGCTTCTGTAAAGTTGCTTCATGAATCCACATAGAGAAAATGACTCAGAGTTGTTAATGAAATAAGAGGGTTGAATATTTGACCATCTCTAAAATTTCATATTCAAAAATTCTGTGATTTTTAATACTATAACAACAGCACATATATTGAGAGAAATATTTCAATCTCCTCTCTTGAGACAGATATTAAAAAGCATGAAATGCATAGTCACAACTCTTTTATTAATAAAAGTAGATAATCTTTAATGTATGATTACTATGTGCCAGAATGTGCTAAGCAATTGCCATGAGTTATTTAATCCTCATAAGACCCCCTATGATGTGGGTGTTCATATCATACCCACTTCACAGAGGAAGAAATGCAGGCACAAGTTTAAGTTACTTTCTCAAGGTCACTGGCAAGTAGCGAAGCCAATGTTGAAGCTGAGACTGTGCGACTCCATGGGCGGCATTCTTAGCTATGTCACTCCACTCCCCTTGCTTTCTCAATGCTTTTCTCCTACCAAAAATACATGCAAATAGTAGCTGTTAATTTTCCAGTGTTATACAGCACTAATTCTCTAATTCAGATAATCTACAACTTTGCCTCTAATAGGTTATCAATAAGCATATTCAGAGCTGTTTCTTGCAATTATTTGTGGCATAAGGATTTCAAAATAATGTCAAGAATAACAAATAGTCTTTACTTACAAAGGGACTTGCAAATTGAGTTTCCTTCATCTGCAAAACCTTGCCACGTAAAATTAGTCATCTTGTTTTATACTTTATTTTTAGACTGCTTTATGTTCCCTTACCATTTGGCGTAGTTGCATATCAAAATTCAGTCATTCTATCTGCTATGTGAGGACTTTACTCACTTATCAAAGGCTCCTATTCAAAAATTAATTTATAGCCCTACTAATGTTAGCAATTAATGTGTTTTTAAATAGCATGCACCTTATCCAGCTTTTAAAGGACTTGTTATGAATATGGAGTGATTATTATGCTTATGTGTCATGCTGAATGTACATGTGAATTTAACAGTGAATATATTTCAAACTTTTTCTGCCATTTACTTTATTCTTTGATGAAGCATCAAACTAAAACAATAAGCCAGACTCATATAATGTTAAAATTCAGAGATTGCCACTCGGTTACTGACAACTTACATTTTTATAGGAAGAGATAACATTTAATATTACCATTACGTTCACTGTTAAATTATTAATTATCTCACATATAATACAAATAGCAATAATGAAAGTGGGAAAGAAATTAACTTTTTTCTACAAGATCAGCTACTTGAAAGTGAGCTATAAAAGTAACAGTTTGAACATGATTGTGTAGTTTCAGTAAAAATGTAAATTGGGTGACCAAAACAAGGTCATGAACATACGTTGTGATTTCTGTGCACCGATGCTGTATTTCACAATGCTCAACCTGTTACCATCACATCTAGGAGCAGTTTCCTAGGAACCACAAAGGTAGCTTAATTTAAAACAACCAGTCTTGTTATAGTACCCAGTATGAAACAATCAAAGAACATACACTCTGCCTTCACACCACTAAACCTGTCAAATATATTCAGCCCAAGATTTGGAAATTTATAAGAAAACTTATTTCAATAGTTGAGTTGAACTGCTATACAACCATAGTTTATGTAGCTTGAACTTTTTAAATGTATTCTAATATGTAACAATACATCCAAAATAGTAAGCATGTTGATTGTCTTTCTGTATTAGTTTGCTATGTCTGCTATAACAAATGACCACAATTTTAGTGGCTTAAAACAACACAAATGTATTATCTTACAGTTAGGGAGGTCAAAAGACATTTATCCAAAGTGTTTCATTGGGATCAAGTGAAGATGTCTGCCAAGCTGTGTTCCTTTCTGAAAGTGCTAGAGATGAATGTTTCTTTGCCTTTTCCAGATTTTAAAGGCCACCCCATTTCTTGGCTCCTGGCTCCTCCTCACCTTCAAAGCAAGCACTGATCAGTAGGGTCATCACCCCATGTTAGTCTGACTTAACTCTCCGATTCTCTTTTCCACTTCTCAGCATTTATGACTGCACTGAACCCACTCAGATGAAGCACGATAATCTCCTTACTTGAATGTCAACTGATTAGTGCCTTAATTCTTCTTTGTCATATAATTTAACATAGGCATAGGTTCAGGGGATAGAGATGTAGACATCTTTGAAGGACCACTATTCTACCTACCACATCTTTTAACTAAAAGGTAAACCTTGAAAAACTACTAGGAAGTTCATATGAGATGTTTTTCTAGACCTCAGAGGACATGGTCCACCCATACAATTGTCCAGCTGTGCCCTCATCAGCTCTACCAGGTTACCTTCATGTCTCAGACATAATCAAAACCCATCTTCAACCCCAGGCATGCTCTTTTTTTCCCAACACTAATTAATAAAGGACTTAGCCTCACTTCTGTGGGGCTCACTGTGTGTGTGTGTATTGTGTGTGTGTGCCTGTATGTGAGTGTGTGTGTGTGTGTGTGTGTGTGCACATGGATACTTGTTTGTGCACGTGCATGTATGTGTGTCCAAGGCTGTTGAAATAAAGGCATCCAGGAGAAGCAGATAGAAATGCAACTGCAGTACGGCGTCAACACATATGCTATGATTCTTTCTTCATCTCTGTTTCCCTTTCCAGGTCCTGGTTCAGGTCATCATAACACCTTGCTTTAGCTACTGCAGTTTTCCCAGCTGGATCCCATCCCTTCAGTCTCCCACCTCTAAAATGTTCCACCCTCAAATATAAACACAGCTGTGTATCACTCCCTGGCTCAAAGGCAACGCCTTCATCATTTCCTTCAGAATAACATGTGCACTTCTCTGCATGCTATCACAGACTCTCTGGGCTCTACCTCTCTTTCTAGTCTTGTCTCCTTTCAATGTCATTTGCGCTTGGGCCAAATGCAATCACAGCAGTCCACACATCCCTGCTGTGCCTTCCCACATCCAAGTCCCTGCCTTGCCCCATATCCAATGTCCACTCTGCAGAAACAAACCAATAATCACTTCTTCTATGGGACATTCTCCTGTCCCTTCCCCACCGAAAAGAATCTTTCTCTACTCTCAGGGCTCCTGCAGCACTTCACTTTTTGTTTGTTATAGAAACTACCTCAGATCTTTTGCTTTGCTAAGTATCAAGGCCCCTCTCCCAGATTATAAACTCCTTGAGAGCAGTCTCTGGTTTTATTTCTCTTTGAACATCAACAGTAACTAGCACAGCACCTTGCCCATAGCAAGGATACTGTATTCAAGTTTGTCAGATTGAACTGAATGGATCAGTTGTGTCAACTTCCAGAATGTTGTCACAGGCTCTGTGTTTCCATGGCTAGTTCTCCTTGGAGGTGATGGTGGTGGGATGTATTTTTCTCTATTTTATTCATCAACACAGTGAGACATAGACAGGAACTGACAGACATCAACAGAGAGGGAATTAATTTCTTCTTTTAAAAGTGACTGAAAGTCACTGATTAACCCACAAACTCAAAGGACAGAATGAGTATACATGTTACACAAAGCAAAAGGTAACACAAAACTGGAAATGGCCTTAGCAAAATCAGTACAGAAACACACCTGCTTTGTACATTACCGCCCCAGAAAAGAACCTGTAGATTAATAGGACTTCCTAATTTCATGAGTGGTTTGTATGAGCATCTTTAACCAAAACAACTCTCTAGTAATGAATATTTATGGAAAAGACAAACTATGAAGCCACAAAAGGGTTTTTAGTGTGTCATTGTCATCAGTTCTACTAAATAATTATCATTATACATCCAAAAATATCTTGAATGGATAATACTGAATAATCTAGATCACCAAATTGCATTAGAAGGTATTAGCTGACTCAGGAGACTAATTATAATGAGGTATTGAGCTGCTAATCTCTCATCTCAATCTTAAAACCATAAACCACACCATGCATGCAGTGGTTGCCAATCAGGGTCAGTGTGGAGTAGCAAAAATAGTGTTGAACAGGGTCAGGAGCCTCAGCTCTGTCATTAACTCAGTAACCTTGGGAGCTCTTAATAAAGATTGTCCCTACGTGGGAAGAACAGATCACGTCCTCAGAGAAATACAGCTATGTCGGTGGCTGAAGCTGCTCATATACAGAAAACACTCGGGAACTGTGAGAAGGTCTCTCTCTCTCTCTTTCTCTCTCTCTCTCTCACACACACACAGAGTCACACACATATTCACCTTTCCTATATTAATGCCTTCTTGCTTAATGGCCAATTTAATAGTGCTGTTAGCCAGATGATTCTACTGTGAGCAAGTGTTATCCATCCAGGTCCTAAATAACAGCAGGTGACATAAAAATTATCAAGCCACTTCTTCACCTATAGGATATATCAGCCAGAGGTCAAGGCTAAAATTATTATATGTTTCTGGATCTATTTTTGGATAATAATATCATTTTAAGGTGTTTTTAAATTTTCAAAGCACCTTCCAGCTATTTCATTTAATCTTAATAACCCAGTGAAATCAACCAGACACATTTTTGAAAGTGTGCTAGAAGTGGCTGGTGTTGGTGGGATTTCTGAGTGCCTCCCACTCCACTAAATTTGGGGATGCAAAATGATTGCGACAATGTTCCTGGCTTCAGGTTGCTTTTGGCTACTGGCAGAGATAACACATTGTGTTCTAATTATTTCTTTACACATCTGAGAAGTCCTGGGGGAGAACATAGGAGGGAATTCTATTTCTACTGAAAAAGACTGTGTGAGCATGGGGTGGGCCAAAGGAGGGGGACAGAGAGAGATGTCAAAGATGGCCTCACTGAGAAGGTGACTGTGAAACTCCCTGCTCTGTTCCTTCCTGGGAGAAGCTCTGTTACTGAATCTCTGTAGTTGGAGATTCTGCATCAATTACATATGGACAACAAGGTTGAATTCACTGGCTACCAGGAGGATGGAATAGGGCGGGTTATGCGAGGGCAATTTGTAAATAGCAAAGCACTCAATAATTGCATTATACCATTCTACTTTGCAGACGCACTTGGTTTGTTCCAAAGGAGAATGGATTGTCTAAGATAGACTCACATTGCCAACCCAGTGCCGGTGTCCCAACACAGACTGTGGTGGTCCCCCCACAAACACTGCCTGCTAGGACTCCTGAGGAACTAGGGAAAGTACTCAGTCTTTATATTTTATGGGTTCTAAATAATGTTAACATATTCATGTAAATAAACAGGTCAGTGTCAGAAACTTCTCTGTGAAATGTGGCTTCTAAACCCTAGGAGGATTCTCTCCACAAAAGAAGGAATCCACAGAGCATTACAAGGAAGGAATCACAATGAGGAAATTTAATGCAAGTATTTAATACAAGGAGAAAACAGTCATACTTTTTTAGAATAAATGGTTTAAACCACCCAAAGTGGTAAAGAAGAAAATATGGCAGATCCCAGCTGTTTAAAGAGTGACTTAAAGTGTTTAAATCACTATTTAAAGTGATTTAACTGTGAATTTTAATATAAAGCATTTGAATAGATTTGTGCCTTATATTTTATAGGTATTCAACAACTGTCAAGTTCAAAGATTTAACCTGACCATTTTTACTCTTGGTTGTTTTTTTTTTTTTTTTTTTCCTTTTTCCTTTATTGTTGTGCTGGGTGGGGGTTCACTGCGGCATTTACAAAGGTTCTTACAATGTATCAAACATCATACTTGAATTCACCCCTTCTACTGCTCTCCCTTATCCCCCCGGCTATTTTTACTCTCAAAATTGTAATACTTAAATTTCTCCCCTTACATAACAACTATAAATTTTGCTTTAATCCAATATTTTAGTCCATTTTAGTTCTTTCAAAATAAGTTTTAGTTAAATTTGGTGACTCACATTAAAGGTAGAAAAATATAATTGTTCCTTCTTTATTAAGAATAGGCCTGAAAAAGCTTAAAAACAAAAATTGCATTTTCATTATGTACTACATGCTAAATAATTTGTTGGGAAATGGAAGTATTCAGACATGGTTGAAAAATTCACAAACAGTAGTATTTCTGAATGTATGCATTTATATTGGTCAGGGTTCTCCCGAGAAACAGAACCAATAGATAGATACATAGACAGATAGGTAAGTAGGTAGGTAGACAGGTAGGTAGGTAGGTAGATTGATAATAGATAGATAATAGATAGAAGATAGATAGATAGACAGTTAGCTAGCTATAATAGGAATAGGTTCATGGAATTATGAAGCCTGGCAAATCCAAAATGTGCAAAGCTGATGTTCCAATGTCAAGGCCATAAGCAGGAGAATTCTCTCTTCTGGGGGGAGAATCGAGCCTCTGGTCTATTGAGGCCTTTGACTGACTGGAGAAGGGCCACCCACATTATAGATGGAAAACTGCTTCACTTAATCTATCAATTTAAATATTAATCTCATCCAAAAACACCCTTACAGAAACACCCAGAATAACGTTTGACCAAAGATCTGGGGATTCTGTGACCAGTCAAGACATAAAATTAACCATCACACCACCTGTTATGGTTTAAATGTGTTCCCAAAAAGTTCATGTGTTGGAAACTTAATCCCCAAAGTCGTATCTTAATGATATATCTGGAGGTGAGCGTTTGGGATGTAATTAGGATTAAATGAAGTCTTGAGGATTAGGCCCTCATTACTGGCTTTGTAAGACAAGGCAGACAGGCAAGCTTGCTTCTCTGTCTCCACGATAACTTTCACCATGTTCTTACGCAGTCAGAGGCGCTCACCAGGTTTTGGCTCCATGCTCTTAGATCTTCCAGCATCCACAGTCATGAGTGAAATAAACATCTTGTTATGGTTTGAATATGGAATGTCCCCTCACATGGGTTGAACATTTGATCCCCAACAGGTGGTGCTATTTTGGGTGAAGGTAGAAACTTTTGGAGGCGAAGTCTACCTAAAGGAAGTAGGTGGGGGTGGGGATGCCTTTGAAGGTTACACCTGATCCCCAGAAACTTCCTCTCTCTGCTTCCTGTCTGCCAGGAGATAAACCACCCTCTCCTCCACACGCCCCTGTTCCCATGATGTTCTGCCTCACCATGGGCCCAGAATCAACAGAGCCAAGGTCAGTGGACGAAAATTTCTGGTACTGTGATCCAAAATAAATGTTTCCTCCTTTAAGTTGTTCACTTAAGCATTTTGGGTAATCGGTATGCAAAAGTAATAAATACACTTCTATTTCTTAGGAATTACTCGGTTTCCAGTATTTTATTATAGAAAATGGACTAAAACACCATCCTGTCCAAAAAAAAAAAAAAAAGAAACAAAACCCTTTTCTTCTAAATTTTGGTAAGGAATTCTCATTTCAACAAAGTACATGTCACTTAAACAAAATACCAAGAAACTATCTCTCTCCTTAGGTTAGGAAGCAGTGTAATCTGCTGGTGGCTTGACGGGCCTGGCCTAATGATCAGACGCAATTTCATCTCCACCACCTGTAACGATGTGGCCCGGGCACACCAGTGACCTTTACTATCCTCGCCTGCTTAACCTATTAAAATGGAGAAATAATGGTATATACCGAATAAGGTACTTACATTAAGTGAATGACTCATGTAACACAAACCTATCACATAAGCCCTCAGTAAACATTAGCTGCTCTAATATTAATAATTACCATTATAACCATGAGTCCTGTTTCTAGACTAGCTGGTATCTATTAAATATAGCACAACTGGCTTAATGGGAACACATATTTCGATTGTCACATACTTGGGAATTTTATTGGCTATTTACATACATAGCTTTGTCAGTTGTTTATAGACATAGATCCTTTGGCCACAGAGCACTTGCACAAGTAGATCATTTGATAACTTATTAATTCAATCAAAATTATTTTCTGTTTTTAGGAAATCAGTGATGAGTGAAAAGCAATCCTAAAGAGTGATGTGAATGCAGATCTGAGGAGGTTTCACCTGCTCACTTGCCAAACTCAAGGTCATTTGGCATTCCAGGATGGGAGTCAGGATAACAGTGGCATCTCTCCTTTGGGCCTTGTTATTTGACTCCCAGAAACAAGCGCCTGCGCTATAGAGCCTTCACTGCCTTCTAGACTGGCTCTGTCATAATTACTGTGATTTGGGAACTCTCTTCATCTGAGCCAGAAGGGCAGTTCAGCTTCTTCCTCTGAAATTTTTGGTGGTAGTGTCCCTCCATCCAGTCCACCCTTACATAACCCAAGGCTTCAAATTCTACGATTTTATTATAAGGGCAAAAGAAATCTGAGCACTTGGGTCAATTCTTAAGAGAGTCCATGAGCTATGTTTCTGCTCCTTCCGCCAGTTCCCCCCGCCCCCAACATTAGCATCCTAGCCATCAAGGTCAAGGTTAAATCCCGGTTGCTCCTCAGCTCCTTTCCTATTTGCCTGTCTTTTCCTGTTCTCTTTGCTTCTTCCAGAATCCATAGTCTGTGCAAAGTAAGTCACCTCAACTTATGGGGAAACTTTAGGTGTACACCGCCCCCTCCCCCCCACCACGCCTACCTTACGCCCTTTCATCCCTTTCGCGGTTGGCAATTCCTCACTCTCAGCCAATAGAGAAGTTTAAACATTTAAATGCGGTATTTAAACTGCATTTAAAGAATTAACCCATTTTGCCCCTCACTGGTCTAAGCCACAGGATGCCAACCGGACGTTAATTGCTTTCCTCTGGTGGGGTTCCAGACAGCTCCGAAGAAGGAAGGAGTGCACATTCCTGGCACCAATTGGCTAATTCAATTTACTTCAACGGCATTAGCCTCTGTCAGAATATTCATGAGCAGGGGAATGAGGACCCGCGGCACAGGCAGGCGGCAGCCACTCGGGCTAGGGAAGGCTGGAGGGAGGGGAAGGGGACCGCGCGCGGCGCTCGGGGAACTGTGACCACGACCAGGCGGCTCTTCTCACCCGCCGGCCGGAGCGCTGGGGACCGAGGGAGGACCTACTGGGGCATCGGAGGGTTGGCGCGCCTAGCATTGCCCCCCAACTCCTGGCGACAGGGCGGAGACTTTGCGAAACATCCGAAGGCAGAAAAGCTGTGACACTTTTGACAGAGGGGGGAAGGGGGGTGGGGGGCGGGGGCGGCGCCGTGAGCGGGGGCGAAGGGACCCAGCGGGACACTGGCCGCCGGGTGGGGGAGGCAGCGATGTGAGCTGGACGCCCGCCCCGGAGGAGCTGAACGTCTCCGGAGAGTCGCCGGCTGTGCCAGGTAAATCGGAAGGCTCGGGTCGGGCCCCGCGCGACTGTCCCCTGCTCCCAGCGACGAGGACGGGCGAGGGGCGCCCTGGAGCCCGCACTCTGGGAGAGTCCCCCGAGCTGCGCATCCTCCCCGCAACTACCCGCCGCTTTGGCGAGCCTACGGGCCGGCCCGAGTTCGACTTCCTCGGACTTTGGGGGGAAGGGGACGTGAGGGGGCTTCCCGGGCTGGCGGAGCTGCTCTCTGGGAGCAGGGAGGCTGTGGCGCAGCCGGGCAGGTGGAGGACGCGGCGCGATGGCAGTGGGGGCTGTGCGCGCCTGGGGACGGAGGGGGACGGAGGACCCCGGAGCGCGGCTTGCAGGGGCGCTTGGCCCCGGCTTGGCTCTCGCTTGCCTCGCGGGCGGCGGCGCCTCCCTCCGACTGCCAAGGGGAGAGGTGGCTGCGTTCCCGGCGTGGGGACTGGAGACTGAGGCTTTGGGGAGGCGCAGGTACCTACGGGCCATCCCCGGGTCGGCACCCCGCGCTGTGCCCCCGCTGGAGCTCCACGGTGGGAGGAGAATCTAGTGGTGACTCGCGTCCCTGCCACCTGCCGGACATCACCAACTCCCCGGATTTCCTATCTCCGGGCCCCGACACTCCCAGGGAAAGCTCTGAATTGCGCGCGGGTGGTTTGGTCTTTACTTGGTGGTGATGTTTGGGTAGAGCTGAGGGGATGAGGGGGTGGAGAAGGGGTCAGATCGGGTGAACGTTTCAGATTTGCAAAGAAAATGCTACTGCCACGTCCCAACCTGCCCTTAGCAATAGGACAGAACGTAGGCTGGACTTGTTATGATCAAGCAGGAGCCTTTGCCTGGCCATCCGCTCAGAGACGCAGGTGGTGGCGCAATCTGGAGGGCAGCTTGGAGGCAGCGCCAGGGCCATTTATTTATTTATTTGCTTATTTGTTCATTCATTCCTTTATCTTCCTGCTGAGCCCAGTGAGGGATTGTCACCGTGGTGCCAGACAACTGGAGAGTTGGTCACTGTGTAGATTCAGAGTTTTCTGTGCTACTGCGATTATTATGATAATGGGGTTGTTGTTTTTGGCACAATCGCCGGGAAGGATTTTGGTTTTTTATTAACTGCGTGGAAACTGAGCTCGCACAACCCTCCCAGGAATAATGTCTCCAGACTTCTTATAGTCTCCACCAGAGGAAATTACCCCTTCAGAGCTATGGTGATCAAGGACCTGGATAAAAATGGGGATATATTCAAGAACCACAAAAACTAGCAACTATAATGTACTGTAGTTCAATTCACGCACCCTCCCGGGTCTCCTCCCGTGTGGAGGTTTTGCGAGCCCCATATTTGACACAGCTTTCTCCTTTCATGTATTCCTACAACCTGGACAGTCTTTTCCTTTCAGTTGGTGTGACCCTTGCTGTCCCACTGGCTATGCTCCCTGGCAGGGCTGGCTTCCGTTGCCAACACTGGAGGAAGCCACAAGGGCACCTGTGGTTGCCTCCTCTCTGCTTGGCCCTGGGTACGATCTGCTCCAGGACGCAGGCTTGGCCAGCTGATGAAGCAGAAAGCAGGACAAGAGTGTGGGAGGGCAGCCTGGCAGAGTTAAGCTGAGCGCAGGAGATGAGGTCAAGCCTCCACGCTGGCCGCATCCTTTCCTGCCAGAGAAAAGGAGAGAGGAATGGAGAGCAAGTGAGAAGTGTTGTAACTTGGAGCCAACCTCTGTTGGCTTAGTCTGCTTAGGCTGTGGCCACTGACTTTGGTGTGACCTTTCTTTTCAGTGCTTCTGATTTCCCCTGTTTGCCAATGCACAAGCAGTTGTGCCTTTCTAATAGGACGATTGTTATGAGATGATCTAATTTTGAATCCAGAAAAAAAAAAAAAGCTTTGCGCATCCTGGGAAAGGACAGTCTATAAAATACGCGATTTTAATGTTTTGTGAAAAGTTTGCTACACTTCAGGTTAAGGAGATACATTTTTAGCATGTGTGCCATGTGGCAGTGTAAAATTAAAATGGGAAAGGAAAGTACAAACATAAAAATGACTTAGCATTCTTGACATTCTTGTGCATACTTGTAGAAAAATTATCTTTCGTTTGGGGAGAGTTGCCAGGGAATTTAATCAGTGTTTATACTACTGAAACGCCCCCTCCTACCTTTCCTTCTACCTTCTCCTTGGTAAAATTTTATGACCCAGTTCTCACCTGAAAGGCAATGTGACTGTAGTAAGTGTTGGGGGCTGAGAAAAGAGATTGAAGGGCTGTTAGGGGACTCGGTTGTCACAGACGGTTTGGAGACTGGAATCTTTGCAAAACGGTGAAATGTTCTTCTGCAAGATCCATTAAGCAGCTTAGGATAAGGCACACAGCATTGATTATCTATCCTCTGCTCCAAGATTCAGAAAGGAGACTCCACAGAGGGTCCCAGGAGGACTAACCAAGGTGCATTCCCACCTCCATTAAAAGATCCTGCCTCCTGTTGACCTTTGCACTGGGAATGACTTCTTTCTCCCAGTCACAGTGCAATAGTTTGCCACCTCAGAGAGACTTCGCCATACCCTCTGAGACCCTGATATATTTGTCAATATTCCTCATGTTCTGAAGCTTCTGGAAGAGTGCAGCTGTTGGCTAATTTAAGTAAATAGTTGGAAGTCATCAAGAGAGTCACTAAAAAGTGGGTATGTTTTCCCCTGGTGAAGAAGTTATTGAATGCCTTTTGAGCTAGAAAATTAGCAGTTTAGAAAAGCAGGAGGGATTTCCTTAACTTCCCTCCACCCATAAACCAATAGTCGTGTTTTTCTTTCCCTCATAGTGGTGAGCACTGTTTGCTTAAGCATTTTTTTTTTACGATTTTGGACTTAAAATGGGGTTTTGCTTGGTGGTGCTGTATGGAGAGAGGAAAAAATGTAAAGAGATATGGAAGGAAGAGCTGTAGTGGCTTGGACATAAATCAGCCAGAATATATGGGGGGTGATGAGAATAGGTCTTTTCACCCTAAAAAAAATGTTCACTTTGGAAGAAAAAGAAGTCTGATTATTGGCATCCCGGGCTGAAACCAAGGCAGCTGATGCCGAGAAGAGCCAAAGGGCAGTTCTTCTTAGTTTAGAAACAGCAAGGCAGCCTCTGCCAAAGATTGCTGTAAACATGGAATAAAGATTTCATTGTGGGCTGGTGTGACTAGAATAATTAGACAGTTAATTGTTCATTCTGTTCGGGTGGTGCTGCAATCAGGAGAGCAAACTAGGGAAAATAAGAGCAAGAGAGAAATAGGAAAGGAAATTTTATCACTTTTATCTTCACTTGCTTTACTTTGATGGCACTTTGGAAAATCCTAGTTTTGAAGGAAAAAAAAAAACAGTTCTCTGGAGCAGTGGAGAGCTGAGATATCCCACTGACATTCTCCCCTCCCGGCTGTACTCCAGATGTGGACAAAATTCCTCATCTTCTAAAACCAGTATGTGAAACTGTAATAAGAACAAATGCATTTGATAATTCTAGAATTAATTAATACATATTAGGCATCAGCCAAAATCTGCACACAGTCAGATTTTTGTGCTTCTCCAACAGTTTCTTTACACACATTTAAAGTTTGAGAAGTAAATATTCCATTCTTGACATTTACTGATTTTTCTATTGTAAAACAAATTGCCTAGAATGATTAATCCTTCACATTTAATTGAAGAAATAGCCTTCTCTTTATTTTTATACTAATTTTGAGACCAAAGACAATGTATCTTAAGTGAAAAAGGTGACTTTGGGCAACTGCGTATCTATGGTTATTATAGGCAGTAAAGACTGTGACTTATTTTTATTTACTAAGAGATAGCACTGTGATCAATTCCTTCTGAAATGAGTTCTGCAAATGAAGATGGGGGCAAGGAACAATAGATAGCACTGGACACATGGCACCTGGGGAGGAGCAAATAAAGTGCCATGTATTCACTGGTTTCAAACCCTCCCTGAATCCAGATATTGACATGGAATATGGGGCAAAGTTCTCACTATTTGAATTGATAAAGGGACATCTTTAAGTGTCAATGTTAAGTATTATTATTCTGGGAATAAAAAGCACTGTTAGGAAGAGAGCATAACAAATTAAGATAAGGTCATGCAGTCTCATAAAGAAAAATACTTAGTTTCTCTAAAATATTCATCTTGTCTCTTTGTTTAAAATGTCCTACTGTATCTTTACTAACCTTTAGTTACTTTTGTCCATCATGAATCAAAAGGTATTGCAATGGCAGAACACTTACTCAAGTGTTACAAAGTGTAAGTGGTGCAAATTTATGGAGGTAGCTAGCGCTCAGAAGAGAAAATTCTACTCTACAAAATGCACTGTGTACAGCAATTAAAAATAGAAAATCGTATTGCCGCATCAAGTTATGGCAACCACCCATTTTAAAGAGAAATTTAGTCTTTTCTCATTTAATTGCTAATCATGGTTTGCTAAATAGTTTTTCAGAATATTTTACCCATGTCTTGCCAACCAGGACTGTCTAAAGAACATTCCCAATTACATATGGATTGGCTTAATTTAGAACCCTTAGACTCCTCAGCTTAAAGCATTACTCAAGTACAATGCAAAACTTAAATGGTCCAATTCACCTAGAGGTTTATGTAAAATTTTTAAGTTTAAGGGGTTATAAAAAAGAGAACATTTGGTGTGGGAATACATCAGTACACAATAAGCAGGTAAAACAGCTATAAAGTATGGCATCTTATAAAGATACGTACAGTTTTAACAATATCACTCATTTCTTCTTCCAAAGCAATAAACACTGATCATGGAAAGTACCACACAAAAGTACAAATGTCAAAAACATGCACAGAATACCTGAAATGATGGTGTTTTTGCTACTTAGGGGAAAGTTTGACAATCTCATCCAAAATTTAGAGTATATTCTGACTAATGTCATTACCTCCTAAGAGTAAAGAGGCATCCTGTGTGCAAGAGAGATGCCCTTTTAGTGCCTAGATATTTCTTTATAGCTCCTAACTAGGATTTTACTTTTAGGACATTCTCAGTAGATATGTGTTGATTTAACTTAAAATTTTTTTACTTAAAAAAATAAATTATATTTAAGACATACAGCATAATTTTTAGATACATAAACATAGAATAAAATTGTTTTTGTAGTGGAACAAATGAAGACATCATCATTTCAGTTACCCATGTTCCCTTGTGATAAGAGAGCAAGTTACTCATTGAGTAAAAATTCTGAATGCAGTATACCATTATTAGCTGCCATCTTCACCTTTGAACTTGTTTACACTACATATTTGTATCCTTTGACTTACGTCTATCCCTACCACTTCCCCTCTTCCCCCCACAACCTTGACCCTGGTAACCAATGTTTATTTTCTACATACATTTGACCTGTTTTCTTTCTTTTGGTTTTAGATTTGCATATAAGTAATATTGTGCAATATTTTTCTTTCAGTGTCCAATTTATTTTACATAATGTTCTTTAAGGCCATCCATGCTGTGGTAAAAAGCAAAAATCTCCTTTTTGAGGGCTGAATAACATTTCTTTGTGTGTGTGTGTATATATGTATATATGTATATATAGTGTATATATGTATATATAATGTATATATGTATGTATAGTATATATATGTATATATTTTATGTATATATAATATACATATATCATCCACACTTTATCCGTTTATCTGCTCATGTACACCTGGGTTGTTTCCAGTATCTTGATTATTCTGAACAATGTGGCAGTGAACGTGGATGTGCAGATATCTTTATGAGGTAGCAATTTCATTTTCTTTGGGCATATAACCAGAAGAAAGACTGCAGAGCGATATGGAAATTCTATTAAATTTTCTCAGGAAACTTCATACTGTTTTTCATAATAGCTACACCACTTTATATTCCCACCAACAGTATACAAATATCCCCTTTCTCCACACCCTCACCAGTATTTATTATCTCTTGCTTTTTCATGAAAACTATCTTAATAGGTGTGAAGTAATATCATGATTTACATTTTCCTGATGACAGTGAATGCTGAGCACCTGTTCATGTACTTGTCTATTTATATATCATTTTTGGAGAAATGTCTATCCAAGTCCATTGCCCATTTTTAATTGAGTTGTGTGTTTTCTTGCTATTAAGTTGCATGAGACCTTTATAGATCTTGGATATTAACCCTTTATCTGATATATGGTTTACCAATATTATTTCCCATTCTGTACGCTGCCTTTTAATTTTGGTGATTACTTCTTTTGCTGTGCAGAAAAGTTTTTATTTTGATGTATTTTTATAAGGAAGAAAAAGTTGAAAAAAAGTTGAGTCAACGGATTTTTCAAGTTAGATGAATGTACTATGTTTAAAGTCAAATTCTTGGATGACCTTTGTTATTTTAAATTATTTTTTTAAACTGGCAAGATGTGCTTATCACCAATAGTAATGATTATTGGCAATTGTCTGATGTGGACACAAGGGAAGAAACTTTAAATGAAAAACTTTCTTTTTTTAAATGTCCGTTTTACCTAACTATCGAATGTGCTTATGCATATATAAGTTGTTCAAAATGCACAGGATCTTTTCATTAAAAGATGGCACTGTCACCGAAGTTGTCAGACAAATAGATCTACCCCTTAAGTTCTGAGTCTTAATCAGAACAATTAATGCTAAGTTACTGCATGGTCTCTGCTGTATCAACTAATTAAAGGGTAATTAATGAAATGATCATTCCATTCCATGGCAGTGGCTACGACTACATCTGGTAGCCATAGACGTTTGCTTAACATGGTCAAACTCAATCATGCAACTGCAACTCTGCGTTTTCAACATCTGGCAGTGGGACAGAAACTTAACTCTTAACATGTCACAGTGAAATTGCTTGTGGTCAGTACACTTCCTGCCCCTGCACCTGAGTTATAATGAAAATAAGCTATGTTAACACTCCACCCTAAATGAAAAACAGATGCTCAGTAGGAACTAAAATGTCTGTACGTAAATCAGCCTTTTTTTTTTTTTGTCTGTTTTAGGCCTGACCCTTGTTAAATGAACAAGATAGTCTTAGTGTTTTCCCAGAGAATGGAATTAGTGTAATACGCTGGCATAATTGGGAGCTAGTAAACAGGAGAAAACCAGGATGGAATTAGCATGAAGATTCAATTACCCCTTGTTCCCAGAGAGAGTTGTTTACTAGGATTAGAGTTAAGGTTGTGGCTAAAACAGCACAGAAAGATGCGCGGTGCAACTTTCTTGTTCTCTGCTTGATATCTTTGCATGAACCAAACTTTTCATTTTTCACCAATAATTTAAATGATGGCCTATAAATAGCAGCTTATGTAAATTATTGGATAGACATTTTAAGTGTGTACCTGAGCATAAACATTTTAGATTAATTTATTTAAAAATCTATGGTTAAATCTATTAGTACAAAATATCTTCCTGAAAGAATAAAGGAATAGTGTACATTTTATATTATATTCATTATTGCTTTCTGTTATTTGATAAAGTCAATGTCATTGAACCCCTTATCAAGTCCTAATAAAAGATAAAATTGTACATTTTTATGAATAATCAATAATTATTAAATTATTAATTAAAAAATAATTTGTTTTTAAACCAACAGACATAATTTCATTTAGCAATTTAATGAGAAATTGGTTAAAAGAATTTCACTTAACTGCATCTGGATTTGTAAAGATCACCAAACACATGGTTTTTAAAAAAAATTTTGGAAGATTGTTAACACACTGTTAAGAGTATCAAAACAGATGGAAATAAACACTCACTCTTTGCATCTAAGGAGACCTTTTTTTCCCATGCAAATATTCTGAATACACATGTAAATGGCAGTATCCCCTGCCTACCCCTGTTTAAAGTCTACAGAAAGATTGTGAGAAACCAACAGATACTACAGCCACCCCTGTGCCCACCACAGTACACCCACGTGTTCTCATATGTCCTAGCCTGTTCTGTTAGAACACCAGACTGCATGACTAATAAATAACAGAAATTTATTTTTCACAGACCTGGAGGCTGGATGCCTGAGATCAGGATGCCAGATGTCAGGTTCTGGTGAGGGCAGAAAACCAGGACAGAATTAGTTTTAGTGCCAACTTTTCCCTGAATTACTGAAAGAGGGCAAAAACCTCTCAAAGGTTTTATCAGGGCACAAATCCCTTTCCTGAGATTCCCTCTTCCTAATGCCTTTGAGGGTTAAGATTTCAGTATACAAATTTTGGGGGTCACAAATATTCACAGCCCATTGCATCTTCTCTGCATTTTCTGTTGCAAGAAACAATACAACTTCCAATATGTCTCTTTTACAAATCCTTTGATTCCCTGCAAGAGAAGCCTCCTTTGGAGTACAGATTTGCAAAGGCATTATTGTTATATCATTGAAAGCAAGTGCCACAGTTGAGAATATGTGTCATGTAGGTTTATTTGAGGGGAAATATTAATTAAGAATCTAAATCTATGCATTTACTTTGTACAAACTGACAAGAACTCCCAAGGATATCCATCCTATAAATAAATATTGAATAATAGTTTTGTGCTATCATTAATATCAAATCATGTTTAAAGCAAAGAGTATCTAGTAATCCAAGTACATCTCTATTGACATTATAGTTTTGAAGGGCTAGAGTTATAGCTACCTTTACCCTTAACACACAGTCTCATCATCTCCACAATACTGAGACCATTTACATCAGTATAAAAATGTGGGACATACTCATTTTTGGAAACAAAATCCTTACATAGTCATTAAAAACTCAATCCATTTGCAGTTCAACATCTCAATGGAATACTTCAGAGGATATCATGCAATTCATGGAGCTGGCTGACATTTGGAGATCAAATTGCTTAGGGCTGTACATTTCTTCAGATGTATTCACTCATGTCAAAATGTATAGCATTCAGAGAGATGCAAACAGAGCAATAAAAATAACTACCATTCTGTGAATCCTTCACCTCTATGCCAGACACGGTTTTGGGTGTTTCACATACATTACTTCATTCATCTTCTCTATCAGTGTTGTTATCCCTATCATTTTTCAAATGCAGAAAATAAAGCTCAAGTTTACATGGTCACTACAGACAGGTTTCGTACCCAGAACTCTCAGGCTCCCTCGTTGTAGTGTAGCCACTGAGTTACACTGCCTCACTTCAGCAAAGGATCCAGCCTCACTGTCACAACTGACATACTTTGATAATTCTTTGTTTGGGAGGAGTGCCTTATGCATTATAGGCTGTCTGTCTGCATCTCTGGCTTCTACCTCTAGATGCTAATGAAATCCTACACATCCAAACTGTCTCCAGACATTGCCACATGCCCCTGTGAGTTGAGAATCACTACATTATTGTAAAGTTCAACTTCCATGCATTTCTTATTAAAGCACACATTTTTCAATTTAAGGATGAATTGTCCATTTTCCAAATCATAATAATAGTTTTCATAGTTATATTAGCCACATTACAAATGTCTTTATTAACAGTTAGATAAAACCTTGTGGGAAAATGATTCTGTCAACATGCCTTCATTAAGTTCAGATCTTTCCCTACTAAACTCATTTCCTTTGGGACTCAAACTCATCACATCTGTGTGCTAACAAAAATTAGAATATGGTTGAAAAATTTTAAATCTCAGTTCCCGAAAACAGACAATTAGCCCACTAGATTCTAAGTTCCAGGAGGACAGAAATAAATCTCTTCAGATCCTTATATCCTCAGATCAATATCATATCTAGCACATAGTCAGTACTCAATATTTGTGTGTGCATGTGTGTGTGTGTGTGTGTGTGTGTGTGTGTGTGTGTGTGTGTGGTGCTGGGGATCAAACCTAGGGCTCTGTGCATGCTAGGCAAGTGCTCTACCACTGAACTATGTCTGAAGCCCTTGGATTTTGAGATAGCATCTCCCTGTCTATCTCAGGCATGCATCACCACACCTGGAAATAAGTATGTGTTGCATAAATGAATGAAACCCAGATTAACCTAGTACAGGGTTTGGATGTTCTGATGTAGGCCTCTGTCTGGACTAGCCAAGGATTACATTTTGCTTTTATTAATGGCACAGGTGCACACATTATGTTACACCAATCATATTTACAAATGCAATGAAACAAGAATGAATCGATATTAGATGAGGAAATCTGATCCAAATGGTTTGTGCTAGTTCTAACAAGATGAAATTTAACATGAACATGTGCTAGTGAGGAAAACAAACTATTCGGAGGTTGAAGGACCCTCCCAAGACCACTTGGCTGGGCAGGGTAGAGCTAAGACTCACATGCACGCTGTTGGATGCCTACTCTTTCCACGTGTCCAGGGATGAGCAGTCCTGCTCTGCTTTGTCAGGGGCAGGGCACATCCTGTACCATTCATTGCATTCTACAGAGTTGTGGGTGTGGAAAATGGCTCCCTGTATGGGAAGGGCACCACAACACATCTTCCAATAAGCAACAGTTGAATATCTTCAAATGACAGACCTGACATACAGAAGACTTAAAGGAACCACAATAGTCAACTTCAAGTTCAAGAATATCTTCATATAAAAAAAGAAAATGAATTTATTGTGCATTGCCTTGAAGGCCTGAACCAGGGTCACTGAATGGAAACAATAGAGAAACATATTTCATCCCATCACAATGGTGAATTGTTCTACCCTGGAGTGTGCTTTTGGGGAGAGTCACGAGTTACCAGCCAGCGGAAGTGACTGCAAATGACTAGCCTGTGGGAACCAGTACAAGCATCAGATGGGGGACACATCTGAGAGGTTCTCCAAGGTGCTTTCTAGCCCTCGATGTACTTGAACATTTTCTTAGAGGCTATTGATGACCTTGTAATCTACTCTGTGTAATTTTGTTAAGAAAAAAATCTATATTTTCTCCAACCTACATATTTAGAATCATTGGGGTAATTAAAAATAGAATAAGCAGGAAAGGGAATCTTACCATGTCCCAAACAGAAAAAGAGTCCCTCAGTCTGTGCCAAGCACTGGGAAAAACTCTTCACCAGCATGGTCCCCTCTACTACTGCTAAGAACTCAGTGAGGCAGGAAAAACTATCATCTCCATTTTGTGACTAAAGAAACTGAGTAACTTGTCCAAGATCATGCAACTAATAATTCTAGCCTTACTACTTCAACCCACGTCTTTCCAAAGCTACAAAGTCTGTTTTTAACTACTTGATTCTACCACCTCATCCATTCAGCAGGGATGCACGATTTTATTTGAAATGTTGACAATTTCCAGAATTTGAGACATATGGCTATTTATGCAAATACTCAAAACATCTTTCAAAGACTGAAATACATCATTTTAAAATTTGGTTGCTTTTTTCTATTATCCCTGATATTGCTCCCTTCAAATAGTTCAATCTACCATGAGTTGAGTTTAAGTAAATGAACAAAATAGGATTGTTTAAGGTTTATTTAAATCTCTGTAAAGGAAAGATTGAGAAGGGCATTTCAGATCCTGCTCTGGAAATTAGGGAATTAGATCTGAGGCCTCCAAGTTGCAGGGTTCCAATGTGAAACAAAATTGATAACTTTCATGTCCACAGCTTTCACGTCCACAAATCCCAGTGGTCAAGTTTTTATTTTTATAATAATTTTGTTACTAGAGATTGTTCTTTCTTCTGATTATGGTTATCTTATTGGTTACCTTCTATTTTATGATTATCTTGTTGGATATTTCATAAAACCAAACTGATTTTTAAAATTACTTTCTTTGTCTTCATTATTTTCAGTGCCCAAAAGATAGTAAACTAAACACTTTAAAGCACTGTGCCTACAAGCACAGGATTCAACCAATTTGTAACTCTGATTTAGTTGAGGATAACTTCTGCTTTGCAGATGGAATCTGGTGACTTTTGTCCTTTGGTAGTGCTGCTTCATGCTCACTGCTCCAGACAATAACCAGCAAAAGAGTTAGAGTTCAGCATTAGCTTTCTGAAGTTATTGCTACCCTGGTGTGTACATGCACTTAAACATTGATGGAAGTCCATAATTCTATGTTTATCATTCTTGCAAAGCATCAAGGAAGTTATAGGAGGGGCCCTACCACTTATCCTACAGCTGAAAATGGCATCTTATTCTACCCTTTATTTTGCAAGAAGTCAGAAGTCTTCACTAAGCCCTGAGGCTTACAAAACCACAGAAAAGCCCATTTCTCTATCTGCCAGTGGCCAGAGTCATCTGCTGTTAATAAAATGGTTTTGTGCTAGATATTCACAGTCTGCCACAGACCACGCTGACACATATCTGAAATGACTGCTCCACTGAGCCTCTTACCGTAACACTCGCTCATCGGGGTACCATTTCACCAAGTCAAATGTGACTTGGAGAACATTTATACAACTTTGTGAAGAAGAATGGAGATCAGCACACTGAAGTTTTTATGCACAGATCTCCCTTTGGGTTTTTACATTACTTCATAGAGGGAAACCTTTAAAAAAAGATTGTTCTCAATACACATCATGATGGTAGATATTATAAATCAAAAACCCAGATGTCTCCTTAATGGATCATTGGAAACACCTCTACAGCTCTCATAGGTATGGAACGTGCAGTGTGAGCCTAGGAAAGCAGGCATTTAATCCTACACGAGCTACCCTCTCACAGGGGTTTGGGGCAGAACAGACAAGGATTAACATGAGAAGAAAGCAAAGATGATACATTGTCTAGATTCACCAAACTTAAGACCAAAGAGATCTCATGAATGTTAAAGAATGTACAGACAGGTGCTACTGACAGTACCCTGGCCATAGGCTTTCCAAATTACCTGAGTCAGCATGTGTGAGAGACATTATAGCAGCCATTCATAATTCTGAGACATGTAGCTGCCTCCTTCAGGAATGGCACCCTTGGAAGTCATTGGCTAAAATATTTGAATGACTAGGACAGGGGTAAGTGATATATAGAAGAGAAAAAAAAATGACCACTAAGTCATGGCCCTATTTATCATAAGGGAAGATAAAAAATACATCACTGTTACAAGTTGTTCTTATTATAATAGACACCTTTTAAGTTAAATGGGTCTCTAACTTCCCATCCCCAACCTAGTCCCACTACTAATGCCCTGTGGAAGAGACCAAGAGTAACTCTCACATCCTCCAAATAAAAGGAAACCTTTTATATACTTTGTCCTGGGAAAGAGAAATACTTAAACCAAATTGAAGGCATCAAAAATAAGTAACTATTTGAAAAGTCACAACCATATTGAACAATAAACAATTTATGGAAGGAGCCCAGAAAAAAATTGCTTTTAAAAAAATTGAAAAGCATAGCTTCTGACAAGTATTCTTTATTTATGACTGTAAGTAGAATTTTTCAAGGAAGGAAAAAATACTAAAATAAAATGCAAGTTTGACACACAGTTTTCTTTGAGTTATGACAAAAAAAAAAGACGGGGGGAGCTCTAGGTACCTATGAGGTTAATTGCATTGTTTAATTCAATAATCATTTTCTATGCTAATGGAGAGAACAGGAGAGGTCAGGATTCTGTGAAATTGTTAATGATCCAAAAGAATTTGTAGTTGATTAAGGAAGTGGTTTTGGTGATTTGAGTATAAGGAAGCCTGGGGTCTAGCGATTCATTTTTCTCAAGTCAAGTCCTGGCGCCCAAACTTGGAAACTGCTCCCTTCCCCTCCCCAACCCCTATACACGTACACACACCTTGCATTGCGGGCCTCTCTATAGATCTACCTGGGCTACAGTGGACTGAACCCACCAGATCACTACTGAACTTACCTTCTGCTGAGTGCTTTAGGATAACACAGTGGTTGGATCCTTCGGTCGTATTCTTTTCTTTCTATGCTTTGCTTTCTGTTCTTTAGGGTCCCTGTGATTTTCTAAATGTATGGGTCTAAGGACAAAGCATGGGAGGAGGAGGAGGGCAGATTAACCACACAAATTTTTGCCCTAGCAAAAAGTGTTGGTGACACAACACATGTCTAATAGTCTCCAAACTGTTTACCACTATCGAAACCACAAAAATAAAACATATATCATCCGTTAAACATTTCTCTGGTTCTAAGCAAATTGCAATATGAATTGTTTCAAAAGAACTCTCCACACTTGTAAAGTAAATAGCTGTCAACAAAGCTATAATTAAGGAGATGAGATGCTGTTCAATAAACTTGAAATGATTTTTCCTGGAAGCAGGCACATTATATGTTATCTCTTTTCTACCTTCTCATATGGCCTCCCCTAGAATAATCTAGAGTTTTCTCCATTTAAGTAAGAGGCAGAAACTCCATAAGTAGCTCTTAGAGACTTCAAACAATTCATAGACACCACTCTTCTTCCTTTCCAGATGGACATGTTGGTAATGTTTTCTTAAAACTCCTGATGTATTTTTTGTCAAATAGTACCAATTATCCTCTCTAGCATTCTATGCAGCTAATATCCAAAGATAGTTTCATTGGTTGATGAACACAGAAATAAAGATATTTCCTAAGTGTCTAGTTCACTTCATATTTTAGTTCACTCATATAATTTCGTGTTTTCAGAGGATCTACCCCAAACCCTTCTCTTGACTATAATTGATTTCATATTGCATTTCTTTCATTCACTAGAACATTTGAGGTTTTTAAATGGAAGTATGGACTTCCTTTACCAAACAAAGTCACTTTATTCTTCCACTTCTAGGAAGACTTGGTCACATCAGTTCTACTTCTTGAGGAAACTATGACATTTGTTTCCAACTCTCTGATCCTTTCTTCCAAAAGATGATTGAAAACTTCTCTTTCTGAATGAGAACTCAAACAAGTATCCATAGTTGTTTTTGCCCTACCCTCAAGACTCTGACGTTCTCCTCTATGTTAAATTCTACTTGTGCACAATGTTGGGTGGCTTTTTCATCATTGAAGGTTGCTGTCACAGGCATGTATTTTCTCTCCTGTAAATGAGTCATCACCTTCTTCAAAGCAGAGACCGGCATTCTTCTTTTCAATGTTCTCTACTCTGAATGCTGGGGACACATGGATGCCAGTGCTTTATGCTTTGTTTACCACGTCCTTGAAGTGTTCGCTGTGTTGCCTCAGTGCTGGGAATACTCTGGGCCCACACTCCTGTCAGTGAGCGCATTATAGGATTCAATTAGCCACGAAAAGATGAGCAATTCAGATTGTCACCCATTTCAGGAAGGAGGGACTACATATGTGAAAGGTGAGTGGCAAGAGAGCTTTATTAGCACTGAGGCAGAGAAAAGGAAAGTTAAGAAGAGTCTGGGAGAGGGACTATAAAGCAGGATCATGTGGAAAAGGGGGAAATGTTCAGCTCTCCCACACACACACTTTGGTGGTACCTGGGATTGAACTCAGGGCCTTGTACTTGCTAGGCAAGAGCTCTACCATTTGAACCATGCCCTTTTTTGCTTTTAATTTGTCTTGCACTTTTTGCCTGGGGGCCAGCCTTGAACTGTGATTCCTCCTACCTCTGTCTTCCAGAGTAACTGGGATTATAGGCACAAATCACCATGTCCAGCCTCTATCTTATTAAAGGTATGAATGACTACATTTACTTTTTACTCCTTCGAGTCTAGGTGTAGCTTTATGATGCATTTGGGGGAAGTAAATTTATTTTTACACTGAATGTAGACTGTGCTTTTAAGACTGAAGACTACAAGGATGGGAATGTATGTTCTTTAATTGGTCATTTTCTGTGTTGCTGTTGGAAATATTGAAATTACCAGGACAATTAACCACTGTCTCCATCTTCAAACTCTAGGCAATAGAATAAAATTGGGCAAATCTGTTCTCTGTGCCCTACCAGCTAAAAACATCTGTTTGACTTTCACCATCTGCCTCTTCCTAACATATTCAATCCAAATCCAAAATAAACAGGTGGATTTAGGGAAAAAAGATCAATGCTTCCCAAAGAAAACTAGAGAAATACATTTATTGTTAGAAGTTCCAAGTACTCATTTACAAGTTGAACCTAGAGCGTGGTCATTCTCTGAATATGTCTTCCCAGGTTGCAATGTATAGATGCAAGACATCTAGGAAATAGGCTAATTTAGAAGGAATTTGAGTACTTAATGAATGTTTCCCACAGATTCCATAATGACTCCATCCTGTTCTTGCTGTGTAAAGAAGTACGCCCTTTTCGTTGTTGCTAGCATGCTCTTTTTAAAGATTCGCTCCTGCGTAGTGGAGTGACAATTATTTTCTCATGGATATCTATGGACTCAGCACAGAGAATTAGAACATCTTTATTCAAGCCACACCCAAATAAAAGCCAAATGCAGCAACATTCCACATCAGGCCAAAGACTATATAAATCCTTAAATTGCCACATGTTTGTGATTGAAGAAAAGATGGGTGAGCAGTATCAAAACTAGATGTTTTGGTCTATCTCACATCATGACTCATCACAAGGTAACTTGGTTTATATCTTCTCACATGAACAAGAGCTGAAGATTTAAATGGATGACAGAGAATTGAGGCAAAGGAGCAATTGCAACCAATAAAACTCGTCACAGTTAATGGATGTGTTACATTTAGATTGACCCAGCACTAAGAATCACTGCATGTTCTCTTAAATTCTCTGAGTTTGAGTGACTTTGCCAGCGGTCACACAGCAGTTGACCAACCTGAGACAGGATTCCAGGATCCCCATGCCATTGTTCTTGAGAACACTACATTTTCCTTCCCCAGTCTCCCTCATCTCCCTGCCAAAGTGCCACTCTTCGGTCTTGGTGGTCTCTGCACTTTATGCTGCTTAGTAATGTAAAGTGTTGTTTATTCTTCAGCAATATCCAAAAGCAATCTTTGCTTTTCTTCCCATTTTATTCATTTATGTTCTGGCTGTCATCATTTTTGCTTCGCTTTCTATCATAAAATTATTGCTGGCCTCTGAGCCTCCAATCTCTTCCTCTTAGAAGAACATTTAACTTTCTAATGAGACTGAACCTTCCCCAATTACTTTCTTCATTCTAAGACTGGTGACTCAGGGGTCTTCAGCTAATAGGTCAAAGTAATTACACAGATGGAGGGTGAATCCAAGTAAGAGTTTATCCTCAATCCAAAGGAACCATGGTGGATGACTGAATTTTATGAGCTGGAAACAAAAAAGGTACAATGGAGAGGTTCGAAACCATAAACAAAGCTGAGGTGTGAACTTCTAGCAGCTGTAAGAAAATCACCAAACCTCAGTGGCTTAACCCAGTAGTAGGTTATCTCTTGCTTACAACATGGTTCAGCTTTGTGCTGGCGGTCTTTTTGAGGACTTTCCTTCTGAGTAGAGAGTCAGAACTTCGGGCTGCTTCCTCCTTGTGTCTCAACTTCCCCTAGGGGGAAAAATATCTTTTAAAAAAAAATCATAGAGAGGAGCAAAGACAATGTATAGAGGATTTATTAATAGTCAGTAATAAGAAGGCATTTCATTGACCAGACTCCTGCCATATGACCCTAACCTAAAGGCAAGAAAGGCAAGAAAATGCTGTCTTCCCATGTGCCCAGGAAAAGGAAGTGGGCTCATGAACATCTTTCAGTCTCTGACACAACTCACAACCTTTTCCTCACTATCAAGCACCATCTTTATGCTCACCTGAATTCTTTTAGTTTGGTGGCAATGGAGGGGGAGCTCACCAAATAATTGTCAGTAATTTCACTTTAACAAAAAAATGAAATGCAAGCTCATTTTTAAAATGAGGAAGACACAAAGAACAGTACTGCATGATGGCAAAGTGCATCATCTCAGCAATCAAAAATCAGGGTACAGATGCTGCTGGTCCCAGGATTACATGTTGAAAACTACTGCCTTGAACCAGCCCATTTTCTTTGGATGTGGGTGTCACTCCCCTCCCATTTGAGCATAAGCTCCTGTAGTGTTTGATAGGGTTTGGCCCACCAATGTTGGAGTTTGATTAGCTTTAAATCATGTTCCTGTCTGAAATTTCTGAATCAGTTACATAATCTCTCTGAGCAAGTTACTATTTGAAAATGAGTCATAATGGTATTATCAAAGAAATAACATTTGATTATCTACAGAAAGCATTTTGCACCTTCACTAACACATAGAGTTAGGACTCTTTACTGTGTGTTTTACCTGTACACTACCTTTATGCAAAGTTGTTCCAAGTCAGCAATGTGGAATACCTAAATCTGTGTATAAGCCATGTGACTTTGGCCAAGTGACTTGACATCTTTCTTTAAAACTGCCAAGTTTCTCTGAAATGGTTCTACAATGGAAAGTAATGTTTTAAACTATGAGAGTGAGAAAAAAAACATCTTATAAGACATATTTGGGGAGAATGAATGATGAGGGTTTCTAGGAGATGCTTAATAGAAGGATGTTTTTGATCTTTGACCTTCATTACTCTCTACACCTCTTTGGGGAATGGCTTCTCCATACTGCTTTTCAAATGATAATCACTGTGCAAAAACTTCATTCAGGAACTTACAGTACACATCTTAATAAACCATAATGAACCTAAGACATGAAGAATAATGGGATAAACAGGCCTTTCTCCAGCTGTCATGTCAGTTTGTGACAGCAACGGGTATTTCATTGTAAAAGATGCTAATTTCAATCTGAGCAGTGGCAGTGTTGAGAGGAGCACAAAAGGAATTCTTGATTATCTATTTCAGTAACCGTGGTCCTTGGGGATATGCTTGGAAACTTCAGATCACATATGGCAAGAGTCCTGTGATAAAGTATGCATCAGTGAAGCTTCATGATTTATGATAATAAGGAAATAGAAAGTCTTGCCCTCTATGATAACTATTTGTGGCTGGTGTTTCTCTTGTTTTGCTATTTCTAGAGGCTTTGTAAATGACATTTGTTGTACTAATTATTACAGCATTCTATACCTGGACCACCAGCTCATTTCTGTAACTGTTCTTTCGAGTTCCTGGGGGCTTATCATAATACCATTTCAACAATGGTGATTTTTCCAATCTAAAGTTAAAATACAATTACCTTATTTGCTGGACTACATTAGCTGTCTGTCAAAGTTAAAAAAAAACACTAATTAGTATTTCAATTTAAATATCATTGCTTATCAGTGTTGACCAGGCTACAAAAGAGTAGGAAGAGATGAAATTCTCAGAGCTGCATAGCTCATATCATGAGTGCAGGGAGAGAAGAGTGTGGGATAAAATCAGGTTAATCACCACCTTTTCTCTGGAATGGCCTATTCATTATTTTAAAATTATGTCCTGTTTGTCTTGTGTTGGGGTTGGGGGCTTGAAATAATCTTTCTTGTCTTCCGTGGTAATAAAAGGAGATGATAGAGTTTAGAGAGAGTGGGGGATCATGTTTAATATTCTTAGGTGGCAAAATTAAAACTTAGTAATTCTAACTTCTCCCTCTCTCTGTTTGACCAATTGTTGAAATCTCAAATTTGGACTCAACATTTGCTGCAGCATCCCAGCAACAAAATCCTCAGGTGGCCAAAGGCTTACCATTTTACAAGCATTCCATTCCATTCATAGAAGCTCTCATTATGAGGAAATTACTCATTTTATCAATCCGAATATGCCTGCATATATTTGCAACTCTATTTTAGCTCTCTAGTGCCACATACAATAACTCTCATCCCTTTTGTTATAACAGCTCTTCAAATATATGAAGAGAAAACCAATGCACTCTCCCAGTTAATCTGCTCTCTAGCCATCTTCACCTGCTGTGCATGGTTTCTCCTTCTCCATTACCCTGCTAACAGAGTTGTTAGCTCCCCTCCATCCACCTCCACATGAACTCTGCCAAAAGTGCAGGTCTGATCCAGCAGTTTCCAATGTACAAACATTTACTTAATTGTCTATAGAACAAAGCCCAAAGTTTCTTTGTGTGTGGCATTAGCTTCTCTGCAATCCACATCTACATCCAAATAACCCTCTCAGGACACACAGACAGGCATCCTTCCTTTGTTCCTATACTTTCCACTACCCTGGGCCTTTTCTCAGCCAAATGCTGCTATCTATCTCTCTGAATCTGAATAAGCTTCAAGGTCTTGCTCTTCCACAAAGCTTTCTCAAAACCATGGGTTGGTACGCATTTCTCCTTCCCCTAGCTTCTGGTGAAATGAGCTTTGTTCACAATTTTAGCACTTATGATTTGTGTGCTTGTGTTCACATTGATTCCTCTGCTAGGTGATAAGATCTATAATTTCACAGATAGCCTTACTTGCTTTTGAATATAATCTACATCTACCACCTTAATGCTTATTGAAATTTTGTTCAGTTGAATTAAGTGATTGCTTAAATAGTTACCATCTATCAAACGCCCTTTCAACTATCATTCTCCAGTTTGCCACCTCCACCGTCACTGAGCTCCCTCTAAATCTCAACCTATACTATCCAATACAGTAGTCACCAATCACGTGTGGCTATTTAGTTTTAAGTCTACACTAATGAAATTTAAATACAATTAATAATTCAGTTCCCCAGTGTCATTAGCCATATTTCCAGTGCACAATAGTCACTCATGGTTAGCTACTCACGGTTAACTACCATACTGGCCCTCATAGATGGGAACATTTCCATTATTCACTGGCTAGTGCTGGTCTAGACACCATTCCATCATTCTGAAGGAGAGGCATTGCCATCCTTGTTGAGTGATTAGCTCCACCACACTTCTAGCAAATGTCATACAAGCCTCTAAAGAACTTAAGCCCCCAGATCTTTCCTAAATGAATAGCTAAACTTCCCTCATAATGTACTCAGATAATTATTTCTGAGAATCTAAAGGTAATTCCCCTCTATCCATCTATCCAACTTATCTATGTCTTCTATCATAGTTGCTAATAAAAATGTTGTCTATATTCAGGATGAGTATATAATTTGTCATCCCAAACTAGGACACTTTTCAGAGTGAACAGGAATGCCGAAAAAAAAATTTATGCTGGGATCAATCGAACCTGACCAGGATGAATGGCACAACATCCTTAAAGATCACATCTAGAACCATCATTCCATCACTAGAGAACTTCCTCCAGATTAAGACTGGTTTAATGTTCACTATTCTGTTAATTCTACTAAATTTTACCGTATTTCAAACCATACTATTCCACTTATCATAAGGAATAAAATATCTTGGCTTAAGTTCAAATCCTCTTACTGTTTTCAGCATTCAACAGATGAACCAGCACATTTCCATGCAAATGGAAACTATATATATATATCATATATATTATATTATATATATACACACACATATACATACACACACATATATATATATATTAGGTTAATTTCAGCAAAGTAAATGAAGTAGTAAAATTTTGATAGAATATCTAAGTGACATAGATTTCTAAAAGTTTACAAAATTTTGCCTGTACATGAAAGGCTAACAATTATTTGCAGCTACATTTGAGGAGTCAACCACAAGGGAAGAGCACATGTAACTAATTTTGCTTGAGAAAATTATTCAACATAGGTCATTATCTGTGAAAGTCTGTTTGGAGGGAAATAATAGCTAATAGAGGTTAACATAGTTCTTATAAATCTCTAAACTATAGAACATGGATCATGATAACAATAAACAAAGACAAAACCACGTGCAGGTTCTGATAAAATGAATAATATTAAGTAGCACTGCTAAGTGCCGAAGAAGATTTTTGTGGAAGTCTGTTTTCATGAATTTTATGTGCAAAAAATAAAAATAGATTTGGGCAACAATTGGACAAAAGTGAAAAGTTAGATAGGGATTATAACATGAGACTTAAGAAAATAGATGAAAGAGTAACATTAAATTGAAATCAGGGGAGAGGGGCCATATCTGGGCTTTGTTTGTTACTACCTCTTAGTCTTGGACTTATTCCCTTACCATTTGAGAAACAATGCTTCATACTGAGGACCTGGGGGAAAGCAGTGACTCCATCCTCAATGCCTACACCCACAGACTTGCACCCAAGGGTTCTCCAGCTTTAAATTCTCTATTGGGAAGAACAAATTTTTAAAAAAATATAAGGCTTCTCATATCCATAGAAAATATAGTTTTTAATTATAGTTAAAATATTCTCTTTTTTTGGAGTTGTTCATTTCTTGCATCTCTATAATGTATATAGCAAGTATACACAATCCACTTTTTTGACTTTTAAGACATTTTTAAGACACTATCTGGTATTATTTCACTTACATCTTTCTTAATGTTTTTCTCACACAGATTACCTTCTCCCTAATCTGATATCTGACATTTATAATTTGGTATTCATAAGGGAAATGTTATTTTGGCAAAAATTTTACTCCTATTGGCCCTTGACACTATACTAAAATAAAAATCACATTAGCTCTTAAAATTCTTATGAAGCTGTAGGAATAGCCCAAACAGTAGACTTCTTGTCTTGCAAGTGTAAAGCCCTGAGTTCAAGCCCAGTACTACCAAAAAAAGAAGGAAATTCTTATTTTTCTCTGCAGCCTAGATATATAAGGAAAAGCAACTGTCTAATCCATAACTTGAGGGGTGACTATATGTTATCATTTTAATTTTTTTTAATTTTAATTCCCAAGATGATAGCAATTCACAGGCAGTCAAGAAAACCAGTTCAATTCTGTTCTAAGGCCCTTGTTTTTCATTCGGATGATCCTTAAGGCAGGAGGCCTTCAATTAGTTTGGCTGACAGCTCTGGCTAATGTTTTAATGATCCTTAGTAAAGGCAACAAGTGGGGAAAAAATAAGGTGGAAGAAGATTTAAAGTGGTGAGGATAAACTAGATCAGGCAGGGAGATAGAGTACACAACCACTAATTAACTCTCATCATCATTTAAACATCTGCAAGCTAGGAGGAGACACACAAGCATCCCTGTTACCGCTGATAGGGCCTGGAAGTACTTGCTTCCGAATGGCTCCAGTCCTATATCCCAGACACCAGGAACTTGTGCAACAGCCTGTCAGATAATACTATTACAACATCTCATTCCTGAAGGCTTAACTGTAGTTGAAATACTTACAGCAAAACGAGTGGAAGAAGCAAGATCATCTCTTAACAACAGCCTCCTAACTGTTCTCTCTGCTTCCATCTCGCTTCCCTGCTGTCTAATTTATACACACAGCCAGGATACTCTCCAAGAAAAAGCTACATTATACTAGTCTTTTGCTTAACATCCTTTAATGTCTTCCTATTGCAATTAGAATAAAATGCAGACATCTTTAGCATGGCAAATAAACCCTACATGATCTGGCCCCTGACCACTTAGACTTTCAGCTGCATGAATTAGAAACCCAGCTATAATGGCTTAAGCACTGTAATACATGACATGCAAAAGTTTTTAACTCGTCACCATTAAACAAGAGGTTTATTTTTTTCTCCTATACCAGGAAGTCTAGAGGTTGCCAGTACAGGACTGGTACAATTGTTCAACAGTCATGAAGAAACCTAATTCTCTCCACTAGCCTTTACCTGCAGTTCTTGTCCTCATAATTTTAAAATGGCTGCTTTATCTCAGGTTCTATGTCAATATTCCAGGCAAAAAATAAGAAAAAAAAAAAAGCAAAGAATGAAAGTACTGCAAGCCAGGTGAATGTGATTTTTAATTAGGAAAATAATCATTTTCCTAGAATGTGTACCCAGGAGACTTCATCTCATTGACCAGAAGCAATACAGCTACTACAGTCCATCAAAATCAAGTGTTTGTTTTATTTGTTTCTTATAATCTGGTTCATTACCTCCACACACAAATTCAGGTCTTGGTAGAGAGAAAGAAGATTGCATAGAGTGTGCACCCATCCATCTGCCACTCAACCCAATTCCTAATCTCGTTTCTCCTTTCTCCGTGTTCAAACCATCCCAGCTGGTCCTTCAAGTACACTTTCCTTGTTTCTACTTTTCAGTTCTAGTGTTGCTCTACCTGGCCTTCTCTTCTCCAAATCGTCACTAGTTTACATGGTTCTGCTTCAGATCTCTGAACAAACAGTTGGCTCCTCTTGGCAGCCTTATGGATTCCCACTGGTGAACACAGTCACCCTACCTCTAGTTGCTTTGTCATTTTTTTTTTCTTGCACTGCTGGGGATCGAACCCTGGGTGTGTTAGACAGGTATTCTACCCCTTGAGCCACACCCCCAGTCCTTTTCCTCTTAGTTTGTTTTTCGTATAGGGTCTCATGCTTTTGCCCAGGCTGACTTCAAACTTCTGATCCTCGTAACTCCACCTCTCAAGTGACTAGGATTACAGGCCTGAACCACACACCTAATCCCCCTCTGTCTTTTTTGTTGTCATTACTGTTACATATTTTCTTCATAGCATTTCTTGATACTTGATATATTTTACTGTTTGTATTTCTGTGTTTCTTGTCTGCCCCCTGAGGCCTCATACCAGGGAGGAATCCTTTCTTTCCCCACTATATCCAGTGTCTTTTGGAAACTCGGACTCCTACAGGCCAGGTGCACACAGTGAACAGTTCAACTCTGACCGATGAATGGATCTGGGATTTTCTGACCTGTCCTAAACTGTCGACCCTTCTCTCCACTACATTCTTATTCTGAAATGAGTGAAAGCGTAATTCTGGTTAATTCTCTTTGAATTTTTTAAATGACATTTCACATTTTCTTAAATGTTCTCAGTTGGGTTTTATATGCATGATTTTCTTGATCACATAATGTATTAAAGGAAATTATTTCAATGATTTAGCATATCCATTGGTCCTTTTGGTTCCCCCATCATTTAATCATTCTCAATATTTGTGCAATGAATAGTTTTCTTCCCATCTTTGGAGTGACTCTCTGTATTCTAAAAACTGTTATTCAGAATTGGTCCCACACTGTTTTCTCTTTTTTGAAAATTCACGAGTACACGTTAAATAATTCTTTACAGGCTGGGTACACTAGTGCAGGTCTGTGATCCCAATTCTTGGGAAGCCCTAGCACAGGATCTCACATTCTAGGCTAGTCTAGGCCACATTGTGAAATCCTGTCTAAAAAAAAAATCCTCACATGCATCACTAGAAACCCCTTTGAAATAAACACTTAATTAAAACACAATTTCAAGGTTTTTTTGGGTTTTTTTTTAACTGAGTTTCAAATTTGGAAGATACAATAAGAGACTTTGTGTACCTTTCCTTATTCCATCCATTTTTTGCATCTTTCATACATTTTACAGATTATTATACAGGGACTCAATTTTCCTTATCCCAAGGATTTAACATTTATTATGTTTAAGTCCTCTAAAGATTTTTTAGTGCAGATTTTTCCTTTGTATTCATTTGTTTCACTGCAGGGACAAAGAACTATAGCAGTAGGAAAAAATAGAAAGGAAAGAAAGAAAGAAGAGAGGAAAAAACATGCTAAATGTAGAAATCTTTTTCCCTTTCCCTTTAAGGCATAAATGAGAACATTTTCATGACCAATTTTCTAAGATCCATTTTTCTTTCCACTTTGACTTCACTGACTAAGGGTGGGAAGCCCGAATTATCTGAGTAAAGTAGAAGAAAAAACAGTGCTAAGATAACACACGTCCTTAAGAAGCCTGAGGGTTAGCACATTTTTTTAGAAGTCTTCAGATTTTTCCATCTTTGGAGATTCTTTCTAAAGAGACATGAGCATTTGGAAGTACTGAGAAAGAGAGTTAAATGTGTGAAAACAGCATGACCCCAAATTGATCCTTCTGAACTGGGTTTTAGTCACTGACCATCATGCTTCATCCATCATTCCACCTATGTCTTCCACACCCCTGCTCCATGGACCGTGCTGTTCTGACATGTGGTTGCCTTCTGTTTAGCATCAGCTGAAGTTCTGTCTCTGTGCAGAGTGACACAGGCAGCTATCCCCTGAACAAAGGACACTCCTCTTCTTGTTTTTAACCATATCCTGTAGAAAGAACAGATTATCAAATGGCAGGGTGTATGAGAATCACCACAGAGCTTGTCAAAAAGGCATTTTCTTTTCACTACAATTTCCTTGGATAGGGTGGAGACCATAGATTATCTGCATAGAGTGGAAGTAAAAATAGCTCTACAGGTAGTTTTGCTATAGACAATCTGTAGGTTTATACTTTGAGAAAAAGATGTCCCAACCATTTAAGTGGGCAAAAAGAAGGAACATGGCTTGTTTTGAAAAATGATGATGGTAGAAATTAGATTGTTGATTGGAAAAAAAAAAAAGACCATGGATGAATGAATAAATGAATGAGTGAAATGTTTTCTTCACTAACATTTAAGGAGGGGATACAAAATGAAAGAAACAATTCCTTCTCTAAAAATGCCTAAACAACCACCACCCCAAGTGTCTAGTGCATTAGGAGGCATCTGAAGAGGGGTGAGAAGGAGAGCCTTGAGATCAGACTTCAGATGGGAAATGACATTTGGCCAATGAGTAAGGTTTGCCTGCTGACTAAGATAGAGACAATCCAGAGAAAAGGAACAGCGAATATTAGAGCACAGCCAGGCAAAGGGACCCCATCAATTTCCAACCCCCCTTGAAGCAGGGAGAGAAATGGTAGATGACAGCATGTCCTAAAGCTGCCATCAAATCCACACAGGTGTTTCTATACTTAACACTTTCTTTTACTATTTTAGTCATGATTTATAGATATCATGTCTTAATGTGCCACACTGATGTTAACAAAGTAAAAACTGCCCTGATTTGTGCCTCAGTGTTTTTAGCAATTATGCAGGGGAAATCTCAGATCGCATTCTTAGTGCCATATCCTAAACACAGACAATGAATGTGATCACCATTCAGACAAACTTTCTCTGAAAGTCTCTAACCAGCCCTACATGGTAACCATACATACTTCATGAGTTTGCAAACCCAGATTCCACTCACTTTTTTCCATTGGTTGATGGTTATTTTGTCTTTGGCTGTAAGCTGCTGCCAGTGGTAACAAACCAAAACCAGAAGATGGTAAATACATCAGTTCAAGAGCATCTTCCAAACTCATATTGATAAATTCCATTACTGTCCAGGCTGTTCATGTAAATGAATCTTAAAACAAGGAGAAAAGTTGTCTTTCTATAGAATTTGTGGGGTTTTCTTTATCATTACTTGTTCAATTTACTTGATTGTTACTTATGAATTTTGTTATCTCTCTAAGTCAATCAGGCTTTGGAAATATACACAGAGGAAAAATCACAACTGTTGAGCTAAGAGCAGAAATTTTCTTTACTCTTTTTTTCTTTCTTTCTTTCTTTTTTTTGATAGTACTGGGATTTGAACTCAGGGCCTTGCACTTGCTAGTCAGACACTCTACCACTAAGCCACTCCTCCAGCCCAGAAATTTCCTTTAAAAAGTGCACCTCTCTACACAGCCATTCATTGGCTACAGTAGCAGAATCAGAAGAGCTCACTAAGTGGAAAGCCAGTGCTGGTCCATGATCAGCTAAGTTCAGAGACTGAGAGTGCTTAGGAATGTTCACAGTGATTTAGCAGAGAACTATCTTGTCTGTTACATCTAACAATACGTTTAAATTTGGAGCTTTGCATTTGCGATTTTTCACTTCATTTTTCTAGCAAGTCATTTTTATTTTATTTTATAAAGGGATCAGAGCATAATGAACTAGAAAATACAACCAGCCAGGCATCACTGCAGATGATTCTAGATGTTCTGAACCAAGATAATCCTCTGGCTTTCCCCAGACCTATAATGCTGATAATTACAGCATCAATTGACAGTTACACTGTGTTGTATGTTTTTCAAACATTTTCTGAGTCTTAACAGTAACCCTGCTTTTTATTCATCTTCATTTTATGGAAAAAGAATTCTTTTTTCTAGGAAGGGTAAGTGAGTTGCCCAAGACCACACAGCAAATCTGAGGCAGACTTAAATCCACCTTACTACAAGAAAGCTTTTTTTCCTATCGTAACTCAAAAAATGAAATTATGGTAAATTTAACAAAAATGACAAAGGAATAAATGTTTTTAAATTTTTCCAGGGCAGAATTCAATGTAGTGGTTAAAAACTCTTTTTTCAATCCACATACCAATAATTCACATACCTGTTTCTTTTATTATACAGGTGGGAAGACAGAGACATAAAAATATAGATTCTCTGTATTGGGAGAGGATAGAGTATATAGACATCAAGCCTCTAGGCCCAATTCCCTCTCCAAGTGCCCACTCTGCCTTTTCATTAATTTATTCAGGATATATCTACTGAGTGCCTACTGTGCACCAAGGATTCTTCTCAGTGTTAAGGATTCAAACAAACAAAACTCTCAGCCCTCTTGCACCTGACATTCTAGTGGAGACAGATAATAGATATGAAAAATAAGTAAGTTGAACAGTTAGGTAATGATAAGTACTAGGGAAATACAAAGAGGAAGAAGATTGTAAAAATCAGGAGTAGCAGTTTTGGGTAAAATAGTCATGGTGGACACCATAGAGTAGGTCACTGTTGCAATATTCTTACTGGTATTTTTATATATGCATCTATAATTCACTTACTTGAGGTTTCTCAAAAATGTCATCATTTTTAACTAACTATGGACATGCAGTAGGAGCAGAGTCATAGTTTACTGATCTTCACGGGAAGTAACAACTTTGGGACAAGATGTTTAGAAGGTGCAAGTGCTCTGAAGAAGGTCTATGTCTTAGGTTCTTGCTGTCATCATGACCCAAGGAGCAAAAATTAGAGAACAGAGGCACCTGTTGTGGTTAATTAATTAGCACTTGTCCTGTGCCCTTAACACACCCAGATCTGCCACTCAATTTGTGGAGAGGAGTTATGGAGGAGTTTGCAATCAGGCTTGGATAATAATAAAAATAAACAACATTCTCCTACCCAGAAACAGTGGCTCACTGCTGTAATCCTCTCAATTCCAGAGGCTAAGATCAGGAGGATCATTGTTCAAGTCCAACCTGGACAAAGAGTTCAAGATACCCCATCTTAACCAAAAGCTGAGCATGGTGATGCTGCATGGGAGACTGACACTTGTCACCCCAGCTATGTGGGAGGCTTTGAAATCTGGAGAATCACAGTATTAGGCCAGCCTGAGGGGGTGAAAAAGTTCTTCATATTCCATTTCAACCAATAGTCAAGCACAGTAACACATGCCTGTCATCACAGCTACACTAGGAAGTGTAAACAGGAGGATTTGGTCCAAGCTAGGCCAGGGAAACAAGACTCTATCTCAAAAAATAAACAGACCCAAAGGACTGGAGGCACAGCACAAGTAGTAGAGTAGCCATCTAGTAAGCACAAAGCCCTGAGTTCAAACCACAGTACCACAAAAAAAAAGAAAGAAGAAACATTTTTAAAACATCCCAAGAGACTGCAGGGATGAAGGTTAGCAGTTTCTGCAGTAACATGGACCAAGGCACGCTTTGCAGGGGGTGGTTACAGAAACCCTCAGTGCACATCTGTTTTGAGCAGGGCACTTTTTTATAGGACCTAAGAGTTGTTTTACTGGGGAATTCTCTCCATCAAGTAATCTTGTACCAAGCATGGTGTAATGCCATCCTTTCTATGGTAGCTAATATACAGTTAAGAAAACAAAAGCATCGCTTATGAGCAAGAACTAAAATTTTTAAAAGATGAATGAGAGACTACAGGAAAATAAAAAACACATTCCTTTAATGTGTTTAGCATCATTTTAATTAGCAAGTGAACAGGCATGCTTTGGTAAATTTGAAATACTTTTGCTCTTTTGGCTAAGTGTCAATCTTGAATTATTTTTGTATGGCTTAAGGTAATGCTTATTTCCTGGACTTGTGCTGTGTGTGACAAAGATAATAATAATGACTTATTGTGGATTTATGAAGAAGGTCTATAAAATTTTATTTTATCTTACTTAAAGCAAGAGACAGGGAATTCATCCCACTGGATAGTAGTAACAGTGTTTTATTACATCAAAGTTGGTGGAAGCTTATAGAGGAAAAAATGGCCTTCTATGGTGTGTAACTTCATGACCTAAATGAAATGAGATGGATAATCCTCCCCTGAGTGATTTTTTATATTGTTTTAAAAAAAAAGTAGAGAGAAAGAAAGAAAAGAAATGCTAGTGAAACTCACCTTACAGGGCAACACCTTTGGTCCTGCCAACGTGAGGTCACATTAGAAAGACCATGGCGTCTTTAGCACAACACACAAATGACCATCTCTGTAATTACTTTAAATTAATTAAAATTCCTTAAGTTATATTTGCAGCAAATTAACTATTAGGGAAAAATGCATGATAAAGCTATGGCTACAGAAACATTTGAGAATGAATCATTCTAAATAGCTAAGCTAGAGTTGAGGTTTTACAATTTATAATATCTGCAACTGTTATCATTATTTTTATTTTGATAGAAATCCTGTTTATTTATCTTGGAAAAACTTGTGCTGCTATAATATTGTGTGTCCACTTAGGACACTGAATCTACTATCTAAAAGTTACTACTTTCCATCTCTGTCTTCTAACCCAATAGGTGTAACTGACACCTGCCTCTGAGGTATGGGAGCTGTGCTTCCTTCTCCTTGGCTTCCCACAGAGTAGACAGTCAATACCCTCAGTGGGATGAGCATGCAGTGCCCTTCAGAAGGTTTTCTCCTGAGGAATCAGAGACATCATCTTATGGGCATCCATTATTTTTTTTCAGATTTTTTTTATTTCTTTTATTCATATGTGCATACAATGTTTGGGTCCTTTCTCCCCCTTTCCCCCCGCCCCCTCCTTTTCCCCCACCCCCTCCCTCTCACTCCCTACCCCCTCTCTACCAAGCAGAAACTATTTTGCTCTTATCTCTAATTTTGTTGAAGAGAGAGTATAAGCAATAATAGGAAGGACCAAGGGTTTTTGCTAGTTGAGATAAGGATAGCTATACAGGGAGTTGATTTGCATTGCTTCCCTGTGCATGTGTGTTGCCTTCTAAATTAATTCTTCTTGAACTAACCTTTTCTCTAGTTCCTGGTCCCCTTCTCCTATTGGCCTCTGTCACTTTAAAGTTTCTGCATTAGTTCCTTTGCACTGAGGACATCAAATGCTATCTTGTTTTTTTTGGGTTTCTTGCCTATCCTCATACCTCCCTTGTATGTTCTCACTTCTTTATGTGATCAAAGTCCAATCCCCTTGTTGTGTTTGCCCTTGATCTAAAGTCCACATATGAGGGAGAACATATGATTTTTGGTCTTCTGGGCCAGGCTAACCTCACTCCGTGATGTCCTCCAGTTCCATCCATTTACCTGCAAATTATAACATTTTGTTCTTCTTCATGGCTGCATAAAATTCCATTGTGTATAAATACCACATTTTCTTGATTCATTCGTCAGTAGTGGGGCATCTTAGTTGTTTCCATAGCTTGGCTATTGTGAATAGTGCTGCAATAAACATGGGTGTGCAGATGCCTCCGGAGTAACCTGTGTCACATTCTTTTGGGTATATCCCCAAGAGTGGTATTGCTGGATCAAATGGTAGATCAATGTTTAGCTTTTTAAGTAGCCTCCAAATTTTTTTTCCAGAGTGGTTGTACTAGTTTGCATTCCCACCAGCGGTGTGAAAGGGTTCCTTTTTCCTCACATCCTCGCTAACACCTGTTGTTGGTGGTGTTGCTAATGATGGCTATTCTAACAGGGGTGAGGTAGAATCTTAGTGTGGTTTTAATTTGCATTTCCTTTATTGCTAGAGATGGTGAGCATTTTTTCATGTGGTTTTTGGCCATTTGAATTTCTTCTTTTGAGAAAGTTCTGTTTAGTTCACTTGCCCATTTCTTTATTGGTTCATTAGTTTTGGGAGAATTTAGTTTTTTAAGTTCCCTATATATTCTGGTTATCAGTCCTTTGTCTGACGTGTAGCTGGCAAATATTTTCTCCCACTCTGTGGGTGTTCTCTTCAGTTTAGAGACCATTTCTTTTGATGAGCAGAAGCTTTTTAGTTTTATGAAGTCCCATTTATCTATGCTCTCTCTTAGTTTGGTGTCCATTATTGAGTTAGCCTGTAACACAATGATTCCATCAGATCCCACTGAGGATTGTTGGACAGTTTCCCTCTAAAATAAATTGTCACAAATGCTGTATCACACTTTTTTTCCAGATACCTTGGCATAGTAATGGGTTTTGAGTGAGAGCCCTATGGGCAAAAAGTGCCCTGTGAGTAAAAATAAAAATTTTTATGAAAGATTTCTGTGACTTCATATGATCCTGGCAACTGGAGAACCCCCCCCCCCCACACACACATTCTGTAGCTTATTTAATTATGTATCACAGAGACAAGGTTGCTGACAGTACAGTTGAAATATTATCTGTTCCAATCCTAGGAACTTCTGTAGTTATAATAGCATGTTCCCAAGTTCCTGGAAATAGAGTACTTTGGCAGGTAAAGGTTTTCTGGATATCATGCATTCCAAAAAGTACAAGCTTACAAACTTCTAAGCTACTGAAATAGTGAAAATCACATTTCAGTGACACATTAGGCCCTATGCAAGGTATCAAAGTCTTCAGTCTCTTAACAAATAGAATCGACCTTTGAAGATGTGTTATGCTTTACAAAGTATTTTAAACTCCACAGGCAAAAAGTTTTCATAGAAACATTGAGATTTTATTTTGCTATTCATAACGATATTCATAAGTTTAAAATGCTACTTGTAACATTGAGCATTTGGAGCCTGTTACAGTGTTCATATATCTAATTTGATCCTCATAATGACCAGTCATGACTATGAGCTATTGTGAGGTCTTTATGGATTCATCTGCAATACTAAACTCTCAAATTTCTCTTGGTTCTAAAACTGGCCTCCTGAATTCTCTTATCCTACATATTATGCATTTCTTGAGTAAATGTCAGGGGCCAGAGAAAAATAAACTCACATTCTGCCATTTGGTATGAAGCAAGGAATCTAAACCAACATCATCAGTATAGATAGTATTTGTGATAAGCACTGCAAATACTGAGGGTGTTTTTTTAAAGTTAGAAGAAAAAGGGCTTTTGCTTCCTTTATGGTCCTCTTTTGACTACTTTTAATTTACTTACACTTTATTAAAGTACATCAGTTATGTAGTCAAGAAAATTTAAATTAATATTTGTTCTATGAATTTGACATTATTTCTCTAAGATATACGTTAAAGGACTAGAAATTCCCATAAATTCTTGTGTTTTTTTTATAACAAGTGTTTAATTTTTTTAAAGAACAGTAACTGATATAAGTTACAAAAGTAATGGGATTCATATTTCTTCATTTTTCACGTGAAATTAATCTATAATGGGTAGCCAGCATCTTGGATTTCAGACATTTCTAAATTATAATTTAAAATCATTCGTTATACAAATTAGAACAATTTGAATGCTACTTGAAGACTTACAATGTTGTCTTTTCACCTGCCACACACGCATCAACTTTTCATAATTCCTTTTTCTACTTTCATTGCCAGTGGTAGAACAAAGCAGAAGTAGTGTAAAAGCAATCTCTTCCTGCATGGCACATTCTTACCTAAGGATAATCTATTAACTGTTATTTTATGCAATGCTAAGTTACTGTGAAAAACTGGAATTATAGATGAAGCTTATGTGAAGATAAGACAAATACATTAGAACTCAACCCAAGTGAAATCAATTGCTAATTCCTGTGATACCAATGGCCATCTTTGTGTGACTTAAGATGTGCGTCTAGAATTGGAAAATAATTTCAGAAAGAAAAAAGGACTAAGAAAATAGGTCTATTGTGTGCCTTAGCATAAAGGGCTTCACTGGTCTTTTTAGAAAAAGTGCACATTTTTAAAACATTTCCTCTTATGTAGAGCAAGGGAACACCCTAAAAGAGTTTGCAATTCTTAAGAAAGTAAGAAGAGAAGGAGCTCGCCAAGTTCCTTTAAAAAAAAGTTTTACATGTTCTCTACAATAGTAGACAGGGAAAATGAGTGAGAGCTCAAAGCTTTGAACCCAAAAGAGATAAAACCAGAACAAAAGGAAGCCAAGCAGGATCTTAAAGAAATCAAACTTCATACTAAAAGAGATTAAACTCACTCACGGTACAAATTTTTTATGCTGCTGTGACAAATTGCTACTTAATGGCTTAAGACAACACAAACTTATCTCAGAGGACTGCAGTTCAGAAGTCCAATATGGGTCCCACTGGCTTAAAACCAGGGTGTTAGCTGAGGTACACTCCTTTCTGGGTGTTCTATTGGAGAACCCATTTTTTTGTTTTTCCCAGTTTGTAGAGACTGCTGGCATTCCTTGGCTGTTGGCCCAGTTCTTTCAAAGTCAGCAGTGGCCAATCCAGTTGTTCTCATGTTGAATAGCTCTATGATTTTTGCTTTCCTCTTCTACTTTGAAGAATTTGTACTTATTTCCTTGGCTGCCTAATAAAGTGCCACAAACTGGGTGCCTTAAGTAGCAGAAATCTCACCATCTCAGGGTTCTGGAGGTTTACAAGTCTTTGGTCAAGGTGTCAGCAAGACGTTTCCTCTGAGATCCCTTCTGGGCCTCTCTCCATCTTCTCCCAGTGTCTTCACATCATTTTTCCCTCTACACTTGAATGTGCCCAAATTTCCTCTTTTTACCAGTCACATTCAATTAGGGCTCACTCTTATGTCCTCATTTTAACTCGATTATCTCTTCAAAGACCCTGTTTCCAAAGAAAGACCCATTCCGCAGTACTGGGAATCAGGAGTTCAACATGAGTTTTTGAAGAAACCAATTCATCTGATTCTAGGATCCTTGTGACTATACTGGGCCTACTTGAATGATCTTCATATTTTAAGCTTGATTAGCAACCTTAACTTCATCTGCTACTTTAATCCTCCCTTTGTTAGATAACATGTGCACAGGTTATGGGATAAGGGCACGGGCATCGTTGAGGGGCCATTCTTCTACTTTCACCCTCACACTCTCCTTTTTCTTTTTTCTCTTTTTAAATTTAATTTCAAGTGTCAAGAGATCTAGTGTATTTGCTGTAGATTGATGCTTACGTTGCTTTTGATAATTGCTAAAATGGGACTATTGGAGCTGCTGTTTCAGTGAGGAGCAAAACAACTGATAAATGTAAAGGGCCAGTATGCATTTTGGGATCTAATAGATATTTTTACAAATTATAAAGATAGATGTAATATATGTGTACTTAGAAATAATGCTTTAAGTGATTAAAAACTTAAATATAAGTGCCCTATAAAACTATTCTATGTTGTGACTATTATATCTACCAACTCAATAATGTTGAAATACATTTTATGTATTAATATTATTAATCATAACATTTTATGTATTAATATTATACATATCTCTTAATAACAAACAAACCAGCAATCCATTGTATCAAAGTATGCTATTTAATAAGTATTACTTAAAAAAAAATTCCCATAGAGAAGACAGAATTTTTCAAATGCCACAAAGGAGACAAAGTCTGTAACAAAGATGTGCAGTTCATTTAAACTCATCCTGGAAAAAAAAATAGAAACTAGTCTTTATTTTCAGAAAAAAGTTCCAAATAAGTTGAATATTCTGTAAATTATGTTTTCCTATTCTACTAGTCACACAGAGAAAAGTTGTACCTCACCTTTGGTAATTTAATACTTTTCCTGAAAGTCATAAAATACTAATAGTTTCTAAGTCCTAAAAATGTTCTATAAGAACTGTGCTTTGGGGTTTAGGCAAAGGACAGAATTAGGAGGGAAAAGAAGTAGTACCACTTACTGTGTAAGTGTACTACACATCAGATAGGCACATACATTTCAAATAATACTACTAGGCAGGGAGGGAGGTTTATCATAAGTGAAATTTCAGAGGGTCAGCTAAGTTGTGTGATTTACCTAAGATCAAGCCACTTGCAGGTGCAGAACTGAAAACTAAATTCGGGTTTCTTTGACTGTAAAAATCCATGGTCTGGTCCATGTAGCTTAGGTCCCTAAGATGGAAGAAAATATACTGTATGGATTTCTAATCTCCTTAATTGCAGGACATACTTTAATGGGAGTATATTATTCTAAGCACAGGAGATATTAAAATTAAGTATATACTCTTTAAAAATACCTGCTAGAATATTAATGGCTATATACTAAACCTCATAGTTTTAGGAATGAATTTTAAATGTTCATTTCCAAGAGCTGACTTTTAATTGTGAATCATCATAACTAAGGAGTTTTGCTCTCACTGGTACTTTTGCTATTGTTTTGTTCACTTGACTTTCTCAGTAAGTCCTTTGCCTAAAGAAATGTAAGCACAGACAAGCTCCCTCTTGAGTCTAGGGTACAGAGCATGGTGTTTACAACCATGCTTAGAAGTTGATAGGATGCTTGAGTTTGGCATATCTGTTTCCAAAAAGCATTTTAAGTGTTATTAACTAGGTCATTTAGCTCATGCACAAGTGGGTGGGTATCTATGCTTCAGGTCCAGGTTAGTCTGACACCAGCTAAAAACAGAGTAGCATTCATATTAACTTTTCTAGTACTAAAACCTTGTCTATTTCTTCCCACAAATAAAAGTTGCATGTATATAAAAAGTTGCATGCTATAATAAATGAGTTAACATAGCCTTTATTTTACTTAGTTGTCATTTTCTTTTTCTCTTCTTGATTTTTTGTTTTATTTTTAATTTTTTTTTGATGTAGTGAGAGCACTTAAGACCTACCCTCTTGGCAACTTTCAGATATACAGAACAGTATTTTTAACTAGTTTCCAATTGCTGTACATCAGGTCTCCTCTTGCATAACTGAGACTTTCCTGGTCAAAGGGCACAAAACCTCAGTATTTTTTTCTTCTTTGTAGTATTGATTCTTCCAATGGTAGCCAGCATCAAAGGCATCTTTTTTTGGAAAGTATGATTATTCAATAACAGATCAATTTTTAAGTTACAAGCACTATCAGGATGTTCTTTTAAAATAACAATGGAGGGCTGGTGAAGTGGCTCACGCAGTAGAGCGCCTAACAAGTGTGAGGCCGTGAGTTCAAACCCCAGTTCTGCAAAAAAAAAAAAAAAAAAGAAAGAAAAGTGGAATAAAATAACAATGGAATTATTTTCTCAAACTATAAAAAATTAAAGTGATCAGATAGCCCCTGCAATGGGCACTGAAGGTAATAAAGTCTATTTTATTGAGCAGCAAAGGAGCCCTTTTAAAACAACTCTGTTGACAGGGATACAATCTCAGATAGATGTTCTGGATTAAGAATGAATGTTAATAAGAAATATCCTTGAAAAAGAAAGGCTATCTTCTCCTATATTTGTGTTTCCTAGGGTGTGGGGGAAGAGATTAGTAACCTGCAATTAACCTGATACATTTGCACACTTCTCTTTAATCACAGTGCTTTGCATGGTGACTGATGAGACTGAGCGACGGGAAAGTATTTCTTTATTAGCGCTGGTTGACTTGATTTTGGTTTTTGTTTCCTACTGAAAAAAATTAACTGATGGTAATGAAATGGTATCTGTTGTGACTTGTATCTCGTTATAGGTGTTAGAGAGTAAATCACTACTATCACCTTCTTTGGGATTGTTACCCATGTTATTAGAACATGATATTCACTGGATTCAGGAGACTGGACTTAGGAAAATGAGGTCACACACATTTTTTAATCCAATTTACATGCATGAATATAAATACACACATTGCCTCAGATATGGAGAAAAGCACACCTTCTTTTTATTAGAACTAAAGAGAAAAATGAGGCATTTTTCTTTCCAAAAAATATTCATTTCTTGTGTGTCATTATACAATAATGACTGACAGCTGCCCAGAGGGTTTAGTCTCAAGAAAGGCTAATAAATGGTTGAAAGAAAAGTATCTCATTAGGAGTTAGAAAGCAATGACTTTGATAGCCCACAGCTAAATTTGTGACAAATATGACTATTGCCCTTAAATTTTCCATGTGGTCTCCCTTCTTTCATTACGGTACAAGAATATATGTTACTGCAAGTCAGCATCTCTTACAGACGATTCCAGTAGAGAACTGCTACCTGTAAATAGCTTGGCTACTCAAAAACATACTGACTTCAGGAACAATATTTCAATCGTGGTCATTTCCTCCTCATGCTTGAAGGTCATGTTCTTAAAAATCCCTGTGGGAGTAAAACTGCGAGTTAAGAGACAGTCACTAGGGGAAAAAATGAGGTTGAAGATTATAGTTAGGAAAAATCCTGTAAAAGGCCTTACACTTTTCATTCACTAAATATATGGGTGTATAAGCAATGCACACTAAATAAAGAGAATTACCAATGATGGCTTACTCTTTCAAATTTGAAACATTGAGTACTGTATTAAAATTTTTCATTTTTCTTTCCTACTTCTCTAGAAATTTCTCAGGATCTCTTTTTCCTTTAATTTCACTGTCCTAGACTTTATTTTTCTCTATTGCACAGACTATGTATACTACACCATTTTGTGTCTGTTGATTGGTTCAAATGTCCAATGCATTGCTAATTTGATAATACTTGTCAATAAAAGGAAAATACTTTATAATAAAATTGACATATACTTCAAGTGTAAACACTTAAGAAAGACTCTCAGTCAAAAAAAATGATCCCCCTTGCACTCTATTTCCCAAATGTATTTTAGAGGGCAATATCTGCCCCAGTAAGAACTTCTAATTTATACTAGAAGTTAACAAACTGTGTCCCACTGCTTGTTTTTTCATGACCCAGAAGATTTAGAATGGGTGTTTGCATTTTTAAATTGGTAGAAATAATCAAAAGAATATCCTATGACATTAAAATTATTTGAAATTCAAATTTTAGTGTCCATAAAGTTTTATTAGAACACATCCACCTTCATTCGTTTACAGATTGTCTGTGGCTGCTTTTGTGCTACCAGTGCAGTACTGAATAGTTGTGACTGAGACTAAGTGACTTGCAAAACTATCTGACCCTTCACAGAATAGGTTTGCAGATCCTAATTTATACAATAACATCTCCTAAAGGATTCTCACCTCTGCCCATGATAATCCCATAACCAAGTCTATGCCATCACCAGCTTCTCATTGATATAATTCTAAGGCAGATTCACATTGTCTTTTCTTCTGTCTCTCCATCCCAACTCAATTTATCTAACTCTTCTACTTTGGGGGTTTGTTTTCTTGTCTTATGTCATTTTCATTGTCTCTAATAGGAGTGACTTTTATTGTGGCTAAAATTCATATACTACTAACCCTCACAGAATATTTTTTATTTTAGATTTCCTAATTATTATTGTATGAGATTAATTCACCTAACTACAGAAATTAGTCCCCATTAGGGTATCCTACCATTTCTTAGGCCCTCAAGAGCTCCCTAATAAGTCCTGTGAAGACTTCTATTCCACTCCAAACTCCCAGCACCACTCCACGGCAACTGCTGTGGATGCCCACCCTGATTTTGAGTTGCTGGCTACTCTGGTTGTTTCCAAAGCATGAGACCCACCTTAATTATCCTCAGTAAGTATAAAACCAAGTCTCTAATAAAGGATCACAGATGATGAAAGAAATTATAACTTAAAACATAAATGACGACTGCTACTAGACTTGCTACTTTTAAAGCCACAACCTCAAACCTACAGGGACCAGACTATCCATCCTTTTCCAGGAAATCACTGCTCACCTTCTTGCCTTGCGGATTGCCCCTACTGGATGTGGAGGAAGTCGGTTTATACAATCCAAGGTCCACTTCATGCGTTACTCTATATCTGTAGAGCTTACCTTTTTCCCCAGACACCCATTCTCTTTAAGAGAAATCACATTTTCAAAGACTAGGAACTTATTTGGCACATGGCTCAGACAGTCTAAGTCCAAGTCTGTCAATACAGTTTTCCCAAACCCTAAATTGCCTTTCACTCTGTCATAATCTTTCCTGTAAGCTGAAATGATAAAATCAGGCTTGCTCCTCTCTCAGTTCTGTCTTTACTCATGATTCTATCTGAATCAAGTCAAAATTTTCAGGCATAGAGCAGCCTGCATTCAAATTTAGAGTGTGTGTGTATGGAAAGTGGGTTTCACCATCTTTATAGGACGAAGAGTCATACATTCAATCTCCATCGTTTAATACAACTCATACCACCTCAGTGCAAAGCATCTTTATTGAGGCACCTAACTGCCAACGCTCTTGGAGAGTGGGGGGGCGGGAATTTGCCTTTCCTGCATAACCTATAATATCTTCCATCAAGTGGATGCCTCTAAGAATAGAAAGATGGTCTTCTCCAAATCAAAGAAAATGGAAAAGATAGAAAGTTAATTTTTCCATCTAAACAAAACTATAAAACTTTAAGTCTAATCCTTTGAGTAGAAACTGTAACTAAAAGTATCAGTACTTATAAACATACATAGAAGCATATTTGCATAAAATTCAAAAAATTTTTAATTTAAAATAATTGTACTTCTTGTTGGAGAGGAATATTTTTATATTCTGCCTATGTTTGTTTTTCAAAGCAGAAAGAAAAAGAAAAAAAAGACCAACTAGCATTTTACACAAAATTATCTACCTACCCTTTTTAAGCTCATGCAGAATTTTCCATTTAAACCATTCCTAAACACTTTCACAGTTTTTAGATTCTTGTGGACTTGAATACTTTGCCTTCTAGTTGGCTGTTAGAAAATTAATTATATCCTGGTAGTTTCAGATCTAGGTCACTAGGGATGTGTTCATACAAAACAAGCATAACTAAAAGGCATGTTTTATGCATTTTACAAAGGCTACTGCTTTCTGATCTATCCACTCAAGGCACACCTCTCATTTCAGTATGTGTCGATTTTGCCTATCCAATTTAGGGATCTTTAGCAATATCTACAGGAGTTCTTTTAGTGTATGTTTTTATAAAGAAAGCAAAAAGATTAGCTGAAAATAACTGAACCTATAATGTGGGATAACTATTGTATAATTTACTAATTTCAATCCCTACTCATTAAAGATGCTAAGGAAAATGTCTCATTGTGCACCATTCTTCCTCCGAATTGTTGTCCAAGTCCAGTTCACATTGGGCTTGTCATTTCTCAAAATTAGAACTGGCCTTTACAGTGACTGATCATTTTCAAGATCTGCCTATTGTTACTGATAGCTCATAGTTGAAGTGCCAGATTTTTATTGACATTTATAAAGTTCTTTCTTTGTAACTACTGAAGCATTACATGCAATGCTGAATCCTGGGAAAGTTCATCTTCCCATGGGCCATATAAAATTCCTGCTGCACTTGAGAATACCAGAGATCGGCTTTGTTCTCCCTCTTGGTGGGAAGGTTATACAAACAACCTTACATTTGGGTGGAAAGAGAGCTGTAGTATTGAATACAACCCAAAACCTCTCCTGTGCTGCTTCCATGCTCCCATCTTCCATTTCAGACTTTTTATAGGTTGCTGTGCAAATAAGGTTGCTTCCTTCTTCCACACTTTTATATGTCCTATTTTTGTCTGGAATGCCTCCTCATACCCCTTTTCTCCCCTTAGTCAACTCCTTCATCCTTTAAAAGCCAACCAATACAAATGTCACCAATCTTGGAAGACTTTCTCTATCCCCCCTTCATAATAAATACTATTCATTCATTGAACAAAATGTTATTACCACAGACCATGTGCCAGACACTGTCCTTAAATTGATCTCACTTTTAATAATATCAGCAACCAGAACAGCTGGGTTTTTTTTTAACTACTTCCACCTTCAATCTTCTATAGTGTCCACGGCTCAACCTGCTTAAAAGAAAAAAAAAGCATTTCCCTTTGCCCACCATTCTTCTTTACAGTGTATAATTATGTTTTCTTCAATTAATTAAGATCATTGGTTCAATGAGTAAGATTTAATTATCAATTTAAAATAATATGTACTAATATGTTGACTGCAAAATCTATAAATTATTGCATCTATTAACACAATAATTTTATCTATAATTCTTAGGACAGTTATGTATTTCTACAGAATGCATTACAGAATTTGGGGAAGATTCCTGCCAAACTGCCCCTCATTTCCTTCCTCCAAGTCTCACTCTGCCCTCTCTTGAAAGGATATATCTTCTGTTGCTTGTTGTGACTGGACAGTTTTCAAAAAACACATCTTCATTTTGTCCAAGCCTGTGATGTTCTTTTCCATCAGTGCTCAGGGTAGACACCTGGTATCCATGACTCAACATAGTTCCAAAGGGAAGTGAAGAGGGACAGGCCACTCAGCCACCTGGGGTTATAAACCAATAAATAATTTCTCTGACTGTATTCCTTCTCTTTTTTCAATGCAGAAACAATCTGACCTCAAAGACAGACCCAGAGGAAGTAGGTAGGAGTTACCCATTGATGTAAGAAAGCACATCCTGAAAATACATTTACTCATATAGAGAACACCAAAACGCACATAAGCATAGTCAGTTTTTTTACCTGAATACCAAATAGTATTCATTGATAGAAAATGTTTCTTAGTGTAATGAAGCTTGGAATGCAGTTCTAGATGTCAAATAACTCAAAAAGAAGTTTCACGACAGCACATCGACATGTACCCTCCACTCCCAAAACAAGTAAAGTCACCAAGCTTCTCTGTGGACCAAACATGAGGTGTGAAATCAATTCACCTCAAAGTTTATTCTAGCAGATCCTGTTCACTTGACAAAAGGAATGCACTGATCTATACATAGCATTGTTTCTCTCCATTTTCCTATCAGATGTATAAAAAGATACAAGGCAGCATATTAAAGTCTCTTAAGGAAGCATTTTTATAAACCAACAAATTCCTTTCTAAAAATAAGGAATTAAGGCTCTATATTTGGATTTTTACATGTATGTGGTCTGTGGGTTTCTGGGTCTTGGTTTACATTTTTCCTCAAACTACCAGTAATATTGTTTCTACCATCAAATATTCAGTAAAAATGGATAGCTTTTCAATTGTTGATTCTTTGAAAATTGAAGTTTTCCAATCCGATTTTTCTATTAAAAAACATATCTTATTGGATGTGCAGTGAGTTGTCCTACTTACTATTATTAAAACACATAGAATGTACATATGTGAGACAGAGTGTTGTTCCTGGAGGGAGAATGAGAATGACAATATGAAAAAAAATTCAAAAATTTTTAAGCCCTGAACTTTATCACAAATTATTTTAAGTCTCTTGATATGTAAAATAAATTTAGCATAGGCATCTCAGGTACCTCTTTGGTGGTGTAACTAACTTATTTACAAGAGTTTTTTTTTAAATAACTTGTGAGATATTCCAGGGTATAACAGTCCCCCAAAGATTAGAACTCAGGGAGCTAATGTGTCTGTGTGCAGAGTTAATTATTTATGGAAGTAGTGTTAAGAGGAGAGAGTGGAGTAAACCCAGGAAATCTCCTGCTGTTTCATTAAGAGTAGGAGCTGTATTAGTTACATTGGATAAAGGCTTAGCTGATATACCAAGGAAAATACAGAATAGTTTTTTTCTCCTTTAACAGAGAAAGTAAGGCCAGTCTGCTCCATGAGATCATTCAGAGAAATTAGTTCCTTCCGTCTTGAAGCCTTTAGAATTTGTATGATCAGAGCTGAGTTCACCTCCACATGCTTTTTCTGGTCTATGGTTCTCATAAGAAAGATGAGAAAAGGAAGTCTAGACCAAATAATAAATAAATTCCCTTCTGAGCAATTCTTATAGAAGTTGTAATTGGTAATACTCATTCAAATTTAATTAGAGAAAACAGAATTTCATGGTCATATATATAGCTGCAGAGGAATTTGGAAATGTGGCCTCTGGTGACCAATAGTATATCCAGATTAACTCCACTGAAATAAAACAAGGAAGGAACACCCTGGAGGAAAATGGCAGACTGCTATGAGAGATTTGAAATGTTAGGACTGGCGGCAAAAGTTTCTATCATTTTTATACTTTCTCCAGTTTCCTCAGACACACAAAGCCTCTCAGCCTTCCTTCATATCTTCATCCCAACGAGCTCAATTTTATTTGAGTTATGACTCGGCACCATTGTTGATTCTTTGATGAATACTTCCTTATATTCAGGTTAACTAAAATTAATTTTTTGTGTTTTCCAGCAAGCACATAGGTATTTCTTTTAGGTAAATGGAGAGAATGTGACTATTATCAAATCAGGACCCCATTTGATAATAGGTAGGTCATTCCTACCCCAGCTACTTATTTCAGCACTTCATTATGGATTCCCCGATATTGCTTCTTCTCCGCTTTTTACAGATACAAACCTTGCAAGATGAAATTATGAATTGGATCTATAATACTTTTCACTCCAGAGATATTAGGTAACTTAATAACTCTTTTGCATGGTTGAGTTCATGTCCTGACAAGTAATGACCTATTTACTTCACAGATTTGAAATATGCAATCTTTCCTTAAGGAAGAGCATACCCAAGCAGGCATTATCTTTTGTCAAATTAAAAACATCCATGGGAGATCTAGGCATCCCTGTGATGTCCCAAGAGCCAACAAAACTCTCATTATATCACTAAAGACTAAACTACAAAATAACATATTGATCATTTACTTGGTTCATTCTACCAGAAGCAGTTTAAATACCTGGATAGGCATTCAAAATTAAATTTTAATGCAGTGGGACTATGAAATATTTTTATTTTCAAAGTGATGTTGTTTTTGACTAGTTGCAGTATTTATCATGATGATTCAGAGAAACAGAAATAACAGGGAGAAAAAAAGGATGCATACAAACACACATATCTGAGTGAGAAATCCCAAGATCTTTAAGTCAGCAAAGTTTTAGAGACCCAGAGGAGCTGATGATATAAGTTCTAGTTTAAATTCAAGTCCAATGAAAGAAGAAGACTGATGTCCCAGACTGAAGACAAGTAGAGAATGAAGTTCCCAATTTACTCAGCCTTCTTACTCTATTCAGGTCTTGAGGACTGGATTATGTTCACCCACATTGCAAGGATGATCTGCTCCCCTCAATCTACAGGTTCAACTGTCATGTCCCTCAAAACATCTCCACAGACACATCCAGAGCCATGCTTAACCAAATGTCTGGGTACCCCTATGGCCCAGTCAAACTGACACATAAAATTAACCATTACCACTAATAACTATCCTACTCTCTTTCATAAAAGTTTTGAAGTAAATCAAGTAACAATGAGGAAAACAGTTCTCCTTTTTTAAAAAATCCTCTAAAGAACTGGTATTTGGCACATTAGCTTAGGTGCAACTTAGGATGTATTTTAAGGAAACAACCACACTCAAGTAGAATTAATATGAGACACTCAGGGCTACTTACCAGGAATAGAATATATACTGCAAATAGCCATTCTGGGAGAGAACATGTGGTAATTTAAGAATATCTTGTGATAAATTGGATGATGCCCTTTTTTTCTCCCTTCTCAGCAATTTTCCCATAGTATTAAAAACTTTGAGATACCTAGATAAATACAATATGAAATTAAAACTTAAGAATAAGATTTACAATTAGATTTTCCCCTTGTTATGTAAGTTGTGGACTTTTAAATTATCTGTATCCTTGAAGTGATGTATAAAAATGATAATGACTAAGACAGAGTACACCATCCATAGACAATCAGTTTAGATAATTGCAATAGAAGAGTAGATGTCTTTTATTCCAACTCACACTTTTAATTTATCAGATAAGCCTAATAATCAAGCCATTTCTACCTAATTTGCTCTGGGCACATATAATTTCAACAGCATTGAAGCATTATTGTTCTTCCTTAAAATTTTTTCTAGGGCTCTTTGGGAAACTGTAATGTCAAAATTTTTATGGCTTTATCCAGGACAGCAACCCTTCACAGTGTTGCCTTGGATTCCCTCATGTTAAGATACAGAATATACACTCCTAGTAACTTTTCTTACTCTGGAGACTCACAGTATAAAGCTTAATATGTAAAGAAAAACCTACAAAATATTCTTCAGGATGACAGAGACAGGATGTTTATTGTTAGCTGATAGTTGTTGATATTATGAGATAGTGCCCAGTCAGGTGTGGTAGTGCTCACCTGTTATCCCAGCCACTTGAAAGATGGATTTAGGAGGATCCCAGTCTGATGCCAGCCCAGGCAAAGTTAGCCCTGAAAATCAACTAAAAACAAAAGGACTAGGGTGAGGTTTAAGTAATAGAATACTTACATAGCAAGCTCTACACCCTGAATTCAATCCTCAATATCACACACACACAAAAAGAGATAGTTCCCAGTATGAATCTCAAAGATACCCAAGTTTTAGTGGGCTAAAAAAAATCAGAAGGGAGTCTACCTTTATGTTCATCTCACTCATCTAGTGTCTTTGTACATGAAGTGGTTACTGTCAAGGGTGTTTTAACATAATCTGCTGACTGACTCCAAGGGTTTCACTGAAATGAGACAACTATTACTATTGTGAAGGCTGCCAAGAGGAGATAAACAGGAGGGTCTTTGATGATTTCATTTGGACTCCAACATCATGAATCATTCAAAGTTAGACTTCAGGCCTTATATCTACTCTTCATCAGCCACTGGACCAAAGTAGTGAGCCAAGTGCTTCCAAGGATTGTCAGCTTGTAGTTGATGCAGGCAAAGCATCCTTGTCAGGGGATTAGAAAGCAGACAGACAAGTGGATGTTTATTTTAGATCATTTGTTCTGACAAGACTGTCGATTTGGAGTTGCTACAAATACATGTTAAGGAAAGTACTGAAAGTGGCTACAGGCAGATAAAACCCCCTGAAGGGGGCTTCTGGGAGGAAGGTCAATACCCTCATGAAAAGTCTCCTTGGATTTATCCACAGTTAGCTTTGAGCTTGTAAAAACTAAAGAGAGATCAAAGTATATTTCCAAGACTTGATGTAATAAAGAAATAATCGTGGATATTCCCTGCACTTCTGAGAAAAGGGGAAGTTTGATCTCAACATGGACGTATGCTATGAACGCCATAGCAACATTAAGTAAGAAAAGAAGCACTGTTAAAAATGAAGTGTGTGAGCATCGGGTAACAAGGCGTCAGGTGCTTTTTGTTGTTGACAAAAGTAGAAATTAAAGCTAGTTCACATTCCTGTGTTTGAATTTCTGCAACATTTTTGTTGTAAGAATTAACAAGACTTAAGATTCAGGAAAAAATCAACACAGAAGTATTTCTTGGTCAGTTGGTGGCACATATTGCTAAAGTAAGATAGATGGGTTCTGATTTTGAAAAGCAATTAATCTGTAAAAAGGATACAGCCATCCCTCCCCTCAGTGTGATGAACAATGTGTTTACTATAAGATGCTAATTAGCCCTTAAAATTATTAATGTAATTATTTTCATCTAAAGACATAAATCTGACAGCCTCTGAGGTCAGGAGTATCTCATTTTAAAGAAGAAATCTTCAAGAACTTTTTTGCTTACCTACTTGCTTATTTTAAACTAAACCATTCTGAAAAAAGAAACAAAAATAAAATATCACCAAGATGACAGTCATTTGAAGAGGACAAGGATGTTTGGAGCTAAAATAAAAGGTTTTGAAACACACCGACACTGTGATCATAAGTAAGGCATTATTTTTAGCCCTAAAATAGTAGATCATGGATTTAAAGGTGTGCACTGTGAATGCTCATTTAAGCTCTGATAGCAATAAAATGAAAAATAGTGTTGCTCCTTCTCTAACATACTAGATTTTAGAGTGAATTTATTTACTTATATTTTATACAGAGCTTCTAAGTTATGTGTTCCAGGAGCAGTATCTCTACACTGTCCTCACTACCTTCTTTAAATACAGATCTATCACTCTATTTATCTGGAATAAATATAATTATCTTGCTACAAAGATGAAAAGTATATTACAAATTCACCAATCATGTTCCAGAGGAAAGTCTGGGTAATTTCAACAAAGGCAAAAGGGAGAATAAGTGCTGAGGAGGCAATCCAAAAATGCCTGAAACACAATAAAAACTCCATCCAAGTTGCTTGAAGAATCTGTAGAATGTCTAAGAACTATAAAGACAATCAGATAACAGACTCGTTTTCAGAGATATCAGCATTTGAAATGTCAAAGCCATTTTTGACCCTTCCTAAATCACTAACTCCAATATGATCACCTGTTAATTCCATATCACCAGTGTCTCTTGACTTCATCTCCTGCTCATAAGTCCCATTTCCTTACCCTAATCTATGCTTAATGCTCCACTGCAACAATACCCAGCTGGACTTCTAGACATCAGATGAATAAAACTCCAGTCCACCATCTCATTACTATTAGAATTATAAATATCATTGAATTCTTACAACAATCCTTCAAAAATTTCTCCTGTTATTCTTAGTTCAAAACTGCAGATCATTTTGTTCCCTAAGTCTACACTTCAGAACATTCTTCTAAATACAGCATGGTAATTAGGCTAACAATAAGCAAGATGGCTTAAATTGAAAAACGTTTGCTAAAGAAAATAGAGTAAACCTAAGGCAAAAGAGAAGAATGAGAAAAAGCAAGGGCTTGGAGTCAGAAAGTTGTGGAGTGAGTTTAGCTTACAAAGTGAGTGAAAATAGGGCAAGCCCCTTACCCTCTCAGAACTCTAATTTCTTCCTCTGTTAACATAGAGTATAGTCCCCACTTTGTAAGTTATCAAGGGTTTAAATGAGGAAATAGATTAAGTATCTACTGTGGAATGGCAACAGATCCTCAACTCAAAACTGCAATTTTTGTTGTTCTTTTTACTAGGCCCTTCCAAAATGCTGTTTTTTTCCCTTCTTATCAAAAAAAGAGCTTACTGCAGAATTCGTACTTAGAAATGATACACAACTCTAATAAATTTTTTTATTCTGATCTCTCAGCCCAGATTGAATGAACAGCAGCAAATGGAAAAGCAAGAAGGAAAATGGGGAGAAATAGTAGATGGCAGCAAGGAAACTTAAGGAGACATGTAACCATACAGATATTAGAACTCAAAATGTACATTAGGGCAAACAACCTTTGCTACCCAGAGAGACCCACTAGATGAGCGACAAAAAAAGAACCTAATGTGGAAGTGAAGAGCACAGGCTGTGAATTCTGGCTTCATAGGTTTGACTCTCAGCTTTCTGATGACTAGCTCATGGCTGAGGACAGGTTTCTCGACCTGTTGGGGCCTCAGTTTCCTGTCTGTAGAAGAACACAATCATTGCACCTATGACACAGAGGTAAGTGTCATACAACTAAGTGACTTATTTGCTGGAAGAGCAGTGTGTGGCCCAGTGAGGGACCACGGAAGCACTTGTTTGTATTACTACAACACAGCATTGCCAATAATGCTTATTTAAAAGACTGCATTATTGGAAATTTCAGTTTTACTCTGCATCTTCTGTTCTTAAAGAGAAATGGCAATAGCTTTGAGAATTAGTTCAACCAGAGCTGGTACATTCTTAAGAAGGTGTGATGTTTAAGGAGGAAAATTTCAGTCATATGAAATTCCACTGATAGTACCAAAATGTAAAATACTACATTTAGATTATGAACTTTTAAGTCAATGTTATTTTCAGAATACTAAAAGAAGTCTCTCCATCACTACCCCATGCCTGGAGTATTGAAATGAGAGACATGGTCTTTCAAAAAGACTTGCTGAGCACATCCATGGTGGGCTCAGCCACAGGGGGACTTTGTAGAGCAGAGAGAGGTGAGAAGCTACTGAACTGGGAAGAGCTAGACATGATTCCACTAAACATAAGGAACCCAGGCATGCTGTATATGAGAATAAGACTTCCCTAACTAACACATAAATCAGTGTCAGAGGTGTTTCTTGTGTTTTCTGACAAGAGAAGCAAGGGGCAGTAATATTTACATCTTTATAAAGGATGGGTGAAAACAGCTAAGGAAACTTTTATGACTCTACTATCTCAGGCTACTAGGTTTCTGTACTTCACAAGTTTTTTCCAAATAATAAATCACCCAGAAAATGCTGCACTTAGTTTTCAATCAAAAAGCAGATTTAAATCACTTCTTATGATCATTCATAAATTTTTTCATCCTGTCACATCAGGAGAAAGTAAGAATTGTATTAGAACCACTAGAGTGGTTCTAGTTCAGTCTAATTTTGACAGTATGTTGATAAGGCCTTCAGCATTTGAATCCTTGAAATGAATCTTCTGAATGAAGAAAGACACGCCAGCCCTACGCCAAGAAAATTTGAAGGTGTTAGTGTGCCTTCTTACAATGTACCGCCTTCCTCCTTCTGCCATTACCAATAACAGAAAAATTTACACCAAAGAATGGCTAGGCCTGTGATCAAAAAGATTGGCTGACTATGTCCTTCACCTGCATTTGTGAACTCTAAAAAAATATCTAATAGATAATTCAATGAATTATTGATTGTATTTCCTAAGACAGCCTAGGGGATTCACTTAGCATTCAGGGCTTAAGCCTAAATAATAAAAAACTGTTTAGAATGATAACTTCCAGCTGAAGTTAATAGTTGAATAGTTATTTAAACTATTCCAGTTGAATAAATAGTTATTTAGTAGTTATTTAAAAGCACCACATTATTATTTACCTCTAAATTCTCCCTGTATGAAAATAGAATAATGAAACCAGTTTAGTAAAGGAGGCAGAAGACAAGAAAAAGTAATAGAAGAGGTAAATTTGTCAAGGTACATTATACACATGTATGGAAATAGATGGGAATGCACCCCTTTGTATAATTAATACATACTAATGAATAAAGAGAAACAAAATTAATTTGAGAGCATATGTAAATAATAATCCACTTCAGTAAAGTACTTTATCCCATCAGTATGAGTCTCTATTAGTAGCAAAATTTGAATTTGGCATGATTAGTTCAATAAATACTAAGAAGGAATTCGTGAAATTCCCACCTTTTCCTAAGAAGACTAAAGGCAACAGTTGAATTTCCTGCATGCCAGGCCCTGTCCTCCGTGATCTGGATACACTACCTCCTTCAACCATTTCATCAATCCTATCAAGAAAATAGCATCATCAACTCTAATAATTAAGGGTTAGAGGCACGATAGTACTTGCCCAACATCTTATTTTTAAAACTTGTTTTAATTAATCATGACATACTAATTTTACTCTTAGTAAAAAGGGAACATAAGGCAACAATGTGAACCTAATAAGCATATTTACCTTAAGCTAACAGCCAGCATCTATTAATGGCAAACAAAAAAATCAATGCTTATTATCACCACTGTTATCCAGTGTTTCATAAGCTCTCATTAATGCAATATGGCATGAACAGAAGTAAAACAAATTTAAACATAAAGAAACAAAATATGAATTTAAATATACAAATATCTGTGCTTAGAGACTTTCTTTTATTGAAAGGGATAAGTTTCTAAGCATAAAAAATTAAAAGAAACATACTTGTGATATATCCTATTACAATCAAAACAACAAAATCAGAGATCCAAAAATCAAGAACACAATTTTAATAAGTACGATGGATTATACCCTTAAGAAAACTCATAAAATTAAAAGACAAAAACAAATTGTGAAAAGATAACTTCACAGTAGATAGGAAAAACATGAAGACCCACATTTTTAAGGATATATTGGAAAAATTGCTTGTAGGAAGATAAATGTCTCTAACTCTGGCTAGACATTTATCAATTAACATGAGGATTCTTAAATATTATATATCTTTTGCTTTAGTTTGCTTGTTTGTGTCTCCCTAAAAGTCCTATGTTGAACCTGATGCCCAATGTAAGGAAATTTAGAAGCTGGCTTTTGGAAGGTGATTAGATCATGAAGGCAGAGACCTCATGAATGGGATTAATGACCTTAGAAAGCCCTGAGAGACACTGCCTAACCTTCTGAGATATGACAACACCAACTATGAACAGGGAAGGAGGAGAGCCTGAATATGTGCTCTGACTGACATAGGACTTTCCAGCTCCAAAACTACAAGAAACAAATTTCTGTTGTTTCTAAATCACCCAGTTTTATGGTATTTTGTAATAACAGCCTGAAAGGACTTCAAATTATCCCTATAATATGTAGTTATGCAAGGGGAATAATTTGAAATAATAATCAACAGTTTATACAAAAAGCTATCCTTTAAAATGTTATATATAACACTGACAAAATTGGAACTAGCTTAACAGTACAGGAATGGTTAACTTTAGTTCATCTTTATGACAGAATATCAAGTTAACCTCTAAAATGTGTTTTGAATATTTACTTACTTAAAAATGATCTATCTCAAGATATAAATGTCAAAAACAATGAAAAATGATGGATTTTTATATGTAATACAATTCCAACTATGTATCTGTATATTAATAGATTAAAGGTACTAATAGATTAAAGATAAAATGTTGACAGTAGTTATTTCTGTGTTTTCTAAAACCTCTATACGGAACTGGCATAATTTTTATGCCCTTCAAAATGTTACAAATATAAGAGGGTCTGAACTAATGATATTCTATGGGCAAATGATTTTTGATACTATTTCAAGTTTTATGGTAAGAGCTCCAGTAGCTGTGGTCTATTTTCATCCATATTTCTATTCAACTTTCACAAATAAAGCAGCTCCCATGACATGGTTGATGTTCATTAGAGTAAACTAATGCCAAGGACCAACACAGTGGCCCCAACTGCACACACAGGCCCCTTGCTGTTCTGGAGCCTGGCTTCCTTACTGTGGCAGAGACTGTCAGTCCTACCAAAAGAAGTAGAGGATGGAGGAGGGGGAAGCCTGAGGTACACAATTGCCAGGGTCTGTCTTTAAATCTTCCGCAAGGTAGGTCTTCAGTTTAATGATGAAACTGTCACTGAGAAATGGTGCTTGTTCCCAATCACCCTCAGACCATTAACTGTGAGAACCTGCAGGAACATACTTTTCCTCTTGGGATATGTGCCAGTTTGCTCAATTTGACAAATTAACCAGTTCTCACTCAGCAAATGAATTGCAATTCATGAAACTCTGCTAAATTTCTTGATAAGAATGCAGTCTTCATGTGATACTTTCTGAACAAACATATTCATATTTTCAGCAAACCCCCTCTCTATTCTAAATATCCAGAGGCTGCTGTATATAAACTTTGACATAGACATAAAAATACATGAACCAGCCAACTAAACAGTACATCAAGAATTGGACAGAGACAGAGAAACTTACGGTCTTCTAGCACTTGGAAATCAACAGTGCCTACCCAATTAAAATCAGCATTTGTTTGTCCTTGGTGGAGGAAGCAGAATGAATCAGATTCTAGGCTTTGATTGTATTAAAGTAATGATTCTTTTTCATTTCAACTTTTCTCTATTTTCCAAATTTTCTCTCATTAAGTATATGTTACTTTTATAATGGAAAGAAAAAAACATTTAACACGTTTAATGTTCTCTGGTTTGCAGAAATTAAAACCAGCAAGCAAGTCAGAGATTTTACAACTAGCTTTATGACAGTGTGAAGAAAACTACATTGACAGTGCCAGGTTCTCGGGAGCTCTCAGGGGAGGGAGAAGATTGATTCTGTCCAGGAAGGAAGAGAAGTCACGAGGACAAATGAGCTTCACAGGGGAAGTCATATTTGAAATGAGCTTTGAAGGACAAGTAATATTTTTATCTGGTTAAGAAGAGCATTCCAAGAGAAAGGTCAGCAGCATGAGGAAATTCAGACATGAGGGAATGAAACATCCTAGCGAAGGGTAACTAACGTGGGGGCATGGCCCTTGTTTGATGTGGCCACCCAGTTGTCATCCGTTTCCACCCCAAAGTTTATTTTATGTTTTTTTATTTCTTTTATTCACATATGCATACAATGTTTGGGTCATTTCTCCCCCCCTTCCCCCCACCCCTTCCCTTTCCCCCCCCACCCCCTCGCTACCAGGCAGAAACTATTTTGCCCTTATCTCTGATTTTTCCAACATAAAGTTTAATCTTGATTAGATTTTAATTCCTTGGTATGCATTTGGGTTACAATCGATTTCTCATTTTAATGTTTCCATGTTAGCTAACATTGCATGCTTCATGTGTCTATAAAGGTTATTTCAAAAATGAAACTGATTTCAAAATTAAACAGATTTAAGTGTTCCATCAATTCATTTGATTTGCATTTTAGAGATTTCTGTTGAAAAGTTATAGTGATTCCTCACAACTTGTTATTTCTTAGCAATTTGATTAAAGGCTCTTTAACTTAGCTAATTCAGGTGTAGACCAATATTTAGGAAAACATTTTTAAGCAGTTTCATGACCTATGTGAGGATGGGAACTGTAATATAAGTATACAGTAATAGTTTCTGGCAGAAATTCTTTTAGATATTTTAGCCAGTATCTTTATCAAATCAGCATAAGGCCGGTTAGGGAAAATTATTTAATAACAATAAAAGAATTGCCTAAACAAAGAGGAGAAGACAGGGCTCCAGTCCCTATTCCTACATCTCCTAGACAAGAGATTCCAGCAAATGATAAGCTCTGAACCTGAGTTCCCATCTGTGAAACAGATGATGCTGTACATTCCTTACTTCACAGGATTATTAAAGTCACATCAGACAATGCCTATTATAGCTTAAACAACTGCTTATGGCCTTAGAGACAATCTTACCAGATCTCTAAATTTTGCTCCAAGAAATCCCCACTGAGTGGCATAGGGCAGGGGAGGCAGGACCCAGCACCTTACTGCAATGTTTAAGATCTCCTTCCCATCTCCACTTTTATCTGATGAGTCCTAGATTATCTGCTTTACAAACTGGGCTCCAGGAAAGCTTCCATGTAAAGAAAATGTCCAACAGTTTGAAAGGGTTGAAAACCACTGATTTATTACGATTGCCACAAAAATAAAACCCAGAGACGCTAAATAACTTCCCAGCTTTAAGTAACTAAAGTGGCAGGGTAGATAATTAAATCCAAATGTTCTGTCTCCAAGCTCAATGCCTTCTCTATTATACCACATGGTAAAGATAAATACATCTTACGTGCTGACATGAGAGTCGCCGCAAGTATGCATAGAGGGTAAGACATCCCTGTGCAGTATGAAAATTCCATTTAGCAATATACAAGTGTGGGCCACTCACTAGTTTGTGTATTTATTCCACAAATCTGAAGTAAGTATCAGATATATACCAGATGTTTTTCTAATCACTAGTTTCAACACTGTGTAAAATATAGTAACAAACCAAAGTTATAATAGCCAAGCTGAATACATTAAAGCATTCTAAGTTTTAAATTTTTTTTTTGGTTTAGGAGTGTATTTCCTTTTCTTTATTTAAGTTTAAGTAACCTACTTTCTTTTTTATTATTATTGTACTGGATGTACATTGTGACATTTATAAAAGTTTTTACAATATATCATAGTTGAATTCACCCCCTCCATCATTCTCCTATATTCTTCCTCCCCTCATTTCTGGAATAATTTCAACAGGTCACATTTTTCCATTTTCATACATGAGTAAAGAATATATCCACCATATTCACCTCCTACACATTCTAAGTTTTTACTGAAATCAAAGAATAATTACTAGAACATTACAAATTTGTTTATTGCCCATACAAAAGGATCTCTTTAATTTCAGAAGAGAAACAAACACTAGTCTACTTATACTGGGCCCATTCTGAATTTCTTCTTAACTTGTTCCTTCTATCAAAACCTAACATTGCACTCATGGAACACATTTCACCTTTTCCCACCTTTGAGGATTTGGATATTGCGAGCATCTCCTTTCTCTTCCATATCTTCATTTCTCCCTTTCTGGAAATTCATTCTACAATGTGTAAATATGTTCTGATGTCTCCCATCTTACAAACAAAACAAAAACCTTTTCCCCCTGATCAAATGCCACCAATTTCCTGTCTTCCTTTTTAAAGTTAGTATGTTTGGAAAGAGTCGTCTGCAGTGACTGTGATCTTCCCACACTTCCACTGAACCCATCTTTCATAGAAGACAAGTTCCACTGTCTTTCCCCTCTAGAATATGGGAACAGAGATCCTGCCTTTCCACCATTGCATCCCAGCACTTGGAACAGTGCTTACCATATGCCTAGCTCAGTAAATATTTGTTGAATGAATAAATCATCTAAAACTGGGTAGTGATTAAGTGAATTCCATCATGCCATAGCAAGTGAATTCCATCATGCCAAAGCTTGCCAGTTTCTCATATTTTCTGAAAGAGGGGTCATGATATGTAGTAAACTTTATTTGACCCAAATTAAAAAAACTTCAATCGTTATTTGAAAAAAAATGTACTGACCCAGAATGCTAAAGTTAATCTATAAATGTAATTCAATCCCTACCAAAGTCACAACATGATATTTTTGTATAACTTGGCAAAATGACTCTAAAATCCATTTTGAAGAATAAATATTTTTAAATAACTAGGAAAATCTGACAAAGATGAATAATGTGGGTAAAATTGCACTATCGGATATAAAAATTGTGTTACAAAATAACAGTAATTAAAACAGCATGAATCTGGCACGGGATGAGAGATCAGAAACAAAATACAGAGTTCAGAATTGAGCTCACATGTATTTGGAGATTTTATAAATAAAAAAGGATAGCATTTCAAATCAGGAAGGAAAATAGTGGTAATTCAACAAAAGGTATTGGGATAACTGCTTAGGTACTTGCAAAATACATAAGTGACCCTCATTTACTTCTTATTCTGAATTCCAAATACATTCATAATAGAAAAGTATTGGAGATATTTTTCTAGCCTTGGAGTGAGTAAGGCCTTTCAAATATATAAACAAAGCTGAAACCATGAAAAAAACCCTGACAGATGGCAGACGCAACTACTTGTATGCATGTATACGTACAAACCCACGGTAAACACAAAACTAGAAAATCCTGTCAACAAGATTAAAAGGCAAGCAAACTAGCTAATGGTTTCATACATGCATATGACAAAGGGTTAAAAACAAGTTATGTTTAATTAATGGGAAAAAAACATCCCCATAGATAAACAGACATAGGAAACAGATAATCCACAAAAGAATAAATATAAATAGTCAGTAAACATATAAAAAGTGGCCAATTTCATTAGTAATCAAAAGAACAAATGTTAAAATGCCAAATTCCTTAATTTTAGCCAGCTAAAATTAAAAAGATTGCCAATACACCAGGTTGGCAAGAGGGTACAAAAACAGAATTCTTAACACTGTTAGTTAGTAAGAGTCAACTGATACAAAGTTTCTGGAAGCTACTTTGGCATTTAATGTAAAATATCCATTAAAGGAATACATACAGTTAATACATAAAGGGTATTATTTACAGTCATTTATAATTGACAAACATCCATTGACAGATTATTGAATGTGTTATTGATCCATACAAGGTACTATGAAGATCTAATTGTGGAGAGCTACATTTTTGAAATGTAGAAAGAGATCCACATGTCTAGTGGAAAAAAGCAAGTTACAAAACTACTACAGCTCCTCAATATTTCTTGATTCAGTCTCCCTCGTTCATCTTCATCATTATTCTGCAACTGAATATTCCTCTTTCCTTGTCCCCCAGCTTTCTCCTACTGATTTTCCAGTCATGGAGATAGTTCTACAGTACTAGGATCTGATTACTTTGTTATTCACTCCACACTTAAAAACTGGCATTGTTTACCATTGCTCACTCTGCTACCTCTTGCCTGATCTTGTCTCTGTTTACACCTCCAGTCCTCACTCTTGTCTCTCTCCTATTTGCTCTACTGCCCAAGTCACAGTGGCCTTCTTTCTGACCTGTCACTCCCTTTTTCTCACTCCAGCCTTGGTCCTTTGCATTTGTTATTCCCTGCCTGGAACCTTCTGATGTACACTCACCTTCCCTCTCCACCCTGTGCATGTTAAGGTCTTTACACCATTTTGTGCTCAGCAAACACACCATTTCCTCAGAGAAGTCTTCCCTGGCCACTCACTCTAGATCAGCTGCTCTTTTACATACTGTCATAGGTCTCTTCCTTTTCCCTTGGTCACCTTATCACAGTTTGCAACTATATATTAGTGGATTTATCATTACTTTGCATCTCCCTCTCCATGCTAAGGAACAGGACTGGGTCTACTTCGCTCCTCTTTATATGCCTGCTAGCTATTGAATACAGTTCAGAGACTATCACATGTGAGGCATCAAATATCCTATAAATGAAGGAGGAAGGGGATGGCAAAAGAAAGGAAAGAGCATTTGCTCCTCTGTTACTTGACATCTATAGGAAGTAAATGAGTAGCTATAACTAAATTTTTAATTATTGTAAGAATATATATCACTCATTACAAATTTTGAACCATATCAGTAGTACTTTTATTCTTCTAAATTTATCCTTCCCAAATCAGAGGATCAGTGGTGCATTGTTTGGTTATTGTTCTAGACAAGATGGCAGATGCATCCCCCAAAGGCAGGATCACGGCCAGGGTCAAGTTTATAGTAAACTCTGGAACTCTGATGCCAAGAGCCAAATCTCTCTCAAACTCAGATCCCTGATTTCCTAAATGTAATCAATAATAAAGGCAGTTCTATTTTCCATTTGCATAAGGTAAATCAGAAGTTCTATGTTGAATTGATGATTCCACATTTCTAGTTATTATTCCCTTTTGCCATGGCCCTAATGTCACTCTAATCCAAAAAGAAGATCATTCCCCTTCATCTTCTTTCTCTTTCCCTAGCTTTCTACCTTACACCATAATCAAATCTAGTCATAATCACAGTCACCCAGGAAACTCAGGACAGACATTTCATTCCCCAGGGTTATCAAGTAGTTCCCAGCTCAATGTTGAATTTAAAATTTTGGAGCTACATTGTCAACAATCACTGTTCATCTGCCTACACTGTGAAGAATCCAGGCCTTTATGTAGAATTCAACCATTTCTCCCAACTAAGCTCTTCTGATCACTTAAGAAAGGTGTGGGGAAAGAAACTACAGTGGTTCTGGTGGCTAGCTGTTTCAATTTTAAAGGATTCAAGAAACTTACTTCTGTGTTTTGGCATCCAATACAAATTACATAAGTTGTATATAGCTGTAGGCAGATTGGCACCTGTACATAGTGGGTGTTTGAAGATTTATAGTAAATATTTAGTCAACAGCTCAGTCACTTCACTATAGATAAAAAGGTCTATAGCTACTTCTAAACATTATTTTCCACTTTGTGTTCTGAAGCTCATGTAATCCTTTTCCTAAACACTTAAAATAAAAATATTTGAAACAATACATTTCAAAGATATATGATATGGTTGAAATGGGCCTGGATGTGCATTTATATACATAATGCAATTGAAAGAGCAGATTTCTAGCCAGCAGATCTGCTGCAGGTCATTTGACATTTGTGGAACTGAGATTCCTTACCTGTAAAACAAACAAAAAACCTAAGCCAGATTAGCCTGTCTCCACTTCCCTTCTCAAATAATCTTATAGTTTATGTAAACTCAGCTTGCATCTTACATTTACCAGATCCTTCTTGCAATTTAGATGTTTGAGTTCTTTATAACCTATCCACTGGATCTAATTCCAAATCCATCCATGAAGACAGGGATTTTGCTTCATTCATTTACATCATTCCTGTGTACTCAGTGCTTTGGTTTGAATATGATTTGTATCTCCCAAATTCAGGTAGTTATTTAATCCCAAAAGTCACATATTAATGGTATTGAAAGAGTGGAAACTTAATCCGACTATGATGTTTGCAGTGGGGGAGGGGGACTTGGGAAAATAATTAAGTCTAGATAAAGTCATTTGGGTGAAGCTCCCATGATTGAATCTTAGTGACTTTATAAGAGGGACACCACACACAGAGTCATAGACTGTCTCGTGTCATGTGACATTCTGTGCCAATTCAGGGCTCTGAATGCAAGAAGGTCACTACCTGATGAGCCCCTAGACCTAGAACCATGAGTCTAAATAAGCCTTTCCTTTATAAAGTAACTTCAGGCATTTAATTATAGTAATGAAAACAGATTTATATGCCTACTAAAGTTCCTTGAATGCTCAGGTGCTCAGAAGCGATATCAAATTAAATAGGAGTAGCCAGGAGTGAATGTTGCCTCTGCCACTCACTGCTATTCTGTCTCCCCAAAATTTATCCTGTTGTAATCCTAACCCTCAGTATTTCAGAATGTGTCCTTATTTAGGAATAGGATCATTGCATATGTAATTAGTTATTAAGATGAGGACATTAGGGTGGGCCCTAATCCAGTATGACTAGTATCCTTATGAAAAGGGGAAATCTGGACACAGACAGACACATGGGGACAGGACCATGTGAAGAAGGTAGGAATCACAGTGATGCTTATACCCACCAAGAAACACCAACAATTGCCTGCAACCACCAAAAGCAAGGAAAGAGGCATGGAACAGATTCTTCCTCGTGACCCTCAGAAGGAACCAACCCAGCCAACATCTGAGTCTGAATGTCTAGCCTACAGAAATGAGAAACTATAAATTCCTATTGTTTAAGCCACTCTGTGAACTTTGTGATGGCAACCCTAGCCAAGGAGCATGCTCTCTTGCTTTCTCATGGGAGTTAAAGCAACCCCAGGACCTCCATCAGTGTTTACCATGGTCTGCTAGAAGTCCCTGCTCACTTGTCCATCACCACTAATGTACTTGTCAGAGTCTGCACTTGACCGCCCCCACACTGCCTAACCACCACCCTCCACTGGGCCTCGAGGGTCTTCCAATATCCTTTACCTTTTTTGGAATGCCCCTTCTACCTCTTTGCCTTAACAGGAACTTGCTATGCCCAGAAGAAACAGCTGTCTTGAATCTGCAGTCATCTTAAATGGATGCTATTTTGTCATTCATACCTCAAGCCTAAGTGCCTTATTTGTCTGAGACTGCTTCTTCCTCTTCCCTTTGCCACATCTTCTGCCTCATTAAGGTTCACACTATAGCACTGTTCTGTCCCATGATTATACTACACAGCCACAGATACAGGACAGCAAGGAGGTTAAGAACATAGGCTCTGGGACAAGAGTACCTGGGTCTGTGAGCTGTTTTGACACTCAGTGTCACTTCCAATGTCATTCAGGCAAGTTTACAACCTCTGTTAAGATTCATTTTCCTCACCTATAAAATGGAGGTAATCTAGAAAGCTCTTGGAACAATGCCTGGTGTTTGGTAAGCACTGAATATCCATTCACTATTATTTGTCGGTTTTTAGATCTGAGTTGTTATCTATATCTGTATATTATTGGCTATCTTTTTTCTTGGTGCCTTTCACATACATGTGGGTGACCCATCCCCACTCCTGACCTCTGGCTCTTTGATCTCCTCACCTCCAGTAGCCTTTCCTTTACATCAACTGAGCCACAGATGTCCTGATCAACATTCTAGCCTCATTAACTCCAAAATCTGTACGACTTCCAACTTTAAGAATTAAAAAGATCCCAAACTCCAATCACAGTGTTAATGTTTTGTCATGTATGTTTTTGTTTTCTTATTTATTTTTATAGTGCTAGTGATGGAACCTGGGGCCTTGTGCATGCAAGGCAAGACCTCCACCACTGAGCTACACCTCCCAGCCTGCGTTTTCTTAAATAAAGTCAATTCTCTTATCACTATACGTAATCTTTCTTCATATGCTGAATGAAGAAATTCTGCCACCTCCTTTAACTTCCAGCCACATATGCCATTCTCAGTGTTCATCAGTCCCTTACTATCTTCTATTGCATGAGAATTCCTCCTTTTCATGCCTACTCTCAACTAGGCAAACAATGCCAGAGAAAATCATAAAAATCATTTAAACTGGTGCAATAGGTTTAACATACTTTTAAGTATTTCCCTCCCAGTAAAATTGCTCCTTCTAAATGCATCCTTCTAAAAGACACACACAACTAGGTGTGTGAGCAGCTGTCTCTGGCTTCTGCTTCCCAACTCACTGCCTAGCAGTAGTCATTAGTCCCAATAACAGGTGTCTGTTTCAAGAGGCAAATTGGCATCCTCCAAGAATAGCCTGTACTCTTGGGGTCTTTTGTGAGACCCTCAGAACAGCCTTTGCAACAGGATATCCAATGACAAAATGTTCACTTCTTTCTGTACAAGCAAAAAAGCAAGTTTAAAAAAAAAAAGATGAACATGTGCTTTTTCCCATATTCTTAGAAACCATCTTCTCTGAGGCTATGCACCAGCCTTGCAGTGAAGTCTTATTCCCTGAGTTGTCTCCGGCATAGACTCTCTAGCCATATGTGTGTGTGTGTGTGTGTGTGTGTGTGTGTGTGTGTGTGTGTGTGTGTGTGTGTAACGTGCAGGAAGTGTATTATTGGTAAATTAGGAACAGGTGCCATCGAGGGAACTGGACTCACCTTTACCTCGATATCCATTTCTTACAGTAAAGAAGAGTACTCTCCATTTAAAATTGCCCTTTCTGTTCTTAGGGGATTATTTTAAAAAGTCATGGTCCAAGTTAGAAGCCATAAAAAATCATTTTCAGAACCCCCCTCCCCTTTCTAGGTATTCTTCTGGAAATCAGTAACTTAGTTTACTAAAAATTAACAATTTTTAAACACCTCTAAGGTATCTAAGGATACCTTCACTTCTTCTCCGTTTTGTTTTTTTCCTGAGGACCAACTTTTATCTGCCCAGGGAGTTTAAAACATGCTCCTACACTTTTTTGAACTCAATCTTATCACAGCCCATTGATATTTCCAAAATCAACAGCAACTTCTGAGAGACGATCTCATTTCTACTCAACAGCTCTCCCACAGGGTTACACGTGTTGCCTCCAGATGCTTTGGCTTTCATCCTAGAGTTTCTAATCAACCCATGGTGTGGATATTTGCTGCCAGTGAAGATGCCTCCACATGAAGCTCGTAGGAACTTCAGTCTACAAACTCAGATGTGCAGGAGTCTCCTTCCCTTCTGAGTCTCACTCTGCAGAGGTGAAAGTCAGTAACTCCACTTTCCCTGGGGTGACCTAACTCTCCAGGGGAAGAGGAGCACTCACAGTAGTCAGACATTGCTGCGTGCATTTGCCATTCCTCTATACAAGGTCTCCCGAGAGACAACCCTTCTGCTGCATTATCTTTTCAGGCCTGGCTGTTCTCTCCACTCATGTCCCTGTGGACTAGGGGCTGTTTGGCTTCAGCGCCAAGCTGGGAACCAGAGTATCTGTGAAGCTGTCCATGACCCACTCATCTGTGTATAACATTCTGGTGGGAGAGGGGTGCTGCTTCCTGGTGTCTAATCCAGAATACAGGGAGTAGATCACCCCTCATCTCAGCTTCTTCAGGATTCTTGGTGATTGGCCTCTTGTCTGAGAGTCCTCTGAGCCCCACCTCCATCTCTGCCCACCTTACTTCCCCTCATAATCGTCCCATCCTAACTTCCCAGACTCCAAGATATACTCTGTCTCATCTCGAACAGTTTTGTTTGTCTCATGAAGCTTCTTCCCGGAAGCCTGGAGTCCTGCCCTGGTTTGCTCCCCTCCTGAGGTGGCAAGCACAGGAACAGCAGTTGCAGCCCATGGCCTCTGCCAGGTGTCTTGAACACTAGAGACCTTCCTTTGGTCTGATCTCTCTCTCTGCTCTTGGCTGGCTTCTTCTCACCCTACCTGCCTTAGTTTTAAAGTCAATTCCCTGAACACCAGGTATAGCACCTATTATTCCTCTATGTTCCCTTCATAGCTTTATCATGGTCCAGTTCCGATTTGTTTCCTTCTGTTTACCTGTTTATTTATTGTCTGTATTCCCTCTGGACTGTAAAGCTCCAGGGGGGAAGAGACTGTATTGTGGCTAAGAGCACGGACTTTGGAGCCTGCCTGTGTTTTAATTTCAGTTCTGCCACTTACTAGCTGTGTGACTTTGGGAAAGTTCCTCAACCTCTCTATGACATAATTTCATCAGTAAAAGGAGAGAAATTTACCTCCAAAGAGTGGTTATGAAATTACATGAGTCAGTGTCTGTCACATAGTACTATAAATTGTTTATTAGTCAAAGAACCACTTAACATCATGCCTAACTGATATGGAATGCTCTGAACCTGTTTTTTGAAGTAGGAATGAACACATGAGTGAGTGAATACTACAACTCCAAACAAATATCTGTGACTCGCTTGTTCTGCTGACCAAAGCACAGTGCAGCAAGATCAAGGCCATTTGTTTGAATCCTAAAAATGGCATAACTTATTGCACCATAGCAACTAACTACATTCCTACATCTACGTAGCTGTCTAACAATTGCAGCTGTTAACAAGCTGTAATGAATAAGAGAGTTTGAATGAGTCAATGTCCAATTTTCACAACTAGGATACAAATCATATATAGTACATGTCTTAGTGTTCTTTCTAGTTTCATCTGCTTTATAAATAAATGATAGTTCTGTTTTTAATCATCTTCCCAAACTGTGAAGTCTGCCAACAATAATCCTTGAACTTAAAAAGAATTAATAGCAGGGAGTAGGGATGAAGAAGAATGATGGAGGGGGTGAATCTAAGTAAGGTATGTTGTAAGCCCCTATGTGAATATCACAATGAATCCCCCATACAACTTTTTTATGTTAATAAAAATAAATTTAACAAAAATAATAGCAATTTAATTCTGGCCTCTTGTGTGTAAAGTTAACAAAACTATATGTAAATATTTTTGATTTTCATATGTACATATAGATGTGTTAATGCATCTAATTTTGAAAATCAAATTAAAGTCAGGTATTTAAAGGGATAATAAATACCTGAAAAATCTACTGATCAATATGTTGACAGTTTGTCAATGCCTAAAACAAAACAAAAAAGGAAAATCTAATGTGTTTAAAGATAAATTCTTATGAAGTTAAGATAACCAACCACACGTACAGGGTGAAGACTTTGTTTCATTTGCTCTGTGAGCTTTAAGATTCTTGTGTGTGTGTGTGTGTGTGTGTGTGTGTATATATATATATATATATATTTTTTTTTTTTTGCTGTTTGCCTTTATTTTCTCTGTTCGCCCCAGTCACTAAAAAAGAGTCATGGCATAGAGAGTTGACCTAGCATGGCTCAATCAAATTCTCCTGATATTAAAAAACAGAAATGAATTAGGATGTATTTCCCATAAGAAAGATCTAGCCTACATAAGTATTCTTTTATTTTTATTCTTTGTTCTTTTTGTATTTTTTTAATCTTTTCTCTCCAAGTACGTATTCTTGAGTGGCCAGCACTAGTATCTAGATTAGCCAGGGTGGTCCCTTCGATCCCACGATGAGAGGGAAATCGCTATTCCCCCAGTGAATCTGTGTCAGCTCTTAAGGAGCATGAGTTGTTATGGGTAAATGAAGGTCTCCTGGTCTACTTATACAGTACACTTGAGCTTTAGTCAAGCATAGGAAATATGAACCTTTAATCTTAACACAATAAGACATAAGATAAGCACATTTTGTGTGAGGAATCTGTCAGATCTTGACCCTATCATTAGTTAGTACTTACTGCTAATTCATGTTGGGTCTTCAGAGGAGTTTGCAGAAACTGGCAAGTGTACATATCCTTTTGAGTAGAACATCCAAGGAGTTTACTGTAATGAATATAGCCAACAGCATAACATCTATATTTTACCATTAATTCCATCAATTACTCAAGCAGTCTAATTTTCAGCACTTACATATTTTTTCTGCTTTCCTTGAGTCTTATGTCTGATTTTAAGAGCCAAATGGCCATAAGGCCACATGTAGAAATGATATCTCCCTGTTACACTTGATTTTTTTGCTAACACCATGATTCATTTTATAGGCAGCTCAATCTAGCATTTCCTCTCCAGCCTAACATCCCATCATGTTTTGTTTTGTCAGCTCACTGGATCAAAAATACATTGCCATCATGTCATTTCCAGACTGGAAATCATACTATTGTCATTATTTTTTTTCATGAAAATCAGTCTTTACTCTTTGCGTACTCTCTTCACCTTCCTCCACCAATGTCTTTCTTCACCTCTGCCTCAAATTGCTCATCATTCCAATAAATTAATATATTAGAATGAGAAAAATTTGGTTTCAGTCTCAGGGATCAATTTATGATAATCTTAAACAACCCTCTTTTTAATTGATGAGTCTACTACAAATTGCATACTTAGGTTTACTCTGTAAGGAATACAATTAAACCAAGGCAAGGCTGGTTATGACTCATGTATAATGAGATGAAAACAGTATCATCATTAAACACCAAATAAAGCCATTGATTCCATGTATTATTCTGTCAGTTTTAATTGAATTGCATTTTCCCCCTTTCAGTTCTTAATTACGCAGTTCATGCTGAATCTTTATTTTTATGCACAGAATGGGATAATGTTCTCTTCCTCCTTACCTTAGTGTCTAAAAATATAAGCCTACTGAGAACAGAAAAGTCTTTGTTGGTCTTAATTAAAGCAAAACACCTGCTTTTATCCTGGGAACTGAATGTGTTGCTGTACTGTGAGACTGTTACCAAGTGAGGGACAATAGGGCCGTCTCCTATTGCACGTCCCTCTCACTGACCTGCAGTCTCAGCCTCTTTCCAGATTCTATCAGAGGAGGAAAACCGTGACATCACACTATCTGGCAAAGAAGGTCCAGGGAGTCTCTGCAGCTTACTAATGAGCTTTAACTCTGTCTAGACTGCCAGGTCTCAACAATGCAAGGCAAAGGAGATATTGTTTAACTTGGGGGTGGATATGGTTAGTGAGATAACAGTCAATCTAAAAGTACATTCTTCAGTTAACTTATCAAAGACTTAAAGGCAAAAGCAAGACACTCTTCTCTGATCTGTGCCACATAACTGAGATGTTGTGCAAGTGAAAATGAGCAAAGGGAGACGGAATAAGTATCTATTGAACCTAGGTTTGAAAGAAAGCCTGATATGACAATCTGACTGCTTCAGTTCAGAAGAGGTAAAGGGAAAACAACCCCTACTCTTTTCTCTTCCCATAAGCATGCTGACTTTCCAAAGTGCTTCTGCTAGATTCACGTACATGCACCACTCAAATGCCAGCAAAATTTTATTTCTAGGATTCAATTCATAGGGATCAGCTATTCTTGTCTAGATATATCAAAAGATAGAGACTAAGGGATAAGTTGTCCATCTTGGAACATACAACAAAGGCAAAATTTTATATTTTCAGGTAGGACAGTGTCCCAATAGCAACCTAGGTTGGTGAATAAACATCAGAATTGAGAATCAAGGGTCAGTCTTTGATGAAAAGCTGTTATCTTAGGCTGAATGCCCCAGATAACCAGGAATTGAGTCATGGTAAGCAGTTAACGGAGAAGAGGAAGTGGCTGCCATTTGGATATAACTTACAGCTGACATATTGGCCTCATCAGGCTGAGAACATCTCATCTGTTCCACTAAAGAGCTAGCTCTCTTGGAATGTCTCCTAGCTCTGACATCAGTCTCTGCCCTCCATGCAGCTGCAACTCCAAGGATCCATGCTAAAAAGAATGCTGTCTTGGAATGAGAAGAGGTACTAATCATTCTTGTACTCATTTTACCCATGTTCAAACTCATCTGCCAGTAGTTCCCTGTGCAATGCGCTGCAGTGCATTTTAATAAGCTTAACCCAATTCCATCTCCATTTAATCCCCAACCTATCCTGGGATAGAAATGAGAAAACAAGGAAAATGCCCAAGAAGTGAAAGGGGAGTAGGATAGGCAGAAGAAATTCACATCAATTGAGTTCCTTGTATGCTATAGGTAGTGTTTGGTTTTTCATATCAGTGCCAGTTTTTTTTATATCAATGACCAGTTTTAAATTTATCTATCTTGATAAATTACACATGTGTATAATACATATACAATACCTATAACACATGGTATATATACACAAATATATGATTATGTATAGGAAACAAAATAATATGATTTACATACTGGACAATCAAGAGTTAAATGTAAATGCTGAGACCTTGGTCTACATATTTTCTAATATTCCTGACTCAGATTCTACTGTAATAGGTAGCCAGTAAGTCGATAAATAGTGTTGTTTTTCCATGTTCATTGTTCTTAATGTTGCAAACTAAGGATTATGCCACAGTAACATCTATTTCAAATCAATTTCCTGTGAACACTGTTCACAACTGTATTGTTTTTACTAATAAATTAAAACAGCCTACTTGAGCAATGTATTTTTTTGTTTCACACAAATTCACAGAGATCCAAAAAGATTATGAAGGAGATAAAATTTGTGCTTACAAGATATTCTCTTTCAGAAGGGTTTAGGAAATCATTCTCTCACTACTCAAAATGGGAACTCATAAAACACAGAGATTATAACAAATCCTTGGCATGAATTCACATGGACTGTCTGCCAACATTTTAATTAAGGAGAATAGGTTGGCTTATCAAATATAATTGAGGGAATATTGACCGAAGGGTGGTTTGTCTAAAGGGCAGTCAATGGAACATGAGGTTCAAGGCACAGCTTCCTTCTGTCACATTTCTCCTAGATGGCTTTTGAAAGTAACATTCTCCTCACCTTGCCCCCTAAAAGCAAGAAGCAGTTAAATCAAAATACCCAGCTGGATCTCACAGCCAGGGTCTAGGGATCAATGGAAAGGCAAAGCAGTCTGGTGCTAAAAGAGCTTTCAAAGTTGGACACTAACGTGATCTAATGCCTTTGAGGATCAAAGGTAGGGATCCCATGCCAGTGGAAGATTTGTTCCTCCATCATGGCTGTAACATGGCCCTGAGTGAAAGCTCTGCTAAGATTCACTGAACCACTTCTGAATGCAGAACAATCAGATTAACCCTGCTAGGACACAGAAAATTAAAAACTGACATATATTCAAAAAAAAGATATGGAAATCAATTAGCAAAAATATTCCCATGAAATACATTTCTTGATTCCTTAACGTCATCTTCTTTATGAGTCAGATTTTCTCATGGCCTAAACTACTACTCCCTGGTTGTAAGTTAAGTATTATGTGAATAACTTTCTTGATGGTATTCTAGGGAGCTAAGGTTAATCTAAACTGTTAACAGAAAATAGGATTCCAGGTACTATACCCCAGGAGAGTACCATTAGGCACCATTTAGCAAATCTCATTTAAGTCTTATAATAAAGGAGGAACTTAAGTGCTGGAAGAATCTGAACACGAGGAGAAATTGATGTGAAAGGAACCCATCCCCTGGGCCAGGATATTTTATGTTTCAATATTGAAACTTGAACATTTTTTTTACATCAGAAAAGTTATTCTAAGTGGTTGGCAGAGTAAATCCATGTTATCCTGCATTCTGAAGCAGTTCAGCTGAATCTAATTAGAACATCTGCAGATTTATGCAGCTTTCTTATATTAAAGTCCCTACCCCTGTGAAATAAATATTACTCCTCAATCCTTTATTTTTACCCATCCCAGTGTTAATCAGACTAATATGGCATAAATTTTAACAACCATTTTTATGATCCTAGGATGAATGGTGCAATGCACTTCTAAAATATCAAGACCTTATAAATAGTGTCAGTGCGCACTGGATTTCAATGCCTTCCTACTGGCATCAATTTTAGCTTAGAGAAATGGAAACAATTACGAACTCGGTCATTGGCTTCTTGTAAGTTTTTCAGAGATTTTCAAGGTGATCCATGCAATTCTGGAATATTAAGGAGAATTTTGTTCTTGGTTTCTCATCATAAGAGAATTCATGGAATCATGTAGGTAATTTAGCAACAAAGGTGGATTTGTTTTTTGCTACACTCTGTCCCACTTGGTAAGCAAGACCATCATCTTTCTTGAGTAACAAAGCACCAAGATATGCTATTTCATGTTAGAACTTTTAAATCCTAACCAGCCTTCAAGGTCAGAACAGACTAACCTCAGGTTAATTCGTAATTTCTACTTCGGTTTTGAACAACTCAAGGTGTTCGCCAGTAGTTTTAATTTTTCAGGCCAAGAAGCAATGTAGTAAAGAGACCTAAATCTGTAGTCAAGAGAGCCCTGTGGAAACTTCAGTCATATCACTAACTAGGTGTGAACCACTAGAGAGTAATCAAGCTACCCTGATGCTTAAATTCTTCATGGATACAAAGGGGATAATAACATTCACCCTGGTGTAGGATTATAAGGATTAAATGAAATAATGTGTATAACTAGAACAAATAATAAGTGAAATATAAAGATGAGAGCCTGAAAATGGAGCATGCAAAGGACCTTTTTCCCTGGCAATTAAAAAGAGGAACATTTAATATTTTTCAAAAACCCATGGTCATCTCTGGAAAGGTTGTTATACACAAACCATCTACTTCTACTAGTCAGGCAATGTTATGATTCCCAAAGGTCTGGGCGGACCAGCAGCATCAGCATAAATTGGGAACTTACTAAAACGCAAATTTCGGAGCCCCATCCCAGGCCTACTGAGTGGGAAATTTTGAGAGTGAGGCTCAGCAGACTGTTAAAGACGCCCTTCAGGGAAGAGTGATGCATGCTCAAGGGTGAGGAGCATTGTGTTAAGCCTTCTCTCAAACATCAGCATAACCCCTAGGGTTTCCTCCTCCTCACAGGGCTGCACAGAATGTCTCTACTCTGTCCGTGTGAACGTGTGGACACTTAGTAGGTTTGCAGAATGATCTGACTCTCCACCTCCTCCTTGGAATTGGTCTCCTGGTCTTTATTCACAATTAATTAATATTCACATTGGCCCATTAGGAAATGCTACAATTCAAATGGCCCCAACTATGTCCAGAATTAGCATGAAAGCTTTCCTAAAATATGTAAGTAGTTTTATTTTTTAAACACCACAGATCTTCTTATTTGAAAAACAAGCATTTGGCCAATTTTTATTCAATTTTTCAGGTATCATTCCCATGACATAACTATTTTATAGACACACATTGCTAAAAACTTCAGTTTGTAAGACTTCAAAAAGTTGGTAAGGAATGAGATAAAAGCAATTGCACACCTCTATTACATAACTACACTAACCTTCTCCATTCATTCATTGGTTCATTCTACAAATATTCAGCAAGCACCTATAGTGTACCAGACACTGTTCTAGATATAGAGGATTCATCTGTGAAAGGTCAGGTTCACAGCTGAGCTGGGGCTAAAAGGAGAGTCTTTTCTCCTATAATCAGAAATTATATTGGAGGAAAATACACTAACATCAAGAAGCCAATCAATACAACAACTGCAGGTTGTGCTGAGTACTCTGTAGGACATAAACAGTATGATGTGATCGAGTCTTTGGAAGGGGTGCCTTCTTAGACAGGGTGGTGGAGAAAGGCATATTTAGGGAGATTACATCTGAAATCAGTCGTGAAGAATGGAAGGAGCCACTTAGATGAAGAGGTGGAGAAAGTGAAGGATTTGAGGAGGAGGGTTATTCACAAGAAGCAATAGCTTAGTTTTCACGATATGAAAGAAAGCCATTGTAAGTGAATGGGAAATATAATTAAAAACAAAATATCCTCCCAATCCAAGAAAACCTCTCCATAAAGTAGAGAAGTTTATAATTGAATAAATATTAAAGCAGAGTGACATGAATCACAGGTAATCCACTAAGAGATTCCAATGATTGAAAGACACCTCACCCTTTTATGCAACCCAGGAGATGCAGTGCTTAACATACATGATGAATGATAACTAGTCCCCAGGTTAGAGAACCTGACAGCACCACCTGTCACACATAGGTCTGCTTAAATGTACTCGGTAGTTGGATAGCTACCTGTGTCAATTAACTGACTTTATCCAAAAGGAAAATAAAGTGCCCTTTATGACCTCTTTAGAGGTAGTTTTGCAACTTGGAGCAAAGAGCCTGGGTCCTACAGAAACTAGGAGATGGATCCTGAATTCCTTCATGATTACATGTCAAAGAGGTACCTTCCCATGATTTGAGCAACATAGTCCTTGCTCTAAAATTGGCAAGAGATTTATTTAGCTTTTAAATAGAATTACATACACTTCGAGATTTATTTAGCTTTTAAATAGAATTACATACACTTCAAAGATACATAAAGAACTTTCAAGTTTTATAAAGTAATCGTTCTAAGGATAAGGTGAGGGATCTTTCCTTTACTTTCAACAGGGATAATTTATCCTCTTTAATTGTACTCATCCTAACAAAATGCATGAATTAAAGTAATAAGGGAAATTGGGGTTTTAGAGGGTTTGTACTTTGCTCCCAGAGAAATGGAAACCCACTGAAGATTTGGGACATAATCTAACTTCTGACAAGACATTTGACTGCCCTTGACATGATGTATCAAAAAAGGTCCAGCACCAGATTTATGGTGATTCTCAGCCAAAAAAAAAAAGCAGAATCTCAATCTGATGAAAATAATATACAACCCTAAATTGAGGAGCATTCTGTGGAAGAACCAACCAGCACTTTTCAAAGATGTCAAGGTGATGAAAGACAAAAGACTGAGAAGGGTCCCTTAAAAATTGTGGAACATTAAAGATATATGACAAGTAAATGTAATGTGGGATCCTAGACCAGAAACATTACAGGAAAAGCTGGTGAAAATTGAATAAGGTCTATAGCTTAATTGATAGTATTGCATCAAAATTAATCTCCTTGTTTCCATTATTGATTATATAGAAGACAATGAAATTAAGGGAAGGTGGATGAAGGATATATGAGAACTCCACTATATTTGCAAATTTTATAAATTGAAAGTATTTCAAAATTTAAATTTTTTTAAAAGATCATTTCTGGAGCTTGAAGACATTATGTTACATGAAATAAGATAGACGTGGAAGACAAATACTGCAGGTTCACTCTCATATATGGAAGTATAAAAAAGCTGAACTCATGGAAGTAGAGAGAAGAATAGTGATCATTAGAGAATAGGAAGGAAGTGGGGAGGGGAATAGAGCAAACAGGTGCCAAAATAGAGTTAGAATGGAGGAATAAGTTCTAGTGCTCTGAAGCACAGTGGAGTGACTACAGCTTACAATGATCTATTATATATTTTACAAAGAACTGGAAAAGAAGAGTTTGAAGTCTCCCAACATAAAGAAATGATAAACTTTTGAGATGAAATGCTATGTACTCTGATCTGATCATTACACATTGTGCACACGTATCAAATTATCACAGTACAGTCCACAAATACATGAAATTATTAAGTGTCAATTAAAAGTAATAATTTAGAAGACCATTTAGGCTATTGAGTGACTAAATTGTTGGACAGAAGTGGGGAGGCCAGTTAGAAGGCTAATGAAACATGTCTGGGTTAGAGATAATAATTTGAATGTAGTGGTGGCAAAAATGGAGAAAATGAAGAACCAAGGGACATTTTGAGGATGGAATTGACAGTGCTCGGGAATCTATTACATGTAAGATATGAAGGACAGGTTTCATTTCTAGGGTTTAGCATCAGTAACTCTGTTGGGGTATGCCATTTGTTCAGAGAGCGGGGAGAAAGGGAGCACAAGGTTTTAGACAAAATGGCTTGTCTATAAAATGCTGTGTCCTAAGTCTCACCCTCCCCTCCTTGGAATGAGGAGAGGGCATTGATCAGTGTTGTAATAGTCAATATATGACGTCAACATTATCTCTCATGAAGGTGACTATAGACATATCAAACCCTAGTTGAAAACTGTGTGCAAGTCACAATCAGGATGTCTAGGACTTGTTTTTTACAAATACTGTTTTAGATTCCTTTTCTTTCCTTCCATCTCCCCTTCCCCAAAAAACCACCCCTAAACCTTAGATAGCAAACAGGAAAGCAATAAAGAGGTAAACAGAACCCTAGTTGAACTTTGTGGTTCTCTTAATTTAGCCAGTTATGGAAGCCAAAAGAAAATCACTGCCTATTTTTTATTTCAAGATTAACAGTGTACTATGTGGACTTAAAGATTATCTAGCTTCAACTAATCTAAACTTCATGAAATTGACAAGTGTAGACAAAGGGATAGCACTACTAATAAAAATGAAACACCTGACATTTCTAATTCTCAAGAATTTTCAACTCTTCATCTGCTACATTACAACTTAAAAGCAAGTACATTTTAATTGGATAAAACAGTAGTGCCCTACTCTGCATTTTTAAATAAATAAATACATGCAACTAACTCCTTCCAGGTAAAGATGACTTTTTACAGAGGCTGAGAATGTTGCTACTTTTCAAAAGAAACTTAACACTATGCCTCCATAGCCTTTTGCACATTTTGAAATGGTTGCTTGGAAATGTTATCATTAATAAATGATTTGTCACCCAAAGCAATGTATGTCTTACTCATGGTTTTCACTGTGGCAAGGTCCCCATAATGCTTCTGACTTCATATCCTCATGCCCCCATTTCCAGAGACTTTGAGGCCCTGACTTTAAGAGAACAGACAGTTGTTTATGTCTTTGCAGACCTGATGGGGGCCAGCTCCTTCAGTGCGTGTCTGTGGCTGTTCAGGGAAAAGACATCACAGCCAGTGGTGGAAACTTTTGAACTCAGAGGTCACACAGCTGGATTCACATGGTAGCCCCAGCACTTGTGAGTTGTGTCTCTCCTTGAGCACCAGATGTACATTAGGAGGTGGGGATTGATATAATACCTATTTCATTGAGAGGATTCAACCAGCCAAGGAACACAGGCCCTCAGAACAAAGCTCAGTGAAGGTTGGCTACTCTCACCCTGCTTTTCTCTGGTAGGAAGTTCCTTAGCTCAGAGTTGCCTGTTCCTGGATCAACCACTATGTTCTCCTTGGGTGGGCTCAAGCAGTTTCTAAAAGATGCATATCCCCTAATATGAGCATATTTAACTGAACTGAAAATATTAAACACTAATTGCAAAACTAAATCACTGTATGAAAGAGTTCAGCCTTACTAGTAAGATGCTTTACAAGAAAGCTTATGACACGTGGTTTTTAACCTGTCAGTTGGGACTTTTTAAAATATGAGTAAACAGCCACAAAGAAGAATGAAATTTTGTCACTCACTGGTAAATGGATGGAACTGGAGAACATCATCTTAAGTGAAGTTAGCCAGGATCAGAAGGCCAAAAGCTGCATGTTCTCTCTCATTTGTGGAATACAGACTAAATAAAAATGTAGCAATATTATGAAACATTGGTCATGCTAAGGGGAGGGCATGCATGAGAAGGGGAGGGAAACTAAAAACTTGAATAGAGTTGATATACTTTCTACATAAGATTGAATATAGAAATCTTAAACTGACTGAAACTACCATTTTTTTTCTTTCATTATTCATATGTGCATACAAGGCTTGGGTCATTTCTCCCCCCTGCCACCACCCCCTCCCTTACCACCCACTCCGCCCCCTCCCTCTCCCCCCCACACCCTCAATACCCAGCAGAAACTGTTTTGCCCTTATTTCTAATTTTGTTGAAGAGAGAGTATAAGCAATAATAGGAAGGAACAAGGGTTTTTGCTGGTTGAGATAAGGATAGCTATACAGGGAGTTGACTCACTTTAATTTCCTGTGCGTGTGTTACCTTCTAGGTTAATTCTTTTTGATCTCACCTTTTCTCTAGTTCCTGGTCCCCTTTTCCTATTGGCCTCAGTTGCTTTTAAGATATCTGCTTTAGTTTCTCTGCGTTAAGGGCAACAAATGCTAGCTAGTTTTTTAGGTGTCTTACCTATCCTCACCCCTTCCTTGTGTGCTCTTGCTTTTATCATGTGCTCAAAGTCCAATCCCATTGTTGTGTTTGCCCTTGATCTAATGTCCACACATGAGGGAGAACATACGATTTTTGGTCTTTTGGCCCAGGCTAACCTCACTCAGAATGATGTTCTCCAATTCCATCCATTTACCAGCGAATGATAACATTTCTTTCTTCTTCATGGCTGCATAAAATTCCATTGTGTATAGATACCACATTTTCTTAATCCACTCGTCAGTGGTGGGGCATCTTGGTTGTTTCCATAACTTGGCTATTGTGAATAGTGCTGCAATAAACATGGGTGTGCAGATGCCTCTGGAGTAACCTGTGTCACAGTTTTTGGGTATATCCTCAAGAGTGGTATTGCTGGATCAAATGGTAGATCGATGTCTAGCTTTTTAAGAAGCTTCCAAATATTTTTCCAGAGTGGTTGTACTAGTTTACATTCCCACCAACAGTGTAAGAGGGTTCCTTTTTCCCCCCATCCTCGCCAACACCTGTTGTTGGTGGTGTTGCTAATGATGGCTATTCTAACAGGGGTGAGGTGGAATCTTAGTGTGGTTTTAATTTCCATTTCCTTTATTGCTAGAGATGGTGAGCATTTTTTCATGTGTTTCTTGGCCATTTGAATGTCTTCTTTTGAGAAAGTTCTGTTTAGTTCACTTGCCCATTTCTTTATTGGTTCATTAGTTTTGGGAGAATTTAATTTTTTAAGTTCCCTATATATTCTGGTTATCAGTCCTTTGTCTGATGTATAGTTGGAAAATATTTTCTCCCACTCTGTGGGTGTTCTCTTCAGTTTAGAGACCATTTCTTTCGATAAACAGAAGCTTTTTAGCTTTATGAGTATCTATGCTATCTCTTAGTTGCTGTGCTGCTGGGGTTTCGTTGAGAAAGTTCTTACCTATACCTACTAACTCCAGAGTATTTCCTACTCTTTCCTGTATCAACTTTAGAGTTTGTGGTCTGATATTAACATCCTTGATCCATTTTGAGTTAATATTGGTGTAGGGTGATATACATGGATCTAGTTTCAGTTTTTTGCAGACTGCTAACCAGTTTTCCCAGCAGTTTTTGTTGAAGAGGCTGCTATTTCTCCATCGTATATTTTTAGCTCCTTTGTCAAAGACAAGTTGGTTATAGTTGTGTGGCTTCATATCTGGGTCCTCTATTCTGTTCCACTGGTCTTCATGTCTGTTTTTGTGCCAGTACCATGCTGTTTTTATTGCTACTGCTTTGTAATATAGTTTGAAGTCAGGTATTGTGATACCTCCTGCATTGTTCTTTTGACTGAGTATTGCCTTGGCTATTCATGGCTTCCTGTGTTTCCATATAAATTTAACAGTAGATTTTTCGATCTCTTTAATGAATGTCACTGGAATTTTGATGGGAATTGCCTTAAACATGTAGATTACTTTGGGGAGTATCGACATTTTTACTATGTTGATTCTACCAATCCATGAGCATGGGAGATCTCTCCACTTTCTATAGTCTTCCTCAATCTCTTTCTTCAGAAGTGTATAGTTTTCCTTGTAGAGGTCTTTCACATCTTTTGTTAGGTTTACACCTAGGTATTTGATTTTTTTTGAGGCTATTGTATTTGGAATTGTATTCATACATTCTTTTTCAGTTTGCTCATTGTTAGTGTATAGAAATGATAATGATTTTTCTATGTGATTTTATATCCTGCTACCTTGCTCTAGCTATTGATGATGTCTAGAAGCTTCTGAGTAGAGTTTTTTGGGTCTTTAAGGTATAGGATCATGTCATCTGCAAATAGGGATATTTTGACAGTTTCTTTACCTATTTGTATTCCTTTTATTCCTTCTTCTTGCCTAATTGCTCTGGCTAGGAATTCCAGTACTATGTTGAATAGGAGTGAAGATAGTGGGCATCCTTGTCTGGTTCCTGATTTTAGAGGGAATGGTTTTAATTTTTCTCCGTTAAGTATAATGCTGGCTGTAGGTTTGTCATACATAGCTTTTATAATGTTGAGGTACTTTCCTTCTATTCCTAGTTTTCTTAGAGCTTTTATCATGAAATGGTGTTGGATCTTATCAAAGGCTTTTTCTGCATCTATTGAGATGATCAAGTGGTTTTTGTCTTTGCTTCTGTTAATGTGGTTTATTACGTTTATTGATTTTCATATGTTGAACCAGCCCTGCATCCCTGGGATGAAGCCTACTTGGTCGTGGTGAATAATCTTTTTGATGTATTGTTGAATTCGGTTTGCCATTATTTTGTTGAGGATTTTTGCATCAATGTTCATTAAGGAGATTGACCTATAGTTCTTCTTTTTGGAGGTGTCTTTGCCTCGTTTTGGTATAAGTGTAATACTGGCTTCATAAAATGTGTTTGGCAGTTTTCCTTCCCTTTCTATTTCATGGAACAGTTTAAGAAGGGTTGGTATCAGTTCTTCTTTAAAGGTCTGATAGAATTCAGCAGAGAACCCATCACGTCCTGGACTTTTCTTTTTGGGGAGACTCTTGATTGCTGCTTCAATTTCATTTTGTGTTATAGGTCTATTCAGGTGATTAATTTCCTCTTGGTTCAGTTTTGGATGATCATGTGTATCTAGAATTCTGTCCATTTCTTTAAGATTTTCAAATTTATTTGAATATAGGTTCTCAAAGTAGTCTCTGATGATTTCCTGGACTTCTATGGTGTTTGTTGTTATCTCCCCTTTTGCATTCCTGATTCTACTAATTTGGGTTTTTCTCTCCTCATTTTAGTCAGGTTTGCCAGGGGTCTATCGATCTTGTTTATTTTTTCAAAGAACCAACTTTTTGTTTCATTAATTCTTTGTATGGTTTTTTTGGTTTCTATTTCGTTGATTTCAGCTCTTATTTTTATTATTTCTCTCCTATTTGTTTTGGGATTTGCTTGTTCTTGTTTTTCTAGGAGTTTGAGATGTATCATTAGGTCATTGATTTGGGATCTTTCAGTCTTTTTAATATATGCACTCATGGCTATAAACTTTCCTCTCAGGACTGCCTTAGCTATGTCCCATAGGTTCTGGTAGGTTGTGTTTTCATTTTCATTGACTTCCAGGAACTTTTTAATTTCCTCTTTTATTTCATTGATGATCCATTCTTCATTAAGTAATGAGTTATTTAGTTTCCAGCTGTTTGCATATATTTTGTCTTTACTTTTGTTGTTGAGTTCTACTTTTACTGCATTGTGATCAGATAGTGTGCACAGTATAATTTCTATTTTCTTATATTTGCTGAGACTTGCTTTGTGCCCTAGGATATGATCTATTTTGGAGAATGTTCCGTGGGCTGCTGAGAAGAATGTATATTGTGTAGAGGTTGGATGAAATGTTCTGTAGACATCAACTAGGTCCATTTGATCTATTGCATATTTTGGATCTTAGATTTCTGTATTGATTTTTTCCTTTGGATGACCTATCTATTGATGATAATGGGGTGTTAAAGTCTCCCACAACCACTGTGTTGGCATTTATATATGCTTTTAGGTCTTTCAGGGTATGTTTGATGAAATTGGGTATGTTGACATTGGGTGCATACAGGTTGATAATTATTATTTCCTTTTGGTCTATTTCCCCTTTTATTAGTATGGAATGTCCTTCTTTATCTCGTTTGATCAATGTAGGTTTGAAGTCTACTTTGTCAGAGATAAGTATTGCTACTGCTGCCTGTTTTCGGGGGCCATTGGCTTGGTAAATCTTCTTCCAGCCTTTCATCCTTAGCTTATGCTTATTTCTGCCGGTGAGATGGGTCTCCTGAAAGCAACAAATTGTTGGATCTTCCTTTTTAATCCATTTTGTCAAGCGGTGCCTTTTGGTGGGTTTATTAATTCCGTCAACATTTAGCGTTAGTACTGATAGGTATGTGGTGATTCTTGTCATTTAGTTGTCTTAGTTGTTTGAAGGTTTGATTGTGTGTACCTAAGTTGAGGTTACTCTCTACTGTCTTGTTTTTTTCTTTTCCTGTGATTTGGTGCTGCCTGTCTTTTCATGGTTAAGTTGGGTTTCACTTTCTGTGTGCAGAATCCCTTGAAGAATCCTTTGTAGTGGTGGCTTTGTGGTCACATATTGTTTTATTTTCTGCTTGTCATAGAAGACTTTTATTGCTCTATCTATTTTGAATGATAGTTTTGCTGGGTAGAGTATCCTGGGGTTGAAGTTATTTTCATTCAGGGCCTGGAAGATCTCACCCCACGCTCTTCTTGCTTTTAATGGTTCTGTTGAGAAGTCTGCTGTGATTTTGATGAGTTTACCTTTGCATGTTACTTGTTTTATCTCTCTTACAGCCTTCAATATTCTTTCATTAGTTTCTGAACTTGTTGTTTTAATGATGATATGTCGTGGAGTAGTTCTATTTTGATCTGGTCTGTTTGGTATCCTGGAGGCCTCTTGCATTTGTATGGGAATATCTTTCTCTAGATTTGGGAAAATTTCCGTTATTATTTTGTTGAATATATTACGCATTCCCTTCGCTTACACCTCTTCTCCTTCTTTGATGACCATGATTCTCAAGTTTGGTCTTTTGATGGAGTCGGTGAGTTCTTGCATTTTCTTTTCACAGGTCTTGAGTTGTTTAATTAATAGTTCTTCGGTTTTTCCTTTAATTACCATTTCATCTTCAAGTTCTGAGATTCTGACTTCTGTTTGTTCTATTCTGCTGGATTGGCCTTCTGTTTTGTTTTGCAGTTCTGTTTCATTCTTTTTTCTGAGGTTTTCCATATCCTGGCTGTTTTCCTCTTTAATGTTGTCTATTTTTGTCCTGAGTTCATTTATCTGTTTATTCATCATGTTCTCTCTTTCACTTTGGTGTTTATACAGTGCTTCTATGGTTTCCTTTATTTCTTTTTTTGCTTTTTCAAATTCTCTATTTTTATTGTCTTGGAATTTCTTGAGTGTCTCCTGTACATTTTGGTTGACCCCATCCAATATCATCTCTATAAAATTCTCATTAAGTACCTGTAGTATGTCTTCTTTTAAATTATTCTTGTGGGCTTCATTGGGTCCTTTGGCATAGTTTATCTTCATTTTGTTGGAGTCTGGATCTGAGTACCTGTTTTCTTCATTCCCCTCTGGTTCCTGTACTAATTTTTTGCTGTGGGGAAACTGGTTTCCCTGTTTTTTCTGTCTTCCCATCATTGTCTTTGGTGTTGTTACTGTCCCTGTACTGTGTGCAATTAAGTATTTTCTAGCTTGTAATAATAACAATGGTAATATTTAGAATGGAAGGGTGAGCTGAGATGGAAAGCAAGAAGTTAAAGAAATGGGAAAAACAAATACACAGACTGGAGGGAGAAAACAGAACAAGGTATCAGACAAGAAGATTTCAAAGGTATAAACAGGGAGCTTTAGTGTACTAATTGACAGTAAGCTGAACAGACATTAGAGAGACAGAGAGAGGATTGAAAATCAAAACTAAAAAAAAAGGTAAGAATAAAAATAAAAAATAAGTAAATGAAAGAAAAATCTATTTATAAAAATGTATTAAAATAAAATGAAAAAATTGAAAATTTTAAAAAACAAAAAAACCTCCAAGTTCAAATGCAGTGAAGTCTCAGTCTCCAATCCTGGAGATGGTGCCTCAGATGTTGTTCTGTAGTTGTCTCATCAAAGGGGACGCATAAAGTAGAACAAAACTACACACACATGCACAAAAAAAAACCCCACCAAGTGTCCCAAGTTCAAATGCAATACAGTTTCCATAAGTTTTTCAGCTTGCAGGTGTAATTCAGTTGTTCTCTCATCAAAGGTAGGGAGACAAAAAAAAGAGTCTGGAGACAGTTCTGAGAATGGTATCTGCAACTGTGGCTTGCCTGCCTGCTGCTGTCAGCCTCCTGTTGCTGGAGGCGTTATTTATGCAGATCTCAGGGGTGCTTAGCACTCACCTGGCCCTGCAGGCTTTGTTTGCTCAGATTTCTCCTGTGCATGAGCCTGTGCTACAAGCTTTCCCCTTTCCAAGCACTGGGAAAGGTGACACTGTACCCATGTTGTCAGGCCTGTGTGTTTATTTACAGTTCATGTTGGAGGTGGGTCTTCCCCACTCTCCTGTGCAGTTCTCCCACCTCCGCTTTCACAAGCTTTCCTGCTCCTGCTTACTGTGCGGTGCTGCTGCTCCTGCCAGCCGCCATGTTTGTGTACAGTTCACGTGGGAAGTGGATCTTCCCTCCTCTCACAAGCTTTCCTGCTCTTGGTTGCTGGGCACGCGCCCCCGCTCCCACCAGAGGCTCTCCGGCCTGCCCGGCTCGTTTATTTACAGTCCCAGGAAGGATTCCCTTCCCTCAATCTTCGGCGCTCAGTGCGCCCCACCCTCTTTCCAGTGTGTCTTATTTGTTCTTATTGCTTATTACTCAGTTTCTCTTTTTTTCCCTGGGTGGAGGTCTGTCTGTCAAGGGGGCTATGCTGCTCTGGCCCAGGCTTGTCTGTGGGAGTACTGCGTGGTACCGCAAAGCTCACCTGGTCCACATCTTCCCAAGCTGTCTGGGCGCCAGCAACTGGCAGCCCGGGGGCCTTCCTGGTTTCTCTGTTTAACGTGAAGTGGAGATTCTCTGCGCTGGCTGAATAAGGCCAAATAGCAAATGTCACCAGGGAACTCTCCATTGAAAAGGCAGGCCAACCGGGTTTTCCACTGGAACCATGTCTCCCTGGTTCAAAAACAGCTATGACTCTGAAACTACCATAAAAAGAGACTAAGGTAGAATGAAGAAAATTAGAGGAGATAAACCAATTGGGGTTATAATACATACAAACATGGAAATATCACAAGGAAACTCCTTGTGTAATGCCCCTGATCTCAAGCTAAAATGTCATGTAGTTCATTTTAACTTGTCTCTTTTTTTCTCCTACAAAATTGTAGAACAAGGGGACAGAACAAGCCCTACCTGTTGGGGGAGGGCTGGCACCAGTGGGAGAGGAGAGGTGTTGGGGAAAGGAGGTAGGAGGGTGAATATGATGCAATAAAATGTGTACACATGTAAGTAAATGCAAAAATGATACTTTTTGAAACTACTTCAGGAATCGGGGGAGGGGTGATAAAGGAGAATGGTTGAGGAGGTAAATTCATGTAAAATATATTTGATATATTGTAAGAATCTCTGTAAATGCCACAATGAACAAAATAAAATAAAATATGAGTACAATAAGGGATAGTGGTGTGGTACAAGTGCCTGCCTAGAAAGCATGAGGCCCTGAGTTCAAACCCCGTACATAAATAAATAAATAGTAAATTATACGAAATATATATGTACAAGTGTTAGCAAGGTAAAGTGAAATAAGTGCTTGTATATCCCACTAACAAGGGTGGAAATTAGTGCAGCCCTCCTGGAACCTTAAACTTAGCATATAATTCCATCCAACAATTATCTTGGTGAAGTAGCTTTTTTTCTTTCTTCCAGATAACAAAATACATTATAAGGCAAAAATAATTTTTACATGATATGTTATTTGAACAGGGGACATAATAGAGAAATAGATTCAAATAATATGGTCATTTTGTACATTAAGTAGATATTTGAAATCAGTGGCAAAAAAGATGAAATGAAAAGGAAATGCTTTGGAGATAATTGTACATTCCTTGAGAAAACCATAAAGTCAGACTGCCTCTTCATCCCATTAAGTAAAAACAGGTTTCAAATGGATTTGATATCTAACCACTATAGCCCAGGCAGAAAACATGGAAAACTATTTTTAATAATCTTTGAGAGAAAGCCTTTCTCAGTACAGGTATAAGGCTAAAACTCATAAAGAAATCACTGAAATTTGGACTACAACTAAAAATATTTGCAGGGAAAAAGTACCATGATTAGTTCAAAGATAAGTGGTGGATTGAATGAACATATTTGCCAGACATACAGAAAACAAAGGGTTAAAAATTTCTATAGATCAATAAAAAGATATTATTTAATAGAAAACTAAACATATGATTCAAAGAGAAAATTCACTGAAATAGAAATATAAATGGACAATAATGGATGCTCAATTTTTTAAATTATTAAGGTGAAGAAAATTATGCTATATATGAGTTCTTGCCTATAAAGTTGGCAAAATCTTATGATATTGAGAGAATATGGGAATTCACCTTGTTTGTGAATGTAAATTGATACAACTTTTTTAATAATAATTTGACAATATCTATTAAAAGCAAAAGCCCCCCATCCTCTTCCTCAGACATTTATCTTCAAGGAAGTTATTATATAAACTCTCAATGTGTGCATAAAGATATATGCTCAAGGAATATTGTGACAGATTTTGTTTATAATAAGAAAACATAAACAAAGAGAATAGCCCAACAGTCCATGTGTAGGAGGAATATGGGTGGAGCAGAGACAGTGATTCAGCTTAAAAGAGGTATAGAATTTTTTAAAAGGTTTAAAATAGCAATAAATAAATTATAAAAAATAAAATAATCTGTGTCACAATCAAATTATTACTTTAAACTATTCATCTATAAGGAAACACTTTACATCCATTAAAAATACTTTAAGATGTTTACTTAGGAAAGGGATCAAGGCATAGTGAAATAGGATGAGGTTATAATCTTGTATGTTCAGTAGACCAGTTTTGCAATCTGTCTATATATATATATATATATATACACACCAACAAACAAACATGGACATCAATTAGGTGGAATAGGAAAAGAAGTTATAAGATAGTTTATTTATTTTTATTTATTTATAACTTATTTACTAGTCAAAATTAATGTTTTGTGATTAGAAAAATGAAAGTTTAACAACAACAACAACAACAAAATGAAGACTGAGAAAAGGGAGAATTCCTGAACTAAGGTAGAATACTTTAGTGGATCTTTCTCTCCAAAGCACAATTTCTTAAAGTGAAATGCTGTGTGTTTGTTTCATGCATAAAAATACAAAATGTTTTAATTTTACCTCCAAGCACCTTCTTGGTTGTCCACACCCACATCTGTTAATCTCCTATTTGGGGGTCATACAATTTGTACGGCAGGATCTCTGAAATGCACATTCTGCTGTCAATCTTAACACCAGGGGATTTTTAGAAAACAGCATGAATGAAATGTGCTAACCCAGCCTTGAGAGGCAGTCATTCTAGAAAGCACATTTATTTTTATTTTTTTTACCAATGAATGAATAGATGTCTCAGCTGCTATATATAAAAATATTCACTTTTCAATCTGAAAACTCAGCTGCAACAGAAAAAGAATACGATACACTATAAGAAAAGTTTAAAGTTATAAGCTTGTGTGGCCATGCATAAAAACCACTAAAAACTGTGACCATCCAACGGTTTCTCACTGAATGAGTCTTTTATCCCAGTGAGTTGGCACAGTGAAAGATACACTGCATTGTTCTGACATCACACCAGGGTGAAAACACATCGTTCTGTTGACATCAGTATAATACACTACAATATATTTTTATATCCTCTGTAGGTATTCTGAAAGGACCTTGTTGGTGGGAATTTTTTTCAAGAAATTGTAGAAAAATCCCTGTAATGAATAGGACACAAAAGTGTTTCAATTTCCTAGGAAAAACTGGATTCTTCTTAGAAATGTAATGGTGAAATTAAGTCTAACAATTGAGAGAAATTTTCAAAAAAGAACATATAAAATATGTTCCCCAAGTCAGGGTTAATTATGAAAATTCCATATATCTGAGTAAAATGTAATATTCCTAAGAAAATGATTTTGTCAAGAAGTCTGTTCATCATAAATCTCAGATCAAGAGAGATTTAATTTTTATGTAGACATGGTTTTATCCCTCACTGTGCTCTGTGTTCCCATACTTTCTAGTCTTGATCAAAATTGTCTATCTAAATTCTTGTGAATGAGTGTTCTTGGCAATACCATGGTCCCTCCATCTCATTCCAGAAACTTAAATGAAAGTGTTCACAGATGTAGGTGTGGATGATACTGTGGATAGTGTGGGATGAAATGAAACCAGTGAAAATCGGACACATCAGAACAGATGCAAAGTTTGCACTCCAAGGGGTCCTGGATACTGAAGATTCAAGTGTAAGAAGATCTCAGAACCTTGTCGTGTGCAGCTTGAACAGAAACTGAAAAAGCATAAAGGAAGCTGCTCAGCAAATCAATTCATCTCAGCCATATGAATGCAGTGGCTTCCTATGACCCTCCTTGCGTACAACAGTAGCTCCAAAAGAATGAAGGGAAGTAGGACATGGCATCATTTGCTACTTTAACTAGATTTATTTACAGATATATTTTAATTAAAAACAGCATAATATAATGTGCTCATGTTAATACTGAACATGAGATATTTAGGATTTTATATGGTGAATTTGCTTTTATACATGAGCATATCCAAACAGTATCATATCCAAACAATAGTAATGCTGTCCAAAAATATGTAAAGCTCTCAAAATAAAGGCATTAGTGAGAATAAGTCATTAATAAAAGCATGCTATAGAAGTGAATTTGTGTTTTAATTTGATTGGGTATGGATAAAATATGAATAACCAAATTTGCTATTTCAACTATTTCTAAATGCACTACTCACTGAAAATATGTATATTCACATTGTTGGGAAAACATCACCCCCATCCATCTACAGAATTTTTTTATTTTCCTAAGCTGAAACTCCATGCCCATAAGTAAACAATAAGTTCCCATAGTAAGAAATTCTAAACACAGGAAAAATATCAGCACGGTTTCAAGAAAGAAAAATTACTCCATGTTGTTTCCCATGTTTTCATAGTTGTTTCCCAAACTACATATGTAATAACCTCATGATTTTTTGCTATATTCTAGTATTTTTATCCACAAGTACTTTTATTAGCTGAGTATTTGTCATCTGATGATCTCTTATTTCCATTTAATCCCAAACATCAGGAAAAACTGTCAGTATCATTTATCATTAGAGTTCAGTGGGCCCTTCATATTTTTATATTTTCAGTTATTTTTACAAATAATTTACAGAAATATAAAGGGACAGTGAAAATTTTGTTTAAAATTTCATAAGAAATTAAACATAGCAAACCTCACTGGATAAAGTAAATTTTGTTGTCCAAGCATCATAAAAAATGAAATAGTATTGTCACACATTCTTTTTGTGAGTCTTGTCACAAAATATTTTATTGCGTATGCCTAGAAATATATAGTTTATCTGTTTTTGAGTTTGAGAAAACTCAAGTAGGTTATTGCCATCTGCAAACTCATAATGAAATTTTGCTCAATCAATTTTACAACCATTATTCAAAAGTAAAATGCTATTATCTGCCTGTTTGCATTTATCTTTTGATTCATGTTTAAGTTGTAAACCAGATTTCTCTATTTCTTTCCTTTGTTGTTTTGGGCAAAACATGTAAAATTCTGAATTCTCAGCTGTTTCAATGAAAGTTAAAAGCAAACCACAAAAATGATGGTCTCCAGTCTTCTCTTAGACTATTGTTGAAAGATGGTGCCATACTTTGAATAATGTGACTAGAAAACAAGAGAATGGTAATTTGTTTTGCTGTGGTGTCATTCTTTAAGAGTCTCAAATTTCAGGTGTTGCATTATTCTTGTTTTCTTTTTTTTTTATTGTTGTGCTGTGTGAGGGTACATTGTGGCATTTACAAAACTTCTTACTATATATCAAATATATCATACTTGAATTTACCCCCTCCACCATTCTTTATCCTCCCCTCCCCCATTCCTGGAACAGTTCCAATAGATCTTATTTTTCCATTTACATACATGTGTACACAGTATTTGCACCATATTCACCTTCCACCTTTCCCCCACTTCTTCCACACTCCCACTGGTACCAACCTCCCCTCCTTCCAAGGCAAGACCTTTTCTGCCCTCCTGTTCTCAGATTTTGTAAAAGAAAAAAAATGACATTTTTGCTTGTTTAAGATAGCGACACAGGGAGTTTCCTTGTGGCACTTCCATGTATAAATGTATTATAGCCCAGATTGGTTCGTCTCCTCTATTTTTCTTCTTTCTACCATAGTCCCTTTTTTGTGGTGGTTTCAACTGGTTTAAAAATTCTACATTCATTCTTATATAGCGGGTGCATCACCCATATTTACCTTCTTATCTTCCTTCTTTTACCCTACCCTTCTCATATGTGATCTCCCCTCAGCATGACCTGTTTTTCATGATGCTTCTATTTGTATTAGGTCTATATTCCACATATGAGCAAAACCATACAGCCTTTGGCCTTCTGGATCTGGCTAAGTTCATTTAAGATCATGTTCTCCAGTTCCATTCGTTTACCTGCAAACACCAAAAATTTCATTCTTCTTTGTGGCTGAATAAAATTCCATTGTGTGTAAATACCACATTTGAGTCTATTTAGCTTAATTATTAATAACTGATGAGTAATAATGAAATAATTCCTAAGAGTGACCTAGTAGAAAGCACTAAACCATTGAAAATAATTATAATAGCATCACTAATATCTATAATGTATCTCGACATGCAAAAGGTTTAAATGACACATATATTTGCAAGACTGAATAAGGATTTTTCCTATTGAAAATAATGTTAAACTTTCTCTTCATTTTTTAGAAATCTTCAGAGAAAGAACGAAAGTCATGAAATTAGTATTGGTCCTTATAAATAGTTAAGCTACTCAAAAATAAACTCTAAAATTCAAATCAGATCCAATGGGCCTTGATAGCATGCAAATGAAATAAATTTCAAAATATATTTTGTCTCACTGACATAATTAAAAAACTAACAACACCTGCTGTTTTATTTTAAAATGTTTGCTTTTATGTAACTCACCTAAAATAAAGATAGCTTAAACAGACAAATCTCTCATGAAAAAATAATTCAGAGATAGGCAGTCTAATCTTCGGTATGGTGGATCATGGTCATTAAGAACCACTATCCTATTTTTCTGCTCTTCCATTCTTAGTTTGAGTCTTTTGTTCTAGCATTGCCTCTTGGTCCAATTCAGCTATTATTGCTCTAGCCACCTCATCCATATAAGAACTAGGAAGAAATAATGGAGCTCAGGCAGTATATTTTCACCTCTTAGATTAATCAGCTCCACAGAGCATCCCTCCTAGATACCACAAATGGCATTTCTACTTATATTGTGATAGGCCAGAACTAAGGCACACAACTACATCTATCTGTAAGGAAAGCCAGACCTGATTATTTTTTATTTGCTACATTGCCATTACCAATAATAAAGAGATACTTTTACTAAAGAAGGAGTGAATAATAGATATTGATAGGCAACCAACACACAAACACATACAGGAAAAACAAAATGATATTATTATAGATATATGTTGATAACTGAAGTCTGAAGCCCAAATGCTTCTCCCTCTTGGATAAAAAGGGAAAGAATAAAGTACCCAAAAATGCTATTGACTGTCTCTTTGACTCCAATCAAAACCACTGAAAGGGACAATAACTATTTTCCACCAATTTGATAATTTAGTGAGTTAGTATTTTTTAATATCTTCATGTAGAACTTAATAATCACTCCCTAAGTGACCAGTGGTGCACATTTCACATATTGGGACAAGCTGGGCTAAATAAAGAAATCACAGAAGAAGATAGGATTATAGATGTAAACTGAGGGCTATGAAAGATAAGACTGTAGTTGCTAAGTCAAGGAATTCTGAAATGGACTTTGGAAATTTATAACAAGAAAGACAGATATTATCCAGTCATAGAATTATAATCTCACAAAGTTGAAAATTATTTTAAAAATAATTTTGCCCATTAAATAGGATAATTCTTTATTTTTTTATATTCATTTATTCACATGTGCATACACTGGGTCATTTCCCCCTCAGTTCCAGGCCAGTCCTTTTCTGCCCTTATCACTAATTTTGTTGAAGAAAAGACACAGCATAATAAGGAAGACAAAGCATTTTTGTTAGTTAAGGATAGCTATACAGAGAGATTCTTAACATTGTTTTCGTGTACCCATGTGTTACAACCCATGTTGATTCATCTCTAACTGATCTTTACACTGGTTCCTGATCCCCTTCTCATGTTAACCTCTGTTGCTTTAAGGTTTCTGTATTAGTTCCTCTGGAGTTTGAACATCAAACGCTTTCATGGTTTGGGTTTTTTCTACATATTCCTATATCTCCCGTATGTGCTATCCCCTTGTCATGTGATCCAAGTCCAACCACATTGGTGCATTTGCCCTAGATCTAAAGTCCGCATAAGAGGGAGAACATGCAATTTTTGGTCTTCTGAGCCTGGCTGACCTCACTCAGAATGATGCTGTCCAGTTCCATCCATTTACCTGCAAATGATAAGATTCCGTTCTTTTTCATGGCTGAGTAAAATTCCACTGTGTACAAGTACCACATTTTCTTGATCCATTCATCAATAGTGGGGCATCTTGGTTGTTTCCATAACTTGGCTATTGTGAATAGTGCTGCAATAAACATGAGTGTGCAGGTGCCTCTGGAGTAACCTGTGTTGCATTCCTTTGGGTATATTCCCAGGAGTGGGATTGCTGAATCATATGGCAGGTCTATGTTTAGATTTTTAAGAAGTCTCCAAATTTTTTTCAGAGTGGTTGCACCAGCTTGCATTTCCACCAGCAGTGTACAAGAGTTGTTTTTTCCCCACATCCTCACCAACACATGCTGTTGGTGGTGTTTTTGATGATGGCTATTCTAACAGGGGTGAGGTGGAATCTTAGTGTGGTTTTGATTTGCATTTCTTTTATGGCTAGAGATGGTGAGCATTTTTTCATGTGTTTTTTGGCCATTTAAATTTCTTCTTTTGAGAAAGTTCTGTTTAGTTCAACTGCCCACTTATTAATTGGTTCATTGATTTTGGGAGAGTTTAGTTTCTTAAGTTCCCTGTATATTCTAGTTATCAGTCCCTTGTCTGATGTATGGCTGGCAAATATTTTCTCCCATTCTGTGGGTGGACCCTTCAGTTTAGAGACCATTTCTTTTGTTATGCAGAAGCTTTTTAATTTTATGAAGTCCCATTTATTCATCCTTTCTCTTAGTTGCTGGGCTGCTAGTGTTCTATTGAGTAAGTCGTTGCCTATACCTATTAGTTCCAGATTGTTTCCTGCTTCTTCCTGTAGTAACTTTAGAGTTTTGGGTCTGATATTAAGGTCCTTGATCCATTTTGAGTAGTTGATACTAGTACAGGATGATAGACATGACTCTAGTTTCAGTTTCTTGCAAATGGATAACCACTTTTCCAAGCAACATTTGTTGAAGAGGCTGTCTTTTCTCCATCGTATTTTTTTTGGCCCTTTTGTCAAAAATAGTGGATATAATGTGTATTCATATCTGGGTCCTCTATTCTGTTCCACTGATCTTCATGTCTGTTTTTGTGCCAGTACCATGTTGTTTTTATTGCTACTGCTTTGTAATATAGTTTGAAGTCGGGTATTGTGATACCTCCAGCATTGCTCTTTTTGCTGAGTATTGCCTTGGCTATTTGTGGTCTCTTGTGTTTCCAAATGAACTTTAGGGTAGATTTTTCAATCTCTGTGATGAAAGTCATTGGAATTTTGAAGGGAATTGCATTAAACATGCAGATTGCTTTCAGTAGTATAGCCATTTTTCTATGTTGATTCCACCAATCCACGAGCATGGGAGATCTTTCCATCTTCTGTAGTCTTCCTCGATCTCTTTCTTCAGGAGTTTGTAATTCTCCTTGTAGAGGTCATTCACATCCTTTATTAAATTTAATCCTAAGTATTTAGTTTTTTTGAGGCTATTGTGAATGGAATTGTTTCCATATATTCCTTCTCAGTTTGTTCATTGTTGGTGTATAGAAAAGCTAATGATTTCTGTAAGTTGATTTTGTATCCTGTCACCTTACTGTAGCTGTTTATGATGTCTAAGAGTTTTGGGATAGAGTATAGGATCATATCATCTGCAAATAGGGATATTTTGACAGTTTCTTTATCTATTTGTATTCCTTTTATTTCTTCTTCTTGCCTAATTGCTCTGGCTAGGAATTCCCATACTATGTTGAATAGGAGTGGGGATAGTGGGCACCCTTGTCTCATTCCTGATTTTAGGGGGAATGGTTTCAGTTTTTCACCATTAAGTATGATGTTGGCTGTAGGTTTGTCATATATAGCCTTTACAATGTTGAGGTACATTCCTTCTATTCCTAGTTTTCTTAGAGCTTTTATCATGAAGTGGTGTTGGATCTTATCAAAGGATTTTTCTGCATCTATTGAGATGATCAAGTGGTTTTTGTCTTTGCTTCTATTGATGTGCTGTATTACATTTATAGATTTGTGTATGTTGAACCACCCCTGCATCCCTGGGAAGAAGTCGACTTGGTCGTGGTGGATGATCTTTCTGAAGTGTTTTTGGATTCAGTTTGCCATTATTTTATTAAGGATTTTTGCATCGATATTCATTAAGGAAATTGGCCCTCCTTTTTTGGAGGGGGTCTTTGTCTGGTTTTGGGATGACAGTAATATTGGCTTCTTAAAATGAGTTAGGCAGTGTTCCTTCCTTTTCTATTTCGTGGAACAGTTTAAGGAGGGTTGGTATCAGGTCTTCTTTAAACATTTGATAGAATTCAGCAGTGAATCCATCAGGTCCTGGACTTTTCTTTTTTGGGAGACTCTTGATTGCTGCTTCAATTTCATTTTGTGTTATAGATCTATTCAGGTGATTAATATCCTCTTGGTTCAGTTTTGGGTGCTTGTAAGTTTCTAGGAATCTGTCCATTTGTTCAAGATTTTCAAATTTATTAGAGTATAGATTCTCAAAATAGTCTCTGATGATTTCCTGGATTTCTGTGGTGTTTGTTGTTATCTCCCCTTTTGCATTTCTGATTTTACTGATTTGGGTTTTTTCCCTCCTCATTTTAGTCAGGTTTGCCAGAGGTCTGTCAATCTTATTTATTTTTTCAAAGAACCAGCGTTTTGTTTCATTGATTCTTTGTATGGTTTTTTTGGTTTCTATTTCATTGATTTCAGCCCTTATTTTAATTATTTCTTTCCTTCTGCTTGTTTTGGGATTTGCTTGTTCTGTTTTTCTAGGAGTTTGAGCTGTAGTATTAGGTTATTGATTTGAGATCTTTCTTTCCTTTTCATATATTCATTCATGGCTATAAGCTTTCCTCTGAGGACTGACTGCCTTTGCTGTGTCCCATAGGTTCTGGTAGATCATATTTTCATTTTCATTAACTTCTAGGAACCTTTTAATTTCCTCTTTTATTTCATCAATGACCCATTCATCATTGAGCAATGTATTGTTCAGCTTCCAGTTGTTTGCATGTTTTTTACTGCTGTTCTTGTTGTTGATTTCTATCTGTGGTCAGATAGAATGCATGGGATTATTTCTATTTTCTTGTATTTGCTGAGGTTTGCTTTGTGCCCTAAGATATGATCAATTTTGGAGAAGGTTCCATGGGCTGCTGAGAAGAATGTGTATTTTGCAGAAGTTGGATGAAATATTCTATAGACATGAGCTAGGTCCATTTGATCTATGGTGTGATTTAGTTCTAGGATTTCTTTATTGATTTTTTGTTTGGATAACCTATCTATTGGTGATAAGGGGGTATTAAGGTCTCCCACTACCAGTGTGTTGGAGTTTATACATGTTTTTAGGTCCTTCAGGATATGTTTGATGAAATTGTGTGTGTTGATGTTGTGTGCATATAGGTTGATAATTGCTATTTCTTTTTGGTGCATTTTCCCTTTTATTAGTATGGAGTGTCCTTCTTTATCTCATTTGATCAATGTAGGTTTGAAGTCTACTTTGTCCAAGAAAGTATTGCTATCCCTGCCTGTTTTGGGGGACCATTGGCTTGGTAAATCTTCTTCCAGCCTTTCACTCTCAGCCAGTGCTTATTTCTGTCAATGAGCTGGGTCTCCTGTAGGCAGCATATTGTTGGATCTTCTTTTTTAATCCAGTTTGCCAATCATTGTCTTTTGATGGGGGAATTTAGTCCATTAACATTCAGTGTTAGTATTGATAAATAAATACGTGGTGATCCCTGTCATGTAGTTGTCTTTGTTGATTAAGGGTTCGATTGTGTGCAGCTGAATCACTGTTACTCTTTACTTTCTTGCCTTTTCTTCTCCTGTGGTTTGGTACTGCCTGCCCTTTCATGGTTTTGTTTGCTTTCATTTTCTGTGTGCAGAATTCCTTGGAGAATCTTTTGTAGTGGTGGCTTGGTGGTCATATATTGTTTTAGTTTCTGCTTATCATGGAAAACTTTTATTGCTCCATCTATTTGAATGATAGCTTTGAGGGGTAGAGTATCCTAGGATTGAAGTTATTTTCATTCAGTACTTGGAAGATCTCACCCTAAGCTCTTCTTACTTTTAATGTTTCTGTTGAGAAGTCTGCTGTGATTTTGATGGGTTTACCTTTGTATGTTATTTATTTTTTCTCTCTTACAGCCTTCAATATTCTTTCTCTAGTCTCTGTACTTGTTGTTTTAATGATAATATGTCATGGGGTAGTTCTATTTTGGTCAGGTCTGTTTGGTGTTCTGGAGGCTTCCTGTACCTGAATGGGCATAGTTTTCTCTAGATTTGGGAAATTTTCTGTTATTATTTTGTTGAATATATTACACATTCCTTTTGCTTGCACCTCTTCTCCTTCAATGTCCATGATTCTCAAGTTTGGTCTTTTGATGGAGTCAGTGAGTTCTTGCATTTTCTTTCCACAGGTCTTGATTTTTTTAACTAGTAGTTCTTCAGTTTTTCCTTTAATTGCCATTTAATCTTCAAGTTCTGAGATTCTGTCTTCTGTTTGTTCTATTCTTCTGGAATGGCCTTTCATTTTGTTTTGTATTTCTGTTTCATTCTTTTTTCTAAGGTTTTCCATATCGTGGGTTACTTCCCCTTTAATATTGTCAATTTTTGCCCATAATTCATTTATCTCTCTGTTTATGGTGATCTCTGTTTCAGTCTGATATTTATTTAGGGTTCCTATGATTTCATTTATTTATTTCTGTGTTTTATCATATTCTTTAATTTTTTTGTCCTGGAATTTCTTGAGTGCCTCCTGTACGTTTTGGTTGACCATGTCTAGTAACATCTCTATGAAATTCTCATTAATTACTTGTAGGATATCTTCTTTCTGGGTGTTCTTGTGGGCCTCGTTGGGTTCCTTGGTATAGTTTATCTTCGTTTTGTTGGAGTCTGGATCTGGGTATCTGTTTTTTTCATTTCGCTCTAAATCCTGTACTACTTTGTTTATGGGAGGAGAATGGTTTCCATCCCATACTTCTTCTTCCCATACTTCCACTAGGTACCATTTCTATCCCTGGACTATGTGTAATTTAGTATTAGCTGGGTTACAATATTAATACTAACAAAACCAAGAGAGAAGAATAAAAAAGAGAAAGAGATGGAAAGATAAAAGGATGAGAGAAGAGAGGAGAAAGAAAGAGAGAGAGAGAGAGAGAGATGGTGGGTGGTGAAACAGCAAACCAGGCAGCAAAACCCTTAAAGAAAGGGAAAAAAAAGAAAAAAAATCACCAGTTCTGGAACAGTAAAATTGCGGTCTTAGTTGTTCTGATGTTACTCCTTTAGCATCCAGACCTGTCTGTGTGTGTCTCTTAGGCAGGTTTGGAGCCCTCCTGTGGCAGGTGGCAGGTGGGTGGGGTCCCACAGGCCTACAGGAGGAGGCCTTTCATTGAGGTGAATTAGTGGGCCTTTGGATCGTGGGCTTCTTTAAAGAACATCTTTGAATCCAGTATCTGAGTTCTAGTTCAATCCTTCAATGAGGATGGAGCCAATAGTTGTCAACAGTTTCATTTTAAAATCTGTGTAACCCTAGAAAATGTTTCCTTCCATGAAATTTAAAAAGCTTTCAATATAATCTACCTTGCTTTCCCTCTGGACCTGTGTAGAAAAGGTAATCTAATCATTTTTCCAATGTGTAAACCCTATACAAATTTTATTTATTCACTTTATTCCTATATAAACTCCATTAAAGAACCTACATAACCTCATTACTAAAGAACTACTTGAATACACTTTTATGTAAAAATATACTCTATACAAATGATGAACCCTTTTACCTTCTCTGAATCCAATGCATTGGAACCATTGTCAGTTTTCCAGGAATTATTCCAGATCTTAATCTTTTTATGCACATCACCATTTTAATGGGTTTTTTCAATAAATTTTAACACATATATTATATTCTACATATTTTTAGTTTAACTGGATAAATCTTGATGATCTCTGCACATCAGAATCAACAACCCTACTTCCCCTCTGAGTTTAACTACTGGCATTATATTGTTAGGTCACAGATGGAACTTAAGTGTGATAAACATAGGATATTTCCAATTTGGGACAATTAATAAAACTACTACAGTAAACATCCTTATAAATGTCTTAGTTTATATACTTTTGTGCATATGTATTTGTGTATAAAATTTCTTTCCATGATATACAAATAAATGTGCATTTAAAAAATTGACCATGTTAAATTGCTATACAATCCAATCTAAAACAACTGTTAACTTTTTTGAAGTCATATGCAATATTTCTGTAAAATCTTTCCTTCTTCAAGCCTAGCCCTCTGGTTTCTTCAATCCACCTTTATAGGTCATGGTTTCCAGACCTTCCACTACCCCAGAGTTGCCTCCTAGAGATGCTTCAATTTATCAATGTCTCTCTTAAAATGTATTTCCAAGAACCGATTATACTGGTACAAGTGTACTTTGACCTGAGCTATATCCAAAATAGGACTATTACCTATCTTGTTCTGAACTGCTAGATCTTCATATTTTATGAATCACTGTTCTCAAGAATCTAATAAAAGATATGAACACTTTCTCCTAAAAAAGAAAACTCTCATACATGCAATATATGTATAATGGTTGGAGGTTCCATTCACCATGGACCCTGGCTAATCATTTATTAATTCACCAGAAAATCACATTTTTATTTTAGTAGCAGCACCATGTTATAGTTGGTTTACATTAAGTTTGCAATTAACTGCATCTCAAGTCTTATTTGTATTAACTACTAGAAAATTACATCCCTTCTTAGCCTATGTTTTTTATACTTTTTGAGCCAAGATGTTGCGCATTTGCAAATTATTCTCTGAACTTCATCTTTTCAGTTTCTTCCTCCTCTGTCATTTCATTGAGCTGTTTGGGAACTGCTCTCACCTAATTTGTGAATGTCTTCATTCAGCTCAATGAAAATGAGATTGGAACACAATGACATACCATGTAGCTTGTCTCTGCAGAGTTTTTGGGTTTCTTTTTTCAACAAATATTTTTGAAGGATCACTTTAGCTAGGCTCTGGATCTGTACCTTAACCTAACACATACTTGTCTTTGCCCACAATGGTATCATATGAAAATTAATAAATATCTTTGTTAAAGTCCAGGTGTACTTCAAACATATTATCCCATAGTCTTCCAAAATAGAAACCAATATGGGTTTGCATTGTCCTGATTAGTTTATATTTATTCTTTGAAAAGATTCCTTATTCACTTCCACATTTCTTGCTGAATGTTCAAAACCTCCCACTGAATAGTCCATTCTGAAATGTTGCCAGATACAAAATACAAAGGTTGAGGGGCATGGCTTGGTCTTTCCAATCTCAAACAGCTAGCTAATTATTAAGTTTGGCATTATTCGATCAACAGTAATAATGGTGCCACTTTGTTAAGTGGCCTCTAAAAAAGTTCAAGAATTATTTTGTAAGTAAATAAAGCAGGGAAACAGGACAGTAGCAAGAATATCAGAGTAAACACAGAGCATTAAAAACTAGTGTAATCTAATGTATGGACCATGAAGATAAATTTTACTTAGTGAAATTCATAATATTCCCTCTTATTGTATTTGCAAATAACTCCTGCTTTCATTTTCTAAAAGGAAAGACCAGAACCTAAGTCTCTGAGTCTCTGGCAATCAGGCTTAAAAGTTTCACTATTTAATCGTATAATCTGTAACTGTAAAGTGCACAGCTGTTTTCCTAGGTTTGTAAATCTCCCATAAATACAAATTAGCATGAGTGTGGATTTTTCAAAGGGGCACATGGTAAGATAGAATTAATTTGAATTTCCCTGGAAAAAATGAGTTTGTTTTGTATGGTGTTAATGAAGGGGTTAAAAAATGGTAGTTTCATCTACATCACCATAAATTCCATTTTTGATAGCATCCGTATCATAAAACAAGCTCATTTTCCAAGCTACTTCTCAAAAATCTATATACTGCTACACTTACATTGCTTAATATCTAAACTCACAAAAGAAGTGTATTGATTTGGGATTAATATGGTTTTAAGTCCATACATCCATGACCCTTAATCAGGATGGAAATATTTTAAAAATTCATAAAATGCACTGCTAAATTAACATGAGTGGTTCTTTAGCTGCATAGGATAGAAAAGTGATTTTCTACATAAGCTTAAAGACATAATTAAACATAAATTTCATTTCTCTTTCAAGAATATTCTTTTGAACCCTCCAGATACAGCTGCAGAGAACGTAACCAGCAGCTTTAAGGCAAAAGGAAAACTCTTGGTTCTTTATAAGCTGCTTTTTGGCATTTAAAATTCTCTTTTTATCTTCCCATTTTATGTTCCTCAGTCTTGATATTATTTGTTGAATTAGAAATTAGTGTTTTACTGGAAAAAATATGTTGTTACAAATTAAAAGAAAATCAAATAGTCAAATTAATGAGAACTTTGCTAATTGCTTTCTAGTTATCCCAGTATTTCTATTGACCCCTGCTCTATGTTTTTGGGAGAAGCTGTTATTAGAAGAAACTACATAGTTATAACTGCAAATTACAGTTTAAAAAAAAAAAAAACTTCTCCATCTCAGAGGAGCCAAGATTCTGAAAAAATCATCACACTGTGAGCTTTTGATTACACGAGACTTAATAGGAAATTATTTGCTGCATGTATCATAAATAAGAACAAAATATATTTTAAATGTCCCACGTATATAAACATGAAATAAATACATTTATAAATAAATATAAGTCAAATACATAATAAATTTCTAAAAATATATTTTTAGAGATGGCCACATTTTATTTTATGAATATGTGTGAAAGAACCTATCATTCATAATGCCAAGATTTACCTGCTTAACATGAAGTTACTCTATGAAGTAGTAAGAGAAAATATGTTCCTATGGTTACAATACATTGCCCTATGTTCACATGGGGATTCCCTTTTTCACAGAAAGCAATATGTTTTCCTATTACTTTTGCTTACTTCCTGTCCCCAGTCCTTCAATATTAACAATTAGCACAGGAGGAAATGCTTCCTGTATGTATAAAACATTTGCAACTCCTTTTTCAAGTTAACTCTCCCTGAATTGATGGGAGTGGGGAAAGGAAGTATAAAATAAAATTGCCAATTTTGTGACTTAGGATAAGTCTTGTGGTAGGTGAATAGTTTACCTAATAAATGAAAGTATAAGTTTGTTATTATTTGGACAGGCAGTACCTTGGTCTAGTGGGAGAAGTAGGAATAAAGGAGAAAAAGAATCACAGGCAGCCAGTGGAGTGGCTCTATCAAGTGGTAGAGCCTAGCAACCATGAGGCCCTCAGTTCAAACCCTAGTACTGCCCCCTACAAAAAAAATTCATAGGCAGGGTGGACCATGAAAGATGTGGACAACAGGCCAAGATAAAGGAACCAGAGAGAAAGTTGTACAGAGCCCAGGGAGAGTAGATTTGGAGGGCCCCTCCCTCCAGCATCTCTTGTCAGAAGAGGTGGGGAGGCCTGCATCAGAGAGCACTCCCACCTTGAGCCTCTCTGAGTAAGTGTGAGGACTTATTTCTTGGTGTGAACAGCCCACCCTTAGAGGAATCATACTTTGGCAGTACAATCCCATTAATCTCTGTCAGAAAAATCTCTGCTTCATCCACCAGGGCCAGTGCCCTACCTTCCCTCTCTCCTGCTCTCCTGAATATCATATATCATAAGCTTGAAGATCTACTAAACTCATACTGATTCTCTCCAGAAACTTCTTTCCATTTGGTTTTGGTTTGGGTGTTTTTTTGAGACCGTCTCACTATGCAGCCCAAGCTAGCTTCACCTCCTGCCTTCATCTCATGAGTGCTGGGATTACAGATGTGTACCACATGCCTGGCCTTTCTTTTTTAAACATAACAGATCTATGCTTCCAATAAAAGCCACTGTTTAACCACAATGTATTTCTAACTCACCTACCCCTACCCACCTTTCTCCCCATTCAAATCACTAAATTCAAGGTTTCTTGATCTAGTTCTGTGAATCTGAGGTTCTGGGAAATTCTTCTGTTTAATATAAACTGTCTATATTTCACTTCCAAATGCTAAATTAAATTCTTTCACCATGACAGGGCTTTATAGTTTCCTAAAATAAAAAAAATTAATTAAACAATGTAGCATATGATATGCACTGAGATGACAATCTCGTTTTCTAAGATTTTAATCTTTCTAAAGATTTGTGATTGTTTTTTCAAATCTCATTTCCTCCAATTTTCTGGCAAGTATGCCTTTTTTAGCCTAGTTGCTCTACACTCGTTAAAACATGAAGGGCAAGTCAATTTAGCACTGCATTCAGTGCAAACTGGACCATATGCAAAGGTGTGAAAGACACTAAAGACTTGCCTGCCGTCTTGTATGGTACTTGCTAAATGGAAGGACCAAGAGAAACCAAAAATCCTTATCTCTCTAGGCATTGGGTAGCATGGCACAAATTATTATCTGTGTTTAAATTAGACTTAATTTACTCTTGGTTAGACACTACGCCCTCCTAATCAATACAACATCCATCATATTATGGAAACTGATAAAATATACAGTGACTATTCTACTGAGATCTCATCCACATAGGATTTCGTATATACTAACTTTATTTAATGTCAAACAACATTGATTTAGCATTAGTCAATGTAGTCTGTAAAAACCATTTCCCAGGATGCACATTCTTTTTGACATTTGCTGGAATCCAGCGTTTTATAAGAACCTGCCCTCTGCTTATACAGTTTTAACCCATGTATCAGTTCCTTTTCCTTCATGTTTTTTTTCTTTCTAGCAATAAAAAAATGGCGCAGCAGTCTTGCCCTGGGCCATGCCACAATCCATTTTAAGAATCCCTCAACATCCTCATACCAATTTTTTACAAACAATGAAAAAGAAAATTAATGATAGGGTCAATAATTAGATTCCAGAATTTCTAAACTATCTCTCATACTCAACAGAGTCTCTATAAACAGAGAGATGCATGCTTGCGTCTCTTATTATCTGGGGTCCATGGGGGATTGGTTCCCAGATTCCAAAATCCACAGATGCTCTTACGTCCCTTTTATAAAGCGGTGTAATAGCTGCATATAACCTGCACACATCCTTCAGTACACTTTAATCGTCTCTAGATTACTTAAAATACTAACACAATGCAAAAGCTATGTAAATGCTTGTTATACTGCATTGTTTTGGGAACAATGACAACAAAAATATTCTCTACATGTTCAGTACAGATACAATTTTTTCCAAATATTTTTTATTCCTAATTGGTAAAATTCAGAGATTCAGGGCCCACAAATAGGAATTGTGATAGATAGATAGATAGATAGATAGATAGATAGACAGACAGATAGATAGATAGATAGATAGGTATAGATACAGATACAGATACAGTCTCCCTTCCTTCTTGCCTCCTGAAAATGTCTTACTGCAAATGCAAGATAAAAATGCAGCTTGTATTTGTCAGGGAAAGCTGAAGTCCTGGAGACACTTATGTCATGCTATGGGGCCTGACTTTACTGCTTGGGTTTGTCCTTGAGCAGAAGAGGATGGACAGGTGGGAACTTCCAGCTATGACCCTGTCATTGCCCCATAGGATAGAAAGCATGTCCTACACCCACAAAGGGAGAAGGGGTGTACATAGGACAGCTGAGGAGCTGAGACCCAAGATGGTGCCAGTGCCTTCCTCACTATCCTCAGTTGATAGTGAACAGGTGACCCCAGCAAAGGCCTACCTGGAGAATGTTCACCCCAGCACTCACTGCCTCATTCTGTGTCCTCATATATAATAGGAATAAAGAGAACCTCTTTCCCAGGGAATTGTTCAGATTAAATGAGTTAACATACATAAAGCCCTTAGAACAGCGCCTGGAACACAATAAGCTCTCATTAAATCATGTTTTTAAGAAATACAATATGGCATACAAGAGGGCAAAGGACATAAAATTTAGAAAGAGTTTGAAAATGGTTTTTCAAAGCCTTGGGGGAGGAGAGGAATTATATGAGGAAAATGGCATTCTTTGTCCTCATGAAATACAGAATTTTTTAATAGGCATAGAAAACTGGCCAGAAAATCATTTTTTGTGTTATTTGGTTCTTTTGCTTTTGAACCGAACATGAGTAAGGTCTTCTAACTTATAGGTAAACCAGTTCCTTTGTGTGGGTGGAGTCAGAAAGAATTAAAACATCTGTCCACTGTCTCCCACTGCTCTCTCCATGACAGGTCAATGCCGCTTGTCCCACAAGGACTGACTTAATGGCCTGAATCAGCAGCATATTGTGTGATTAATTTTCTTTGCACGGAAGTCAGTCATAATTTTAATAAACATTTGCAGTCACTGCTCATCTTTGCTGCAGTGTTCCTATGACATGTCCTCATGGTTTTGTTAAGCTGTGAGTCTACGTGCTGTCAGGACATCCACTAACCCTGGTGATCTATGCAGTAACTCCAGGAGAAAAACTAAATCCCAAACAAGCAAGCACAATGATTTGGTCTGTGGCCAATTAGGTAAGGATCTGACTGAGGTCACCAAGATTTGAATGTGTCTTAAGAATAAACATTGTGAAGGGGACACAGAGCAAATGAGGGGTCAGTGCAAAGTGGGAGGTGAGCAGACGAGAATAAGAGAATATTATTTTTGGCAGGGAGTAACTTGGAATATAGAGAAGAAAGCAGAAACTGTTGAGAAGCACAGAGAGTCTGGATTTCTCAGTAGGCATGTAACCTCAAGCAGTTCTCTTTACTTCCTTGAATCTGTTTTTCATCTGTAATAACAATGGCCATTAATTATAAAGCACTCCCATGTGACAGACCCTGTTCTGTTTTAGTACATATACTACCAATGAAGTTGGTAGAAAAAATTTTGTCATCCTAATGACCCATTTTACAGAAGAGAACAGTGAGAAACAGAGATTGAATAATTTTCCAAGGTCACTTACATGGAAAGCCAAGGATTCCCACCTGGAGAGTCCAGTTCCGGGGTCAGTGTATAGCACAATGGTTAACCCATTGCTATATTGCTGTATTGCTTCTCTGAAAAGACAGAGAACTGACTACAAATGTGGATCTCAAGCTTTTATTTGAGACAAACAAAAAGTCATGTCTTCTATCATTTCCTTCATTAGATAGTATTAGTTTAATAATACTACAAACATGAGATATTAGAAACATGATCACATGATTGGATGCTACAGAAATGTCAATTCCTATAAAAGTTTTAAAGCTTCTCCTTTCCAAACTTCCTTATCTTGGACCCATGCACAGTTCACAGACTGGCACTGGTCCATGGATCACACTGTGGATAGTACAAAACTGCATGATCTCTTAACTCTTTCTAACTCTATGGTTGCAAATGATAAATTGTGAAAAGATGCCCTGGTTTCCTTCCATATAAAACCAGATTCCAAAAGAAGTTAAAACTTAGCCTAAATAAAGCACCTAACACAACATCAGCTTTACATTCAACATCTTGCATTCATCCACAAGCACTGTCTGAGCACCTACTTTGTTTCTAGGGTTGTATTACATGTCAGAGATAAAGGGATAAAGATAGAGCCCACTGTACAAACTTCCACTCTAGTGGAGAGGGATAAGAACTACATCACATACTGTAAGATTCACACAAGTGCTGATGACGTTTAAAGCTAGGAAAGCAAAAGGAAGAAAGGTTCTTTCTTCTCTCACTTGAGTTCCTTTCAAGGAGTAAAAGAAATGAAACCTGTTTCCAAGTCATCCTCCTTACCCAATACTCATTGGACAGTGAGGAGGTGTCCAGGTGGTATAAAATGAATCTCCAATCAACCAAGAGCATTTTTTGGGATCTGTCTTTACCCAGGCTGCAGCAACTCTGGTCTTCTCTCTCCTTAACATTTCTTCCAAAGACGTTTAGATGGCCCTGAAGGATGTTTCGTGTGTACTCTAATAAATTCTCTTAATAGCCATGGGGCACCAGAGACTGTTTTCCCCTCACTTTGATCTGGCTTGTTGTGGTGACATCTCCTGCACTGCATGTGCATAAGTGATAGTTCAGTCACAGATGGCTTCTGGAGTCTCCAGACCCAGATAATGAAGGTCTTGTACAGAGTCAAGAGCTCCATTAAACCACGCTGATGCCTTGCATCTCAAATCTTAGTCTTAGCTTCTACTTGTTCTTCCATCGTGCTTGCCTCATTCTCCTTGTACGGAGCTCAAGTCTGAGCTCACAATGCTCACAACACTGATGGACTCTTAAGAAGAATCACAACTCCCAAACTCTAGCCCATGACTCTTGAAGAAAATTTTTCCCCTGAATTATGCATTGCACCTTCCCTCTGAGATTAAATCATCCCCATGCCCTTAGTTCTTTCCAGAAAACAGACTCACCCACCAGTCTTCCAGACATGTCTGATGCAAGCCTAAGCTAGACCATCTATTCAAGACTATACCACAGCTCAGCAATGTGGCCTCCTTTATGTTTAGTGATCACCACTTGTCTATGCCACTGTGATTTCCAACATTAACTAGTCTCTACAACATGACACCCTGAGACGTATCAGTTCAATATGACAGTGTCAAGTGGGAATTTCTAGGTGGTGATGGGCGCTTTCTCCAAATCTCTGAGAGGTAGGGGTATACAGAGAATCACAAGTCTGTGACTACTGTACCAGGGCTCTTTCTTTTCCATTCCAAACAAGGGAAACTTTTAGGTAATGCATTGGATTTTAAAATGCTAATTCATGAAGGGAGAAGAGGTGGGAGTAGAGAGGAGGTACGTGATCAGTGAATGACATATGCATGTATGGAAATAGCACAGTGAATCCCATTAATGTGTAAATTAATATTTGTTAATAATTATAATAAAGCTAGTTAAATAAAATCCTAATTCACGTGGATTTTTTTTTTTTTTTGCCCAATTCTCTTCCTCCTAAACAACAAACACCATTGCACTGAGTATTGATTCTGCCACTACAGCTGGGAATTTTGCAGGATATCTCCTACATCTTAAAATTGCATCTCCTCTCTCTGTTGCTCTAGCTTATCTCAAAGTTGCCTTTCAGATGAGATATGTTTTTTGTGTATGTTCTGTCCTTTTGATTATTTATAACTTCCAAGTAATCAGAATTGTTATGTATGCTGTTCAAGTAAATTGCAAGCCCACTCACTATCTTCAATGACTTCTGCTCTACAGAGAAACTCTGCTTTTCAAATGTAGACATAACTTGATTAAACATTTTTCAGCTTTTTCCAAATTCCATTTATCTTCCCCAAATCACTAGAAGAAGTACAGAACATTGTCCCCCACCCCATTCCCTCTAGCACACCTAGACAGCCTGTCCTCCCCTGTGATTCTCTCCAGCACAAAAGAGTTAACCCAGCTTGGCAATTCTCCCCTATCTTAGCAACAAGCCCATCAAATCAAGAGCACAGAGAAGCCTGAGGGAGTTCATTTTGAGAAATAACTCCTCCCTAATCCTTTCTCAGATAAACAGTGATGGTTTACAGATGTTATTCTTGCTTGGAATTGCAGTTATCTTCCTTCTCTCTTATCTCAACAGAGGTATGTTCTTTTGTAGTTGATACTTTGAAAACAGACTGTTAGCATCCTTCCACTTCAACTCCTATGCTTTGTGTCACACATATTTACAGCTGCAAAAGAACCGTAACTTCAGAGGCAATCCATACAAGTTGTCTTGAAATGGCTCTATCAAAGGGCTTAGTAACTAGAGCAGAATATTTGCTCCTGTTTATTGTCCCCTTGCTCTTAAATGTCCTTTTTTCTCCTCAAAGAAAATGTGTTAATTGTTTTGCAGGTTGTTCATGCTTGCGGGCATCAATATTATAGTATCTAGATCATAAACTCTCTCTCTCTCTTCCCCACCCCCTTTGAAAATAGTGACAGGTATTTAATAGGTTCTTAGTTACTACAGTCAGTTCATTTCAGAAGTAAAAACTGGACTTCTAGAAGACCACAGAGGTTAAGAACAATTCTCATCACATCAGAGCCAGGATACACTGGGCAGTATCAACATCATATCACTGTTGATGCTAACCCTGGTCACCTGATTGATACAATATTGTTAGGTTTCTGCACTATAAAATTTCTTTTTCTATCCTGTACTCATTGGGAGGAAGTCACTAGGCAGCCCACATTTAAGAAGTGGGGAGCTATGTTCCATCTTCTTGGGGTCAGAATAGCTATACAAATTATTTGAAATTAGGGTGTGTGGAGTGGCTCAAGCAGTAAGAGCACCTGCCGAGCCAAGTGTGAGGCCCTGAGTTCAAACTCCACTGCTGCAAAAACAAAAAAAGAAGAAATTACTTGAAATTATTCTGCAAAGGGATTTGTCTCTTCTTCCTCATTCAATTTGCTATTTAGTCATTATTTTATATCAGTATGGATCAATGTTTATTTTACACTTTGGGTTATAATTCAATACTATATTATTTATTTTGTTCAAATTGTTCCAGCCTTGGTCATTAGGAGCTCTTTCAGACTGGCTCTTGTGACCCTCTGACATGCCCCATCATTTTTTTAGTACTTTCTTGCTTTCTGGCACTACAATGTCCTCCAGGCTTATTAGGTATGTTTCCTGTCCCAGTCTAAGAATTAGCCATTTCTTCAAGGAGCTCTGGTTCCTTTTACTGGAGAATGGCATTAGAAAAAAGATCTGGACAGGAAGTGTGCCAGTTGCTTCAGGGGTGTTGCTACTTCTAGTATCTCTCAGGAGACAGAGTTAGGACATTATATATATATATGTATATATACATATGCACACACATATATAGCAACTGCTGTATACCCATATCTGTAATGATTTCTCTGTCTGTATCCATCTGTAGTAAGGCAAACATAAGTCCATACTTAAGTCTTTGACTCCCATCCAGTAATGCATGTTTCATTCTGTTTCCAGTCTTACTTATCTGTAACTCTCCACTCCAACAGTGTGAGAACCCTCCATACTCCTGCCTAACCATAACCCAAACTGAACAACATTCTGCTAAATACCAGATTATACACACATCCTCATTGTCAAGGTCATCAAACACAATTAAGTTTTGAGAAACTAAGCAGACATGGTGACAGATCTGATATCCTGGATGGGATCCTGGGTGAGAAGAAAGACATTAGTTATAAACTAAGAAAACCCAAATAAGGTATGGACTTCATTAATAATTACGTATCAGTATTGGTTCATTATTTGTTACAAATGTACCTTAATAATGTAAGAGGAAATCAAGTACAAGTAAATGGGAACTCTGTAACATGCCTGCAACTTTTCTACACATATAAAACAAAAAGATTATTTAAATCTTAAATGAACAAGGGCCTAGAAAGTACTTGGCATGTATAGGTGTTGAATAAATGGTAGGGCTATTATTTTTACAATAATCTTTGCCCTTTTCAAAAGTGAAAATTTTTGACTAATGAGTTGGGAGCCATGTTCTGGGTGTGGTTTGTGTTGCACCTGGATTCTTCTGACTTATCTGTCTTCTCCAGGGCGATCAAACTTCCCAGGTTGTCAGGAACAGTTCTGATTTATATTGTTGCCCCAGCTACTGATTAACACAAACATCTTACATTTAGAAAGATGAATTACCACGTCACCCTCCTATGTCCCTGTGCTGCCCTGACCTCAGCTGCTTATGCGTCCTCCCACCTACCTGTACCACACTTCAGCTGATCCTTACTTGGCCTCCTTCCATTGTTTGCCTAGTCCTCAAGACACACCTTGGCGTTTCAACAGGGGAAGTGGTTTTGGTAGACAGTAGTCTTCTGCCAAAAAACTCAAAACATTTTATTAAATGACAACCCTTTGAGAAAGATATGACCTTGCACATAAATTACAACTCAGTTTAGTACTACCATACTTCACTCCCACAGCTGGAAAGAATACAGTGTCCTTATAAGGAGTGTAGAAGTCCCTTCCCCAAAACCTTGAGTTTTGAAGCACATTTCCTCTGCCACTGTCCACTGTGCTGAGCCACATTCAATGCCACCCCCACAAGGAGGTAGAAGGGTACAGAGCTGTGCACACACATGATTCTACAGCCGTGTATTAAGACATTCATCCTCTCTCCTGCCTTCCTGCCTTTCTTTCCTTCCCTGACCTTTTCTTTCATTTCTTATCTTACTTTATTTTTAGTTTTTATTCTCCTTTTCTTTCTCTCCTCAACTCCTCCTTCTGCTCTGGTAAGTTGTTTATCATTCAATTGATTCCCTTTCCTTTATTTACTCCTCATATAAGTTCATTCATGAAAATTAGAAAAAACAGGGCTGAGAGTATGGCTCAAGTAGTACAGCGCCTGCTTACCAAGCCCAAGGCTCTGGGTTCAAAACCCCAGTGCCACTAAAAGAAAAGAAAGAAAGAAAGAAAAGAAAATGCAGATAAGCTTTTTAAGAAGGAAAAACTGCACCACCCACAACTAGTAATTTTGAAGAACTTGTATGTCTATTTCTCATATCTATTTGGGGCAGTGTACCAATAGAGAGCACTGTTGACATCAAGTATTTCCTAACTGTAGCACACATTTGGTGAAACAGGAACAAATGATATATTATTATTATATACAATATTATTATTTTTGTCAGGATTAAACAAGATAATTCATGTAAATTACTTAGCATAGAGCCAAAATCAGAATAAGTATCCTATAAAAGGTAGGAGCTAATAAAACATGTTTGTTGAACACAAGATCATATAATCATTCCAACATGGGTAACTGATGTTTGATCAACAAAATACCAACCTCTTAGTGATTAAATATAGACCCACATTATCATTTTTTGATGTTTATTTCTTTGTAGCACATTTTTATTTCAAAATACAATGAGGACAAGTATGTGTTAAAAAATAGGAAATGAATATCATATATTAATCATGTATTACCACTACTTTTGATGCCCTCCGAGTATTAACATTTCCTTAGAAATTATCATTTTTTTTAAATTTTAGATTTTAAAGACCTCACAAGAAAATGAGGTCATTTCAAAGCAAAGGTGTTGGGTCCGTGCTATTTTGGCATCCCTTTTGCTCTCATGCTCATGAGAGCAGGTTCCACCTGGGTCTGGGGTTGATCTTGAAGCCTAATGAGCTCCAAGGAACAATCTAAGCTAAATATAATATCGAACATCAAAATGTGCATTTAAAGTGTTGTTTTCTCCATTTTATCTGAAAAACTGCTTCATCTGGTGTTTGATGTTCTATTTAAGGAAATATTTGTGGTTGTTGCTGTTGCTATTTGTCTTGTTCAAGAGTAGAAGTAGGCTTGCAGTGGCCTTCCTAATTAGAAATAAGAACCCAGAAACAGTACAGAAAATTTATGTTTACTCTTTGCAAATAGAAAATTAGAAATAAATTTAGGGGTCAAATCAATATAACAAAAAGAAGATACTGAGTTCCTGGGTATTTGACCAGATTTTCCCTGGGGAAGTCTAAGAGGTCTGATTATTTAGGGACACACATAAGCACATATACTCTGTTAAAGCTCCAAAATGCTAACAGTAATATGAAATCATCCACTGATGAGTTCATAGCTGAATGGACCTCTAGGAGGTGGGACCTGGTTGGAGGAGGCAGGTCACCAGGGTGTGCCTTTGTGTCACTGGCCCCTTGTTTGCTCTCTCTCTCTCTCTCTCTCTCTCTCTCTCTCTCTCTCTGCTTCCTGGCTGACAGGTAAGCAACTCTGCTCCACCATATGCTCCCCACTATGATATTCTGCCTCACCACAATCCAGAAACAATGGAGCCAAGTGGGCTAAAATGTCTGAAACCATGAGCCAAAATAAATCTTTCCTTCTTTAAATTGTCTTTCACAGGTATTTTGTCACAGTGATGGAAAAGTTGACTAATACCTATAGGTTCCACATCTGTGGATTCTATCAACCGTGGATTCCAAATATTTGGGGAAAAAATGTGTCTGTACTTAAACATATATAGGACTTATTTTTCTTGTCATATTTCCTAAGCAATAAAGTATGACACCTATGTACATAGCTTTACATTTTATTAGGTACTATTAATAACTTATGTATGATTTGAAGTGTTGGTTATATGTAAATACTAGATCATGTGATATGAGCCCCTTGGGCATCCAAAGATTTTGCTGTCAGTAGAGAGTCCTGGAACTAAACTCCTGCAGATATGAAGGACAACCATACTCAGCCCAGGGTTCTGCATTAATAGCCAATATTAATCCTGAGTCCACACAAGTAGTAAAGATTAGTGAACAGCAAGGGCAAACATGCCATTGCTACCATCAACCTTTGACCAGAAAAAAACATAAATGGCAGATTCCTTTACATGCTCTTCCCACTTGCCAGGTGGCTCCCTGAGGACCTGTTAGAGAGGAAAGATTCCCATCCACGGTGACTCTGCTCTTTCAGTTGAGCAAATGTGATTTGTGAGCCGTGTGCTCATCCTCCTCCTCCATCAGGCCATTTATGGCCCTTACAATTTCACTCTTGATGAGAATGCATAAAATATTATTGGCCCTGTGTGCTTGCTGTATTATACACAGAACTTTAATAGGCATTATTAAATACTGTTAAATGAAGAGCTGAATGGGTGCACTAAAAACACTGCCTGTTAAAAGGATCTGTTAACCCCACTGATGCTGTAGAAAGAAACTGCAACATTTCCCCTGATTCCTCTTACACAAAAATCATCGTGAAATAGTTCAACAGGGCCATGCAGAAATAAAGTTCTGGATCAACAGCACTGGCCCAGGATTCAGAAGCCTGGTTCAGAAAGTGGCTCTGGCATTCACATTACCTTAAAGAAGTCACCTTACTTCTCTGGTTGTAAAGTCATCAATAAAATGATTAGATTTGTGTCTATAAACCTTTGACATTCTTTAATTCCATAAAAAATATTAAGGGTAGAATTTATTACTGCTATCCTCTTTTTTTCCCTTTAGCAAATTCTCTATTCATCTTATCCACACTTCTGTTTTCAGGTTGGTTTGGATGAACACTAAACACAGAGAGTATCAAGGTAGCATTGTCTAAATTGCTTTTATTTGGCATAGATACCCCTACCAAGAACAGAGTCTTTGGGCAGTAGAGTAAGTGCTATGGATAGCCATGAATAAATATTTAGAGGAATCAACCTTATCTCAACAGGGGATTAGTTTGGCTGGTAGTCTCCAATTCACACTTACTATGTCTCTGTTTCCATTTATTCCTATCTCACCTACTTCCTATTCTGCACTAGCTCTCTATCTTTTGTTGCTTTTCTGCCTGTCTCTCCTGTTTTCTTTCTCCTCAACTCCTCTGACATTGATGGCTCCTAAGGAATACGATGAGATTTCTTCCCTGGCATCATAGATGCTCAGGTATGTGGGTGGTGACAGGAAAAAGAGAGAAGATCGAAGAGGAGGAGAGTAGTTCCTGGAGAGGGCTCTGACTCTTTCCCAAGCACTTGTGCTCTTGCCGGAGGTACCCGACACACCTGACACAGGAAGACAGATAGGTAGAGTCACCTTTAACAAACAAGTCTATAGGGCAAACTGATCAAAAATATCCACTTACATCTTCTAATGTCATTTCAAATCAAATTGTCCGATCGATGATTGTATATAGAGAAATACTGATATATATTTATTTTTAACAAAGCAAAATGATTTTGTGGCTGTCACACTTCCCAAATAACAAAGTGGTATTGTTCAAAGGAATACCTGTCAATGAAAGAAGCATTAAGATGAGTCAACCACAAAAGCAATGCCTGGATTCTAACGCCCACAGATTGAGAGGAGCACAAACACCACATGAAATCGGGTGTTTACAGCACACTCTGTGCAGCATGTAGTACAAAGCAGGGTTCTCCATTTCTACGATAACATGAATTTAGCCTCTGATTTAGCTGTTTTAATTAATTTAAATTGACTAAAAAACCCTTTTATAATTAGAGTGTATACAAGCCTACAGCAGCAAATATAGCTTTATTGCTGGCTCTACCATTTTTTAAAGTAGAAGAAATATATTTTCCTCTCTCTATAATACTACAACCCAAGGAAATCTCACTAAAAGCCGGGTACACAAAATTATGAAACCAAGAGAGTTAGAATCACCATATAGCCCACACATGTAGTAACATAAAGAGGAAGTAGGGCCAGATGAGTGAGTTGACAAAGAAAAATGAAAATATTTTGGTATATTACTGTTCTAGGGAACTTAAGTCTCAGGAAAATAAAAGCCCCACATTCGTGCTAGCATATTAATTGTCACAGGTCATTGATGGTCTGTTTTGGCTTTTTCTGAGCAAACTGTTACTGCATTAATGAGTTTCAAGTACTTCTGAAAATGACTTTCCCATTCTACCTTCTGAATAGCTCTTCCTGCAGCCCATTGTTGTTCCCAAGTGGTTCCTCTAACAGGACCTCATGTCACTTAGTGCCGCATGACTTTGCCAGGCCTCCACTAACACAGAGACAGCATACACAGCCACTTTGACCTAACCAAGTGATTTCTCCTCTGCCCAACAGAAGTTAGTTGGTATGAGGCAAACAAGACTTTAACTGTGCTTGTGTAATTTAACTTGATTCTTGTGTTTTAGCCATCTGTCATGAGAGTCCACTCTTTTTTCTTTTTTTTTTTTTTTTTTTTGGTGCTAGGGTTTGAACTCAGGACCTCATGCTTTCTAGGAAAGCACTTTACCACTTGAGCCATGCTGACAGCCTTTTTTGCTTCAGTCTATTTTTCAGACAGGGCCTTATGCTTTTGCTTGTGGCTGGTCTTGGACCACAATCCTACTTCTGCCTCCCAAGTAGCTAGGATTACAGGCATGTGCCACCTCGCTGAGCCACTGATATTCCACTCTTGATTGGGTGGAGCTACAGTCACATTGCAGAGTATGTGGATACAGAGAAGGATAGAGAATTGCAGCCACTTTTGTACTCAGTTTAACAAAGCTCAAATTACATGGATGGAACACCAAGCTAAGAATCCCAAACAGAATAAGAGAACATTTACAACAGTGACTGTTATTAATGGTTCATCTAATAGCTTCCTACTTTCAAACTGATCATGAGGTCAGATATTGTAAGTCCCCTGCCATATCATAGCCTGAAAGTCTCCATTCTCTCATCTTTGCATATTGTTTTCTGAATTCATTTTCGTAATGTTACTTTTTAACTTCTCTCCCCTTATTTCTCCTATAAAGTACTGACCACATGAAGTATACTTATGCCTTGTGTGTGTTAAACATTCGGATGAATCAATTTTACTGAACTTAAGGGAGAGCCAAATTTAGGGCTGGAGTACATCTGGGTGCTGTCTGCTCTTTTTATTGGGCAAACCAAATAAGTAATAAATATAGACTTTGCACACAGAAAGTGTTCAATAAATTATACTGAAGATAGTGAGGAAAAGGTAAGAAACATTGAATAGCTTTTGTGCCCATTAACTCAGTCATGCTTATAGCAATGGAACCTAGTACCTTTTGCAATGCCAACCTTCTTTGAGCATTTAATAATACCCAAATTTTATCACTCCTTTATTCTATGTACCTTCTACATTCTTATAGTCTATTTATATGGTAGAATATTCTGCACTTAGTGAAAATACTTCTTCATTCATTGCAAGAGTGTATGATCTAGGTTAATTATAATGTAGATTTTAAGACATTCACATGCACAATTCCACATTCTCTGCTAAGATACCTCCAATTCGTGTTCCTGTGGTAGAACGTACAAACTGTATTGCTTTTGAACTCTGTCACCCACTATATTCTAATTTCAGTTGACTAGATTGAGGAAAAGCTGCCCCAACACCCAGTTATCCTCCCATTCCTCTCAATTCAGAACTCACAAAATCTTACAATATTTTATAGCAAGTAATAAATAGGAACAAAGAAAATGCAAAACAAAATTCAAAAAATGTCCAGCAAAGTAATGGTCATGGGGATGTGCCCTGTGAGACATCTACTTTAGGACATCACAGTGGTTTACAAGGACTTCACCCGAATCTGGCTCAACAAGAGCTACCCAAAATCAAGTCTCCCGAATCATAGCAAGTACTCACTTAGAATTTTCAGTTTCAATTAGTTTCCTTCAGACAGTACAAGAAAATATATGCAAAGCTTTAAACTATGGGGAAAATGGCTTTATGACTAAAACTGGAGACTATGATGTGCTTTCAGAGAAGTCAGATCAAACACCATTTTGTAAAATTTGTAAGGATTAGAGGGAGCAGTGAATGGGAACCTTTGTGCCAAGAAGATCGATGAAGTATTGCAACCAAAAGGCACTTTCTAGAGAAGCCCTTTTGATACAGCCCACTCTCTTGGGAAGGTTAATAGTAACATCTCTCTGAGTAGTTGGCAATGGTTCACAGGGCTGACCCTCTGAGGCCCTCACTGATGCACCCTCTGGTCTATAGATCTAATGCCCAGGTGCCTGGAAAATCAGTGCTTGCTAGATTGGAACAGCTTACTAGGATTTTGCTGTGAAAGAAAGTACATATACTCAGTCACCTTTCTCTACCTCTTCTCCTTGTCTCATTGCTGAGCAGATTTGATGATGGAAACTCTGAGGGATTCTATGATGGTAAGGGTATGAGAGAATTTTCCATGAATGGATGAAGGAAGAAAGGAAGGAGCAGGAGGGGTAATCTTAATCACATACCCATCCAGTTCTCTCTTCTGTGACTGAGGTATACTCACCTGCTTGTTCAGTGAGCCCCATCATCGTGAAGGGCTATGAAATCAGATGCCTCTAGAGGTCACCAGGCAACATAAATGAACAAAATGGACCAAGCTGGTTCTTTGAATTACTTAAGGTGCCTGCCCTGTATGAAAAAGAAAGTCAGCTGTGGCTATGTAGGAATGTGGAGCCCCCAGACAATTGATGTCAAAAGGTAAACAAAATAAAGGTATGATGAAGAGAGGTTTGGAATGTGGAATTTTTTTGTGAAATCTTTCATTTTAAAATGCTGACAATGGTGTGCACTCCTAAGAAAACATGATGCAGCAATATGATTCCTGAATTTGTAGTCCAGAGTAGTGCCACTCAAAATATGGCCTGATAAGCACCTGTGTATATTGTCCCCAGCCTGTAACGAGATAAGGAGCCAACACTAGAATGTAAATCATCTAAATCACTAAGTGTACTGTGTAGTCCAGCCAACCTTTTTTTTCATAATGAATATTCTTATAGAGTAAGCAAATTCAAGCAGCCATCCAGATCAATTGCTTTTGTCCCCTCTCTTAACATATCCAACACCTGGGTTCTTCCAGAATATAAGCATTTAGAGCTTGTAGTTAGTCAAGGTAGGTTGCATGTCATGAATGTTCTTTCTGACGAAACTTGTTTATTTTCTGTCTCCCACCACTGCCACCCACACTCCATTCTCTACCATAGATTTGAAATTCCAAAAGGACAGATATCTAGGCCAGTGTCATAAATAGGAGACAGTAAATAGTACATGAATGAATGATGTTGTCTCAAAGGTATGAGTACATAAGAAGGGTGTATGCATCATGTTAACTAGATAGATAAATTAATTTTTAAGTGTTCACAGAAGCTGACATATATCTTTCCAAGGGAATTTCATTGGCCATTGCATGTAGTATAGGAAATGTTTGAAGGTGAAGCTCCTGTGAAAATGACTGAAGGTGCAGCTATGAGAAAGTAGGGAAGGAAGGTTCCCAGACACTGAGCTAGTAAGTGATTAGTAGTCACTTAAGGTAAAAGTAGATTAATGTGTCTGAGGATGTCCAAGAAAAGATTCAGCCAAAAAAGTGAAAGGCCCCAGGATGAGCTTAAGTCCTGTGCAAGTCCATGTGTGTCACTGATGTAAAGGAGGATGGCAGAGCGATGGCCAGGAGTTGTCTGGTGAATGAGGCAGAACTTTATCTCTCCTTCCTCTTACTAAAATTCCTAGAAACAATCCTGCTTATCAACCATATTACTTTCCTTTCAGGCTTTGTTCACTCCTAATTTCAGATCCATTATGTTGGCGCTTTGTGGCCTTTTCTAATATTTAGAAACTCATTATTTTTCTAATCTCCTTAGCCTGTTTCCTCCTGTCCCAAGTACTAGAAGAAAGGGGTTGCTTTAAGTGCTTCTAAGTCTTTATTCTACTCTCATCACTCAAAAATTCCCTCTTTTAAAATTTATACCACTTATTAATATCATCCATTCTAAAATGTTGTCATCACTTTCAACAAATTGCTAGAAACTTCCTAAAACTCCCTCGAAAACTTCAGTGCTTGACTCAGAATTTTCTTACCTGCCCTACTCCTGCAAGTAGTCATAATAAGTTCACAGATATAATACTAATTGTAATATTTATAATTATTGTACCTGACACCTACTCAGTGCCTATCATGTGCCAGTCACTGTGCTAGGTCTTACAGACACAGTTTCTTACCTGTAACAATGGCATGAGGTAGGCTTCATCCTCCACTTACATAAAAAAGAATGCGTGATTCGGGAGTTATGTATAACATTCCGTAATCCACACAGGTGAAGCCAGAAGGAAAACAGAACTAACTGATGCTGAAGCCCAAGATATTTCCAAGCTTCCTTAATGATAGAAATATAGCTACCTGAATGACTACCACCTTCCAGCCATTAGCTTTAAACTAACTACTTCCAAATCTTAGAACAATCCTATAAGGTCAGTACATTCTCACATTAAAGACAAAAGAAAAATGAATGTTACTCAGAAATGTTGAGTAATTTATTCCAAATCACATGGTGGTCAAACATTTGGACTCAGATCACTGTTCTTGCTCTTTGGACAGAGCACACCGACAGAGACAGAAACATCTCTGTGGATTGCTAAAAGCCTATTATGATTTTCTATTGCTGCATACAAACCATCCAGATTTAGCAGCTTAAAACAACAATAATCATTTATTTTCCTCACAAATCTGCAATTTGGTCAGAGCTGAGCAGAGAAGTCTATTCTCTGCTCCATGTGGCATCAGTTAGGGTGGTTTAACCAAAGATCTGAGGATTTACTTCCCATATGGTTCATTTATAGGACTGCCAAGTTACTGTGGATTTGTCTGGGAGCTCAGCTAAGGCAGGGGTCATGGATCTCTCCATGTGGCCTAGACTCCTCAAAGCATAGTAGCTGGGTTCCAGTACAATCATCCCAAGAGGGAGCAGACAGTGCTGTCACACCTTTTGTATCACTTCCATGCATTTGTCAGAAACAAATTACTAAGGCTGGCCATAATTAAAGAGAGGAGGATGGTATCACACCTCCTAACACAAGAACATCAAAGGAGTTACAGACTTGCTGCACACCACGCACATTGTTCACAGTCTCCCACCCACTCCACCTCCATTCTGCTTACTTCCCATGAAAATAATGCACCTTGTCCACATCAGCATCACTGAAGAAAATAGCAAAGACAAGTTCACCGTCTCTGTATCTTGCTCCCACCCCACTGACTACCTTACTCCTGGACTTGACCTTCTCAATCAAGACCTCCCATCCGCTTCTCCATATCCTTCAAATCTTTCATCTCTGGATTGGGGTTCCATGGTCCAGAATTTCACTGCTGTCCTTTTATCACTTTATAATTCTTTACACCTTTTTCAATGTCTACCTTTTTTATTTTTGCCTTGTAATCTACCTTCCTTTCTAACAATTCTTCTCCAGTTACTCCAGAGTTACCTATTACTCCCCAGTTCCCATACTGTCCTTTCACATTTCTCATTCTCCTTCTTTTTCTTGTATCATTTGATACAGTTGCCTACTCTTTCTTTAAATTTGTCCCTTTTTTATAACTGGGAATTTGTTTTTCCTTATCTCAGTTCACTTCAATTTAACAGAATAGTCCAAACCAAAGTAATAGAAAGGCCAGTCCTAAAGGAACTGAGTGTAAGCATATGAGCAATTACAGCACAGCAAACCGAGTTGCCATATGTGTAAACCAAGTAATTGTGTTATCCCCACAAGGGGCATAAGATTTGGATGAGAAATCTTGCAACAGCCAACATTTTAAAGTCTGCACAGAAATATCTTCCCCAACTACCAGGGTCATGTTAAAGAGAAAGAGTTTTATTTAGGAAGAATGCACAATATAGTTCTAAATTTTCCTTGGGCCACAGAATTTGCAAAGTATCTAATGAAAATGCTATACCCTCCCTTGGAGAGAAAAGTGGATACAGACAGAGAGACATAAATAGGAGCCCAATCATGTTCAGCTGAGTCATATTAGAATTACTGAATTTGAGGTAGCTATGGGAACCCCAAAGTACAGTTTACTAAGACATAGACATATAGTTGTGATGCTCAGGAGAGACATTTAAACTAAAGTAGAGATTTTGGAAGCATTGGACATGAATTGGATAAAGCCATCAAATGGAGTTTATAACCCTAAAACAGTCACATGGTGAATTTTTGACATGTATGTTAAGAATGGGATCTTTTTTTTTTCTTTTCACAGTTTTGAACTCAGGGCCTTGCACTTATTAGGTAGGCAGGCACTTTACTACTTGAGCCACACCCCAAGTCCTTTGTTACTTTCTTCTTTTTTGCAGGTAGGATATTGCATTTTTGCCTGGGGCTAGCCTCAGATTGTGGTCCTCCTGCCTGTGGTCTCCTATGTAGCTGAGATCACAAGCATGTACTTCTATCACCAGCTTATTGACTGACATGCTGTCTTGCTAACTTTGACCCAGGCTGGTTTCAAACTGTAATCCTCTTGACTGGTAGGGGTGGAATCTTGAGAAACAACAGGATTTCAAAGAAACAAGAACAGAATACAAATGCAAGAAGCTGCCAGTGAGTTAGAAGGACAACCTGGAAAGTGGGTCTCATAGATATTAGGGAAGTTCGAGAGGAAAGGGAATTGTAACAAACCATGGTCATTTATGGCTAGGGTTAAGGATGCAGCAACAAAAAAGGTAAGCAAAGCCTATGACCTATGGGACAAACAGACATCTAACTAGCCAGTGTAAATTTGATGAGCTCAACCAACACTTTTCTTTGGGAAGAAAATTTTAGATCTAAGTTCACATCATGACTTTAATCGCTGTCATCTGCTCCCTACTATAGCCAAGCTGAGCCACACTGCCAGCCCTCACACTCCTCCATGCTCACCTGCTTTCCCAGTAACCTTCCACACTCAAGCATAAGCTTCATGCCTGCACTGCTACATGCTTCCTGAGCAAGCCATCTCTGCCCAGCCAAGGGCCTCTCAAAGCAGCCCCTTAACTCTGCACATGTCAAGGACTCAGCACTGGCTTTAAGTCCAGACTCCTCTACTTACTAGCTACAGAACCCCAGGCGAGGACTTGGCCACTGCCAACTTCAGCTTTCTCATCTTCCTCCTAATGATATTGCAGAGCACTGAGTCACATGACATTTCTAAAACATGGAATACAACGCTTGACCAATGCTCATGAAATACAAAAACAAAGAAAAGGAAATGAAGAACAGAAGTGGGTTGAGGAGAGTTCTACTTTGCTCTGCCTCAAGGAAAGGACTTTCTATAGAAAGTCTTCACCCAATCACTACCTTCAAGAATACTAGGATCCCAAGTATTTCTTAATATTTGTAAGAACCTTTGCCCTCTCTCAGATACACCAGAGAGGTCAGACAATGTAAGCCTGAAAGTTCTGTGACTGAGCAAGAACACCTTGGATGAGTAAAACTGATTTCAATTAGAAAAGGCAAAAGCCTGGTATCACTGGTGATATGGGAAGTAAGTGGGTGGGAAGTGGGAAAGTGGATGTTACATAAACTTGACTTTCTGGAAGTGTGGCTGTGGCAGGAAGGAGAAGTAGGCATTATTGAATTAATAATTAGCTCATATTCCTCAATCATTACCTGAACTTCCCCTGAATAGAGCTGAGTTGGTCTGAACAAAACCCTTACTTTGTGCTTTGTTTTTCCAAATATATGTGTATTACTTTTTTTTTTCATTGTGACCAAATACCTGAAACAATTTAAAGGAGGAAGGATTTACTTTGGCTCAGGGTTTCAGTGCACACACCTTGGCTCTGTTGATTCTGGGCCAGTGGTGAAGCAGGAGCATGTGGCAGAAGCCATCCACTGCAGGTTGGACAGGAAGCCGGCAGTGGGGCCTGTGACAAGAAACAACTGTAACCCTAGCTACTCAGGAAGCAGAGATTAGGAGGATCACTGTTACTCAGGAGGATCACTGTTCGAGATCAGCCCAGGCAAATAGTTCATGAGGCCCTGCTCAAAAATATCCAATACAAGAAAAGGGCTGGCAGAGTGGCTCAAGTAGGAGAGCACCTGTGTAGCATGTGTGAGGTCCTGAGTTCAAACCCTAGTACTGCGAAAAAGAAAAGAAACAGTGCCAAAAGACATGTCTCAAGTGACCTACTTCCTCTAGCTAAGCCCCACCTCCTAAAGTTTCTAGAACCTCCCAAGGTAGCACCAAACCTTCATCAATGAGTCTGTGGTGGACATTTCATATTTGGACAATAACATGAAACATGTTGTGGTTTTTTAAAATAGTCATCCTAAAATAAAAATGATAAAATGAAAAATCAATAAACATTCATCCTGTTATAACCACCACCTTTGTCTCTATCCTGTCACCCTCATGGCATTTACATATCAGAAGTGACTAAGTCTTTCTTGGAGGAGTTTAAGAAAGGGATAGACATTATTGTTGAAAGGAGTAAACTTGGGTTTAAACCAAGTGACTATTGATGTACCTTTCTCAATGGCAAAAGACAACTCCTTTCACTCTTTGGGTTCCTCTGTCTGAAATCAATTCTAAGTGTCCATATTGATCTCTTGATTAAGGAAAGACTGGTGTGTTCTTATGCTACCTTCCCTTTCTGATGATACCAAATATATACCCTGACCCCAGGTACTTACAGAAGTTACTGATGGCTTTCGACTTCATTGTCCCATTTATATTTTGCTTTCAGTGCCAAAAAAGTCAAGAGAACCATATTGACAGAGAACTATTCTCATTAAAGGCAAACATGAACCCAAATCCTCTACCTTTACCACTCAAACCAATAACAACGTCATTTAATTCTAGCACCAAACAATGTGTTTCACTTAAAATTAATGTCTTGTCCACATAAAATTGAAATACAGAATGCAGCCTTCCCAATGATAAGTAGAAAGCATAGAGGTGACTTTTAAGGAGATAAATTTATTCTGTCAGGGAAGGAATAAAACCCTTTTGCTATTCACCTGTGACTTGAACACTCCTAAGCAATGAGTTCATCCCTTATTTGTAACTAAAAATGATCTGTCACTCAGCCTTCCCTTTCTGTCATGTGTTAAATTAAAACTTATAATTAATATATATATATTGTCTCTGATCCTCACATGGTTAATGCCTCTGCATTAAAAAGACCAGGCAGCATGTTGGCAACTGATAGCCATGTAGACAGAATAATATACTGTCCAGATGGATAGGTGGTAGGGAACATGGCACTCTAAATTATTTAAAATAGCATAATTGTATTGCTTCCATTTACAGAGAATATCAAGTAAGGCAGTACAAATTGTTTTGAGTTAATGGAATCATAAAGAATTAAGATGATCCCATGGAGATTTCTGAAAATAAAATTATATAGAAATATTTGTGTTGTTTAATAAGACAGTCTAAATCTTGAAATAGAAAAATATTGTGGATAATTGAATAATAATTTTCATTCTTCAATGAATAAAAGTAAAGTATTGCATTCCATCTTTGTTATCTGTTTTGGGATGTGCTGTGGTATAAATTATGTTGGTCATTCTCTACAAATGAAGAAAACTTAGCTGTGCTTTTGTCTGACTGCCTCCAGTGTCAATGCAACTAGCATATATAGAATACTTACTAGATGTCAACTATGTTATTTAATTTAATCCCCTCAACAAAACTTAGAGGCATATTTTAGTAACATCAGCAGCAACATCTTATTTTGTAGATTAAAAATAACCAAAACCTATTAAATACCAGGCACATATTTTAATTCCTTTGGACAGTAACTGTGAGGTAGGGACTATTACCACTATCTCCATATTTTTCAGACAGGGAAATTAGACAGCAGAACACTCAATCAAAGGGCTCAGAGTCAGCAGGGAGTAAGTGACGGGTATGGATCAGAACCCATTCCACCTTGCCTCGTAGAGAAGGAAAATACAAGACTCAGTGGGCAATACTCCGACCCAGGTCACATAGCTAGAGAAAACTGAAGATGAAGTGCAAATCCTTACCACTCATTCAGACCAGAAAGGTTTCCTCTGCTATGGTTTGGATCTTAAATGTCTCCCAAAGGCCCCTATGCGAAAGACTTAGTTATCAGCCTGTGGCACTACTAGGGAATGGTGGAACTTTTAGGAGGTGGGCCTTGTGGAAGGAAGTTAGGTATTGGGGCATGACTCTGAAGGGGACATTGGGACCCTGGACGTTCCCTGCCTCCATTTCTCCTTTTGCCTCCCAGCCACCGTGAGATAGGCAGCTTTGGTCCATCATGGGCTTCCCACATGATGCTCTGTGCTGCCACAGGCCAAAGTCAACAAGGCCAATCAACCATGAACTGAAGCCACTGAAATGGTGAACCAAACAAACTTTTTCTCCTTTTAACTTATTTATCTTGGGTATTTTGCCACAGTGATGAAAAAATCTTATTAACACAGCCTCTATTGATAATTGTGTGTATACGTGTCCTTCCAGACTTTTACTAAACACACACACATGCAGATACATTTTCAAAATATTTCATCAAGTTCTATACAGCCTTAAAACCTGCTGATTTTATTCTTTAAGACACCATGGAACTGGACATGGTGGCACATTCCTATAATTCCAGATATTTGGGAAGCTGAGGCAGGAGGATCAAGAGTTCAAGGCCAGCCCGAGAAAAAAATTAGGGAGACCCTATCTCAAAAACAAAAGGGCTGGGGTGTAGCTCAAGTGACAGAGTGTCTTGGTTCAATCCCCACTCGGGAGCAGGGGAGGAAGGCAAGGTGAACATATTTCCATTACAATAAACATTGATCTGCAGCATCATTCTGAATGGATACTCTATATCCCATTATATCAATGAGCCATTGTTTACTTAGCCAACTCCATATTGATGTACTTATGTTTTTAATTTTTTTATTAATTATAAATTTTTATTAGGATATTTTCATTATACAGGGGGGAGGAATTCGTGACAATTCCAATTAGAGTTATATTGTACATTAGTTACATCGTCCCCTTCGTCTGTCCCCTCAACCCCCTTCTCACCCACTGTGTGTAATTCTTTGTTATTACAAATACATTGTGGCAAATCTCTTTCACTATACATTTTATATACTTGTAAAATTATATCTGGCACATAATAGGCTGTTAATAAATTATTGAATTAATAGATTAAAGGAAAGTGGAAAGGTTTAGTCAAAGAAATTGGTAAATTTTACATTTTGATGTGTGTTCCTAATTTGACTTTCAGAAAGGCAAATAATGTACTTTCTGTTTTTTCCTTTATTTTTAAAAAGCTTTATGATTAAATATTTCAGGGTTTACTTCGTGGTTCTATCTTAGGGATGGTAACATATTGCAGTAGGAATACAACAGCTTATGAAAACCAGTTGCCCAATTTTCAGAAATCTTGAGAATAAGTTGTAAAGTATAGCCCTTATATAAAAAATATATAAACTTGCAATGAAGTAAATTAGATTTTATGAAGGTAATAAGTGCTCAGAACACACTATTTCCTAATTATTTTGCCAAGTTTTACTATTATCTGTGCTCGTGAAGTCAGTTATGACTATCATATCCGGAAAGTGGATAGTGGTGGGCTGTCCACATCTTATCCCAATTCCATGTTCAGTGACAAGGCTGGTAGCATGAAATTGATTATGGTGGGTATATTTACACACAGACATTAGCAAGTGCAGTAAATCAAGGCTTCATTTAGTGCTGAAGCTAAGAGTTTTCAGTTTCATTAATAATTTATATACAGGGAAGAAACAGTTTAATAGTTGAATAAGCCATGTGCAAAATTTAGTGACAATAAAATTTATTGGGGAAAAATTTAGTAGATTGGAATGCCAGTGCATTCATCAAATCATGGCTGAATGTTGACTACCAACTCCAAGTTAGAAAAAATCAAAAGCTTTCTTTGAGAATTAATTGATCTTATTGAATTAATTTATTTGCAATAGAGCATGATGTATTTTTATTTTTATAAATTGTGTGCCACACATCATTGATATCAATAAAATATATAGTGAATTCAAGTCTACATGTTTGCATACTTTCTTTTAGAGATCTCGTTGGCAAACGTTTAATGGCACACCAGTGTTTAGGGATCATATTTGAGGTGTGCTCCCTTTATAAAAACTGAACCACCACAATACTGTATTCTAAAGTCCTGTAGGTAGTTATCAGCCATTTCTGAAATTTGTGTTTTGTTTCATTAATCTTTCTGTTTTTTTCAGTGTTGGTACTATATAAATCATTATAACTTCAAAATGTGTTTAGTATGTGGGAGGAAAAATACCACCCCTGGCTATTCCAAGTGAGTTTAAAAAACACTCCTGCCTCACTACCAAAAGTCCTCCCTCCCCCACTCAATGAGGTCTCCTCTTTCCATTCAGCTCTTATTTTACTTTCCTTATCACAGCCTTTCCATTTTCTTGGTATGTATCATATACATTAGTCTTCAAAACTCTATTCATTTTGGGTTTTTTTGTTTTTATGTACTTTATATGTAGAATTTTAATATATTTAATAGTTATTTATCATAGATGTTTTACCACCAATTAAAACTGTTACAAAATTCCTGCACTAAAAACTAACTTAAAAAGAGTAGTTGCAAACCAACTGCAACAATAATGATAGGTGGATCATTGTTGATTTGTTACCATCCTTCCAATAACTTTCAGTTTTTCCACCTAGAAATGGTATGGTTATTTTCTTTAAATTCCCTTGTATGGGTTCCCTTATATGGATTGTTGTATTAGAAGGTGAGTTCTCAAATGCCAACCAAAAAAGTTGCATAATATCAGTAAAAGTATGAATGTATTTGTCTATGTCAGGAATTGCCATAATTAAATAGATATACATATGATATCTCTAATTCTTTAAGATTTTTGTACTATAGAATATGAAATAATATGCACCAGTCTTTAAATTACTTGTGTTTTTCCTCCCACTTGACAGCAATGTAACTGTTTCATGTTTCCTTCTTGGCTGTGACTGAGAGGTATCCCAGTGACTGAAAAGAAGCAAAGAACTAAGTTTTATGTCTTAACAATTCCTTAGTTAAAAGTCACATACAATCTGAAATTCTCCTTCCCTCCCCCTTTGGTAATTTTTATTGCATTAATAATTCATGATATCTATTCATTAAAAATTCTAATAAGAGTATTTTCAGTACAAAGTAGGTTGTTTCCTTCTTTAATGTCTGGCTTGTGTCTTTTTAAAATTAAACTCTTTGAGATAATTGTGTATAAATAATTATATAAGGTTATAAGAAATAATGCAGTGAGCTCCTATATATCCTTTCCCCAGTTCCCTCCACTGGCTGCTTAATGACAACTATTCTATAATGTCACAACCAGGATATTGACACTGATGTGGTCAAGATACAGGACAGTTCCACCACCACATGGATTCCTTCTGTTGTCTTTTGGTAGCCATACACATTTTCCTTCTACCCCACCTCCTTCCTAATCCCTGGAAACCACTAATCTTACCTCTATGCCTGTGATTTGGTCATTTCAAGGTTGGCATGTTAAAGGAATCATAGCATATAACCTTTGGGATAGGCATTTTTTTATCTAGCAGAATTCTCTGGAGATTCATCCATGTCATTGCACATAACAGTAATTTCCTTTTTTGCTGAGAAGTTGTCTAGGTGAAATGTTTTTTCCTGACTTTTATTCATGTTCTAATTACAACATTTTCTTTTTCTACTACTGATGAGTCTTGAGAGTCCTTTGTGTGTTACAGATACCAACCCTTTGACAGATATGTGGTTTGCAAATATTTTTTCCCACTCTGTTGGCTTACATCTTTTGTTTTGGTAACTATAGTTAAACCTTACCTTAACAAAGAAGATAGAGATCCAAAAAACCTCTATTACATAAAATATAAGCAATGAATTACAAGATTAATGGAAAACCATGTCTTGAGTTTTATTTTGCTTTAGTTTTAGACAATATTCCAATACCTCTCTGTGTAACAGAAGGGAGAGGAAGAAAACATGTTTTTATTTTTTTAGACACATAGGAAAGAGAATGATTCTTGCAAAGAAAGTATCCACTGTAAACTAAAATGAGAAAATTTAGAGAAGTTTTAGAGCAAAAGGAGTCATTTCCTGCCTCACCCCAACCCCAAAAAGATAACAATTTCTTTTTTTATTCTTGTGCTGGGTGGGGGTACATTGTGGCATTTACAAATGTTCTTACCATATATAATACTTGAATTCACCCCCTGCACCATTCTCCTCTATCCCTCCCTCCCCCCATTCCTGGAACAGTTTCAACAAGTATCATTTTTCCATTTACATACATGTGTACACAGTATTTGTACCATATTCACCCTCCCACACCCTTCCCCTATCTCCTTCCCTCTCCCACTGGTACCAACCCCTCCATTCCCACAGGACCTGTTTTTTCCTCCTGTTTTCTGATTTTGTAAGTGAAAAGAAAATTACATTTTTGTTTGTTTAAGAAAGCTACTCAAGAAGCCTCCTTGTGACATTTCCATGTGTATATGTATTGCAACCCAAATTGGTTCTTCTCCTCTATTTTCCTTCCTTCTACCTTAGTCCCCATCTTATATTGGCTTCAACAAACTTAAAAATTCTATATTCATTTTTGTATAGAAAATACATCAACCATATTCACTTTCTTAACTTCCTTCTTTTATCTTCCCCCTCTCGTATGTGACCTCCCCTTAGTTTGATCAGTGTTACATAATACTGCTTGTATTTGTATTAGGTCTATATTCCACACACGAGAGAAAACGTATGGCTTTTGACCTTCTGAACTTGCATAACTTCACTTAAGATGATGTTCTCCAGTGCTATCTGTTTACCGCAAATGACAAAATTTCATTCTTCTTTGTGGCTGAATAAAATTCCATTGTACATAAATACCACATTTTCTTAATCTATTCAAAAGACAACAATTTCTATCCTTCAGCCACCTTCTTCTAAAAACCCGATCTGAGTAGAAGATCAAAAACATCTGCCAGTCACAATATAGCTGAATAACCCGTAGGATCTTACTCAGTTAATTATATTATCAGCTACCTCCAGTCATCTTATGGATAGTTCAAGTAGACACATCGGCACCAGCCAAGATGCATATCCCCAAGGAGCACTGTTCACGTGACATCATGTGAACAAGACTCCTAGAGAATAAAACAGTATCCCAGGGTTTACGAACCCCGATATGGTAAGGTGTTCATTGGACATAGATATTTGCATGATACCTTGAAAAAGCCTCATGTGGAGGCAAGAGAACTGAGTACTAGTCCTGGCCTGAGTCCCTGTCACTGCCATCTAAACCCTACAGGCCTTGCTTTTTATGCCAGTTAAATCAGGAATTTAGTCAATAAAATAAATTCTAAGGTCCTTTCCAGCTAGTAAGCTCTATTATTTCTATTTTTAAAGTTTGACAATTTCACTAAAAGATACAATGGACATTCCACCAATACCTAATCAGTACTTTTCGAAGGTGTCATTATCGTGAAAGACCAACCATTAAGAAACTGTCACAGATTGGAGACTGAAGAGACATCACTAAATGCAATGTGGGATCCTGGATTCAATCCTGCAATAGAGAATAGACAACTAGAGGAAAAATTGGGGAAATCTAAACAAAGTCTGTAGTTTAGCTTATTAAAAAGTATCACTGATGGGTTAAAACTATTAAGAGGACAATTCCAGGACAAAGATTTTGGAACCATGAGTGAAATTGTTTCAGAGAAAATAGGTCAACTCTTCTTTTTAAACGTGAATATGTATGTTTAGAGAGCCAAAAGATGATACAACTTTTGAGTCATTTTTTCCATGTTTTAGGTTTCTTCAATATGGTATTTACAAAACCACTAGAAGTTCATATTGTTCTCCTAACAATATTCTTTTGACTACAAAATCATCTTCTCAGAGGTCTGGTGGAGTGGCTCAAGTGGTAGAGCACCTGGCTGGCAAGCGTGAGGCCTTGAGTTCAAACTCTAGTACCACCAAAAAAAAAAAAAAAATCTCCTCCTAAATTATACAAGTATAAAATTATTTTCCCGATAGAGAACTGAAGTTAGACAACCAAGAAAAAATATGATTGACCATAAAGATCAAGAATCATATAATTCCATGCTAAATGACATAAAAAGATGACCTTTTAATTTTATGTCAAATCAATATTTTTTACATAAATTGGACAAGTTAACATCATCTCTATGGTGAGCAGCCTTTTCAGAAACAGCTCTTTAAGAATTGTTGAAAAATGTTGAAACAGAGGCATATAAGTTTAAATTCTAGACCCCCTTCACTGCAGAATTTACCCTACAGATTTCTGAAAAATACATTCCTCTGACCCTATTTAATCTGCTTCATGGTTTGGAGCAGCGCCAGTCCACAGTGTACTGCTAACCTAAACCCTTAATCCTATAGCCCAAATAGCCCCATTTCCTTTATTTTCCCCTTGGTGGGTAGAGAAACCAAATGACTTCCAGATAATAAATTGTAATGCATATGATAATAGGCTCACAGTTTTTATTTCCTTCCTTCGGATTATCAAATGCAAAGTATGAGGTGGCCTAGCTATTCTGTGTTCTCCCAAAGATTTGGAAGATACCGTTAAGATTTTCCCAAGCATATGATTGTCCCTATTTGCTGTTTTGAGGCGAGACAGCTACATGAAGTTCTTCTTATATTTGATAGTAAAATCCTGCAAAACAAATCTCTTCCAATGCTTAAAGGACTTCTAATCTTAATAAAGCTGGTTTTATGTTAAAAAAAAAAAGCTATTCATGGTTCAACAGACTACATAATTGCATAACTCTTTAAAAACCAGAAAACAAAGGTTGGAAGGAGATGTCTTAAGAGCAAAAGTATTTTTTGCTACAAAAACCTAAATTTGGGTGAGAGACATTTTGCAATGGAAACACTTTACCTTTTTTTTCTTTTCTTTAAGACTCTTTGGTTAATGAATCTGTCTCAAGCTGTTTGGCTGCTATTGTAGAATACCATTCACAAAATGACTGAACCAACAGACATTTGTTTCCCACAATTCTGGAGGCTGGGAAGACCAAGATCAAAATGCTTGTTGAGGGCCCTCTCTCTGGTTTGAGGATGGCCTATGGCCATCTTCTTGCTGCATCCTCTTATGGCTGAGGAACTTCTCTCTCAAGTTTACTCTTATAAAAACACTAATCTCAGTCATGAAGGCTTCACTTGCATGACCTAACTAACTAACTCCCGAAGGTCCCACTTCCCAATACCATCAGACTGGTAGAATTAGAATTCCAACAGACGAACAACAGGAATCCATTTCTTATAGAACTTTTTCCAATCAGAAGCCCTCCTACATAGACCCTTTGTTCTGCTCCAACCTCTGTTCTTTCTTGTACTGTAGGGCCTTGGTCCTGTATTTGAAGCAGTCTCAGAATTGAAAAAGAAGTGGGAACTCTTGGTTATTCACTGATGTTTCTGAGGTTAACCAATCGCAGTTTGTTGAAATGAACTGTAGGTATGAACTTAGAACACCTGATCTGAATATTTTAATCTTTCCTAAAAATTAAAATAACAATAACCAGTGTTTAACTTTTAAAGGTTTGCCAGACACTGTTCTACGTCTGCTGTACTATCTCATTTAACAAGGACAAGACCCTTATAAGTCAAGTATTCATATTACCATCCTTATCATATAGATGAGGAGGTTGAGGCACAGAAAAGTTAAATTGTTTGCCCAAAATACCATAGTGGCAGGGCCATGCCCTGTTCAACTGCAATGTAGATTAATTACTCCTTTCTAGCTAGGCAAATTACAATCAGGCAATCAATGCCAGGTCTCAGTTTTATCTTCTGTTTAGCTGGGTAACATTAGTATTTATGCCTGTCACACCTTACTTCACAGATTTGCTAAAAAGGTAAAATATAATGGTGGAGGAACATGTTTTCTCCTCATTGGCACTGTTCTAAAAAATACAGACTATAGAACATACAAAATACATGAAAGATCTTAACTCTTTGGGGGGGACTGTGTACTATCTAGAGACAACCCTAAACAGATGAAGCTGGGAATTCTCCATCCTCTGTCCCACAACCTTCTCCATACAGTTGGTGTGGAGCCTCTGTTGCCATGGCAACCCACAGTGGGCTCCTGGTTGACCTCACACCGCTGCTGCTCCTCTTCTCTGTTATAGCTAATTTTAAAATGCAAATTCTCCAGTGAGCAATCTGAGTTCTCAGCTGAGTCCTTTCATGAATAAAGGAGCTAGTCTTCTTTCAAACACTTAAAAAAACATACATATAGAGCATAACACAAGTATTTAACCCAGCATGCTCTGCTATTTCCTCTGCTTCCCTATGTCTTCTTTGCAAGGCCATTTTCTCATTCTCTATAATCTCATCCCTTTGGCCCTCCACCATCTTTTATTTTACTGTAAGAGATCATAATATTGAGCCAGCATATTACATATTATTCGCTCTATTTCAAAATAAGGTTTCCCTTCCTTGACAAGAAAAGTACAACATTCTAAATATTACTTTCTTAAAAGAACTCTAAAACACTGGAAGTTAATGATTTGTTGGACCCTCCCTCATAAGTATTAGGCTCATTCCTTGCAATGTCTGAGCAGAGAAGGTCAAGAAAGTTTCCCATGATTGGGAAAGAAGCTCTTTCCATAGGAGGGCACCAGAGCCCCTCCCTTTCAGAGCTGGGTCTGAACTCTGCCAGACAGTGGGCAAGAGACTGTTGCCACAAACCTCTTTGATTCTGCATTCATGAACAGAGCCTCCTCCAGGGCAGGGAATCAGGCTCATAGGCTTGTACCAGGTATAACCTGTGATTCCCTCAGGATCTGAACAGAAGCTAAAGGACCCATATGCAGTAACTTAACTTGAAGGTAAACCTTGCATCAGCATCTGAGAGCAGAAGCCAGCCTTGCAATTGCATGTGAATTAATGAAGGCAAATTAGCCTGGGATTTGTGTTTGTTGTGTGGGAAGGTGATGGCAGAGTAAATCTTCCAGATTAAAGTATATTTTATGTTAATTGCAGAAAGTAGCATAGATGTGTCGCTTTAAATCTCATCTACAGGGAACTAGAGTTTGGCTTGTTGATTTCTTTTATTATCCACTCAAATGACTCCAGTCCTTGTTTGTATTTACTTGAGAAGCACGGATCTATTTCTGAATAGCTTTACAACTTTAAGTGTTTTAAGAAACTTCTTTTTAATACCATCTAGTTAATTGTACCATAATAGCTCCTAAGTGGAACATTATATCTATCAATCTTAAGTGCTGCTGTGGATCTATAATAGCTTTGGTCATATTATTATTATCTTTTTTATTTAGAGCACTTGGGAAGCTGAAAATTAAATATGCCTCAATCTGCTAACATTCTAGCCATTACTTACCTTAGTGCTAAGTAAATACTAATGAAACTCTGTCACCTCTGATAAGATTATATTCTGAATTCTCTGATGATGGAATATGGGTTCACATCTTTCTTTGCTTCTCTCTACTCAGTAAAAAATATTTTCTCTATAATGACCAGGTTCTATGTGTATTGATTTTTTTTAATACCAGTTAGTGCACTTAGTGAGGATAGATTTGGAATGGAGGATAAAAGGCAAATGATAGAATTACACCCATGTGTGGGTGGATAACAGTCAACACTAAGACCTATATGCTCTACATCAGGAATATCCCAAATCCAAAAATTGCCCAGTATCAAGAGAAAGAGTGGACTAAGAAAATTGGTCTAAACTAAATGCTCTGGAATCACACCACCACTTGGACTTAAGACATGATGCACCAACTAGCAGCTGTTTGCACACTTAGGAGCTTCATAGAAATGCAAATGCTCCCTCCTCAGGCACCAACTAGGCTGACCCAATAAAAATCTACACATTAACAAAACCCTTGAAAGATTCCTATGCACTGTCAAGTCTGAGAAGCTCAACAATGCACCTCTAAGATTCTCCACTGGGATGAAGAGAAAGAAAGCCCATGTTTAACTTCAGGTGTCATCTAGGAATTGCTAGTCATTCCCTTTAGCAGAGAAGGCGCTACAGTGATACTAAAAATGGAAGGCTGTGACTATTTAATAATTCAAATCAGCCCTTGAGATCTGAGGCCTAGGGAAGTATAGATAGGAAAGAAGGGAGAGTGTTGCACACTTCATTCCAATCAACTTTTAGAAAAAAGAGCTTTTGTTGGAACCATTTTACTCTCTTCTCTGTATGACGTTATTGAATCTGATTTCGTTTCTTCCAAAGAAGGACACATGGGTTTAAAAAAAAAAAAAGTGACCTAAATTCTGTATTCCATCCAGATGCTTTCAATTTGGCAGGCCGAAAGCAAGTTTTACATAGAGACTGAGCTCAGTGAAAAGGATTAGAATTTTTAGTTTGAAATTCCAAAGGCATTTTAAAGTCGAGAAACTGTTCAAGAAAAAATAAATAAATAAATAAATAAATAAATACAAGTGACCTTCATATAATTTTGCAATGATATTCACACCTCAGAGCCATCTTGGAATAAATTTCTCTGGGTACCTTTGTAACTAGTATTCCTGGACTGAGTTCAGAACAACAGACTTTATGCTAAATCTCACTTAGGCAAATGACAGAAAGTGGGAAGTGTATTAAGACCCAAAACACATTTAATTTAACTGAAGCAGCAGGTCACAGCAAACATATGTAGTACAGGGAGTGTAGATATAAAGAAAAAGAGACTCAAATTCAGTTTGTCCTCCTATACAGTCACAACACAGATCACTTCTGTGACCTTAAGAGATGCAGGGATGTCTCCTCACCATCAATTCTGTGGCAGACACCGGATGTGTCCTGTAATTTAATTCACTTCTGACCCAGTCTACTCGGAGGTCATGTCAGATGCCAAAGTTGAGGGTTTGGAATCCAAGACTGTCTCCCACATTCCAGAAACCAGCTGCAAGCTTCAGGTTGTTTTTCCTGTTTCCAACCAACCAGCTATAATCAGAGCTCCCACAACCCCTCCTCAGGTTTGATTAATTTGGCTGCTAGTCTCACTGAATTAAGGGAAATACGTTCACTGGTTTATTACAAAGGATATTACAAAAGATACAGATGAAGGGATGTATAGGGTAAGGTATGGAGAAAAGGCTTGGAGCATCCATGCTCTTTCCTATCACACCATTGATACAAGGAATTTTTAGGAGGTGAGGGTCTTTGTTCCGAGCTTAGATGGAAATCAAAGGCAGACTCGAGCAGCAAAGGTCAAAAAAGTTTTATTTGCAGAAAAGAGAAAGGAAAGGCCCCAGAGGGTCATGCAGCAGGATCCAGAACTGGTGGTCCCCTAGGCCAGGTAGGAAATTGGGTTTTATAGCTTTTTGTATTGCCCCAAGGGAAGAGATTTTGGTGTTGAAGGATATGAAGGAGAACTGTCTCCCTGGTGGGAACAGATGTTTCTTGGGAAGGCGAAGGGGCGTTTTTACCCCCAGCTAATTGATACCTTTGGGATACATGGCCTTCCTGTAGTCTGCCCTTCGCTATCCTCCAGGAACCTCTACTTGTTGCTCACCTGTGTGGATGCTCTCTGAACCCTGTTCTTTTGGAGTTTATGGCGATGTCATTGCATAGGCATGAATGAGGTGTGGACAACCATGTAGAAAGGTGATTGGACAGAGGGTGTGATCTAATACCGTAGACTGGGTAGGGAAAACCAGCAAGGCTGTCTGTTCAGATTCTTCTTGGCCTCTCTGTGAAACATTCCTTCTTCCTAGGTATGGGTCAGGACCTTTTTTGAAATGGTGTTCTTATGATCTGCTGTCAGACAAGGTAGGTCAGAGAACTTCTCTGTGGTCAGCTGTAAGACTGAAAGGCAGGAAAGATTAGAGTTTCTTTGACCTGCCTTGGGTAAGAGGAATTTTAGTTTCTATGGCCTGACTTGAGGAGAAAAAGGAACAGGTAAAAGAAGGTAAGAGAAGGTCAGAGACAGACTTTGTTTCTTAAGGACTTTTTCTGGTGCCTTAAGTGCTCAAACGTTATTCAGTCACTTAGGAAGTAAGGGCTATGAGTAATGAGCCAGAAAACACAGATGAGGGCTGAGGACATGACTCCAGTGGTAAAGCGCTTGCCTAGCAAGTTCAAGGCTCTGAGCACAAATCCCATCACCACCAAAAAGAAAAAAAAAGAAACCATGGATGAAAACCAAAACATTTATCATAATGCCACAGGAATGGGCAAGCACCTCTGCAAGGATACACTTACCCAAGCTACTCCTGTCTCAGAACTGAACCTCACATGCATGGCAGACACTCCTGGGAGTGACTGAGCAGCTCCACTGTCTTTCTCTAAAGGTAATTTACAGGATCAGATTGATGCTGATCTCAAAATAAATTTGAGAGTTTTGACTTTCTTGATCGCATGGTGTATTTATTGCATAAATTAGTTTTGTGGTTTCCTTTTTACTTAGCCATTTGTATTTTTTTCTTATTTTTGTCACCTTTTTCAATAATTTTATATCCAGACACCAATAGCTACTGTCAAGAAATATTTACTTTTTCAAAGTATTTCTTTTCAAGTAATTCATTGATTGAGGAGTAAATTTATCTTTCAATATTTTTAATCAAAATCTTACTTAGAATACTTCAGATAATAAGTGCTAACAAACTGTATGATATTGTTATTTGTATCTTCACTTCACTAAGGCTATTACAATGACTTTTTAAGGTTTAAAAGGACAATAGCCTATATAAGTTGAGAATTTCATAGTTCTTATGACCATAATGGATTTTTGTGTCTCAAAGAGAGATAGAAAACTAGTATATAACTAATGAACTCATTCAAAATAGGATCAAAATGACACTTCCTATAGAAAAAAATAGCTAAACATGGTATTTTAGTTCCCTAGGTTGATGTAATACATATCTCAAACTGGGTGATTTCAAACAAGAGAAATGGATTGTCTCACAGTTCCCAAAGCAAGAACTCTTCTAACCTTATCCTTAATGAAGGTGTTGGCAGGGCCATGCTTTCTCCAACAGTACTAGAAGAAGATCTTTCCCGGCCTCTTCCACTTTCTGGCAGCTTGGCATTCCTTCACTTGCAGCAGCATACATTCAACCCATACCACCATCCTCCTGTGATCACCTTCTTCGTGGGTTACCATCTATCTTTTCCTATTTCTAGATAATATCAGTCATATTGGATTTAGGGCTAATCTTGACTTGATTATACAGGCAAAGACCGTATTTGCAAATAAGGCCATATTCAAAGGTACCAGGAGTTAGGGGGACACAATTCAACACATCACATGAGGCTAGCATTTCCCCAGTGACAGAACATAGCCTGAAACTTTATCACAATGAGTTATAGTCTCTTTCTGCTCCAAAAATTAAAATTCCTTTCACTTGCCTTTATAAAATGAGAAATAGTTTGAAATCAAGCTTGTATCCAACTAGTATTCCATAGAGTCTCACATAAAGGTGAAAAGTGTATCTTGGGCCTGTTGATGGTGGCAGTACCAATAACAAGACCTAATAACTTATAACTCAGCCAGGCATGGAGGTTCACACTTGTAATACTAGCTGAAGCAAGAGGATCACAAATTGAAGATCAGATTAGGCTACATAATGAGTTCAAGGTCATCCTAAGCAACATAGCAAGATGCTGTCTCAAAAAAAACTAAGGGCTACAACACAAAACAGTGCTGACAGAGTGACTCAAGTGCCTAGTAAGTTCAAGTTGCCTTCCTGGTAAGCTTGAAGTCCTGAGTTCAAACCCCAGTACTGCCAAAAAAGAAAAAAGAGTTAAGTATGTGAGCAACACATCTGCTTGGCTGGCCTATGATAAATAAAATTGAGTTCAAAAGATTTTTAACAGGAAAGAGATAGAAGCCCTACTATCAAAAGTCATTTACTGTATAAATACCATAAATAATTTAGCATTAAAAGTTCAATGCTTAGGTGGGGGAGGGGGGAGGAAAAAAAGTTAAATGCTTAAAAAACATAATTCATACTAAGGTATATGTTATTCAGGATTTAATAGATCATAGTAAACAATCTCTTTTTGTTGTTACAATTCTGTGCCTGTATTCAAGTAGGTTACTTTCTTCCCAAATTCACAATCTTCCCACCTTCCTAATCATTTTAGGGACCTTTCCATTGTCTCTGTCCCCTCTTCCTGACTGGGCTCATTTTCTATTCCTTGTAGGATCCTGCAGGGATCCTCTGGGCACCACTCCAGGCTCCTCTAATCTCAGCCCCAGCTCCCCAGTGCTATCCTAACATCCCAGTAGAACTCTGGGATATTAGATTAGGTTCTCCTTAATCACCCTGGGGTAGCCTCCCAGAGATCTACCTTGGATTTTCCTTGGCATTCTGGGGAATCTATGAATCAAATAGTCCTAACTTAAAGGGTAAACATTGTTAGAATTTCTGGGGTGTAGAGTTCAGACTTTTAAAGGCCTCCCTAATCCCAAAATAACAAAATAGTAAAAAAGAAAAGAAAACAACAAAAAAAGTCCCACTGTCAATAGTGAAATACCAGGTACTGTCAGAAAACATGATGGAAGAGGAGTACAGCGGGGAGGGGCTACACCAAACCACACCTTCTGGCATGCTCTCTCCTGGTCCCTTCATGAGGTTCTGCATCTGGAGAGCAGAGGAAGAGCTGAGCTGGATGCTGCAGGTCTCCTTCACCCGTTCCCTCAAAAACGCAAAGGCCTTCCTTTGGAGCTTTGGATTCTCCTTCCTTATATTGAGACAGAATTCCCATCTGAATGCTAGAGTATGGGCTGCCTGTCATCTTCCAGCCCCTAGCAAAATGTGACAGCAAATTAGAATATGGATGAAAGGAGCTGTGTCCTCACTCCGTTCAGGTATGACAAAGATTCCAAGACTCAAGAAGTGCAAACTCCTAAACCAAAGAAATGTCAAAGATCCTTAGCCCACTGAGAAAACAGACACCCTTGCCAAAGCAAAGAGAATAAAAGTGCAATTTTGCCCAACTCCCCCCACAATGGCCCTGGAAATGCCTTGATAAGAAATACATTAAAGGAGATAACATACGTAAAGCACCCAGCATGCAGCCCAGCAGATATTAGAGATTCAATAAGTATTAGTTCCCTGAGCACACAAGGGAGGGGTGAGGATAGGTAAGACACCTAAAAAACTAGCTAGCATTTGTTGCCCTTAACGCAGAGAAACTAAAGCAGATACCTTAAAGCAACTGAGGCCAATAGGAAAAGGGGACCAGGAACTAGAGAAAAGGTTAGATCAAAAAGAATTAACCTAGAAGGTAACACCCACACACAGGAAATCAATGTGAGTCAATGCCCTGTATAGCTATCCTTATCTCAACCAGCAAAACCCCTTGTTCCTTCCTATTATTGCTTATACTCTCTCTACAACAAAATTAGAGATAAGGGCAAAATAGTTTCTGCTGGGTATTGAGGGGGGGAGCGGGAGGGGGCGGAGTGGGTGGTAAGGGAGGGGGTGGGGGCAGGGGGGAGAAATGAACCAAGCCTTGTATGCACACATGAATAATAAAAGAAAAATGAAAAAAAAATAAATTAAAAAAAAAATAATAAAAAAAAATAAAAGGAATGCCAGCTACAATGTTTATGTGATTCTCTGGCCATTATCACCATGTAGCAGAGTAAGAAGTGTGTGCATAATTAAATATGTACCACTACAGTAATTTTGTTTTTAAATTTTATTGATAACATCATTATATACATTATGTTAAGCTCAGAGTTTTTCTTTTTGTTCAGCATGATTATCAGTTCCTAACTTTAAAAGAAAAAAAAATGCAAGGGAACAGCTGAAAGAAAAATTTGGTGGTTTGACAAGGTTAAAAAAAAGGAGAGAAAGAGAGAGAGAGAAAGTTTAACAACGTCCTGAAGTGTGAAATATCACTTTACTAATGGTTATTCCTCTCTGAATCCAGCCCCAGCCCTGCCCCTCAACCTTGGCCCTCCCCACCAACTCCCCTACTCTACCCACTAAAAACACTGATACTGATATTTCTCCCTCTCTTTGCCCATTTGTCACAGCTAGGGAAAACCAGGCAATCTCTAGGAATACTCCTCCCCACTTTCATCGGCTTTCTGGATGCTTTGATGCACTGTATAGTTCATCCTGAAGTCTGGAGACCGCAGAGCTTGCTACAGGAACCAACAGCTTCCTGCCAAAACAACCCTCACTCCAGAATCATTGATCAAAACACTAGCTGGAAGTGAAAGTGGGCTGTGACTCAAAGCCACAAAGAGCTGAAAGCAACCACACCCATCTATCAATCTCTGGAACTAGGAGGGAACATTAGTAGAAAAGTGAAAAATAGCTAGACCTCTCAAACTTGAAAGTAGACATTAATGAAGAAGCCCAGAGCTGAAGCTAAGGTGAGGATGTGAGGAAACCAGTTGGAATTCTCTCTCCATCATGGTCTAGATAAGAATTGTTCTTCTTTTTAAAACCTGGGAAGCCATTGACAATAGTCAGAAAATCCTCAACCGTGTCTATCACTGCATAACAATCATCTTGACACATACCCAACATCAGGAAATGATAATATCCACAAATAGAATCAATCAATTCAAAATAAGCCTTGTAATATCAAACAATTTCAGGTCCCAGGCTAGTTTTGGGGAATATTTTAAATGTGCTTATCACAGAGTTCACTGAAGATAAACTGGTTGGCCTGGTTGCTCAAAGATACCCTTTGATATTGTTTTAAATTAAAATTTAAATTGAAAACAGGATCACTGTCTACAGGCACTGACAGATACATAAACTCCTACAGCTGCTAAAAAGTGAATCAAAACACACAGAGAATAACACCAAGTCTATTAACTCTAGTCATTCTCCAGCCCACTGGACTCTCCTGACCTTGACTTTGCATATGGTAGTTACAACTGCCATTTCTAATAAAGAATGGCACACTGCTCATCTTGCAACTGTGCGGGCCTTTGGCTAGTCACACACCTGTTTCCCACACACTGAAGAAAATAAGATAAAATAGAAATGGCAACAAGAATCCCGGAATTAGAGTTACAAACTGATATTTTGATCTCCAAAACATTTTTAAACTTTAACATCTTGCAAATAAAATAATTCTTAGTTTTCAGAAAGACTTACATGGGCTGGAAATAGGTTGTCAAACCAAGTGAACTTTAATAGTTCATTTTAAAATTGACGTTGGAATGAAATGAGACATTTGGACAGCACAGGAGCCTGAGCATCCAGGAAACATATGGAAGAGGACATGTGTGAGTGCAAAGTAAGAAATACCCTCACCCTGATTCTACAGAGAACCTTAGTAACGTCTCTAGATACAGATACTCTCCAGGGAAGCAGGTATATTAGTCACATAAACAATATAAAAATTAAAAGAAGGCATATTCCTTAGAAGCAAATAGCTTCCTTTCACCATGCAAATAGCAATCATTACGTTTTAAAATAAATGCAAATACATACTTATAGTAGATGAATAACTCAGTGATTCCTACCCCCTTTTTAAAATATATATAGCTTAGCTATCTCACAAATGTTCAAACTTATTTTCTAACATTTACCATAGAGACTTACTATTTTATTTTTTTATACTGTACATAGAACATTCCTTTAAAATTAGAACTAATAAATCCCTCCATGACATGCCCTTCTAGTCAGGTAAAGTTATGGAATACACAAACTCATGATGTCATCACCATTCTCTCAAAGGCCAGCTTGCTATGACTCTACCTCAATAATAAAGGTGTTCAAACCAATCTAGGAGTCTGACAAGACTCATTCTCTGAAAATCATTTTTTTCTTGGTAGTACCGGGATTTGAACTCAGGGCCTCGTGCTTATTAGGCAAGTACTCTACCACTTGAGCCACTCCACCAGTCTTTTTTCGTTGGCTATTTTCAAGATAGGGTCTTGCAAACTATTTTGCCCAGGCTGGCCTTGAGTCACTATCCTCCTAATCTCTGCCTCCCAAGAAGCTAGGTTTACATGTGTGAGCCCCCACCACCCAGCTTCATTCTATGAAGCTGTCTAGAGACAGCTTTTCCCTGGATCACAGCTTGAGGCCAGAATCCTACGAGATAGCTATAACAACTCCTAGTAAAGTTTTGTTCTGAGGGACTAATATTCCCTCAAGCTGGCTTTAAAGAAAAGGGAGAGATTAGTGCAGTTACAAAGGTAACTCATGGGGTCTAAGAGCAAGCGGTTCAGCTCAGCCTCCCCAAAGACTGGGAGAGGGAGTAAGAGCCCCTTCTTTCCCCTGCCCTCCTGCTGCTTCTTCTCACCCAACTTCCTCACTCTGTTTCTTCAGGGCACAACAACCCAGCCAGCCTTGCCTGTCCAAATTCCACTGCAGTCTGCAAGTATCCACCTGTTCCAAAACTGCTGTGACCTGGAACAGGAGGAATGGGGCAAAAACCTTTGTGACAAACAAGACTTCAAGGAGCCATCTTGTGGGAGATGAGATAGTTCATATACAAGGCAGAAATAGACTGGGCAGGCACCCCAAAAAGTGTTTGATACCCTCAAGATAATCTCATACATAATGGCAAACCTACCATCAAGGAGATAAATTGCTCAGATAACCTCATCAGATTTTTCTCATTAGGATCATGTGCAAATTATTTTATTGCAAAATATGTTTTCTACTTGCTCTATCTTTGGAAAGGTTTGTGAAGCATAATTTTCCTTCCTCTCCTCTCAAGATCATCTCCACATAGCCACAGTGGGAAGCATGTTTGTGGCATTTAGGGGCTTTGCCCCACTCCCCAAAAAGATATCAGGAATACAGTATACTTGTGAGCCAGGTAGAATTTTATATACCATTACCACTGCTACCAATAACTGATAAGAAATCCCAATGTGGAAAGATTCATTCCTCCTCCAAAATCTTGAGTGGAAAGATCCACACAATTATAAAGAAACACTAACATTACAGTTTACACCACAGAAATATTGTCTTTGCTGCTTTGGGGGAGACTTAAACTTTTAGTGAGCATCTGTTATGTCCTATACACTGTGCTTTGCCCATTGCTTATATAAAATGATTTCATGCACACAGAAACTTTGCAAATCCGTGTGTTGAAAAACTGAGCCTCAAAGAGATTAAAGCATTTGCCAAAACACACACACACATACACACAAAAGCAAAATCTAAAACTGATTCTGCCTGAACCCAAAGCCTATATTGCTTCTTTTTCTAGTACCAATAGCAAATACAGCAAATTCAGTTTTGCCTATGATCTATTTCTATGCCTATGCTTCACATATACTGGCTTACAAAATAGATGTAGGAACTAACTACTATGAGCTCCATTTCCCAGATCTTTAGAGGGAAGTACAAAGAGATTCATTAAATATTTGCCCAAGTTCATGCAGCCTGTAAGTAAGGAAGCAGAAGTCAGAACTTAGGCGATCCTGCTACAGGTCATGACAAGTTGCCTTCAGCAGAGAATCTGATTCTGTAGCTATCACATGTCCCTCCTTTGTGGTTACTCTCATTATTAAGTGAACGGCCTCAACTCTTATCTTCAGAGCAACAATGATCCTATCACAAGTTCAAAGTGAGACTGAGTTAAAATTGTAAGTCTTGTCTTTTCACTGCATGCATGGAGAACAGAAGTGACACTCTCTGTAGCCAGGATTCTCAAATCCTTAGTTCTCCCTAAAACAGTTCATTTTCCTTACAAACCCTAAGGATTCGAGATATCAAGCCATTAAGGATGGTCTTTCTGCCTGTAAAAGTGTGTGTGTGTGTGTGCGTGTGTGCGTGTGCGTGTGCGTGTGTGTGTGTGTGCGTGTGTGTTACCTGTATCTACATCTATGTGTGCATGCGCTTGGGGAGGAGGAGTGCACACTATCAAACAATATTGGTAGTTCTCTTCTAAGAATATTCTTCTTTTTTAAGCAGGGTTTGAACTTAGAGCCTTGCACTTGCTAGGCAGGCACTCTACTACTTCAGCCATTCTCCCAGTCCATTTTGCTTTAATTATCTTTTTTTTTTAGTCTTGTTGGCCCACAATCCTCCTACCTACACTTCCTGTGTAGCTGGCATCGCAAGGCATTTGCTACCATGCCTGGCTTGTTTGTTAAGATGGGCTCTAGCTAACTCTTTGCTCTGTTGGCCTTGAACTGAGATTCTCCAGATCTCTACCTCTTGAGTAGCTAGGATTACAAGCATGAGCCATGGTGTCCAGCAAGACTGTTCTTTCTTACCTCACCCTTTTAGCATATTTACTGCTGAGAAATCTTTAATGGACTCTATGCCTCCAGGATCTCTTTTTTTTTCTCTTCTGATTACCCATTAAATGCCTTCCAGTTTCAAATCACCATAGTCCAACTGGCTCAGCTAATGTGCTGCCAGCCCTACCTTACACGCTGTGTCCTGGGGACGTGCTTTACCATAAGCATCACTCCAGTGCAGTGAGCTGGACACAGGCCATGACCTGTGGAGCCCTGTGGCCATTTATTATAAACTATAGTTTGTGGGTGACACTAATGAAGTTGCTCAAGAAGCCACATTTGCATGACTCCACATTTTGCTGTGTCCCCTGTAAAATGTTTTTTATCATTAGTTTCTTCCCTGTTTCTTCATGCTTTTCTATAGAGGAAAAAACATTTCCATTCAAACTATTATAACACAGCCCTCCATGACCACCAAAAACCAACCACATCCTCCCCCAAAACTTACAAAAGAGAAAAGCAAATGTGGTAATTGCCTCCGGATTTGGAGCTGTATATGCAAACTCTTTATGGCACTCACAAAGCTGGGAAGGAACTGCAATCACACTGTGCTTCTGGAAAGATGAAGCCAATTTCAGAATCCAATTTTCAAAAGGAAATGCCATGTTTGTTTCATGTCAGCCTCTGCTTCAAATCAAAACGATGACAGAAAAAAAAAAAAAAAAAGCATGAACAAAGCTGAAACTGTTGGTCTGGCTGGTTCTCTCCAAGCAAAGCAGAGGGTAGATGGAAAGTCTTTCAGTTGGCTGGAGTTCCTTGTCTTGTCTACCTCCAGTCACTTTGGAAGCAGCTGAGCAAAGCCTCACCCTGTTGAATGAGAATTAACACACACACACACTTTCAAACGTTTATATAAATAACATTATTTTAAAAACACAGATTGGCTGTCACACGTACAGGTGGTCTGGCTGCCTTAACAGTTCTGATTCACCAGGCTTGCTGCCCAGTTTGGCAAAGACCCTGCCTCCTTTGGGAGGGCCCAACCATGCTGGAATGACAACACAATACACAGTCTTGGTTGTAGAGTGACCCTCAAGCCCAATACAATCTCTCACTAAGGTGGAAGGATTTCTGGAAGGGAGCCTGTGGTATGATGTAGATGAGACTCAACCTTTGGAGTGTGAATGTCTGTGTAAAAGAGGAAGTCACCTTCATTGCTGCATCTGTTTGCTGTCCACTTGCATATGGGCCTTATTGTTTCCAACTATCTACATACAGATGAAATTAATGAATGCACAGAAACATATACACATATAGGAATATACACGCACACACAAATATGTACATAGACATGCCATCGGTATCATATAGAAAATATATCAATGGTTGGTAGAGATTCTGATAAAGACATGTGGGGGGAAATGTAAAAGAATTCTTTCTCTTTTTTACAGTGCTGAGTTTTGAACCCAGGGCCTGGTACATGCCAGCCAGGTAACCAGCCACTGAGCTATATCCCTAGTCTATAATAAGATACTTTTTTCTTTTTGGCACTGGGGATTGAATCCAGGGCTTCACGTGTGCTAGGCAGGTGCTCTATCCCTTAAGCCACACTCACAGTCCAAGGGTTTTTTTTTAATGGGTCCCTTTACCTTTACATTCAGATTTCTTACCAAAGACCATTTTTCTCATTGCTATCTGGTAAAAAGAATCTGAATGTTGCTTTTGCTGGTCTTCACCAGATGCAAGAACAACACAAATACAATCTTTGTGCTTCCCTTGCTGACTGGCTGTGTGTAAGTCCAGTCATTCCCTGACAAATGTATATCCACATGCCCAGAGCCAAATGGGGAAAACAAGGCTCAGTTAGCTCAGTGATCATGGTGCTACATCTGACCATCCCTGTATACAATCTGTCCTGTATACAATCTGTATACATCTTCAGCACAACTGGGCACTGACTGTATCCAATCTATTTCTATACTGTATTGTCATTGGTCAAAAATGGCTTTGTTCTCCTGTTCCCTCCATTTTCCAACTGAAAAGGGAAAGGAACCAATAAACCTGAGCTCAATTTGTTCTGGCAATTATTACAATTATTACTGGGAGGGAAGCTCTGCCCTTTGGTGTGGAATGAGACGCAGTCACCGAGGATTCAGACAAAAGGAGATCCTCCTTATCTCCAAGTGTACTCAGCCATGTATAGACATACAGGTGAGGATGCCTGTCCATTCACGTCTGAATGTGGAAAAGAGAAAGACAAGAACCTGAGGGAAGAGAAGGAGAATGAAAGATTAAGTGACACCCAGATATGGAAGGGATGAAATCAAGATGTGAAACTGGTAGAAACAAAGAAAGGAAACAATTTTGACCACAGGAAAGCAAATCGCTGATATAATGTGGAGACACACAGATGTGTGTGTGTACAGCTAAACTACACTTATTACAAATAAAGATTTCTATCATGATACTAAAATGTGAAACTGACATTATGTTTGGAGGTTGGATTATATGAGTCTCTCTCTCTCTCTCTCTCTCTCTCTCTCTCTCTCTCTCTCTCCACTAAGGCACAGCTGCACATTAATTCAACCAAATGAAACTGTTAGGATGAAATACCACTGAGATGCATTCTACAGTATAATTCCTCTGAAACAGTATGTAACTTTATTAAAAAACCAAAGTACCCGTCAAAAGGTGAAAGAAATATATTACATTATGATGAAAAAAAGGTCATTTAGGAAAAGGCTGAAATAGCACTTCTTTTTGAAATGGCATATGGAGTCTTTTCTAACACTGAAAAAAAGTGACTTTTTCTTAATACTTGTCCTTACTCTCTGCTCATGAACAGAAAGGAAATGTTTGCAGATAAGGTCACTTTCAATTCTAGGTCCTGGCAAATGTTCCTCTCTGGAGCCAAATTGCCCTCGTCTCTTCCCCTTTCAACTAAATCTAGTGATAATTGTTCAGCCCATCCTGCACTCCTGTCTACTAGGAAAACAGTTGACAAGAAGTAATGTCAGAGTTAGTTCTCTGACACACCCAAAATTATTTCTCCGTGTGAAAGACACTTATTTCAAAGAATACGTAATGAAATGAACAGAGGAAATTATGTTAATTTTAAAATGTGTTATTAGTTGCTTCTCTTTAGTCATAATGGAAATAGAGGAGGAAATTACAGATTCAATAACAACGTGCATTTTCCCATTACGAAGAATGACTTATTCAATGGATGAATCATTAGAGAATGCTCCCTCTGGCCTTCTGGAACTCCACACATAGAAACAAAAAGGGCAAGTTTAAGATATAAAATATAGTATGAAATTGCTGGAAAAGTGAACTACAATCCCCCAGAGAAATTACCTCTTATGGCAATTAAGAGAGTGTTTGTTGGAGCATTAACAGCCTCAGGCAAACTCAACAAACCCATTCCTAGTTGCTGGTAATGACAGATTTCTTAGGGAGTATTATTTAATTAACAATAATTTGAAAGAGTAGCTCAGCTGAGAAACTGCATTTACTTACTGGAAACACTAAGCAATGGTAAGTGAAAAAGACAAGACGTGCAATTTGCTAGCCTTCCCATTATCTTTTGTTTCTGAAACACGTAAGTAGCTGATAGGTATTTGCCACTAGATATTTTCAGCTGTGTGTGAGACCAACATATCCAAAGAACTTTAGCTCTAACTGTACAGGACTGCTAATAGTCCTCTGCAGTTTGATTCTGTTAGGAAATCCCCCAGGGCCTCAAATGTTCAGGGCCAGCATTCTTTGTCCTTCCCCCCTTTAGACAAGGGCAACTGCCAGCCCCCCTTCCTTGTATAGCAGGCTCCCTCCCACTCCCATACATCGTTTGCAGCTAATCACCTAACATAAGTGATGCCTTTTGTTCCTGCTCCCTTTCCAAGGGTTAGTTTGCATCAGTCACTTGGTGGCTGGCAGGGTCTTACCTCCCCCCAGAGACATGCTCAGACCCCATGGCACCGGCAGCAGAGAAGGCAAACTTTCTCTCCTCAAAGTTACTGGACTAAATTCCCTCCATCCAGTGGCCTCCTTCAGAGTTGATTATAATTTAAAGACCAATTTCAAACTGGCAAAGGGAGGACCACTCTAAGTTGTTCTGACATCCAGTGGGAGCTGGCAGCAGGAGGTGAACTCCACAACTCAAGCGGCAAGCTTGGGGAAAATGCAAAAATAGCACACTTCCTGGAAGAAGAAGAAAAGTAAGTTATAAAACTTTCCATACATCTGTTATTTCTGTGACATCTCTTCACTAACTGTTCAAGACTGGTCAGTGAAATAGCAAGGGTGTCTTGGGAAATGAATGTGTCAATTTGGTTCCTGTGGAAGCCAAACAAAGCTATCCGAGAGAGTAATTTTAAATTATTATTGGGTGGTTGTTAATTGTAGTCACTAGTGCCCATAAAATTCCTGACAACAGAAAACCTTTCTCTTGATTCGTGATAAACTTAGAAATGAACAATCGATGTGGAGCATGGTGATGAAGCAAAACAAGTGCTTTTCATGGATTCTGAAAGGCAAGTCTGAAATCCCAACCAGCTAGGTCCTGCTTATGTTTGGGAGTAGATTAGGGTGGGGGTGTATAGAGCACTAGCTTCCACAGTGGATTAAGATTAATTGCAGAAGCAAAAGATTTTTCTCTTTGATTCTTTTGAGTCCAAAGTAGCTTTCATTCAAATAATATCAAAGGCATCTGATTAAACACATCTCCCAGCAGGATTTTATGGTTGGGCATACTTTATTATGTACAGTACAATCAGATTAATGTAATACAGCATCAGCCAGTGGATGTCTTGTTTTGAAACAACTTGTGAAAATAGATTTTTATCTCTTTTTTAATTCTAGTTTGATGTTATTAACCAATTCCATTATTTAAATTGACTATTAAGATTGAAATCAGTTTGATTTATCAGAATGTATTTCCCATTAATAAGGCTTTCATTTTAGCCTCCTTCTTTAACCTTCATTTACTTTTTAATACTTTGCAGAGAAACATTTGCAAAATCCTTCTCCTTAATATGGATTACAGCATGGGGCTTGTTTCCTATTAAATGGTTGATAGCCTTACAGTATAAGAGCAAAACTTGTAGAGTTTATATGGGTTTCTTTTAATGATTCTTTACTACATAGGAAAGATGAAAAGGATGGTAAGAAAATGGAGTAAAAATTAAATTTTGTATAATCTGTATAAGAATATTTTCTATTCCAAAGAAACCCAAATTTCTTTCCTAACAGAATAGGAATATACAGGAATCTTAACTGCTAATGAGATTTCCACTGGTAACATCTGAACATCTTTGTGGCACTATTATATTTCAATTTCAGAAAGGGAGACAATGACAGCACTGAAGCAGGGGAGACTGACTGTAATTCCCACATATCAACTATGCTTCTCAAATAGCAATCCTAGCCTGGCACATGTGCTACCTGAGATCAATCGCCAGACCATTAAAAAAAAAAGTTTTGTTTTTGTTTTTTTTTAAAATAACTGACACCTTACAGCAAGAGTAGAACTATTTAGAGGCCAGGTGTGCTGGTGCACTTCTGTAATCCCAGCACTCAGGAGGCAGAGGTAAGGAGGGCTATGAGTTTTAGACCAGCCTGAGCTGCGTATCATGACCCTATTTGTTTAAAAAACAAAAAACAAAAAAAACACCTCATTAGAATCAAGCATCATCATCAATTGCAGCTTTAAAAACACAGCTCATTTTCACTGTGTGCTTGCCAATTCAACATTTCTCCTAGGCAAATATAAATGAAATGCTAGAAATGCTTACTACTAAGAAAATATCCTTGATTTCTAGAGCTCGTAAAGGCCCACAGTTCCTTTGATCCCGTCTCTTGCCTTGGCAGGTCTTCACTTAAGTTGGTGGGAAATTTCCTCCCCAACCCTCTGTCTCCACTGCCACCCTCTGCCCAGAAAAAGGCAGAAGAATTCTTCATCTTCCTAAGCAGCCTACCCCAGTTCCTAAGCCTCACAGTCAGAAAACCTGTCGCTTAAATTTCTTCTGCTCTGATTAAGGTCGTATTCCCTATTCCTGGTTCCTAAAAGATAGCTACATCCTGTGAAGATGAATTTTAAAAATCTGAATGTCATTATTGAGCTGTACCTTGACCTGTTCTCCCCTGGCCCTCAAGGTTCCTTTCCACAGTCACTTAGGTTTCATCTTTAGGGCTTGTTTGCTCCTCTGAGCCTGCTGCAAGTTTCAAATCATCTTCCCTTCCCAAACCCAATTTGGTTGCAGCTCTCAGAAACTGACATGCCGTGAGGCTTCCTGTTGGCCCCTATGTAACTCTTAATATTGTCATGCAAATGCCAAGATTCGCTTTGAAATGAGAACCTGTATTGCTGAATTACTGTTTACTTTTTATTTAATTCTATTCCAAATTCTATTAAATTCTTGCTTGGTGCTGATATCCTGCTAATTCTGAGGGTAAAGAGGTGACAGTCATCATCCTCAGAGAATTCACAGACTAACAGGGAAAGCAAATCACAGGTGTGGGCTATGTTGGTATAAGGGACAGAGTGTCATAGGAAGACAGGTCTGTGGATTGATAAATGCTCCTGAGAAGAGAGGAGATCACCAAGCAAAGAAGGACCTGAACAAGACATCTGTATGTGAACAAAAGCAAAACAGTATTAAAATACAGGACTTGGAGGTTTTTTTGAGGGACCAAAAAGAAAAAGGAAAGAAATAGAGACAAGAGATGAGAGAGAATAGTGGGTAGGAGTCAGATTGTTGAAGTCCTTAAATGTTTTGTCAAGGAGTTTTAGATTGTATCAGTTAAGAAATGAGAACTTGTGGCAGAGAGCCCAGTAAGAGTCTCTCTGGCAGGTTAAAGGAGAATGGATTAAGCAGGGTCACCAGGTGGAAGGCTGCTATAGGTGGTCAGGTTCTGGAATATGAAACACCAGAACTATCACCATGCAGCAGAAGTGAGTAAGATAGACTTGAGAAAAACTTTAGAAGGTAGACTTGGTAGAATTTCTTAGGTCTAAGTAACCAGACATGAGGTTGGAGTGGAAATAGAAGGAATTTCAAACTAACTTGTGGATTTCTACTTGAGTGGCTGAAAGTATCACTCCTCAGCTGAGTAATGAACACCAGGGGCTCCACAAAGGAACAAAAATTAGAAGTCCAACTGGAAGGAAATACCATCCACTATGGCTCACAAATCTTACATTTATTTAATGGTTTCTGACTTCTAGAGGTTACTAGATTTCATTTGATTCATCATTAATCTCTCTTCTAATCTTTTTTTTATTTCCTTTATTCATATGTGCATACAATGATTGGGTCATTATTCCCCCTTCCCCCCACCCTCTTCTAATCTTTTACTTTTTTTTTGGTGGTACTGGAGTTTGAACTCAGGACCTCACACTTGCTAGGCAAGGGCTCTATTGCTTGAGTCACTCCACCAGCCCTCTTATCTTCTAATTCTTCTCCAGTAATCCATGTGTCTAAACCCAAGCAACACACTTTTCTACAATTGCTTTTACTTGTTCTCCTTTGGAAAAATCTCAATGCATAGCAATTATGTCTTTATATATCTTGAGAATTATGAATGAATAGTTACACACTTGAGACAGAACTTATTCCTATATAATACTACTATTGCACTTAAGTTGAAAACAATCAATTGATAACAATTCTCCAGTCATTCAGAACTGAAAATCCACAACCATATTTTCTTGTCCTGCCTGAAGAGACACATGTTGTATGACAACTTGCATAGAATTCTTTCCTTCACTCATATATATCCACCTCTGCTCCAACATAAATGGAGCTTAGACCCATGTAACTAAACTTGTTCTGTATTTTTAAAATAAAAAAAAAAAAAACATTTCTCCACCCCCTTCTAAATGTAAGAATTTGCCCTTCCTTTGTTCCTTTCTTCCTTCTTTCTTCTTTCTCTTTGAGACAGTCTCACCATGTAGCCCAGGCTACTCTGAAACTTGGGATCCTCCCATCAAAGGCTCCCCAGTATTGGGATTACAAGTGAAAAACACCATGCCCTGGCTTGCCTCTGCATTGGCGACAGGAATTTAGCTCTTTACTATACTGAGATTACAAACATTTTTCAGCACTGAACACAGTGACCATAGATGACCGGATTGATATTCCAGGTTTGGCAGACTATGTTTTCTAAAAATACTTCTCCCAAGGCTCTTTTGGAGCCTTGCCAATCCCTTACTCCTGCAACACCTGTCAAGAGGTGGCTCTAAGTTTCTTCACCCTGGATGTGCATGTTTTTGCTAATGACTTATAACTAATAGAATGGGATGGAAATGAAGTTGAATGAATTCTGACATGAGGCAGTGAAAGGTGATGTACCTTGTGCTTTGAGAACAAAGCACTCACATTTCAGCCCTTATTCTGACTGTCTTCCCAGAAGCTACTATGCTGTGAAGCAGCCCAAATAAGTGCATGTGGAAATCACACGTCACAGTCCGAAATGAGACCGTGTGGCAAGACAGATACCCAGCATCCCCATTTGCACCACACCCAGCAGTGCTGGATCCAGCCACCATTTGACTGCAAATGCCCAAGAAACCCCACATCAGAATCACCCAGCCAAGACACATCCAAATTCCTGATCCACAGGAACCACAAGATGTTCTAAGTTTCTACATTTTAAGGTGATTTGCTTCATAATGATAACTAGCCAGAAAATGGAACTAACTGCCACAATGATCCAGTACTAGATCAAAGGATGGAGGCCCAGTGGATAGGATCTCCCTTCCCTCGCTGCGTGTATTACAATTTCACCCCTTAATTCAGACTCTTAGATTCTAGCTGGTGCCTTTGATGCCAAAACTAGGCTGTACTCCTTGAGCTTCAAATGGCTGAGAAGTTTCTGACTTGAAACTATTCTCACTCCTAGTAGTGCCAGTCTCTCCCACTTTGAAGAACTTCGTTTGAGATTAGTTTGTCTTGGGCCATTGGGAGTTTTTAAAAATAATTCCTTGTTAACATGAGAGAATTTCCCAAAGAAGAATAAAAAATATTCATGGATCCTAATGGAGGCTGATTGGACTAGACTTAGGTTGGGGGGAGCAGGTCCTTTCTAATGTGTTTAGAGTCTACATTAAGACCACCTTACAGACATGCTTGAAAGATGGTTCCAGTTACTGAACTAGAGAACACTACTGAAGAATTATCTGAGAGTGAAAGTGGTCCAGAAAAATGAGGACATTAGACATGGGCTGTTGCTGCAGGCTACAGATCAAATAACAACTCTTGTTATGTGCATATGGCTGGGTACAGTCCATTGGGGTCTATTCAAGGAGAAGAAAATATTGAATCTCAAGCTTATAAACAATGCCTTCCACAATTATATTCTGTTACTGTAATTGGGATCTGTAGGTAATGGTCACTATTGGTCTAGGGTCATTTAATGCTGACTATATTAGTTCATTGTGAAGTATATCCACAGGATGGTTTCCTATTTTCTTATAAAACTGTGAAGTGACTAACTTCTGTTTCTCCAATCAAGGACTATGTGGCAAAAATGTGTTAAGAAATTATAATAAATGGTATTTTGAGAACAGTTTTGAAACAAATTTTCAATCTTCCCTCAAAGACAGAATTGCATGTTCTTCTTTTGCATGTCACAATTTAAAAAAAAATCTTTTGTTGCAAATCTGGACTATTCTAATTTCTTGCTATATGTCTATAACAAATATAGACTTAAATTACACACACACACACACACACATACACACACACACACACACACACACACACACACATATATATATAAAACAAGTAGTTCCTTAGGATCAATTACATAGTTATTTAAAAAAAAAACAAAACAGAACACAAAATGCAAAATTGCCTTCCAGAAAGTTTTTACCAACCTACGCGCTCATCTGAAGCATATGAGCAACATATGTTCAGCAACACTGGTTAGCTTAGTTATTTTTTAATGTGTGCCAATTTAATAGGCTGAAATTATATTTTATTTCTTACATTACTCAGCTACTTAACTAATTGCTAAAATGTTTTTTCATATACAGTATTTCTTGGTCATTTTATGTCCTTTTTGTAAATTTCTCTATTATTTGATTATTTTGTTGGAATGATCATCATTTCTAATAAAGTCCCATCTCTTTTTGTGGTACTGTGGTTTGAACTCAGGACCTCATATTTGCTAGGCAGGTGCTCTACCACTTAAGCCACTCTACCAGCCCAATGATCATATTTTCTAACAGTGAGCATAGAGATTCCTCAATATGCTAAGAATAATATGCCCTTGTTTTCTCATGCTTGTTACCTAATTTTATACATAAAAATATAATAATTTCAAATCTGGTTCAAACTACAACATTTACCTTCTCTACTTTTGGAAGAATTCCTTAACCCAGTATTATAAAAATAATGTTCACCTACATCTTCCCTTAGTAGTTTTAATTTTGTTTTCCAGTGTGTTCTAGTAATATACATATGGTTTCCTTCTCCCCATTTGACTATTCACTACATGACTATTCACTGGTGTTTGGTGAAGGACAGGGTGACAACCTTTATTTTACCCCCAGTTAACCAACTTACTAAAGTATTCTTACTAAATATGCAATACAGATTAAAATCAGAAGAATTTAATAAAGAACATAAAGAAGAAATAGCAATAAAAGAAAGGGGAAATCAGAACACAGAAGAGCCTAGAAACTCCACAGTAGATCATGAAAAAGCCTGAGAACTGACTTCTCTGTTGGGTAGTTGAGGATTTCGTTCTCTTTAAACATACTCTCATCCACTCTCCCCTCCCTTGCGCTCACAACAAAGTGGTACTTCAATATTTATTAAAAGAATAATCAGTGTTTACTTTATTTTGCAGAAGTGTTGTTTTCTATTGAGCAAAGTAATACATTAACATTTTAATTCCTTTCTTGTAGAGTTTTTTTGGTTTTGGTGATCAATTGCCCAGTGTTCTCTTTTCTCATCTTCTCTATGTATATGTCATTATTTTCCATATGCTCAAAAGATCTCTCCCATGCCCATCAATAATTTCTCCACACTGCAAGTTTCTCAGTCACTCAAACACTTCAGTTTTTTTATTTTATGTTTGTTTGTTTTATAGGCCCTTCCACTCTAGCCTGGCTTGTAGCCTAAGCCCAATGTACAACAATGATCCAGGATCCTCGCCAATATCCTATGTTGGATTCCCTTTCTCTTGAATCTTTTTCTTAGTCTGTTCTACCATTTTACTAAAATACATACAGTTTCTCAATAGTAATAATGGGTGCTAGAAGACAGTGAAGCAATTTTCATCATAGAGGTTCATACATAACCAAACTCTCAATGAAACATGAGGATAGAATTTAAATTTTTCAGGATATATGAATATCATCAGACAGCAAGGACTGAACTAATAAAGAGATTCATGAAAACATTCAAGAAAGAGGCATTGCTGAAAAACAGGTGAAGGGAAACTTTGAAAAGAATTAGAAGAAAAAGATCTCATAGCACATTCTCCCTACCACAAAATTAAAGAGGAAAAAAATCTAAATCACCAGAAGTGACTTGGTGGTCAAACACCTTTCAACAATGAATAAATATCACATAATCTTAGACTACTTTAAATTTTCAAATCCCAATCCCCTCATGAGAGTTCCAAGGATTTCTACAAAGGATCCTTTAATTTTGCATTACAAGTGATGCCACAGTTCTAGAACACTTCTGACATTTGTTTATTACAGTTTCTGTTCAAAAACTAAAACATTATTTGTAAAAACTGATTGTTTTCTTGACTTTTGTTGACATTGTGCTATCTTTGATTATCCATACCTCTTAATATGTTCACTAATCTGTTGCTGGAGGGAATGGATAATAAAACTGGTAGTGGGAAATATCAATTACATCAAATTAAATGTCTGAAGGTAGAAAAAATAAATATCGAACTGTCAAATGCCTTTTTACAGTTGAAAAATACATTGGCACTGAGTTAATATTTACTAAGCACCCAGTATATGCCAAATACTGCACTAAGCATCAAAGATAAATGGATAAAAGACATTACGTATGGTTTCCGAGCTTATACTATGGGGGAAGACAGATAAGTAAACAATTACAATACAAACTAATGAAGAGTCACAACAGGAAATGCATAAATTCCTTTGAGGAGATACAGGAAGAGGGAAACACATAGGAAGTACACAATTATTAAAGAAAAAAATTTAACCTATAGTATCAGGCCATGATTATCTGTGACAATCCTTTAATGATGATGATTCTCATGGTTGAGTGGCGAAACTGAAACTCTGGTCATCAACTAAGGTGTCCTACTTCCAGACTATGTGCTGTGCTTCACAAGAGATTCTTTTTTCTAAAAACATGTATTAGAAGACAAGTTTTTCCTTTCCTTCAACAAGAAGAATAATAAACATCAATAAGATTTTTTGTTTTGTCCTGTTTTATTAGGAAGTAGACAAATTTTTCTTCTTTGACCAGATCACCCAGTTGTCTTCTCTGTGTGATTTCTTACACATCAGAAGAATGAAAGGTGAAACACTCACTGTTAGTGTGAAAAGGGGGAGCTGTAAAAGGGACAGTATCTGGAAATGAGAAGTCAAAACGTCCCTAGCTAAGTTGATGCTGAAGATAAGTTTCACCAAGTCAGCCACAGGAAAGCATCTTTGTGCACCAGGCTGACAAGGCTGGATTCGGCACAGTAACTTAAGTGAGAGGCCACTGATTTGCTGAGAGAGGAGCTCGCATTCTTTATGCCCAAAGCCACTTTGAAGTTTTGGACTAAAAAGAGAAGGAAAGTTCTTGCCTCTTTAAATACTCAGGCACAGAATGATGAAATTTTTATCTCTAAGTCTAAATCCAAATTTATCACCTTGCCTCTAACTAGAGCCTCCTCCAACTTCCTGCCGTAACCCAAGTACAGAAGTTTAAGTCATCGTGGTTGCTTTTCTTACACCTGCCTGCCTTCGTTCATGTCCATCAGTGGGCAAGCACTGGAGACTCTCCCTCCTCCCTGCTCCCTCCACTCCTCTGGACCAATTTTTCCTGGACTCAACTAATTCTCCCACCTCCTCTCCAGCAACCCTACTAAGCAGAGACCAGATCACTATGACTTTGGCATATTCAGAAACCTTCAGTTGTAACCTTTGGTTGCTCACTATGAACTACTAAATATGTTCAAAGCACTTCACTCCAATTTCCAAAACTCCTAGGGAGTCCCATTTTCCTACATTTCTTGCCTCATTTCTCATTCCTCTCCTAAATGGACCCTATTCTCTAAGCAAATTATTTTTCTCCCAGATGGGTCCTCAACATCCTCTGTGCCCGCATTTCCTTTCCCTTGGCATTCCCCCATCTCTGTCCCTCAAGGCCCAGTTCAAATGCTTCCTTGAACTTTTCCTTCTGCATGGATACCATGTCTCCCTCTTCTGGTCTAGCATTTTGATTTAGGGGGATTCTCTGTGCCACACTCTGTCATAGGCTAAGAACATGCTGTGGAGTCCACTCCCGAGGAAGAATCCCACCTTGTCCTCTAACTAGCTAGGGAGCATCTGCCAATATCCATGGGGTAAATACATACACCATGCAAATCTGCAATACTAAGAGATGGTAAGAGCTGACCTCAGCACACCACTCTGCTTCTTTGTAAAGTGGAGAAATGAAACCTTTTCATGGAATTCTTATAAAAATTAAATGATACAGTACATGACTTAACACAGCCTGGCATAGAACAAACTCTCCACACCATTACTTCAGCTGTTGTCACTTGTGCTGCCACCACGGCTGCTGCCACAACACTACCATCACTCTAATAATGCTAAAATACTTATCCCTATTCCTAGTACCTCTTCTACCACTACTGTTACTAGGAGAGAATGAGAACTGAGATGTATTAAGCACCTATTGTTTTTCACACACAAGACTAACCATCTGTCAAACACTATGTATATAGTTTCATGTATATTTTCTCACTTAATTCTAACAATTCCCCGTGAGATAGTCTTTAATCATCTCTGGTCTGTAGATGACAAACTGAGACTAAGGAGTTTAAGTCACAGCTCAAAGCCACACAGATAGTAAGTGGTAGAGCTGAAATGCAAACTCAATTTTATCTGGCTTTGCAATCCATTCTTTGATTAAACATATTCGATATTCAAGACTTAAATCTTAATTTTAGATAGCAAACTTATCTGTGCCCCAAATTCTTCCTGTGGGTTAATCTTTATGGCCTAGGAACAACTACAGGATTATTATTCTATCTTCTCAAAGTTCTGTACAAAGAAAAAGCAATAAGAGAAAACACTGAGCAGCAATTATTTTTAACTACTTATCAAAGAAGATTAGTCAAAAATTTATATTTTAAATACATGCTTTTTAAATAAATGAGCACTAATTTAATGCAATTATTAATGTCTCATAAGATGAGAAATTAGTGAGGATGTGGCACAATGCTCAGAAAATCAAAACTGATCAATCTTGTCTGACTATAGTCAGAGAAATTGCCCATGGACTGGGCTGTAGTTTCATTAGCTTGATTAAAAGTGAAAACTGGAGGAAGGGTAAAGTAGGTCAAAAACTTCCTGCCTCCTTGAGGATTAAAACATTTACTAGATACTAAGTATGTGTGAAAGGATCTATTTGCCGGTCTTAGAGGCTGTGGATGGAAAGACAGGGTATCCTCAACTGGAAAAATTGATTATAATGAGAATGAAAGGCAGAGAGGAAATGGGCATGAGGATTTCCTAGCAAAAGGATTTCTATGTGAGAATGCCTTTATTCATGACCCAAGCAAGGGAATTTATAGCTAGAAGGTCAAAATGTACACCAGAGAAACACAGCAAGTTTTGTAATGGGATACATCAGTTTTCTTTTCAAAGCCAGCTCTTAATTATGTAACTCAAGTTTTCTACTCTGTAATTTCCCTCTATTCTTCTAACCCACACATGTACACACACATACACACTCACATCCCTACTCTTACATAAAACCAGATACTGTTCCTAAACTTCAATTAAGCCGTCCTATATATACCTTCTCCCTACCACATCAATTCCACAGTTCCATTTATAGGAGCACTCCCTCGCATAAACTAGCTTGGTTGTGGAAAAGGGAGAGCAAGAAGGTAGAGAAGGGAAAGGGAAAGAGAACCAATAATAGGCTGAGAAAACACCAGAAAAGCTAAGACTTCAGGCTCAGGATTTCCAGTTTTTGAGGAATTTGGAGAAGAAAGACTTCATAGAAAATTAAATAACCAAAAATAGATTAAACAAGAGTGATGATCTCTTGTTCTATGAAATCACTATGGAAAATAAATATTCTTTGTTTTTCTTCTGTTAATTTTTTTAAAGTAATGCCACAACTCCTCAATTCTTTACATACCATTTATTAACAGTTTCTTCAAGAAGAAAAAGAAGGAAAACACGAGCACAATAAGCACATAAATACTGTTTTTAAAATACATCCCATTTCAGAAATGTTAAATTCAGAAAAGAGAGTGCTGGGAGACAAGCAAGGACTGCCATATAGGATAGAAATGAGAACACAAATCAAAATCCAGGAAATCTATTATCATGACAGCTCTGCTGGATCTTTTGGGAGTTGGTGGTCTCCACAGATGGGTGTCTCTGGATAGGCCAGTGAATTGATGGCCACAATAAGGCATGGAGCTTCTACTCATTTAATGACCACCAGAAAGAAATGGTGAAGGATGGAACCTCTATTCCAAATGAAAATAACTTCTAGTCAAAGAACTGTCTCATCTTTCAGCATACAAAACCATACTATCCACCTTTTCCAAAACATATCCTCAGTGATAGATTTTGATCAGTCACACATACATACATAAACAGATTCAAGAAAGTTCAAAGTTTGGTTATAGAAGAACTGAAAATATTTTCTTTATGGAATTTCATGATGGGGATATTCTTTGTGAGTTACACACACCCAAATATATGATCACCATATGAACCATTCACTCCTATAAAGTTATTCTCTGGGAGGTTCTGTAATCTACACTGAAGGATGAGTTCACTTATATTTCTCAAGAGAGACCCTTGATTGAGAGGTAGAATAGCACTGTGACATTGAGTTATATTCTGATTTAATGTTGATGCACCTTATGGTACACTGTCATGTTTCATTGTAGTATCCAAGATCCCCATAAAGTCTCTCTTTTCTTTTTTTCTTTTAAGTGCATTTTGAGGCTCTTTCTGTAAGTAAAGTGGTAGCTTAAGTAATGTAGCTGCCTAAGTTCACTACACCACTATCTACATTTATTTCAGTAAAGGCACTAGGCCACGTCAGAGCATTAAATGCCCTACCTTCACTGAGTCAAGTGGCTGCTTCTGCAGAGATGTCATTGGAGCTTTTCTGAATAGTACTTCTACTAAGCCTGAAAAGCTTGGGAAAACAGGAATAATGAGGAAAGGAATCAGAGGGAGACCATAAAAGCCCAGTTTATTTCGAGGAAAAAGCAGTACCCATCCCTCCACCATATTTTAAATATCACAATGAACTTAAGTAACAAAATAAATAATTTGCTGGGTTTAAAACACTCTATGTACAACTTTAATGTTTTCCTACCAAGTTCATTATCAAGCTGTTTGCTTTCCCTGGAAGGACTGGAAAGGGGAAAATTTTGAAAACATGCATTTGACATAGAAGCCAATTTCCACTAATGTATTAATCCTGTGGTATATGTAGTCTCCCAAAGCAGATCTGGCTATGCTAATATTCATATATCGGTATCTTTCTTTACAAGAGTAACAACAATTACCCTCCATTACATAATCCATTTATATTTGTAGAGAAAACGTGCATGTGAGAGTCACAACATTTATGACTACAAACTGCTTAGTATTTCTAATAGGACTGATTTTCCCTTCATTTGTATGAAAACAGGTCAAACTGTGGTAAGAGCAATGTAACTAGTGTATAACCCACCATTTGTTTTCTAAAAAGTTAGGCAAAGAGTGTTTTTTCATGCATTCCACTCTGAACAAGCAGAAATAGTGTGATTTCCATCAACTATTACTATCAAGTTTTTTAACACAGAAAGAGTCTGCAGGCATGGTGGTCTTTGTCACTGAATCTGAGAGGTCCCAGGGACCACCAGTTTTCACAGGATCACCAAGGCCCCAAAGACCCCAAACCCACTATTGTGCATGCTCAGTGAAAGGGAAGGAAGTAAGAACTTTGCACTGGTTTGTAGGAAGTCCAAGTGGGTGACAGAGGGAGATGAAAGCTGAGGCAATTGAGCTGCCTACAAAACATTCATCACAAAGATTTCAATGAATGTTTTTTTTTTCCTTGAACTCTTTAGATGCTATCTATAGGTAAGGGGGAGGGAGTTAATTGCAAGAATGCAAGCCTGTCTAGTTTGTAAGAAATGAAAGAATATAAGAACATAAAATTCCTCAAATTTTCCTCACATCTTATTCTGTTCATGAAATTTAGCCAGTGGAAGCAGAATAGAGGACATTTGCACACCCAGACACATGCACACTTATACATAAAGCAAGCCGTTAATGCTGCCAGAGAAGATAATTGATACTGTATGTTTAGGCAAAATGTACTTACATGAAACTCAGACACTAAAGGAAATACACATACGCTCTATCTTTGCTAAGAATTTTTATCTACTATTCAGGAGTTTTCTAATAGGTAACCCTTCATTAAATTTCCTCAAATGGAAAGACAATGTGTGGTTATTACAGAATTAGAGTCAGAATCTGCTACTAAACAATACTTACCACAGATTTACAGATCTGTGGAATGACAGATATACATTATAACCCATTTCAGAATTTTGGTCCCAAAGGTGCCCATGAAATGTTTCAGGTCCAGCTCCATTATTTTCACACATAACCAGGTAATTTATGGGAATGCTTAAATGTCAGTTGGTACTTTCATCATTAACAGACCACTTCCACCTACATTATCCCATCAGAACCTCATGATAGTCCTTTGAGGTCCTTGCTTAACAGATAAAGAAACTAAATATGAAGAGTTACTAAGAGAGTCAAATAACAGAGCTCTAATCAAAACTTTGATAACGGAAGTGATCAAGTCAGAGGTAAAGAAAATAGAACCAGAAACCAAACTAATGCTAAATCTTACAATATATAGAATGTTTTCTTTGTGCTTTGCCTAGTGCAGTATTCTGGCAATAGCTTTTGTTTGGTGTTGTCACTTAGTTCATCTTCTAGCTCACTAGAACAGAAAAGCTGTTTCTCACCAACCTTTTTTGACAATTTAACTCCAAGGTTAATGTTCCTTCTTCCAGAATACCTCCCCTTAGACAGAGATCACAGAAACATGAGCTGGGTTTCAGCCCACCAGTCCAAAGAAAGAGGGAACTACTAACATCTAGTAAGTCGGCTTCCAGCAATACCACTGCCCTTCATCAACAACACCTCATCCTAAATAAAGTACATCTGGCTTGCTTTTTCTTAATACTCAATGTGCCTTTAGAGCTAGAACTTGAAAGAGGCACAGCCATCCATTCTGCTACAAAAATTCTAGTTTCCCCTGCTTTTTCCTCTTTATCAGTCCTCACTGAAGTGATTTCTTCTACAGAAATGAAATGGCATATTGTAAGAAATGATTATATTTTAAAAATTCTTTTGAACATTTCAATAGTGAGTATTAGAAAGGAAGATGAACCCGGTTCTGATGATGACAGGTGAAAGGCAGGAATTGAGTTAGCATCAATGCATCTATTTTAAGCCACTTTCAGAAAAGAAACATTTAGTTGCACGGATCTGAAATCCCCAAGTATACATGTTTGTTCTAAGAAATAAGAGCAGTTCTTCAAATTAACAATGAAAATATTTAGCCTACAGAGAACATTTTGATTGTTTTGACAGAGTGGCTTGAGTGCTATGCTACCTCATTAAACCCAACCAAATAAGGGAAGAAAAGGTTGATGAGGTAACAGCTTAGAAGTGAGGTCACCAGCTAAATCTGACTTCATACTAACAAAAGAAGTTTGACTGATGAAAAGGTGTCCCGGGGTAGAAGTTAACAATTCCTTTGCCTAAATGAGTCTTTCAGGTCAGGAAAGAAAATTTTGTTGGATGGGCTCTTTTAACTTACTCACAGAGCCATGTGACCAACAGCATTTGAAAGTCTATTGTGAAGGGTGTGATGATTAACTGACTGGTCACATCCTAGAAAGGTCACATTAGCAGCCCCTATCAGTGCTTCAAAGCAGAAGCAGTAGAGTGTGAAACCTGAATTCTCATGAGCTCAAAGAATGATTAAACTCAGAAGTGATCCACTGCCATTTATAAATGAAGCCTAAGATTCCTAGCATTATCAGTAACAGGAGAAGACACAAGATAATTGTGGGCAGCAAAAAAAAAAAAAAAATTAGGTTTGACTTTGCTATTTTTTACCCCCTCCATCATTCTCCTTCATTTTGGTATTTTAAATAAGCCAAGAAAAGCAATTGAATTAATAGAAATATTAGTTACTAACTGTAAATTTTGGAAGCAAAAGCTATTTTCAAGGGATTGGGAGGCTGCCTGATTATAAATATTTTGAAGAGCACACCATTAGTATTCAAGTCAATCAATAACACAGTTCAGTTACCACTGAGAACAAAGTTATTCACTAGTTTTATTCCCACTGAATTCAGATCCAAAGGTTTGGAGTTGATCATAAGAAGATATGTTGTCTTTTTTTGTATTAAAATATTATTTATAACTGAAGCATTTCTAAAGCAATAATGAGTTGACTCTTTAATTCATTGAGTAGAAAATTAAATATTTACTGACATTTCTTGAAAACTTATAACCAGTCCACAGGAAAGAATATGACTTCATCATGCTGTGTTTTCCTTAACTTGACAGGAAGTCAACTTCAAGCAGATTTACTATGAATCAGGATCTTATTTGAGAAGCACCAAGTGTCCAATAAACTGTGTTGTTTTTTTTTAATTGGGAAAATACTCAAGTTACAGTGACTTATCTTATACTTTGCTTTCTGAAATCCTGCAATCCCATGTGGACTTCTGGTAGAATGAGCAATGCAAAGAGCTGGCTTGGACTTGGAATGTCCTTGTACTTCTGGGGATTGATGGACCTTACAACCACCGTTCTCTCCAGCACCCCAACACCACGAGGCAGATTAGAGGGTCTCCTGTCAAACAAGCCACAGTCACATCAGCGAACCAAGAGGAGCTGGGTTTGGAACCAGTTTTTTGTTCTGGAAGAGTACACTGGGACCGACCCTTTATATGTTGGCAAGGTAAGACATACTCAGTAGAGAGATAAGCTTTCTGCATATCTGATATTACACTGGATATGAATATGAACTGAGTACAAATGCTCATCTAGCCTTTGTCTGAGGCCCAAGAAAAAATTCAACTAGTGGCACATTATTTGACCCATAACTGACATATAGCTTTTGCTTTGTCAGATATGAGTCAGAAAGAGATTTCTCTCCTTGTTCATGCTTCAGTTCAGAGTGGGAAAGCTAGAAGCAGGGTTTTCAAGGAAAAGCCCTTCAGATCCTACAAGAGTCTCTCAAGCCCCAAGAGAGGCAGCAGCAACTTTCTGGGAATAATAGGATGGGGAAGAGAGAAACAAAAATACCAAAGGGAAAGTAGAAGTTTATGCTTTTTTTTTTTTTTCTTTTAAGTATGTCCACAGGTATAGCCTGAGTCCCAAATTTAATGGAAAAAAAAAAGAAGAAGAAAACATTCTTCATTTCAGAATTTCCTAGCATGTGCTTTATGATAGTTGGGGATAATCGATGAATATATTTATAAACTTTATTTGAATTCCCTTGATTTATCTATCATCATTTCATTTTTAATCTTGGCTTTCTCCTGTGTTTTCTTTATTTGGATATTAATCAGAGACCATTTTGTGAAAGCAACCAAGTAAGAGAGGAATTAATTAGAAAATAAATAATTCATTTAAATGATAGTACAAAAGCTAAGAGCATGGGTTTCAGATTTAATACATATGGTTCAAAGCCCAGCGTTGTGAGGGACTCTGGACAGGTCACCAAGCCCCATTAGCCCTGCCTCCTCAACTGTCCAGTGGGAAGAATGACAGAATGAGATAACTGCTACTTCTCAAGAGCTATCTACACAGCCCTTTCTACAACTCTCATCCCCTTCTTAACCAAGTTTCCTGGCTCTATCCCCACCACTACACTAAATCTGTGTTTTCATCACTGTTCAAGACCTCTCTACTGCCTGCCTGATAACTTCATTTTATGGAATCTTCTAGTCATAGCCTTGACACTGCTGATCCATCCCTCCTGGACTTAACCCTTATCTCTAAACATCATGATCACTACAATTTCATTTTTCTTCCTTTATTCCTAACCTTTTTTGCTGCCCTTCTCCTTTTCCCTCATCCCAATTATTGCTGGGCTTACCCAATTCACCCTGGACTGTTCTGTATCCAAACTCACTCTCTGGTGGACTCACCTGTGGTTTTAAATACCATCTCTGGGCCAAGAACTACAAACCTCCATCTCTAGCTAAAACCACTCATCTAAGCCTCAGACTTATAGATCCTGTTGCATATATAACACCTGTGCATTTATGACTCACAAGTCTTTCAAATACATCATATCTGATAAGGAAGTCATATTTTTCCTTGCAAATATGGCCCAGCCCAGTCTTCCCTATCTCAGCATTGCCATTACCCTATTCCTATAACCAAAGACCTAATGGACACTCTTCCCTTTCCCTCACCCTGCATTCTCTCCATCTGCAATTCTGTTAGTTATATACCAAAATAACTCCCAAATCTTTTTTCTCTCTCATTTCCACTTCCACCATTACCTCTCACCAGGCAAATACCTAGCTTGCCTCCCAACCAGTCTCCTTATGCCCATCTGCATTTCTTTCTAACATATTCTCCATATGTGAGCTTTGTAAAAAGTCAATCAGATTATGTCATCCCTCTACTTAAATCTCTTCAATGTCTCCCCATTGGAAGAGAATAAGGATCTACAGCTTACTGGTCAGCCTGCCCTCTAGCATCCAAACGTGTTCTGTGTTATTCTTTTCGGTTCTCGTGTTCCCAAAACTTGCCAAGTGTTTCCTGTACTGTTTCCCACAATTAAATACCCTTCCCCTGGCTTCTTCCATGGTGGGCTTCTCTTTTTCTTTCAGAGCTATTTTGAATTTAAGCCTTGGCCACTCTCTATGATAGGCTCCTCTATTAGATTCAGCATTATTTGTTTCACAGCTCTAATCATAATCTATAATATTTATTGTTTTATTTCCATGTGTATTGTCCAAAGCCCCTGACTAAACTAGAAGACCAATGAGGACAAAGACATTGCTCCTATTTTATTCCCAAGTCCTAACATGGCACCTGTCACATGGAAGATGAAGATACTTAATGAATTGATCAATGAACAAATTAACCCTTCCTGGTATAGTAAAGATTAAATAAACCAATGCACATAAAGTGCTTGGCATAGTACCTGGGCCAGAACGGGGTTTTAATCATTGTGACCCTGTAGCAGCAATAGTATAGGGACTTCATTATGGGAATTTAGCAGCTGCATAATGCATACCTAACACAGCTACAAGCCCTGTGACCTCAAAGTCCTTCTCTTCTCCTTTACCTTCTTTATCCTTTATGGACAGTTAGTCACCATATCTATCAATACTTCCTTGCCAGTTTCTCTCAGATTCAACTCTTCCTCTCCAGATATGTCATTACCATGATCCTCCCTTCCTCAGGATTAGAGCAACCAGAGAGGTCCCTCCTATCTCTATCTCCAAGAAGCACCCTCTCCTCTTTCTCTCCGCTCTGGCAACTCTCCTACCTGATTAAGAAAGCCCTCTACTTCTTGAATGCTTAGCAGAGTTCCTAGCATTGTGGTTCAAGGGTTCCTCCTCATCATCAGACCCTGTCTCACAATTTCTCAAATCAGGGGCTCATCCTGATGGATCCCAGATGGATCTCCTTATCGGTCTTACTCACAGTGTGTTGGTCCTCAGCCCAGACGTGTCCATGCTTCTGCCCTGGCAAACACATGCTATTAGCACCTCCCTTAATCCACATTCAAATGATCACGTCTTCCCACTACTCAGAATCCCAAAGACCTCTAACTTCTTGATATTTAAAAAAAAGTTCTTCCAAGTCAACATACGTGGCTATTGCTAAAAAAAAGAATACATTTGTACTTGAGTCCTCATACAATTTAGACATCTCTTCCCCCCTTCAAAGGCTAGAAGCGGGGAAGAGATGTCTAAATTGTACTCAATCTTGTCTACGTCCCCTAGACCTAGCACAACTGGCCACAGAAAAGTGCAGAAAGTAGAGGTGCTCACTTGGCAATGGCCTGCCACAGTACTATGAGTCAGTCACATTCACATAAAGCAGATCACTTAATCATTACAACAATGCTGTGAGATAGGTTTAATTAACCTAGGGAACCAGGGTCAAAGAGGTTATGTATGTTCACTGTCCAAAGTTACACTGAAGGTAGCAGCTAAAGCCCAGATTGAAACAGCCATCACTTCTACCCTGACACCATGGGCTTTCCTTTACATTGCTCTGCATGTGTCCAGGCAGTGACTTCAGGTTTAGCTCTGAGGACAGAGACACATAAGGTGGGATCAGGAACCTAAAGGAGTCTGACTGCTTCCTGAACTCTTTATCACTGACACTGGGGAGTATTTAGCTGTGTAGTTTCCTCTAAGACTGTTAGTGCTCGCCCTCTCCTAATTACCTCAACCAGGACACAGGACAGCAACACACCTCCAGTCATTTGCTCCAGTCAGCACACGAGCAGCTGGGCAAGGCTTTACCCTGCACTGGTGTGTCCCCTCCCCACACAGAAGACACTTTTCACCTCCACTTTCTTTTGAAAGAGAAATCATCCATCTTTCATTCTCTTTACCCCAGAGGCATTCAGTGTGTCACCTTAAGCTCAAGTAGGTCTGTTTAGAAAACCTTCCATAGTATTTGCTTATTTCAGGAAGGAGTATGGCAACAATTATCAGCTGTAATTGGTATAGCCTTATAAAATCTACACAGGGCTTTCCAGGGACGAGGCTATGTGGAGCTAAAGCTAGGTTATATTGACATACGCAAAAATGGGGGTGCAGAGAGGCCTATGCTTGTGCACGAATCCATGGGTCCAAGTCACACCGAGGTTAACAACTACATAGATACTGTTTAACCACAACTATAAATACTTACCTCATTTCTGGAATGCCATGAGGCACTCTGAAAGCTGACAAAAGGGGTGAAAAACACCTCTGCTTTTTGAGATTCTCAAAAACCAAGATTTCTGAGAATCTGCATCAACTTCCCAGCATTCACTGCTTCTCTGGCTGAAGGTCTTACAACACCGAAGACTTATTATAAGTGAGATTTTTACCTGTCTTATTCTGTCTAGGAGATTTTGAGGGGAAAAAAATGTTTTCCCAAAATGTACATAACTATGTGCCGTAGCTGGTGTTCATTCAGTGTTTGTTGGATTAAATATGGGTAAAGATAATACACATTTTTATTACACTGCCAATTTTCTGAGTGACTTAGAGAAAAGCTATTAACATCCCTTCTTTTGCAATTTTCACAACCAACTGTGTATTCTATGGCTGGTAAACCTGACTACTCCATGCGCATTACTGTGTTGGTTTTAAGCTCCTTAGTGTCTCTCAGCTCTGCAGTCACTTTGCCATATTCTACTCTGTGATCTGAGACTGAGACTCTGCAAGCCACTATTTCTCTCCTGCCAACTGGGATGTGAAAGTGGGAGGCCAGGAGGCTAGAGGAGGAAGAAAGGACTTGCTCCTTTACTTGGCCAGTAGTTAGTTCTTGTTTCTGGGCTTTTCCAGACCCTCAGAAATACCAGCACCAGCAACAGCACCCCTTCCGAGGCCTGTGTCCCAGGTCTGCAGGATTTGGCATGTGATGGGGGGTGGGGGAAGCTCAGTGAGAGAGGTTCCTCTAAGCTCCTTAGGCCCCAGTCCCAGGGCAGCAGTCTTTCTTCAGAGGCCTCAGGCCCAGCCTCAACCTCCTCCAAACACTTGGTTACCACAGCCCTAACTCCTGCCCTCTATTCCATCTTCCAGAGGGGCCCTGGCTGGTTCCTGAAAGTTACTGTCCCTCAGACACCACAGGGTCCTCCTCTTGCTTTTTCAGTCCTCCATAATTTTGTTCTCTGACAAGATCCTGAACTGGCACCACTATATTCCTCGGAGATCAATTCTTCATAGCTGCTCCTCTTCCTGTATACATGCGGATTCCTCTTTTCTTTCCCTCCTCCCTTTCTCTTGCAAACCTGTAAACACACACTCAGAAGCCACCTGAGAGAGTCTAGTTCTTTTAAAACAAAGGTAACATGGCTCTACAAAAAGCTTAAGCCCAGACCCTACACCATCCTTTCAATTATTGAGCACTTACTACATGTCAGGGCCCACACCAAGAGGAGGCCACATAGTCCCTATCTTCAAGGAATTCTCAGTCTAGAGAGCTCTTCCATTTCTTTTCCCAATACAGAGGAAAGTAAAGATAACACATCTGAGCTTACACTTGGCTGATGAAGATCACAAGGGCACCTAAGATTTTTTAATATTCATAGGACAAAATGCCTTAAAACACCTCAAAACAGTCCCAGGTGCATTCTTTAAGTCAGCTTCTACTCACTCCCCACAACCAGGTATGCTGTAAATTAACTAACTTCATTATAAGTCCTATACCATGTGACTTAAAATTGCATATATTATATGTAAACACACAAACTTTTTTATTTTCATAATTTAAGAAGCATTCTGAAATCTTTGTTCTTCCCCCAATTCCACTCCTTTGCCAGGAAGCATAGTTCCAAATGGAATGAATTTTCATTTCTCTGTCCCCAGGTCCAAATGAAATGCCTTTCTATTCTACACAATAAGATCTGGCACTTCTGCATTTTTACCTGCATAAATAGAAGATCTGGGTTGTAAAAAAAAAAATAGTTATAATACTGTATGTAGAATGAGGAAATGTGAGAACCTCATATTCTACAAAGAATACTTTTAGTAAAAAAAAACCCACAGCTATTTTTTCAGTCAATTTTATTTTATTTCCCTTCTCTAGATAGGACACAGCCAAGTTCCTCTAGGCAGTGAAGCTGCTGCCTGTGTGACTTAGCCAGGAGTCAATTTGAGATCAACTTAAAGCCAGCCCCAATCTCCAAAGCCACCCGTGTGAGGATGCCGGGAATACATTTCCAGGTGTCTTCTTGGTGTCTGCACTCTTCAATCTTCAGACTAGCAGGGCCCCTCCGATGCTTCAGGCTGCCTTAGCAGTCTTGACCAAAAAAAAAAAAAAAAAAACCTGCCATTTGTTTTCCCTTCTCTGCTAAGGAGGCTTGAGGGCAGCCGAGAAGAGCTAGTATGTTAATACCCTTTTCTCTGTGCAGGTGTCATCATCACAACACATACAGTATTCCTATTATGGGAAAGGCACTGTGCTCAGTGCTTTCCATACATTATTCTCTAATGATCCCAATAACCCTTCAGAGTAAGTATTAATGCTGTTCCTGGATTATAATGTGAGGAAATTAAAGGTTATAGACTACAAATAATTTGTCAAGGGCACTCAGTTTACAAATGACGTAGCCAGTGTTCAGGTCAGATATAGTTGGCTCCCTGCTCTGAACCTGACACTGGCTGGCTGTTTTATAAATTGATCTCATGAACTTCATTGCTGAACTATGCAAAGTACTAATGACACAGGCAACAACAGACTTAGTGGTGACAAAATTTAGCTAATTGTTTATTGACCCCTTTAGAAAGAGACCTTTCTAAAAGACTATAGAGTAACTCAAAATTCTAGGGTTCTCACCACTCGTACATATCAATGCAGAAATGTTTGTAGGCCTGAGATCCAAATAGCACTCCTGGACACCTTTGGGAAGTAATTATAAAAATAATCTGGGAAGAATATAGTTAGATGAGCAGGTAGAAGCATGTCCCTAACTTAGCCATCCACACACAAATTTGAGTGAATCAGTTATGAACCAAGAAGGGATACCATCAAAAGGAAAACATACTAACCAGCAGTTAAATTTCATTTATCACCTGAAACATGAGCAGGAATCATCCTGCTAAATAAAACTACAGAATCGGGGTCACAGAACGGGAGAGGTACAAGAGACCCCAGAAGTCATTTAGGTATTTCCTACACAGTGGCCTTAGCTTTTTAATGAATGAGTTCTCATCAACTTTGCAGCCAACTTGAATTGCCATAAAATTTTAATACTCCAAAAAATTAACTTAGAGCATTTTTAAAATTTTAAGATGTTTAAGCTTATCTGTTTTTTTTGTTTTGTTTTTGTTTTCATTTTTTCTGAAATGTAAAGGTGAGATTCCTCATTATGCTTGCTCTTCTCCATGCATCACAGATCTCTATTTTCTAGAGATATTTTCTGTATTTTTCAAGGAGAGTAACTTTAAAATACTAAGTTCAAGATAATATAATGCATCAAAACTTTATTCATTAACCTCATCTACTCTTTGATGAAATCATACTCAAAGCATATTAATTCTTTACAGATAGACTTTTTGTGGTACTGGGGTTTGAGTGTGGGTACAGTAATCATGGTAGTACTCTATCACTGGAGCCATACCTCCAGTCCTAGTCAGACTTTAAAAAAATAAACTTCCAATGTGAAGGGAGGTCATAAATTTTACTGAACTAAAAATCAATTTATTTCCAACACCTGTTCATGTCCATAATGAGACTTGTGGGCTTTTTTTTTCCTCAGCTTCACTCAGATATGGACAGGGGAGATGGATCCATCAAATACATCCTCTCAGGAGAAGGTGCAGGCATCGCATTTACCATTGATGACACCACTGGTGACATCCATGCTATTCAAAGACTCGACCGAGAGGAAAGAGCCCAGTACACTTTAAGGGCTCAAGCCCTGGACAGGAGAACAGGCCGGCCAATGGAGCCAGAGTCAGAGTTCATCATCAAAATACAAGACATCAATGACAATGAGCCCAAGTTCCTAGATGGACCTTACGTTGCCACTGTGCCGGAAATGTCACCAGTGGGTAAGATGGTGATTCACTGGTTTTCACAAACAGCAATTGCTCTATGGGAGAAGGAGAATAGATGCAGAACAGCTCACAAATGACAAACCTGAACCAAAAAGAAACAACAAAGTTCTTTGGCAGGCAGAAAATTACTTAGATCTTTGAATCAGCAGTAGTAAATAATAAGCTTTGTGCAGTTTTTCAGTTGAGTCTTTAAAAACAAAAAAAATAGATGACAGATAGATAGATGTCTGATTCATAAGAAGAAAGATTTTTGACATTATCAGACAGCAAGGAAGGACCCCCAAAGACTGTGTTGTCTTTAATGGCTACTAAGAATTCAAACACAAATAACTATCATCTCTATTAACTAAGTACAAGGTAGGAACTATGACAGCTTACTCTAGAAAGGGGATTCTCCCAGTGGAGCAAATGTAACAACTACCGTGCTTTAAGCTTGACTGTTCAGATCAACTGTCTTTAGCAACTGGACATGAACGTTCTCCACCACTTCTCTTCCCTAGGTACCTCTGTTATCCAGGTGACAGCCACAGATGCCGATGACCCGACCTATGGCAATAGTGCCCGTGTAGTGTACAGCATTCTCCAGGGCCAGCCATACTTTTCTGTGGACTCCAAAACAGGTATCTGATGCAAGAGTCCAGTCAGAGGTGTTTGTTTCACACCATAAGCCTTTGTAACTGCTGCTTGAGACAGACCCAACTCTCCTTTTCAAGGACTCTCCAGGGAGTGTATTAGGCAGAGAAGTCTGTTATAAGCTTTAGGATTAAGAGAGCAAAGGAGCACTGCCCAGTGGGTGAGAGCAGCTCTATGCATAGACAGTGTATAGGGACTGCTTGGAAATGCCAGAGGTTAGCCTGCACCAAAATATCTCCTTGCCAGCCTCCAAAAAGTCCTATGGTGGTATTTATTCCCAGAAACTAGGGTCTTTTATTACTCTAAGAAGATCCAAGAGGATTGACACATTCACCTGAATGCACTCTAAAACTACAATCATGAATTCTGAAACCAGAGAGTACCCTAACCCTAATCCTAATCATCTGAAGCCAGATAGTCCCTTCCCCCCACCCCATTCAGCCCATCCACTTCACAGATAAGGAAACTGGGAAACTGAGAGCTAATGAAGTTAACCTGGTGGTAGATACGTCTACTGACATGTGGCCCAATGTTCTCTCCACAGAACAATCCTATATGGAGCAGAGTACAAGGCCAGAATAATGGCTGCTGGGCAGACAGGTTTCTATGAGGGAGGAGAAAGCTTTGGATTGTGGCCCCAAGAAAGGTGGATCCCAATGGGGAAGCTCTAATAGGGAGGAAGACCGAGAGAACTGAATGCGTAAGGAGCAACGTTGCAGAAAAAGACAGACCAACAGTTTAGAGGTTTTTGCTTCAGTTTGTTTTTGAGAGTTTTGTCTACAGAATCCGTATGTTTTAATCTATGAAAGGTTTCCTTTAATATGCTTGAGTTGGGTAGAATAATAGTTTATCATTATTGTCTTATACTTACTTATGCCAGGCTTTCTCTCTTTTCAAATACTTTCATAAAAATTACTATAGTTGAGCCTCTCAATAATCTTGTGAACTAACAAAATACACAGGAAGTATTATTACTCCCATTTTACATAGGGGAAACCAGAGAGAAGGAGCTTGAGTAAAGAACGTTATAGCCACAGAGGTAAAGTCAACGGTGAACACTCAAAGTCACCTCTTTATTTGAAAGAGAAAAAAATACAACTCTATTATTAGCAATCTGATAGGATTTTTTCTCTCAGAAGTCCTAAAGGTAGCCAGGCATTCAGAAAATTGTATCATAAAAGTAGAAAGTGAGGAAGTGTAAATTAGTAGGAGGAAAGAAAAAAAAGATTGCAGTTACGGACTTCTATAAAACAGAAACTTCAATAATTCTACTAACGGGGAGAGGGAGAATGAAAGCGTGCCCATGGGGAAGAAAAATGCAGGTAGGAAGAGGGTAATGTGTCCTTTATATCCTAAGAAGTATCTTACATTATTTTGACAGCTCCCGGGGGGCATGTGTAGTGTTAAGGTCAAAAATACGTGAAAAGATAGTTATTGCTGTGCCCATGAGGCATTTTAAAAAAGAAAAGTGCTACATATTTCACTTTAGAATGTTATTAACTAAATGCAATATATACATTATAGGAGTAAACTAGGGACAGGTGGTTGTTCCCAGTGCATTCCTTTTCCGTGCAAAAGGTCTATTTAACCCAGGATCATGTCATAAACCTGCAGCAAATAAGCCTTTAATCTTTGCTTGGAGTATACAGAAGTCAATTTTTCTGAGTTCAGGGGTTAAAAAGGGGATAAAACATCACCACACATCTTCGGCAGGATCAGAACACATTTCAGTGGATTTGGTTTAGACCCCTCTTCTTAAATGAAACCATATCATCACACTGCTACTTACTGTCTGGGGAAGTTCATCTTTTATGCATGGCTAAGATAAGCAACTCATACAATGTCTTTCATGTCCAAGTTCACGGAATTCACTGAAGCATAGAGGTAAACAACATAACAAAACAGAAGGAATATATAACAAAAGGAAACCAAATCAGAATTCCAGCCCTACTTACAGGTAGTTGGGAGGCAGGAAAAAGCAGTATAGGAGGGAATTATCTAAAAAAGAGTCATTGACACTGCAAGGGCCCTAGGGATTGCAGAGATAAGGAGCTGAAAGACAATTGTGTAAAAATCACAGATTTGTAGACATATAGGCTTTGTTTTCTGGACTCAAAGCCCCAGTTTTTCTTGGTGAGACAGAGTCGTCTGAAATCTCCTTGGACTGCAACTCTCCAAGTCTGTAAGAGAACCACTGCTGCCACCTCCTGTTCTCTTTCAGTAATGTTGCCAAAGGAAGTCAGTCTCAGTCCTTCCTGCTGGGATCAGATTTATTCACCATTTGTTTCAACACAGTGTTATTTGATGGTGAGGTTTTTTCCCTCAATTTTAACAAAACAAGTGACACACATCTCAACTGGCATTTACAATGCACACGGGAAACACCTAGGAATTAATCTTTTGAAAACTGGACTTGTGGTTTTGTTTTTAAAATCAAAGTCATTTCTATCCTACAGGTGTAATTAGAACAGCACTCACAAACATGGACAGAGAAGCCAAAGAATACTATGAAGTGATTATTCAAGCCAAGGACATGGGGGGGCAGCTTGGGGGATTGGCTGGGACCACGACTGTCAACATCACTCTCTCGGATGTCAACGATAACCCACCCCGCTTTCCCCAGAGTGAGTACCTAACCAACCAGAGCACAGATCTCAGGCCAGAGGGACTTGCCTATTACAGAGGTGCAGGAGGGAGGCCAGGTTGAGTGTTGAATTCACTGATCTTGGATTTCTTTCTTATGCTAATTGTGCAATTTTCACACAGCCATTTTCCTTCTGGGCCTCAGCTTCCTATAGCATTAATATGTTTCTCAAACTTATTTTCATTATTTCCTCCATATAGAGCCTTTTTGCTTTTTCTCCTCCTTTATTGCCATACCCACACACCCTGCACAAAATCAAATGCTAAGGAATAAGATTTGTTGGACAGGGTTTTCGTGGGCCACAAATCATTGCCGTAGCTAGGATTTTTTTTCCACCCTCCCCCGCGCCCCCCCACACACAACAAGAACCAATTTTTTCCTCCCTCAGAGATGACTTTGAGGATGTGTTGAAATGCATTCACTGAAAGCCAAAGCTGTAGCTGAACATATCACCCATCTGATCTTTTTTTTTTTTTTTTTGAGGGAGGGAAGTGGGTACTAGGGTTTTCACTTGCTAGGCTAGTGCTCTACCACTTGAGCCATGCCCAGACTCCTTTATTTTTTTTTTTTTCCAATAGGGTCTCATGCTAACCTTGTTCAAGCTGGCTTTGAACCAAGAGCCTCTTAATGCCCCCTCCTGAGTAGCTGGGATCAGAAAGGTACCACCATGCCTGGCTTGTTCGTAAGATAGGAACTTGCTACCTTTTTGCCATCTTCCTGTCTCTACTTCCCAAATAGCTGGGATTATAGGCCTTCATCATCACACCTGGACCCATCTATCTTAACCAATCAATTCACAAGTAGGTAACAAGTCCTGCTTTGAGTGTGCCAAATATACTCTAAACCCAGCCCTTGCCCTTGTGAAGCTTAAAGTCCATTTGAGGAGTACATATTCTATACATAAGAAAAGTTAATAATGAGTATTTGATATGCCACTTGGAAAGCTCACAAATGGTGTAAGTTAAGAAGGTTACTAAGTTGATTGGTGCTATAGCACAAAACAATATGTGTCATGGAACAGTTCTGGAAATACCTGTGGACTGACTTTTTGTTCACAATAAACTAAGATGAATGAAGGCTTCATAGAAAGATGTCACTTTCACAGAGGGTTGAAGAATCTAAAAGATTTATATAAGCAGAAAAGAAAACATGCCAGAATGAAGAAGCCATTCATTCATTCAAGAAATATTTGTTCCACTGGGAAGAGAAGTCAGGAGATCGTGAGTTTGAGGCCAGCCTGGGCTATATAGAAAGACCCTATATGAGAGAGAGAGAAATTTGTCCCACACACCATTCCAGGTATAAAATACAGAGCAGTGTACCAAAATAAAAAAAAAAAGTTCTGCTCTCCACAGCTCATTAGAGTAGAAATGTGTGAAAGATATATATACATATACGTACACACATACACACACACCTTCGGAAATGAAAGTTATTTTATGTTGAGACTCCTAAAATCAAGACGTGCTCTTGGACTAGTGGAATGGCTCAAGTAATAGATTGCCTGCCTAAAAGCATGAAGCCCTGATTCAAACCCCAGTACTGAGGAAAAAAAAAAAAAGACATGCTGTTTCTATGCATTGTATTTCTAATGGAAGCCATAGAAGAGTTTTCGAGCAATTGACATAAAGAAAGACTAATTTGGTGGCCATGGGCAAGGATGGGCTGGCAAAAGCAGACCAGAGGCATGGGAGTTGTTAGGAGGCTTTCAGAGGGTCCAGATTGGAGCTAATAAGGACTTAAGTAAATGCAGGAGTAGAGTGAGACAAACAAGAAAGCATGAACTTCTGCCTCTGAATATCTTGGCAGAGGGAACCAAGGCTGAGGGTGGCATCAAAGATGACAACAATGTTTTAAGTCCAGTGACAGGGAGAAGGATTGTATTACTGATAGAAATAGAGGATGCATAATGGAACTAGTGGCAGGGAAGGAAGGAGACAAATTCAGATTTGAATATAAAGTGACAGCAGAACAATCAGGTTGAATGTCCTTAAGGAACATGGAAATACAGAGCTATAGTGGTGGAGCAGTGCCCAGGAATGAAGACATTGAGTTTGAAAAGCGGATGCCTAAAGGGAGTAAACTGAGAAGTGAGAGCAGCGGAGTGATTCTTGGTGAAAGACTCAGCCAAGAAATGGGATTTAAAAAACTAAAAACAAAAAGAGTCAAGCCAGACTATTTGCTGAGTAATTCACATTTTGAGTCAGTCAGACCTAGTGAACCCTCTATTTTATCCATGTAAATACTGAAAGAGAGCTCAAATATTGACATGCAACTGGTATATACAAAGCTTCCTTGAGCATTCATGAAAAAGAAAGGCAGGATTCTAGGTTAGTGTTTCATGAATAGTGCAGGTAAGCAGGTTACATAGTTTAGTCCTACAGTACAGAACACCTATTCCAGTTTGTGGAATGCCACATGGAATAGATTTTTGGTGCTTTGCTGTTCTTGTGGGTTCCATCTTTGTATTTCATGAATGATTCACATTGTGTACACTGTATAGTGTAGATTCTTGAACATCCTTGACTATTTGACTTTTTAAATGTGATACTAGACAGGTATCTCAGCTGGAGATAGAAGGCATGGAAGAACCAAGTTATTACTTAGCTCAAAGGTATAGGGATTTGGACATATTGTACACAAATTATGCCACTCCAAACACGACAGCTTCACAGTAGCTAATACAATATAAAGAGGACCAGGGCTTTTATCTTGCCCTCCAAAACCAAAATCTTAATGTCATTCTAAAACATACATTTTGAATAGTCTGTTTCAAAGTTCAGTAATAGCAGAAAATGTAGAATACACTGAAAGTATTAAATATATTTCATGGAAAGCAAAATGGAACAATATGAAGTAATTTAAATCTCTGTGTCTTGAAAGCATTCTTTGAACATTAACTCTGCTTCTAAAATGGGCATTATTTGGGGCTTTTTAAACCAATTTATTTAGCCATTTAAATATTCCCCCTTTATTTGCTAAAATTAAGTTTAGATGATCTCATTATTTAATAACCCTATATTGGATGAACTCTTTTGCCTCATTATTATTCTGATTACTCATTATAGGAACTCCATTTAGTTTTTTTTTCACAAATATTACCGTAACTGTGGGATGTTGACAAAATGACACACCTACCCTTTTACATTGAACAAGCTCACTTTTAATTGAACAAAACATAACAGAATATCAAGAGCTCAAGATGTTTATTTCTTTATTTATTAGTATATTGTGGTTGTACCAGGGGTACATTGTAACATTTACAAAAGTGCTTACAGTGTATCTTAGACTCATCTTCCCCATCTGTCTATTTATCCTCCCTCCCCCTTTCTTGGAACAATTTCAGTGGATGTCATTATTCCATTTTCATACATGAATATATAGTACTTCTACCATGTTTGCCCTCCTCCACCCTTTCCTTATGCCCTCCGACAGGTACCAACTTGAGGACATCTTTTACCGTTCTGTCCTTTATTTTAAAAAAAATACTTCGTTTTTCATTATGACATTTCCTTTTATGTGTTACACCCTGAATAGGTTCATCCTCTCCATTATTCTCCTTTCTACCTTAGTCCTTGTTGTGTGTGTGTTACTGGGGCTTGAACTCAGGGCCTACACCTTGAGCCACTCCACCACACCTTTTTTTCTTTTTTTTTGTGTGATAGGTTTTTCGGGATAGGGTCTCATGGACTATTTGCCCAACCTGGCTTCGAACCATGATCCTACTGATCTCTGCTTCTTGAGTAACTAAGATTACAGGCATGAGCCACCGGTGCCTGCCCTTAGTCCTCTTCTTAAAGTGATTTCAACAGGTTCAAGCTATTTATTTCTAGTACAATGCATCACATGTAGAAATTGCATACATATCCCAAACACATAACATACTTTTCTGGTATGGGGAAAATTATAGGCAGATGTTTGTTTTTCCCAAAAGTATTATAAAAACAAAATGCAATCCATTGATAACTCTGGAAGTAAATGGAAGGAACTGATGAAATCCACATACCCACCAGCTTAATATATTAGAGGTTTCCTGGTTTGTATTATAAGGAACAGACATCACTTCTCCTATGCAAAGGTGGCATGCTGTCTGCCTAGGTGCTGTCATCCTCCCAATCTTTGTGAAACTTGAGCCCTTGCTCCCAGGCTACTCCCAGCTTACAATGCATATTAGAATAAAAGAGACCATGCACATTTTCAAAATGCGATTGTATGATTTTCCTTTGTTAGTCAATCTATGATTGTCAAAACAATGCAGAAAATCTTAAGTTGGTAACTTAGCAAAGATCTGACTTAACAGAAATGAAAACGAACTAAATTTACTTGTGAATCAAGACAAGTCAAAAAAGAGAGCATTACCAACTCTGATCTTCTTAAATATGTGGGAACTTTTTGGATTTCTATTCTGGAACAAGAGGACAAGAAGCACCAGGGGTCTGTCCATGAAGCAGCAGCAGAGGATTCCAGTCGCAAGGCTCATTAATGTACCATACAAATACATGGAGCACCAGAGCTTGTGCTCTGTGGCCTCCTCTATACATCACTGTTCTCTATCAGCTCTTGGCAAGTGATCATAGAGGTAAACACTCAGCACATTGGCCAAACCATGAAGAGAAATGTGAGCATTTGAAATATAACTGAATACATGTGGGCTTTATGAGCACAATGCTTTTCTATCTTTCTTAGCAGGAAGTGACATCTGGGGAACTATTTCCATTCATGAGGTAGTACTAAAAGACTGGAAAGCAAGGTAGTTCCCACCACTCTGAAGGTAGAGTGACTGTGACGAGAACCAGTTTTGATTTTATCCTATCGTACTCTTAAGATTACAATCAAGCTATTTTGACTCCTACTGAACATCCAGTATAGTCTATAACCTGTTTGACTATTTGCTTCATCTCTCTGGACCTCAGTTTTTATCTGTAAAACTCAAGCTTCAAATTTGAACCAAGAAAAAGATGTTTTGTATAGCATGCCTAACATGATGTAATAATGATGAGGCACATTTTTGTAGTGACAGATTATCAAGGATGCATGTTCTTGCTTTTCTTCACAGAACATTATCAGATGAGTGTGTTGGAATCAGCTCCAATTAGCTCCACTGTAGGCAGAGTGTTTGCCAAGGACTTGGATGAAGGGATCAATGCAGAGATGAAATACACTATTGTGGACGGAGATGGTGCCGACGCTTTTGATATTAACACAGATCCAAATTTCCAAGTTGGCATCATAACTGTGAAGAAGGTAACCAACTCCTTTTTCCAAGTCATGTTCACGGATGCTTTGTATATGGATTGCTAGTGAGGACTCCTGTACTATAGATAAGTACTGGTTCAAATTTCCAGATAAAAGTTCTTTCCTGTATTTTTTTAAAAATGCCTCTTACTGTTGTGCTAACATGGGAAAACTGGCTATGTTATCATTTTATGGAAAAGGTACCAAGTTATGTTAAAAATATTTTTATAAATATGCCATTTCTCCTACTTAGCCACTCAAAAAACTGTTGTAGCATAATGTTCTAATAATGTTAATGACTAAATCAATATCTGAATTACACATTTTTATAGCAGTATACCATAAATAACAACAAAGCAAGCTATAATACTATTTATGAATCAAGAAATAGCATACAAGAATTTAATTGCTTCTTGAATATCCATAAATGCAAATTAAACTGGAAAAAGTTTTATCAAGCATAGCTTGTGAGTGATTATTATCATTTGAAACTCCTTTGTTTCATGATAAGGTACCAAGTTTACTGAATGTAAACTCTTAATTCTTTCTAAAGCATAAAGCACATATGGATAAACTCAGTTACAGTTGAAAAACATGTAACTTTTTTTTAATTGAACTTTTAACACCCTACAAATAAATAGCTGATGAAATACATTATTTAATGTATTAAATGTATTGTTTCATCTTCCTCTATTTTTAAACCCAAGATATCTTACTTATTTGACAAATATTAAGTGCCTACTATGTGCTAGGTATTGTTGTAGGCATTGACCACAGAGAAAATAAACAACAAAAAAGTTATGTATCGTGGAGTTTACACTCTAGTAAGATGAAAAAGACAATCAAAACAAGCCAATGTATAGAGTTGTGTATTAGAAAATGATAATTGCCATGGAGGGAAGAGCAAAATAGAACAAAATAAGTGAGATAGGGAGAATGAATCAAATGACTTCAAATTTAAATTGAATTAAATTTTAATTGGGATTGGCCTCACAGAGATGGATATGTAGGTAAAGACTTAAAGTAGTCAGGCACTGTTGGCTCAGACCTGCAATCCTAGCTACTCAGGAGATAGAGATCAGGAGGATCGTGATTCAAAGCCAGCCTGAGCAAACAGTGAGACCCTATCTGAAAAAAACCCATCACAAAAAAGGGCTGGTGGAGGGGCTCAAGGTGTAGGCCCTGAGTTCAAGCCCCAGTACCACAAAAAAAAAAAAAAAAGACTTAAAGTAAGCAGAGTCATAGCTCACAGCTGGGCAGATTAATTGTGGGAGGTGCCCTATAAATGACTGCTGGTAAGAAATGTCCATGGCCATCCTGGGGGGAAGGGAATGGGCATGAAGGTATTGAAGATTCAGTGTTCTACACAAAAAGACAGCCAGTGCAAAGGCCCTGAGGTAGGACCATGCTTGGTGTGTTTTGACAACAAGGGGGTTTATAAGGCTGAGTAGAGGAAAGACTCTTAGGATATGAGGTCACAAGAGTAACAAAGGCACAAGGTTGTGTAGGTCCTAATAAGAACTTCAGATTTTACTCTTAGTAAACTGGGGAGCTAGAGGATTTTAACAGATGTAACATGACTAAGCTTTAATAATAAAATAATTACACTGTAGTCTATGTTGAGAGTAAAAAGGGTGGGTCAAGGATAGAAACAAGGAGAACATTTAAGAGGATATTGCAATAATCCAGGTTAGAGATGATGGTGGTTTAGCTGGAAACGGAGGTGTGAGAAAAGGTCAGACTCTGTACATCTTTTGAAAGTAGGGCCAACAGGAGTTCCTAAAAGACTGGATGAGGACATAAAAGAAAGAAGAGTCGACTGAGCAACAAGAAGAATGGAATTGCCACAAACTGAGATGAGCAAGTATACAAGTACAACTGGAAGCAGGGTGTGACAAGAACTGGAATTCTTTCCAAATGTGCTACATTTTCAGTGTCTGTTAGACACTCAAGTAGAGATGTATAATGGCTTTGTCAATAGCAGTCAGAATCTGTAGAAGAGATCTGGGATAGAAATATAAATTTGAAGGCCATAAACTTATAGACAGTACCTAAATAAAGCAGGATGAGATTCCAAGGGACTGAGCATTGACAGAACGGGAACAGTGAATTGAGCCCTGAGGCACCCAACATAAAGAGGTCAAAAGAAGAGCAAGGAGACTGAGGAATAACTAGGAAGGCAGGAGGAAAATCAAGGGAGTATGGCATCCTGAAGACATAAAGAAAGTGTGCAAGGTAAGGTAGTGATCACCTGTGACAAATGTTGCTCAAGTTCCAAGAACACTGAAAACTAACCAGAGACTTTAAGAACATGGAAGTCACTGATGACCTTGACAAAAGCAATATCGCCTAACTTAAAATGTTAGTGTGTGCTTATGATAACTTCATTCTATGTTGCTTCACAGAATTGAATTAATGCTGCTTTAAAGGGGAAGAAGGGATGAGTTCACATGTTTGTTATTTACTTAAGATACAATCAAACACAGCAAAGAAACCAATACATTCAGATTTCACCAACCAGTACACGATGACCTTGACACAGTACAAAGTGCTAAGATTAAATTCTGAATCAGCAAACAAATCTGGATATAATTGAAATACTGTAATTTCTATTTTATTCTTATTCTGTAAGAATACATGTTCTAGAATTATGAAAGGTGACTAAAAATAATACCAATTTGATGTATGACATGATTAAAAACATTCCTGTGTCATGACACAAATAAATAATAATACATTGTTAACTATGACTAGTAACTATAAATATTCAAAGTTTCCAATTATTATTTCTTAAATGCAAAAATTTTATTCAAAAATTAAGTAATCAGAAAAATAGCTTTGGGGATGCTTAACATTTAAATTTTCTTTTATATCTTAACATAACTCTAAATCACAGAACAACACCAATTTATTTTAAATTACCACAATATAACTTAGATCTCATTGTAAGCCATCTGTTTTTTAAAATCTATTAATATTGCAATTCGAGGAACCCCAAAATGTCTTTTTTCCAGCTTCATTCCCTAAAAAGAAACATTAAAGCTTATAGGACAGAACACTCTCTCTCACTGTCATTATCAAAACTATATCTTTGTTTAATTAATGCATACATCAATTCTTTCTAAGGTCATTTTGATTTGTTCTCTGAACTTCTGAGCTGCCAGAAAATGAGATTAAGAAAGAGATCAATAAACTGGGTTAGATGGGCCAGTCACATATAATAATAAATACTTTAGAGTTTATTGACTGATTGTTCAATCCATAGCTCTACAACAACACTCACTCAGATATCTGGTCCACACCCATCTTCCCACCTCATCATTAAGAATGTCACATAAAATTGAAACAAAAGTTTTGCTTTTGATTTATTTCTCTTAGGCCTATTATTTAGCAAGAAAGCACATTCTTTTTCAAAAAGAGAAATTAAGTTAAATTGATAGAATTGGGTCTTCATAAAACCACACTGATTACTACTCAGTTCCCTGAGTCTTTTTAGCTTTTAAGTAATCGATCAATTGATTTTTAGTCTCTTAACTTAAATGCTTGAAATATATAATTCTCAGAATCTTCTTTACTTGGTATGAGTATGATAATGTGTCATTTTCTAGTCTTCAACTTACCTTCTATCTTCCAGCATACAATAAGCAATTGTGGAGAGTTCAAAGATTCTTAGATGGGTCACAAAGAACAAAATTCAATGTTTCACTAAATTTAAGAGGCCATGAATTGTAATTCTATAGCTTAATGCACCTCTTAAAAGTTCTTGCCAATTTAAGTGATACAATGCTTTCTTATTTCTTACTTAAAAAGCTCTTATAGATACAGACATATTTGCTTCACTTAGTATCAGGTTTTATCCCTGCTGGTGTTTCCATGCTATTCTGCTTATACAACTTTTGTTTCAATGCTGAAAAATAATATAATTTTTTAAAACATTTCAGAAGGCAATAAAATTTAACACACTCAGTACAAATAATGTGCCAAACTCACCTGAAGTACAACACAAATGCCTCTGACCAGGTCTAGTTCACGCAAGCAGTAACTACATCCTTCTACTGAGCCCAAAGCAATTGTAAGTTATCACAAACTGGAGAGTAACCATATTTCCAAAGTATAAAAATATGAAAGAATGTGTACACTTTGGAAATACTGAAACATGGTAACATAAAGTCCATATATATCATCACTCAAACATGTACATTTTAATATAACATGGAGAAACTTTCTGTACTATTCAATATAATAACTTTTTTTGCTACATTGTGATTTAGGCCTGGGGGGTCACACAGGAGAATAATAATCCAACTGAGTCATCACTTTTGCCTTTGAATCTGGGGATAGAACCAACATAGAAAGAGGTATTTGTAACACAAAACAAAAGCTATAATGGAAATACAATAAAATGCTATGTGAACACAAGAGAAAATACTTAATTCTGCTTAAATTAATAATAAAATCTGCATTACTATTTTGTTATAATTTTCATGATTGGATTTTCAAGATTATAATTTTTGTATGCTATAACAGGAATTTCTTGAATTTGGAATTTGGATTTGTTACTACTATTTGATATATCATTTTGAATATAGAAATAAACAATTATTTAATGTTTAGAAAAATAAAAAATTATTCAAGAAAGAAGAGCAGTTCATATCAAGTATGGGCAATTTAAAGATGTGAATATTTAGGGCATGTTTTCTTTCAGTTTTGAAGGGGAAGTAAGGGAGATAATAATTTTAAATAGTTTTAAAATCATAAAGTGACATATTTAAAAAGAAATGTCAACAATAATTAAAAACCCACTCTAGTCTTTTCAACAGATGGTGTTGGAACAACTGGGTACCATATGCAAAAAGAAAATGAACCTCAATTATCTCTTACAAAAAAAACTCAAAATGGATCATACAACTAAATCACAAAAACCTAAAACTAACATTTCTAAAAGGAAACATAGGAGAAAATCCTTGTGACCCTGATTAGGCAAGAATTTCTTCAATATGACATCAGAATAGCAGTCTACAAAAAAAAAAAGTAATATGACTTCATCAAAATTAAGAGTTTTTCTCTTCAAAAGAGTCTATTAAAAGTATGAAAAGATATATCATAGATTAGGAGGAAATACAAATTGTATGTCTGACAAAGGACTTGACTATAGGATTTATATAAAGGAACTTTTCAAGAAGACATATAAAGATGCATCAGTAGGTAAGAGAAAAGTGCAAGTCAAACCACAAAGAGATACCACTTCATATACTAAGATAGCTAAAATTAAAAACTGACCAAACTAAGTGCTAACAAGGATATAGAGAAACTAAAATTCTCATACATTCCTGATGGAAAACAGAAAATGGCACTGTTACTTTGAAAACTGGTTTTCGATTTTCTCATAAAGTTAAAAAACATATTTATCACACAATCCTGAAACCCCACTCCTAGATATTTATCCAAGTAAAATGAAAATTTATGTTCACACAAAAACCTGTGAGTGTTGATAGCAACTTTGTTAATAATTATTAGAAACTGTAAGCAACCCAAACAGACCTCTAGTGGAGAATGGAAACATCAACTACCTATACAATAGAATACTGAAGACAATAAAAGAATAAACTACCTATGCATAAAGCTACATGGATGAATCCCACATGCATCATGCTAAGTGGATAAAAAAGTCACAAAATATGACATCTTGAATGATGCCATTTATATGATATTCTTATAATAAGGACAGAACATGGATCAGGCATCAGGGCCTGAGGAATAGGAAGAGGCTGACCATAAAGGGACACAGGGTGGGAATTCTAAGCACAGAACAGTTCTTATCTTCATTATCAGGTGACACATGACTGCAGATTTGTCAAAATCTACAAAACTTTACACTAAAAAATAAGTTTAATATATATACATTACCCTTGAATTTTAAATGTGGATAGAAAATTCACATATAGAAAAATGACTTAAAACTAAGGGGAAAACAATTAGTTTTGCCTAGCTCAAACCCAGTGTTATCCAGTGTCCACTTTGGGTTATCCATACATAAGGAAAGAGTTTTAAAAGAATAAAATTAGTTATGAAAGAAAAAAACGTAGATTTAGAAAGCAAGTACAAATGAATTGGTAGATAAAACTAATTCTTGAAATATGTCATGTGAATAGCAGATTTCCATTTATGCAGCTTTGCCTTTTGATAAGACTGAGGTGGGCTGTGCAAATAGCCTACTTGGTTTCAGTGGAAGTGGCTGAGGATGTGTAAAATAGGGAGCTCACAATGTCTAGCTCTAAATAAATGCAATGTAAGTGGCTGTAACAGCAAGTTGCAAAAAAATACTTTTTGTCAGAATTTGAAAATAACATATTTAGTTAAAGAAAATCCCGCTGATGTTTGTTTTACAAAATCACACACTTGCTTAAATGGGCACATGTCTTTTTCTAACATGCTGTGTCCTAACAGTCAGCATATTTTATAAAAAAAGCACAAGTGAATGTTTAACTAGAAAGATTTAAGTCATTGGCAGAGTAACATGTGACTTTTAAGCTTTAGCAACTGCTTTGTTATCCACCATAATTATTTTGTAAGACTTGCTTTCAATGATTTTTTTTTATCATTGATGTTTTGAGATAATTGTTACTTAAACATTTCTGTCAGCTTTAAGAAAAAAAAATAAAATTATGCTTTAGAAACAGCATTTAAGTTTACTTTCTGCCCTGAATTGCTATATTTATTTTGACATAAAACATTCTGAAGATAGGATAAATCAAAAGAGAGTAGCTGAAAAATTCTAATTTATGAGACAGAATTCTACTAGACAAAACTTAATTCTTGTGGATGAGCCCTGGATGAGAAACTCATACACATGGGTCAGCACTTCAGCCCTGACACTACAATGGCTAACAGAGCCATGTTAGCTTAGTCTACTTATCTGAGCTTTCTGGTGGATAAAATGAGGTGCTGAATTAGGAATTGCAAAGGTACTTTTAGAAGGGATCAGCTTTGATGAAATAAATACACAGACTCTGGTCTAACAAAAGAGCCCCAAGAACCCTTGTGAAGTACTTAGGGATAGTTTCTTAGAAAGAATCACTATTGCCTTTGAATTCAAGAACAGTTTTTTTATTTATGTATTTTTATTTTATTTTTACATTTAATCACATGTGTATACATTGTTTGGGCCACCTTCTCCTACCCCAAGAATTTTTTTAAAAGAAAGAAAATAGAAAAGTACAAGCCTCAGTTGCATGTATGTTCTAAAACAGAATATGAATTTGCTCTTCATTGTCCCAACATTTCTCAAATGGGCAAGCACCTTTATTCTGATTTGCCTAGGAGAAAACAGGTCCTCAGGAAATAAAACTTTCCATTTTGAAACTGAGACAGTGCCAAGCAAACTAGCCCAGGACTAAGGAGGTTCCCAGGAACCTCTCTGGAGACCATGCTGATTGCAGAGTAGACAAGTTTTAAAGCTGTGCTTGCCTGGCTTTTTTTATCATCCCAAAGGTTTCCTTAACTACCTCTGAAGTTCTGCCATCTTCCTTATCTTCCTTACCCAAGGCTGAATCTGAGATTAAAACCTGGAACTACAGAAAGAAAAATTTCCCTCATTTTTATGTTTACATTTTTTCTGTCAATTTAATGAATTTGAGGCTCTTTCCACTAACCATCTATATTGGATATCCTTTTGACCTCAGACTTATATACTAAGAGCTAATAAGTTTTCCTGTCATTACTTTCCAGCCCCTGAGTTTTGAAAGCAAGAAAAGCTACACCTTAAAGGTGGAGGGAGCCAATCCTCACCTAGAGATGCGTTTTCTGAACCTGGGCCCATTTCAGGACACAACGACAGTGCACATCAGTGTGGAAGATGTGGATGAACCCCCTGTGTTTGAACCTGGTTTTTATTTTGTGGAGGTACCTGAGGATGTGGCAATTGGAACAACCATACAGATCATTTCTGCCAAGGACCCAGATGTGACCAACAACTCAATCAGGTTTTTCCATAGATTTCACCTTTTCCTTATATCCAGGAATTTTCCCTTTTCCTGTATGTAATTTTCTAGCACTTTTCCCTTTGCTTCTTCCTCTTCTATTCCATCTCTGGAAACTCCTTTTTTCTTGAGCCTCTTCTGCTTAAATAACATGGCCTTGTCATGTTATTTGAAAATGAAGTGCCATCATATTTACACTCATTTCATGTAGTACACACCCACACACTCACACACACACTCACACATAAATATTCCCTTAGTTCTCAATACCGGCTCCATTGACATTTGGGGCTGTATAACTATATTATTGTGGGAGGATGTCCTGTACATTTCATGATGTGGAGTATTATCACTGGTCTTTACCCACTAAATGCCAGTGACAGCCCCCAAGTTGTAGCAATCTAAAACGTACCAAGATATTGCCAAATGTCCATATCCTATAGAAGTAGCAGACACAGAAACCACTTCTGATGCCAGTGGCTCTGATGCATGTAGACTATCAGATAGTGCAATATCATTTATCTCTCCAAGGTACATTTTGAAATTAAAGATTCCAACCAAGACATTCAAAAGGGAAGAACTTCTCATACAACTGTGGCCATTTCCCATCAACTCTGGAACTAAAGCACAAACAGCTGGTGGACAGGTTGACACCTCAACCTTCCAGAGCAACTGCCAAGCCCCTGAAGCTTGACACAAAAGACCAGGACTCCAAGGCTATTTGAGACCATCTGTCACATTAGTTGTTAAAAAGCCACACAATAAAATGAATCTAGGACCTTAATACACAGATAATACATTTTAAACACAACCCAATTTATCAAATGCCTTTTCTGTCAACTGGCTATTATCTTCATCTGATGTTGTTTTGTATTAATGAAAATATGCTTTCACAGTTTAACAAGAACAATTCTCTCTAGGGAATAGCTATCCTGGGGGAAAATTTGCTTCCTCTAACCAACTAGTAAACATGTTACATGCTTAGGAATTAAAATGGCTAAATTATTTTATTTAAGTTCCTCTATTTTATTTTTTTAAAGATAACTAATCATTTTAGTATGAGTTATAACATCATAAAAATGGTATTTCACCATTAAGCTTTTTAAGTGTAAAACAGAAAAATGAAGCAGAATTCTATTGTAACTTTATATTTTCTGTAGGAATATACTTATTATGATCATTATTTATTATTTATGTATCTATTACCTATAATACATTAAACTATTCATATTAGAGAAGATACTAGGAGTGGGAACTTTAAAGGATAAAATTTTATGAGGGAAACTGATATAAAATAAACACAAGTTTGCAAAACTCAGCTCCCATTTCTAAAACAGTCAGAATATCCTCTGTATACTACCATACCATCTTTCCAGATTCTGACTCTGGACCCTTTGGTAGTACGCACTAGAAACAGTTCTTGTTTGAGTCATACTACTGCTTAAGAAACAAGCAAAAAAGCCTGAACAGGCAACACACACATAACTAAAGCCATTATGTAAAGATATATCTAGGGGGTTCATTCCCTAGTACATACCCCAGTGGCTCTACATTCATTGCAAAATGAAGTAGACAGACAAAATAGAGAAACATGCCTGGCAAACAGAAAATGCTGCTTCAGATGGGCCAGTTTACAAACATCAGCTAGCATCAGTGAGGTGAGCAAGGGAATGCATGGCTAGTCCAATAAAACCTAGCCAGGATGAATACATAAGTGAACAAGCCAGAGGCATTAAGCAGGGTCCAACAGGCTATTCTGGGGCAGGACTAACATCATGTAAGACAAACTGTCAAAAACAAGGCTCTAGACCTGGAGGTGACAAAAAAAGAGCTCAAGTACAAGGGTCAAGACAGATTTCCAATTCTCATAACTGAGGATAATTCTCTATTTTGCTTACAAAGAAAGAACAGAGTTCATCCTGGTAGACGTAAGGTCCCTGACTCTTTGTACTATCCCACAGAAGTACAGAATAGTCTCTGGACCCAAGCCAGAACACAGGGGTCCTAGATTCTCAGAAGAAAAAGCATCTATAACGCAAATCTCTGGGTATCATTTACTAAGCCTATTTGGGATTGCTTTCCTCTGTTATCTTTCCCCAAATTGCTCACTTTATCCTTACTTTTGATAAAAAGTTAGCTTGTAATCTTTGTCATATACTATGTGGCTAACTCATAACCTGCATTTTGTTATAAATGAGATTTATATCCCTAAAAACAAAACATAATATTAAATCACTAAAAAATTCCACATCACCTGAAGTTAAAATATTATGGATTAATGACCATTTAACATTTTAAAAAGATAATTAGGACTTTTATAATCTCCTTTCTAGAAAGGTGATGGTGTGTTCAGGTATATAGCTGGTCACCTTCTACCAGTAAACCCCAAAATAATGGCTCCAGATTTAGTGTGAATGTGTATGAAAAAATATAATGTTTAGAGACCCTGAATCTCAATAAATGCTCAATGAATTTCTGGCAAGCAGGATACTGCACCATTTGGCAAACGAAATAGGCATCTGCTGGTGTGGAAACAGCCTGCCCTTCTGTGCCCCCCTGGAGTGTGTGGATTTACTGAGCCTGCACATGACAGAGAATATCCTCATCCGAGCCAACAAGTGGGGAGCTCCACAAACACCAGCAACTGTTTGCTTAGGGCAGTTTTGCATGTGTGGGTCATGCCTATTCTGGTCATAGTAGGTGAGAATATTACAGTTAGAGAAAGGAAAACCACCTACCAAATTCACTAGTGTGTCCCAATTTCCTCATTTTCCATCTGTATCTATACCTTTAATTTGTTCTCCCTCCTCCTGGAAATTGGCCCAGTGCCCCATTCAGAGAAATGAAGGCCATTATTCCCTCAATGCAGGCTTACTTCAGGAAATTGGAGAGAAATTCCACTTGATGAGGGAGGCTTCCTGAGGCAGGCTCCTGCTGTGTCGACCAGGCAGTGCTGTCAGGGATCCTGTTGCTAAGTTATTTCTATCACTCCATTTCCCATACCATCTGTGATATTTGCTATGGTGTTGTAGGTTGCTGGTTCCTCATAGGCTGCTCTCCCCTTGGCATTATGCCTACAGCTTGGAGAACTGCCATCAGGGTTAGGGCTCTGTGGACTAAATGCTGGGCTTTTTCTCATGTGTGAGAAGCAGAAAGTCTGTCATGAGCCAAGCAATATTTTTTTTCTAAAAGAAAATTCAACTCTTAAAATAACTAGTAAACTTTAAAACTAAATCACAAGTCATGCCTAGGGAAAAAATAATGCTCCAGTTCATTTTAAATGAACTTTGTAGATTTTATTATTATAAAAATTCAACTGTTGCTGTTATGGCTTATTTTAAAGAGGTAGAGTTGTTTTCTTAGATCAAGGGGGTGGGGGAGGGATCTAACCAATGTACGATGTAAGGCTATTCAGAACTGTCACCATGAATCCCCTTTGTACAGTAAATACATCCTAATAAAAATAGGAAAAAATCTGTTTCCTTAGAGAATCTCACAATCCATGTGTCAGTAAGGGACCATGGTCCATTGGTTAGGTTAAGAACCTGAAGTCAGACTGCCTGGGCTTGATTACCAGCAGTGTAACCTTGGGCAAGTAACCTACAACCTCAGTTTTCTCATCAGTAACAGATATTATCAGAGTACCTACTTCATAGTGTTATTGTGAAGATTACACGAGTCAATATATGTAGTATGTGTGAAGCAAAGCCAGGCACACAGTAAATGTTCATTAAATAGGGTCACAGGCGAAAGCATTAGTTGCCTTCATTAAATTTCTTAATACTTAGGAAGTCATAACCGAAATGGTTCCACATCCTTGCTCATCCACGAGCTCTTTAATTCCTAATTCTCTGAACAGCCACTCTGAATTTCTGCAAAAAGATACATGTACAAATATACATATACATACATATATATGCACAAATATATATACATATATGTATATGTGTGTGTATATATAAATGAGGGATAGGCATGTTGGTGTATGTCCATAATCCTAGTTCTCATGAGGTAGAGGCAGGAGGCGGGGGCCAACCTGGGCTACAGAATAAGTTCAAGGCCAGTCTGAACTGCATAGTAAGATTTTGTCTCAAAAAAAAATGAAAATTCCAATCATGAAAGTTTCACATCATTATTTACCCTTTCTGCTTATAATAATCTGGCATGCATATATTCCACTCTATTTCATTTTCTTTCCATGCTAACCATAATCTATCATACTGACTTTGCAACTCACTAATCTGTTTGAAAGTTAATGCACTAAAGAAACTTCTTCCCACCGAAATTGTAATGTCTCCATGTCAACAACTTTAAGATGTAGACAGCAATTGCTGCCAAATTTAATTAGAATTTTGAGCTCACTATATTACCTGGTGTCTATTTAAACAATTTGTAAGAACACAATAGTTATAACTCCTATATAGAGTTATGGTTCAAATCTTAGTTCTGCAAATTACCTGTGCAACTCTATGAAACTGACTTAATTTCTCTAATCCTCAGTTTCCTTACCTGATGACTGGGATAGTAATTTCCCAGAGATATTGTAAAAATTTTAAAAGAAGCTATGTATTAAGTACATGATAAAGTGCCTGATATTCAAATACAGCTATTATGTTTGCTGACCTTTTTAAAACAGGGAAAGGGAAGACGTTGGTCAAACAATACAAAGTTTCAGCTAAACAGGAGGAGTGAATTCTGAGGCTCTATTGTACCCCATGGTGACTATAGCTTGTAATAATGTAGCATATATTTAAAAATCTCTAGAAACTTGGATTCTAAATGTTCTCACCACAAAGAATTAAGTATGTGAGGTGATGAATATATTAATTAGCCTGATTTACATGCATTGAAACCTCACATCGCAACCTGTAAGTATATAACACTGTCAATTAAAATAAAATAAAAATAACTTTGCTAGCCTTAACCAAAGTATATACAAGGTTCTCAACAATGGTTCGCAATCATGGCTACTTACCAAAATCCTTTATGGAGGATTTTAAACATACTGATACCCAAGTCTCCCTCCATACTTATTGAATCTCACAAAATAGGGAGCAGGTGCAATAATACAGGTTAAAGAACGCAAAGGAATCAGACTGCAAAATCAGATTATAGGAATTACAGATCTTACCCAGTCCCAAGTTCATTAGAGACTCAAAGATATAGACAACAGCAAAATGAGCAAAGCATTCTTTTCTTAGAAAGGTCTGAAACTGTTTGGCACAAGTACCTATAAATATTCTTCTTTCCCTTTATAAAGATGCACATTGGGCCAGATAAAAAATGCAAAGTGGAAGCAATGGGTGAGGTTCATTGTTTGAACAGGAAACACTATTTTTGTTATAGAACATCACCTTATTATATCCTACTAGCTATGTAGATTACATGATATTTTTCAGCAGGCTGTACCCCATAAATGCATAAATTTCAGGCTTATTTACAGCAAACAACCTCTACAGACCTGGTCCATCATGCTAAAAGCATTCTGTAGATAAGGAATCTTCAGCTAGTAAATTCCACTGTTGCATTTTTCAGTAGGTGAGTCATTAGCACATTTACAAAAGACCTGGAGCAAAGCTTTCCTTCCCAACAAGTGATACTAATTACAAGAACAAGAACCACTGAACTATACCTTTTCCTTTTTCCAGTTTCAGATTAGTACTTGAGAATTCATTTGAATTTTGAACAAATATATGTAAAGGTTGATATTCAGGATGTCCCAAAATTCCTAGGGCAGTTTTAAATTTAAATAGCATAAACTAGTCTTTAAATAGACTAACACTGCCCTAAGATTCTTGGCACCCTGTTTATTTCATTTTATAATGAGAAAATTGAAGCAGTAATAGTTTTGGGGTTTTATTTTTTGTTCTTGAACATGATAAAAACACAGTCTTCCAGGTAGCCATAACTCAGTTGAATCAGGTTTCACATGGTATGTACTGTTCTCTCATGTGGTGTGCTGTCTTATGTTTATCCAAATACAAAGGTTGTACATAATCCATGTTTTTGCAGATATTCTATTGACAGAAGCAGTGATCCTGGAAGATTTTTCTATGTTGACATTACAACAGGTGCCCTAATGACTGCAAGACCCCTAGATCGGGAAGAATATTCTTGGCATAATATCACTGTCCTTGCTATGGAAATGAGTAAGTAACATAATAAACTGGTCTCCATATAGTGACACAATGTAAGTGTGCATAAAGTGGAAGTTTCTAGAATTTATAGCAAAAAAAAACAAGAGAAGAAACTGAGATCAGGTTTTATGCAAGTAAGTACATTTAGTTCAAACACTTTTCAAGTATTCATATACTTAATGCCATGCTAGAGATAAAAGCAAACAAAACACATATAAAAGTAGTAAAAGATGCCATTCTCACCCCAAATGGCTATGAAGGGGGAGGTTCCTGCAAAATCTATGAAGTTTTCAATCTTTACAAAGATTGCAAATGCACAAATAGTATAGTGTTATCATTGAATGAAAAGAAGCATCAATAACATCAATAATATATCACTTTTTTTGTGCATGTGTAATACTGGGGTTTGAACTCAGAGTCTTATACTTGCTAAGCAGGCACTCTACCACTTGAGCCACCCTCCCAGCCCAACATATCACTTTTACTACACACACATATATATGTCCACAACTATGGGAATTTGAGGCAACAAAAGGCAGACTATTCACATAATATACTTATAAATGGAATGTAAAATTCATAAAAACTAGATTAATATATATGTTATAAACAATAAACAGGGCTAGGGATGTTGGTCAGTGGTACTGCTTGCCTAGCATTCACAAGGCTCTGGGTTTATTTTCCAGCACTGCAAAAAAAAAAACTTGAAACTTAGATTATATACCACTACATTCAAATGGCTTCATAAGGGGGTGGGTGGAGTGGCTCAAGAGGTAAGAACACCTGCCTAGCAAGTATAAAGCCCCTGTGCCACCAAAAAAAAGACAGTCCCAACAAATGGTTTCAAAATATTTACTGACAGTAAAGATTGAGGGAAACAGCAGTCTCTAACCTATTGGCTATATAACTAGGCACAATTTCTAACTCATTTGCTTTATAACTAAGCACAGGAGGGCAATTTGACAATATGTACTAAGATTCGTCAAGGCATTCACTGCTTTCCTCAGGTATTCTACTTCCAGTAATTATCCTAAGGAAATAATTACAGCTATCAGCAAAGATTTATATAACAAAATGTCTACTGCAGTGTTATTTTTAAATGGGAGAAAATAGGAATTATATAAATGCCTAATAAATAGATTGACTAAATAAATTATGGTACAATCTACATCAAAAAAAGAACATTACGTAAACATGTTCATGCTTTCAAAGTACATGCAATGATAGGATAATCTTGCCCTAAAATTATTCTGAATCTAATTTTTTAATTTCACTTAACTGAAATTTCTGTGTGTATGTGTGCAGCTCCATATTTTTAACCCATTTAATGTTACTTATATAATGGGTATCTCTGGTAGGATTAAGGATCATATTTATCTTCTTAAATTTTTTCTGGAATTTTTATTTTTTCTTATATAAACAAGTATCTCTGTTATAGTGAAAAAATAAAAGTCAATTACATTAGCACTTTCTGGTAATCAAGGATAGAAGTATTTCAGGGGAAAACACAGAAAAACAGATATTTTTGAGAAAGAAGGAAAACTTGAACCAAAAAAACAAGGCATTCTGGGATTTAGTAAAATTATTTACTAAGAAAAATTTCTATGTCTTATAATGTCTGTTTCATCCTTGGGGTGTGACCAAAACAGAAAAAGACAGAAGGGGCACTACTGGGGCTATGAAATTATCTTTGTGTGGCAGTACCAACTGAAACACAAACCAAAAAGATGTTTCCCCAAAAGTACCTATGCTCCTACCACAACAAAAGGTAGGGATTTGGTTTGAGTTTGATCCTGTAATATCTTTTTAATCCCTACGCAAAAAAAAAAAAAAATGTGCTGTGTTATCTGTATTTCAGTGAATAAGAAATCTTTTATTTTATTTCCTTTATTCATATGTGCATACAATGATTGGGTCATTACTCGCCCCTTCCTCTCGCCCCTTTCCTTCCCACCCCCCCAAGAAACCTTTTTTAAACACATTCAAAGAACTGATTATGCGGCAGGAATAAAGCCAAGTAGTACCACACAGGATGCATCCAATAAGAAATGGGATGTTTTAAACCCCGGAATGGGGAACTGACCTGTCTTTAATTCCAGAACCCAAAGTGTGAGCTAAGCAAGAGTCAAAACCTCTGTTTTGTTTTGTGACACTTGCTTTCCCTCAAGTTTCACCGTACCCCTCACCCACCTGATGTCAAACACACCCCCAACAGACACCTCCTTCTGGTCACATTCTTACTAGGCAATGCACACATCCTATACCTGTGTTACTATTTCCATGTACTTTATAAACCAAATACCTACTTTCAGGAAAGAGCTGCTTTTCTGCACTACTGAACTCTCATCTTTGGTTTTCCTTACATTCTCTTTAGACAATCCCTCCCAGGTGGGAAGTGTTTCCGTCACTATCAAAGTCTTAGATGTGAATGACAATGCTCCAGAGTTCCCCAGATTCTATGAAGCTTTTGTCTGTGAGAATGCCAAAGCTGGACAGGTAAGGAAACCTCTGAGCCAGGCACCTTGGTAAACCTCCCAACTTACAAACACAATTTTCAGATAACCAAATTCACCATCAAAGACATTTCCACTCCAAAAAGTAACAGTTTACAAAACAGAATCCCAATTTCTGTATATCAATTTTCAAGATATACAATTGTCGATCCAAGACAACAATGTGGAGCCTACATCACGTTTTATGTTCTAAACAGTGCTTCAATGGTACTTAATTCACAGGGTAGCCTGTATAAGGCATCTATCGACCTCGAAATGCAACTATATCATAGCAACTGTCAAAATATGAACTCTGGGTCCAGAAGGAGGGACCATGTAGTTCAGGAAGAAGAGTCTTTTCTTTTCCCAGTTGTGTCATCAATCCCCCAAAAAAGTATACAGTAGGGAAAGCTTATTTTCTGTATCTCCCCATCTCTCTTTCCTAACTTCTGGCAAGGAGAACACTGTTTAGGATCTGCCTGCCCTACTCTCAGAATGCTTCATTACCTCTTTCCCCTTCAGTTAAAACACACTTTCTTAGTGCTGCTCATGTCAGTTAAGTTTTAGGAGGAAAGTAATCTGAAGGAACAAAGTTGTATGTATTTGAAATAACTATTGCTCCTTAAATCTCAGAGACATATTATTTAAAGTTTACTTTCAAACCTAACTGAACATTTCATCAAATTCCAAATGATTTTAATTGAGAAACATCCAAAACTCCATTTGGAGTGGCCACACATTAATTTATGTGTCAAGGCTTATCTATTCTATAACTTGTCCTTCCATGCCCCCCATTCTGCTCCTGCTCTTATGAGATGCTTTCCTCCTCTACCTATGACCCAATGGATCCCTTAACAGTCCTGATGTACACACCTGAGTACAGCCTGTGATCCCATGGATTCTGGGGCAAGCAGGTTAGGATCATTTTAATATGAAAGTTACAGGTTTGGGAAGTATACATTTATAAGGTAATTCAGATCTCTGACTGTAACTTTTGGTTTCACTTCTCTCGCTTACTTGGAACAGCTCCCCCAGCATACCTTTCCCATTCTATTGAAAATGAAAAGTGATTCCCATCTCTGATCTAAACTGATCCTACCCACTGATTTTTTTTTTTTTTTTATGGCACTGGGGTTTGAACTCAAGAGTCTTGTACTTGCTAGGCAGGCACTCAATCACTTGAGCCACACCCCATCCCTTCATTCACTGATTCTTGAATTTTGGTGCAATGGCCTATTGAGCTCCTAAAAGCTTTTTTTTAAGTTTAGGATAATTCTGCTTCCACATCTACTAAATTTCTAGTCTAGGAAGACCTAAAACATTATGCAGCTAATAAAAATTATAATCAAAACTTTACAGCATAAGAAATGACATATTATTATAAAGAATGGAATTATAAAAATTACATATACATGCTTACAGATCTATAAAATCATGTTTACATGTGAATAAAGATAGGAGGGAAGAAGCAAAAGTAGCATAGTTACTATGCTAAGTAAGGTGTATGAGTTTTGAGTGAAGGACCTTAGGCTTTTAACAATTTTGCTCTGTAATTTTATATATTATATATACATTTTGCTTTATATTAAATACACTATATGGCAAACATTTTATATTAAAAGAAGCTAATTTTAATTAAAAATAAACAGAATGATAAGTAGCATAGTAAAGTAAGCTCCCTCTTCCCTCAAAATGAAGCACTCCATCTTAAAGGGCTCCAAAACAGAAGAGGGTGCACCATGACAAGCTGAAAGCACCTTAACCTCCTCTCCCATCTTGGGGGCCAAGCATAGCCTCCATTTCTAAGGGCATCTCTAAGGGCCCATCATGCAGTGTTTTGAAGGGCAGCTTATCTGTAACTTCAGTTTGGGGACTGAGCTACAAGTCTGTCACATTTGTCATCTGTAACCAAGATACTGAAAATCCTGCCCTTGGATTTGGGTTCTGGGAAACATTTTGAAGTTTTTCAAAAGCACACAGCTCAGGAGGTACTGGTTTACGAACAATCAGGACTCCTTGGTGTACCTGCTCAACACTGTTGTCATCTTCACCTCTACCAAGTGCTTTCCTCTTAGCAAACAGCCATAGAGGAAGACAAATTATGTACTTGGGTCATTCTAAGCATACTGCACAAGCGGGGTTAAGGGAGAGATCTGACCTGCCAAGGTAATGGAGTGCAGAAGGGCAGGTCACTGACCCACTCTTTAAAGCTTCATAACCAACCAGCCAATGTCTTAGGCCTATCACACCAATCAATACATACACAGTTCATAGATCAAGTGTTCTGAAATGACTCTTCTAACTCTGTTTGTCATCTATTTGTAACATTTCTCAAGAAACATGTTACCTCTTTCTATAATGTTTTGCAAGCAAGAAGAAAAGTGCAAGATTTGCCCCTCAGTGGGGATGGGGTAGATGGCACCCTTGTATGCGAACAGCACTGACATGAGACTCGACTATGGACTCCCCTGGCTTTATTACCATTTCATACCCTCTACCTTTAGATTCAACAGTTGAGTTCCCAGAAGACTTACCAAGACAGAATTTGGTGTTAATAAAGGAGGGCTCTTGGGACCTGTGGAAGTGAAGGAAAGTCAGGAGACTGGGCAAGTTGAGAAGTCCAACTCCAATACTTACCCACTAATAGCTTCACAAAGTTCTACAACAATAGTTTTCTGGAATTGAGATGGGACAGCCAGACCTTTATATGAGCACATCAGTCCCTGGGTGTGGGTTCCCCTCAAAGGATGTGGTGACCTTGGATAAAATGACTGTCTGCAACAGAAGCAATCCCTGAAAAGAATGATAAATGAAGGCTGTGGCAACAAGTCCTTTATTGAAGGGACATTGAGCAACATAGTGTGCAGAGGTCCCTTGCTGGAAGTGTCCCTGTTCTTCAGCGTATTGTGAGGCCAGTATTAACCTCCCTTAATTTACAGCCCACATGGACCCTCAAGCTGACCTTTCGTGCTACCATTTGTGAAGAAGCTCAGCCAGCTTTTAACAAGAATGGTAAATGCACAGGGCCAGGCTCAACAGGGGTGGGTGTTATCTATGCTATAGGTTATCAGGAGGGCAAACATAAAAGGAGAACCACCAGTTCAACACATTTCATATATTCCCCAGCCCACCTGCTAATGTTCCAGTTGTCTATGTCACATTGCTTTAATGGATTTTTTTAAAGTAACTAGTAGTAATAAATATTGGGTTTATTAGCATATATTAATTGTACAAAGGAGTTTCTTAGTGATATTTCACATATGCATATAATGTACTTTTCATATTCACCCACTCCATTACTCATTCTTATCCCCTTTTTATATTTTAATGGGCTTCAATATTCTATTTTCATACATGCATATAATATACTTTGATCATACTCACCACCACCCCCCATTGCCCACCTCTTATCTTCCCACTGCCCCCTCCTAACAGTCACTTTTACATGTATGTCTTTTGGGATTTTTTAAGTCTAGATTCTACTTTTGAGAGAAAACATGTGATAACTGCCTTCCTGAATTTGTCTTATTTCACGTAATATGCTGATCTCCAGTTTCATCCATTTTCCTGCAAATGACATAATTTTGTTCTGATGGACAAATAATATTCCATTGTGTATATGTACCACATTTTCTTTATCTGTTCTTTGGTTGATGGGCACCCAGGCTGATTTCATAGCTTGGCTATTGTGAAGAATGCTGCTATAAACATAGATGTGCAGGTATCTTTTCTTGAATGCTGACTTTCATTCCTTCTGATATATGCCCAGCAGTGATATAGCTAGATCATATGGCAGTCCTACGTTTACTTTTCTGAGGACCCACTATACCTCTATACTAGTATATAGTTCTGAGGACCTAGTATAGAGGCTAGACTAATTCACATTCCCACTATCGGTTCCTTTGTCCCCTGAATCCTTCCCAGCATTTGTTATTTTCTTGATGACAGCCATTCTGACTGGGGTGAGACAGAATCTCAATGTAATTTTGATTTGCTTTTCCTTTATAGCTAAGGACATTGAACATTTATGTATTTATTGGCCATCTGTCCTTCTTAAGAACTGCCTGTTCAATTTATTTACCCATTGATTAATTCTAATTGTTACTCTGGTGTTTAGTTTTGAGCTCTTTATATATTCTGGATATTAATCCCTTATCTGATGAATAGCTTTCACCTATTCTGTAGGCTGTCTGTTCATTCTGATAACTGTTTCCTTTGCAATGCAGAGCTTTTTAATTAGATGCAATCCCATTCATCAATTCTTGCTCTTATTCCTTGAGCTACTGAAGTCCTGGTCAGGAAGTTGAGTATGCCTGTTTCTTCCTGAAGTAAAGTAGCCCCTTGGTATCTACAGGTAAACAATATAAGGAGACCATGACAGAGGAAAAACTGCACATGCTCAGAATGCATAAAGTTCAGTACTATATTACAGATGCTTCATTCATTTTTACCACACTTATGCTGCCCAACTTCCACTAAAGATGTCGCATTTCAACAAATCTAAATTTTTCACTTCATAACTTAAATTAAGCACATTAACTTTTACCTTGTTTGGGGGCACCATTTGCTTTTGGGGAAGCGTATTTTCACAAAATCAAGGGCAGGGAAACACTCAGCAGATCACACAACATAAACACAACTGACAACAACACAGAATTGACAGAACATCCCTGCATTAAGTGAGCTGCATTATGCATGCACAGGAATTTTTGAAATTTTTAACTTTTTATAAAATTTTTATAGCACTTGGTCCAAACCACATGAAATAAATATGCAAATAAGGCAAGCTTACTGTAGCTTCAAAGTTTCAGGTTTTACATCAAGGTCTTTGATCCATTTTGACTAATTTTTGCACAGTAAGAGAGAGGGATCTAATCTAAGTCCCTCACACTTTTCTTGATACCATTTGTTGAAGAGGCTATCTTTTCTACAATGTATGTTTGGACACCTTTCTTGAAAATCAAATTGGTCTACATGTCTGTTTTTGTGCCAGTACCATGCTATTTTTGTTACTACAGCTTAATAGTATAATTTAAGGTCTGGTACTGTGATACCTATAGCATTTCTCTTTTTGTTCAGGATTACTTTGGCTATTTGTTGTCTTTTATGACTTGATTCCATATAAATTTTTGGATTAATTTTTATATTTCTGTGAAGAATGGCATTGCAATTTTCAGGATTGCACTGAATCTGCAGATTGCTTTTGATACTATAGCCATTTTCACAAGATCAATCCATTAACATGGGAGATTTCTCAAGCTTCTAAGTGTCTTCTTCAATTTCTTTCCTCAATGTTTTATAGTTTTCATTGTAGAGGTCTTTCATCTCCTTAGTTTAAGTTTATTCCAATGTATTTTTGAGGACATTATGAATGGGATGTTTTCCTGATTTCTTTCTCAACCTGCTCACTATTGGTAGATAGAAAAGCTACTGATTTTTGTGTATTGATTTTGTATTCAGCTACTTTGTCAAAAGTGTTTATCAGATCTCAGAGGGTTTTGTTTGGTTTTGATGGAATCTTTACATCATATTATCTTCAAATAGGAATAATTTTATTCTTCCTTTCCTATTCATATCCCTTTTATTGCTTTCTCTTGCCTATTGCTTTGGCCAAGAATTCAAGCACTATATTGAATAAGGAAAGAATAGACATCTGATCTCATTCCTGAATGTAGAGGAAATAGCTTGTTTTTCCCCATTTTGTATGATGTTGTCTGTAAGTTTGTTGGATACAGCCATTATTATGTTGAGGAATGTTCCTTCTAGTCCTAGCTTGTTCTAGGCTTTTATCATGAAGGGATGTCAAATTTTGTCAACACCTTGTTTCTACTGAGATGTCAATTTGCTGTTTTTATGTTTATTTCCTAATCTTCATTTGCTTATTTACTCATCTAGTAAGATTATTTCCCTTATTTTCATAGTTGCATTTGTCCTCCTCTTCTGTGTGTAAGATTCCTTTGGTTATCTTCTGCATTGCTAGCTTAATGGTCATGAATTTCTTTAGTTCTTATTTACCATGGAAAGTTTTTACCTCTTCTGTAATTATGAAAAACAGCTTGCTAGATATAGAGTAATGTAAGTTGGCATTTTCTAAGTTGGTATTTTCTTTCAGGGCTTGAAATACATCATTTCATACCTTCTTTGCTGTTATAGTTTCTATTGGGAAATCTACTGTCATTCTGATGTATGTGCCTCTGTATGTAGCTTGGTGCTTCTCTCTTGCAGCTCTCAATAATCTATTCCTGTAATGTATACTTAATGTTTTAAATATAGTCTGACCTGGAGAGGTTCTGTTTTGTATGTTTTGTGTTCTAAAAGCTTCCTGTGCTGGGCATGGTGGTGCATGCCTGTAACTATGCAGGAGGTGGAGATGTGAGGATCATTGTTCAAGGTCAGTCTTTGCAAAACAGTGAGACCCCCCCATCTCCAAAAAACAAGTGCTGTAGTCATGCCTGTAATCCAAGCTATGTGGGAAGTAGGAGGATCACAGTCCAAGGCTGGCCCTAAGCAGTAAGATAAGACCCAACTGAGAAATAAACTAAAGCAAAATGTCCTGGGGGCATGGTTCAAGTGGTATAGTGTTTTCCTAAGAAGCATGAAGCCCTTAGGTCAAAACTCCAGTACCACCAAAATAATAAAAAGTCTCCTGAACCTGGATGATCAACTCTTATTCCTAAGACTTGAGAAATTTTCTATTATTTTATTGAATGTGTTTTCTATGCCTTGATCTTGCACCTATTTTCCTTTTTCCATGCCTAAGATTTGTAGGTTTGGTCTTTTAATGGTATCCTAGGGATCCTATGTGTTCCATTTCTACTTTTTTTTTCGTTATCACTGCCTGGATGTTCTAATTCATCTACCTTGTCTTCAAGCCAGATATTCTAACTTTTACTTGACTTTTACTTTTACTTTAACTTTTACCAGTCTGTTGGTGAGGCTTTTTTTTTTCTGGGGGTGGGGGGGAAGTCTGCTAGTGAGATTTGAACTTAGAACTTCACACTTGTTAGACAGGCACTCAACCACTTGAGCCACACCTCCAGCCTTATTGGTGAGGCTCTCAACTGAGCTATTTGATTTGCTGAGCATTTCATTGCCAAAATTTTAATGTTTTTTCAAGATTTTTATACCTTTATTGAATTCCTCTTTTATGTCCTGCATTGTCTTCCTTGTTTTACTCATTTATTTGTATTCTCCTTGAATTTCACACAGGTGTTTATTCATGTTCTCTTTAAATTCACTGATTTTTTTTTTTTTTTTGGTGGTGGTACTAGGGTTTAAACTCTAGGCCTTACACTTGCTAAGCAGGTACTCCACCACTTGAGCCACACACCTCTACACACCTCTAGGCTATTTTTGCTTTAATTTCTTTCAGATAGGGTCTCATGCTTTTGCTCAGAGCTGGCCTCAGACTGTGATCCTCCTACTCTGCCTTGCAAGTACCTGGGCATGCACCATCATGCACAACTTGTTTTTTGAAGATAGGGTTTCCTTGCTTTTTTCCCTTTTTTGGCCTTGAACTCTGATCCTCCTATCTCTGGCTCTTGAGTAGCTAGCATTTCAGGCATGTAATGCTCCACTGGTCATTCTTTTCAATCCTTTGAGATTTCATCCACTTCACTGTCACTAGACTCCATCATTATAGAACTGTTGACTTCACTGTCACTAGACTCCATCATTATAGAACTGTTGACTTTTACAGGAGTCATGTTGCCTTTTTCCCCATATTTCTTGTGTTTCTGCATTGAGACTTATGTATCTATGGCCAAGTCATTGGTTTGAGGCTTTAATCACCTATCGTCTTTTCAGTTAAAGTTTTCAATGTTTGGGCAGGACTGGGGAGTGGCAGGATTGAGGTGAAGTTTCTCACCACTGGTCTGGGAATATAACTCAATAGCTAATTCACCCACATGCTAAGGGAGGGTACTAACACCACACAGAAAAAAATCCAACTGTAGTCTCTTGTAGTTCCTAGTGTACAGGATGGTACTGTTATCTGGGCTGACGGCAGGGCCAGACAAGTTATTTGTCCACTTCAAGGCTGTTTTCACTTCAGAAGCTTCCCTATATGTATGAGGAGCTGCTGCTGGCTGTAAGATTTACAGCCTGTGGGCCGAGCAGGTTCCCACTTGCATCACACTTCTCCCTCCACCCCTGATAATTTGTATCCCCAGGGTCAACAAGCCTCCAAGCCTAGGGTGTCTTCCCAAATGCATGGGAGAGAGATGGGAGCAAATAGAGCCCTGAATTCTAACTGGAGACCTAAAGTAATCAGGTAGTATGCCTACTAGTCTCAGTGCTTTCAGATTCTGGCCAGCAGTTAACCACCCTGTGGGAGGGGGTAGGCTGGAGAAACTGTGGGATCTGTGGGATCTGGGCTCAGAGCTCAAAGCACTCCACCAGCTATAGGCTTGGAGCTCTTTTCTACAGTGATCCTCAGGGAATGGTGAGGATCCTCATCAGAGAGGGCAGGACCACTGACAATGCCATCTGTCACTGCCTGAGCAGGTCAATGTCAGACCATCCCCATTCTTCAAAATCCCTCTCATGACATTTTCCACCAAGTCACTGTGGCAGGGTGGCCCCAGGCTCCCTAAGGCTGATACATAAAGAGTACTTACCATCCAAACAAATCCCTGCTATAGGTTTAAGACTTGCAGAAAGTGTGTGCTTATCCTGTGGCTAGGTCTGCCAATCCGTCACCAGGGTCTGACTTACTGTGTTATAGTCACCCTTCCCCTCTCTACAGACAGGGCTGTAGCTGCAGACTATGTCCTACCTCTCTCTGTTGCCTGTTTCTCATGCTTTCCAGCTGTCCTGTCACCTCTTTTATGATTCCTGATGTTCTTCCTCTTCATCCTCAAAATATAATCTTTACTTTGTTACCCTGACTCTTCTTATTCACAGAATTGAAAAATGGAAGAAGCTTCTAGAACACATTCTTGTCCCACATCTTTTTAAATGGCTTTTTCACCATGGTTTTAAGAGCTTTCACAGATACTTATTCTTTTAAAGAACATTGTGGAAAAGATAAAACTTGGCCAGCAGGTTCAAAAGAAAGCCCACCCAACTCTTGCCCCTGCTTTCCCTACCACTAGGCTTTGTACTAACTCTAGTCTACCTTGTTATTGTTTCGTTTTGGTAGAACTGAGGTTTGAACTCAGAGCGTCACACTTTTTTTTTTCTTTTTTTGCACTGACTCTAGTCTATTCCCCACCCTAGGGATCTTGTGCTCTGCAACTTGTCTAGCTTCCCCTCCTGCCAACAAAAATGTGACTGCCTGGGGACCCTTCCCCTCATATCTGCTTTCCACCAAGCTAGCACAACCCTTCCAGGTAGTACTTATTCTCAAAGGTAGCAGCAATTTAACCCTGAAATAGTCAGCCAATGTTAAGTGGATAGAGTGAGAGGAGGATAACCTAGAGGATAAGACCTTGTGGTACACTGGAGTCCTTTTACTCAAAGTATTCTACTAATGCTACCTAAAAATGACTGGTTGTAGTCTGTAGATATGTTATATTGCTGTCTAGCATCTGAGGTACTTAGATTACATTTATCCCTTACCTATTAACACACTCAGGCACAACAATAAACCAAAATTAAATTCTGAATTATGTGATGGCATGAAGACTTTCCAGGTATATATCAGGATGTCCTCACTAGGTAAAACAACCTTCCATTAGATTCAAGTTTGGGATTTCACTAAACACTGACGCTTTCTGCCTCTAACTGACCTGATTTCATGTCTCTCTTTCAGCTGATCCAGACAGTGAGTGCTGTGGACCAAGATGACCCACACAATGGTCAGCATTTCTACTACAGCTTGGCTCCTGATGCTGTGAGCAACCCAAACTTCACTGTAAGGGACAACCAAGGTAATCAAATGGATAGATGGCTATCTGTGCTTTTCTACAGTTTAGGCTGGATGGTTTTGGTTACTATATCATAATGTCAGTTTGCCTATTCTATAACAGAAGAGAGAATATTAATACTAATCTGCAGCCTCTTTAAAGTTTTGTTTCAAAACATCAAAGACAAAGAGTGTTCTCTGCTGACTCTAAAACTTGCATTCATCAGTCAGTTGACAAATGTTTATTGATCTTTGCTCTGTGCCACTGTTTAAGACAGAAGCAAAATCCTTCCTTTATTCCTACTAATAACATCCATGTTTACATGTTTGTAAAGATGGGAAAACCTACAAAGATAATAGAAAGTGACCAGAGAAAGAGAAAGCCCTGAGGGAACTTTGTTTTTTTTTTTTTTGTTTTTGGTGGTACTGAGGCTTGAATGAATTCGGGGCCTCACTCTTGTTAGGCAGGCACTCTGCCACTTAATCCACTCCACCAGCCTAAAAGAACATTTCTAATCAAAGGAGAAAACAGTGAAGAGCTCTTAGAACAAAAGGGAGGCAAAGGGTAAATAATAAAGACAGCAAAGGGCAAAAAAAGGGACATAAACAGCAGTCTCAGCATTGGAACACCACCCAGGTGGGAGCCCTAATGCAGAAAGTGCTCCTCACTACATCTCTGATGGAATTAGGATTGTAGGCTCTTCTTCTCCAACAAGCATTCAGATCAGCCAAGGGACTTATAGACCCATCATACTTTTCTTTAGGCACAGATGTGAAAAAGAGGGACTTTTGTTCTCTTGCCAGATGATCTGCTTCAAAGAAATGTCAGAGTAACTGAGAAAATATTTTAAATCTGTCAGATGAACCCTTCTGCTGTTAATTCTGCTACCACGGAGCTGACTTGGAGAGGTCATCACTTCTCTTGGATGTGGTACTCATTTTCATTCCAATTCAAAAATATTGTGACTGAGTAACAATCTATACAAAAGGTAGCAAAAAGTCATAATTAAGCATGCTCTGTCTTAGTCTCAAAGATCAATTATTTGAGATTTAAAGTGATCAAATTCAACTCCACATCATTTTTGTGCTATCAATGTTGAGAATCTCAAATCTGCTTTCTTCTATATGGAAACCATGCTATAATAATTCTGGAAGGAAGGACAATTTGAATCACAACAACAGAAATACTCTAAATATTTGAGATTTTTTTTCTGAGTCAAACTTTTGATTTATCCATCTGTCTGCTTCAAAGGGAAACCTTTCTTTTGAAAACTGATTTCAAAATCAGCCTTCTTGGGACTGGTTTCACACAGTAAACCCTGGGGTGAAGAGGATAACAAATTATGTTGTTTCTTCAAATTTTCAACTGTCACTCTATTTCTTCACTCTTATACTTGTCAGAGTCAATACAAAAACAATATGCCACAAAATGCCACAAATTTCTTAGGATGATTTTGGGCACCAATTGATGGAATCAACGTCTTACATCTAAAGATGGGTCATGGAGCAGGACGATAAAAAGAAAAAAAAAAGAAAAAAGACTCATCTCTTGGAAAGTTTCCCAAAACAGAAGTTAGATATCATCAACAGAAATCATGAACTCCTGATCTCCTCATAACAATTTATCCCACCAGTATCTTTTATTGAGGCTTATTTTTAAAACCTGACCAATATGTGATATGGTACATCGGCTATTAAGTGGAGACCTCCCTGCCTCATTCATGAAACATGATGTCTATAATGTCCTTTTATGAAAACAGGGCACTATCTCAAGCAAAAACGTCACTTCTACTTTTTAGCCTCAAAATGTACATATCACTTTCCAGTTTCAAAAACATCTTCCCATCTTTGTTTTATTCAACTTTTATAATAAACTCATACAGTCTTAAGGAAGTTCCTAATCCCTCTGATTGTCATTATCCCATTTGACAGATGAGGGAAGTAAAGCAAATAGCCCATGATCAGAGAGTGAGTAAGCATTAAGATTGGGACCAGATGTCAGATCCTGTTGTAGCACACATGCACACATACACCCAAGTGTTTTGTCACCTTAGAAATAATACTCTTTCCAAACAAGTTACAAAAAAATAAAATAAAATAAACCTCATCATATTCAACAAATTTCCAAATGGCTGTAAAACCGGGCCCTTCCCCAGGCTATACTCAGATATGTAAAGCTGGTATTTTTTTCTTTATTCTTAAATAAAATAGCTGTTATGAAAATAGGGAAGAAAAGGAAACATTAAGAGAAAATGTGTTAGAATGGGTTAGATTATATTACAGGAACACATCACAATCTCTGTGGCTTAGCACAACTAAAGTTACTTTCTTGCTCAAATAAAGCCCACCACAGGTCTCCATAAGGCAAGACAGCTGTCTGCCATGTGCAGCTCAGTGTTCCAGGCTGTATGGACCTCCAGCTCACGTGTTCTTTCAATTATCACAGCTATGCAAGAGAGTACAGAGAATCATACACTAACTCTTATGTGCTTCTGCCTAGAAGTTGACACAGTTACTTCTGCTCATATTTCATCAACTAAGCCAAATCTCGTAGATAGGCTCAAATTCAAAAAGGTAGGAAAGCATAATCCTTTATTATGTCCCAAAAGGAAAGGAAAGCCAGAAGTACTGATAATCACTACTCATGTTTATTTTGGTTAGACTGTCAGAGGTTTTTGTAATTTTCTAGACCCAGCCTTGTGAATGTGATATACATCAAACTTTTCCTTGTTGATGGCATTAGCTTCGAAACACACTTCTTGCATGTCCCCCACATCTCTCAAACTGTTCCTCAGCTGAAATGACCAGAACTTTACAACTATCTGCTTTAGAATTCAAAGCCACTCAAGGAAACTTCAGAATATATATTTAAAATTTTTAAATCCTAATTATAATATTAGGCAATTATATAAATATAAATACACACACTTTGTAGAAACATATCTAATAATTTGGAAGCTGGTGACTGCAATTCAGAGGCATAAAAGCAAACAGCAAAAGATGTGAATTCCAACCAAAGTGGCAAAAATAAGCAATCTGCCGCAAGCACATGGTCTCCTCAGCATTCTCTTCCTGGAAGCACAAAGCAGCACTGGGCCCTTGGCAAGCTGAGCAGGAACAAACAGGGCCCACAAGTCGCCAGTGATTGTTCACTTCTGTCAAGCTTTCCCAGGGACATTTTTGTTAGATCTGAAGCCTGACAGTTTGCCCTGGGCACTTTATGTCACAAAGGGTAAGTGGACTCTCAAAAAAGTGTTTCCCTCCCAGGCCTCAGGGTTTTGCCTAACAGCAAGCAAAGATCTTGGTTTCTGAATCCAGGCCAACCTGCTGTGGCTGTAGTTGACCACCACCAGGGAATCTCCTTCCTAAACCCCATTGCTGTCCCCTTACTTTCCTCAACTGAAGAAATTAATTCACCTATTGCTTCTTACATTTTCTTCTCTACTTTCATCTTCCCGTTTTCTGTTTTCCTGGAACCCCTTGCTCCTTCAGATAACACTGCCCGGATTCTAACCAGAAGGTCTGGCTTCCGGCAGCAGGAACAGAGTGTCTTCTACCTGCCCATCCTCATCGCAGACAGTGGGCAGCCAGCGCTGAGCAGCACAGGCACGCTGACCATCCAGGTGTGCAGCTGTGATGATGACGGTCATGTCATGTCCTGCAGCCCTGAGGCCTACATGCTCCCAGTCAGCTTGAGCCGGGGTGCCCTCATCGCCATCCTGGCCTGCATCTTTGTCCTCTTAGGTAAGACAGTAACCACCACCTCCCAACTCAGTTATCCAGAACTGGTTTTCCACTCCATGCTTACTGAAAAAGGTGGTAGAGTAGAGCTCAGGAGAAAAGTACAGAAATTGAAGACATCCCTTCCTTCAAGGCCTCTTTGGTACATATATTTATAAAGCATTTACTAGAGGCCAGAACAAGCTAGGTCCTTGGTTTAATAAGGCAGACATGTCCCCATCTTCACAGTTTACTTCAAAATGAAGCAAATTCATTTTGACATCATAGAGCCAAAATCACAATTGTGCAGAAGATATGATAATCACCTCTTCTAACTCCTTCATTTCAGATAAGTAGTAGCTAAATCACAGAAAGGTAAGTGACAGCCCAAAGTCAAATGTCCGGCAGAACTGGGACTGAAATGCAAGTAGGCCAGACACTGGACACCCTATCTAGCGGCACTGCTCTTGCTCCTGGGTATTCATGCCCAGTTTCTGCAGGTAGTATTACAGAAAAGGAAAGAACAGAGAATGTTTCCTGGAAGGATAGGGGAAAGGGTAAGTGCCATTCCAAATAGGGTGCTCAGCAAAGCCCTCATCAAAAAGGAGAACTCTGAGCACAGATATGAAGGAAGGGGTGGAGTGGACCTCGGATTTCTGGGGAATAAGCTGGAGGTATCAGCACCCCTCCTGGGCAACTGTGGCCACCAAACAATGAGCTGTGACTAAACAGGGCCAGTTTGCCTCTGCTGGCAAAAAATGAATAAAAGAGGTAACAACAGGCTAGTCGTACTTCAAGGCAGTCACCCAACTCCTTTGTACATAAAGCCATCTGTGCAAATGTTTTCTAACTCCACGCTCAGAAACAAATGCCTAAATCATCTCTTGGATCCTCTTCTGATTAAATTAAGTCATAGCACATATATCTTGCTTAGAGAAAAGCACGTGTAATAGACAATTATTATTATCCAATAAAAGAAATCCCAGCTTTCTATGGAGGAAAAATACAGCACTGGGAATTTAAATTAAAACAACTTGCAGATATCCATGTACATCCTTGGTATCTAGGTCAGCTATACACCAAGAGACTGAATCAGACCAAAGAAATTGTGGAACAGTGATCACTACAGAGACTGAGAAGGACAGGATGGAAAGAAGTTCAATAAGGGACATCAAAAAAGTTAGAAGGCCTGGAGTGGAGGTGCATGTTTGTAATATCCCAACTGGGAGTGGTAGCATAAGAATCGTAAGTTCAAGGCCAGCCTGGGCTACGTAGCAAGTTCTAGGCCACGTGAGGTAGAAGACTTGTCTTAAAAAAAAAAAAACTTAGAATGAAAGAATCATTCTTTCATTCTGGTCTGGTTCTTCAGCATAGTTAGGGTAACTATTAGTTAAAACAAGCTATGATGTATTTCGAAATGACTATAAAGGAAGAATGCAAAGTTTCCAACACATTAAGACGCTTAATGTTTGAAGAGTGGGAATGCTTGTTATCTTAATTTGATTATTACACATTATATTGAGTTACTGTAATATAAGACATAAAGTGGTACAGATATTATAATAAAAATTAAATTTAAAAAAAGAAATTGTTCACTGTATAAATTGTTCACTGTCAGCTTTCAATCGACTTTCTAGGTAGGCCTCTCATTTTTAAAATGCAACATGCTAGGTTTTACATGGAGAGAGAAGTAGCATAAATAACTAATATTTCTAAGTCCTTGGATATCTGTATCAGAGAGAATTGTTACCATTTCTAGTCTATATTGAAAATTAAAATCTGCCTGCAATTTCTGGAGTATCCATAAGGTGGCATTGGGAGTCCTTGAGTGCAGAACAGGAAAACCTGCATTTTGTCTTTGAAGAAACTTGCTCCTAGGAGAAATTTCCAACCGGCTGTCCTTACTTCTATCTTTGGAAAATGTAAGTTCACCCTGGCCTACAAAGAGCCATCATGACAGAAGGATTGATTTAAAGAGACTGGTTCAGAGGAGCGCCCAAGTTAGCAGTGATATGGGAGAGTTATTTTATTTTGTCCCTCCCAAACTCAGTGTCTTCTTTTTTGAATTGTACAGAGTAAACAGTTTTCAGGAGCTAAAATAAGCAAAGTTACCATAAAAATCTCATAGTTTTATGCATTCTTATTTCTAAGAGAGCACATCCCATATAAAACATAATTCATAAAACTGAATTATGATTTCATAAAACTGAATTAAGATTTGAGTGGCAGGTGGTTTATCAACAAAATACTGTATTATGTGGACAATTAAACAAACATGTTGATTTTGATAGTTTTTGCTTTAGAGGACTTTTTTTGTGTCTTGAATTTATATCCACTTCCTAGGGAAATCTCATAAGAACTATACACTGGACCCTGAGTATCAAAAGAATAAGCCTCCCTAGAATTGATGCTCTTCCGTCAAAAAACCAGGGCAGCTTTTTAGCTGAATAAAGCCATTTTCCCGAAATCTGATTTTCTGAGAATACAAAACAATGTAACTAGCAATCTTTCTAAATCCCCATGGCCATCAGAATTACCTCCATCAGATACTCAAAGACTGCTTTTTTTCTTCTCTTTAGAGACAGGGTCAAACTCCTGGGTTCAACTTAGCCTCCAAAATTGCTGAGATTACAGGCATGCACAACTATTCCAGGCTACCCAAAGACTTTTCTACTTTTGTTTCCTACTTCCAAAGTACCATCACTACTACTCCAAGGTCACCTGTATGACTCCCTTCCCAGTCTTCCTAGCAGAATTCACTGGCCATTCCCTGTACTCTTATTGACAAACTTGTGACCCAATGATAGCCCTATCACTGTCTGATCTGTATTAATCATCAGCATCTTTAATCTCCTTAGACTGCAAATTCATAAAAGTTTATGCTATAATCAATGTTGTTTATTCATTGCTTACCATAAAACATAAAAAACTTTGGTTTATAGAACGTCACAAACACAGTATGTTCACTTAGAATACATTTTTCACAATCCAGCCTTTAACATTCAAGCCTCCATTTCCTTAAAGTCCTATTAGTTTCTTTTCCTGAAATCCCACAGTTCTAGTCCATGCCTCATAGTTTCTCAAATAGGGAAAATATAGAAGAGTGTATCGTTATTTTCTGTGTGTGCATTTTGTCATTAAAGGTATTCACAAAAACATTAGGTATTAACATTAATTGCAATTTACTTAAAAGGCTCATCCTACATTCAAATACTTTAAAAATCATTGCTGTGAGTTGTATTAGTCTGTAATCTCTTACTGCACTATACTCCATTTTCCCCCTTGGGTAAACTGGGGTCTTACTTTGCAGTGCCGTCAAACTGTCACTGTTCACCAGCTGTAACAAAAGCACACCAGAAAAAAAAAATCAATACCAGCTAAAACCTCAACACACTTCCTAGGAAACATTTTCAGTCACAGAGATAAACAGCTCAATGGGATTATCTCTATCTCTCCTTTAAGCCCCAGTGAACATATCCTGGGAAAAGTGCATTTGTTGGGATAAAATTTTATCCAAACCTACAAGGGCACATCTAACAGTGTGGTGTTTCTTTGATAACTGATGAATTATCTAAAATGTCACCGCTTATTCTCTGCCTTCATGAAAACCACTGAATACAGAATGCCACAACCACTTCTCTAATGAAAGGCTTTTCTGAGGAATCGGACGTTACTGGACCACAGGGATCATTTATGCTTTTTTTTTTTTTTTTGGAGGAGGTACAAAAAGACAATGACTTTAGCACATCTTTAGTTTCAGTGTCCATGTGCATATTCATTAACATGTGATTGCATTTATAGAGAAGAATCCGGTAAGATGCTAATAATGTAAGAAAGCAGATTCCACTTACGCAGTAAGATTTTTGAATTATAAGAGAAATATGTATTCGTTATTATATAAACAGAGTGCATGATCTGATCCTTTGCTTATCTTACTCCACAGCAGGCCCTAGTGTTTTGTGCTTTGTGAAGATCACACTAGGTCGTTGGTTGTATAGGCATACACACACACACACACACACAAAATCCAAGCAGCAAGCTGATGTAAAAAGACTTTATATGCAACTTCCAACTGAACCAAGTGAAAAAATACAAGACTTCATTTGCTCATAAGCTCTCAAATGTAGCCTCGGTTAACTGCCTGAGGTTTAAAGGATCCACATGCACTGAGTTCATTACTGGGTGGATGCTTCCTGTACCCGTGGTTAATCGAGAGTATTTCTAGTGCTTGATGCTGGCGGCTCACGCCCGTAATCCTAACTACTCGGGAGGCAAAGATCAGGAGGATTGAGGTTTGAGGTCAACCCTGGGGAAAACAGTTCCCAAGACCCTATCTCAAAAAAACCCAAAACAAAAAAGGGCTGGCGGGGTAGATCGAGCCTAGCAGGTGTGAGGCCCTGAGTTCAAACCCCATCCTGCCAAAAAAAAAAGAGTATTTCTCGTGACAACACCCCCCCCCAGGCGTCGAGCTAAACACCCTGCTTTGCCTGTGCCCCCGCAGTGCTGGTGCTGCTCATTTTGTCCATGAGGCGACACCGGAAGCAACCGTACATCATTGACGACGAGGAGAATATCCACGAGAACATCGTCCGCTACGACGACGAGGGCGGCGGCGAGGAGGACACGGAGGCCTTCGACATCGCGGCCATGTGGAACCCGCGGGAGGCGCAGGCGGGCGCCGCCCCCAAGACGCGGCAGGACATGCTGCCCGAGATTGAGAGCCTCTCGCGCTACGTGCCCCAGACGTGCGCCGTCAACAGCACGGTCCACAGCTACGTGCTGGCCAAGCTCTACGAGGCCGACATGGACCTGTGGGCCCCACCCTTCGACTCCCTCCAGACGTACATGTTCGAGGGGGACGGCTCTGTGGCTGGCTCGCTGAGCTCCCTGCAGTCAGCCACCTCGGACTCGGAGCAGAGCTTCGACTTCCTGACGGACTGGGGGCCCCGGTTCCGGAAGCTGGCGGAGCTCTACGGGGCTTCCGAGGGGCCCGCACCGCTGTGGTGACGTGATGACGTACGACGGAAGCCGAGGGGCGGGCTCGCGTCCAAATCTGGCCATTCTTGGAGTGCGCTTCGCAGACGGACAGGTGCAGCAGATCTCGCGAGCAACACTGTGCTTGAGAGTGAGCGTGGGGCTGAGCGGAGCCAACCGAGCTCTCTCTGGATCAGCTTTACTTGGTTAGAGGAAGTTAAATAATCAAAAGGAAACACAGGAAACGGAGGGCAGGATCTCCGATTACCTTTTTCTTTTCTTTCAAATTTTTCTGACACTGTATTATTCAAAGGCTTAGACTTTAAGGTGTTAGGCAACAGCTTTCAGGGTGTTTGTTTTTGTCTTTGTTTTTTGTTTTTATTTTACCATTCACCAAGGTCTTTGTCAGTTTGCCACCATACAAAGGCTCTGGTCTTCAACACAGATATGGCAAGTGAAACACAGAAAGTTCTACTTGTATCTGCTTTTTTGTCTCTTTGTTTTGGGTTTCCTGGTTTCGATTTGTTTTAATCTTATTCTCCATTTAAAAGTTTTGCTGGATCATCAAACCATAGAAACCAACCTACACAAAAGAACACTGGAAAATTGTTCCTTGGTGAAATTAACCTACTTGTTCTGTGATGGATGGGATTTCTTTTAACCCTTTTGAGACAAGGTTAAGACTGGATTAGCCTTGCATGGGGGATGGGTGGGAGGGTGGGAGAAGGAAGAGACATTGGCTTTGTGCTCAAGTTTAATAGCTAAACCAAGAGTCGTTGGCATTACAACTAATCCAGCACCATCAAGTTAGAGTGCTTCTGTTCTTCTCTCAGCTCTTAACTAGGCCCCTGCAAAAGTGTTCAGAATGAAACCAGAAAATCTGCCTCCTTTGCACTGTAGATGTCTCTTCCGTGTGCCAAATGTGGAGATTAGATGCTACAAATGAAAGCCAAATAAAAAGAAGTATCTGATAAAAGCATGGGTTAGAGGGCTTTCCTAATCTGTGTGAGGTCAATCCAAGGGATGTTTACATACTGTAGATAACCTACTTGAAAAAAAATCAGTATTATAGAGAATAAATGGATGTAAGAAAATTACATGTAAAAGTTTTGTATATTTGTTAATAATTTTGGTAATAAATATGATGTACTGCATCTCAGTACCTTAGCACTTCTTTTAATAAAAGTTAAACAGAAGGGAAAGTCTATTGCAAATTTGTTTAATTGCTGAGCAGGTAGATAACTTTGTGATCCTGATTTAGAGTCATGTTCCTGGGTCTGGAACTAATTCATAAGACAGAAGCAATGTCAAAGAAGTGTGAGGCTGTGCATTCTATTTTGGTCACTGAACAGGTGAATATTATGGTTCAAACTGTTAAGCTTTTAATGAACACTCATCATTCTTCCATCTCTTAAAGGAGAAAAGAGTCATTTTGTAATATCAATAATACAATAATGAATTTAGCTCATATTTCTCATCTTGTGAGATATTACAGAAAACCACCAAGAAAATACTTTCACTCCTGCTTTATTGCCAAATCAAATATGAACAACTCATTCACTCTAGATAAGCTCCCAGAAGTTAGGGACCATATTCTATTCATCTTTTCCTACAGTAGTTAACATAGTCCTTTGCATGCAGAAGATGCTCAACAAATGTTTGCTGTGTACTTAATGGAAGGTATCTCTTTCTTTGACATCCTATTACTAAAGAATATCCTACACAATTATACTCACAATTGACAGACTGAGAACAAAATAGTTTTCTGATAATCTGGATTATAGCAATGGCACTGAAATTTTAATGTGTATCAGTATCAACTAGAGAACCTGTTAAACTACCTCACCCTCAGAACTTCTGATTTAATAATCTAAGACAATTTGCCTTTCTAACAAGTTCCCAGGCAATGCTGATGCTGCTGGTCCAGGAACCACAGTTTGATGATGTCTAGTATACAGTTGCTGTCTCTCAAACATATGAAGATTAGATTATCAGCCCACTTGAAGCCCATCCTATCTACAGAGCATCAAAAAGATAATTTGTCAAAAATGTGCAAGAATGCTGCTGAAAAGTATGAGAAGGAAGATGAGGGTCTAGAAGCCAGTGGGATGTGATTTTGTGCATATTACATTTCTTCACCAGCAGCAAGGCAAATTTTCAGCTTTCTGTATCCTAACCTTTACCTCCCATGAAAGGCATTCAGCTCTCATCCATCCTCCTTGAGGGTAAAGTGTAAGGTAAAAACAAATACATTTTAAAAAGCAAAAGAACTTGAGCCCTAACTGGACTCTACAACATACCAATTATGTGAATGTAGGTAAATTAGCCTCTGTAAAATTCCTTTCTACCACAAGCTCTGAGGATAATTTTGTGACTATTTCACTTTGTGTCGCATGCTTTACAGCTGTAACTCTAACCACAGGGTGTTATCATGCTCACATCCTGCAAATGTGGTCCCCTTGATACTGGGCATGAAGTGATTAAGCAGAATTTCCTGGGTCTTCTGGTCCCTGGGAGGAGGTTTAATAGTATAATACAGGAAATGTGAAAGAATCAGAAAATAGGAGAGCCATCTCAGCTCATTCTGTAAACTGAAAAAGATTCTTCCTCTCCAAATGAATTTTAAATTCTCTTTCTGCTGCTATAGTATACCATAATGCTGCTCCCTGGGTGGGTACTACAGGAGAGGAGGGAGACAGGACAGGGGGTGGGAAGGAAGTCATCACTATTAAACAAGTAGCATGCTCAGGTTAGACCTCAGAGATAAACTAACAAGTAAAGCAGGTAGCCCATTATTGACATGTTAGAGGGAAATGGACATTGATAGGAATCAATTGATTTCTTAAATTCAGTCTCAAACTGTATTCTTAATAAGAACACAAGAAAAGATGAAAATTGTCAATACATTTTATGAAACAAAAAAGGAGACTATTTCAACATGGTACACAGCAAAGCCAAAGATGAATGGGCTCACATAAGAAAGAACCTATAAATCCTCAAAACAAAATTCAGACAAGTGAATATCAGTGCAGGCACATTGTTTAAAGGCTGACCTGGATAGCAGAATTTACAGTTTATCCAAAATGTGCTTGGATTAAATATACAAAGAATATACTATAGATAGTTCTCACTGCAGATCAATTCATACTCAAATCCATTGGTCATTTTTGTAACAGAACTTTTAAGATATTATTACATATGTTATGTGTATATGTATATTTATACATGGATATATGTATATGTACTCTATATATATCTATCCATTCTTGGGAAGCTTCTGCTTAATTTTTAAGTATACAACAGGTGGATAAAATTAGGTAAACGGGTCATCTTTTAAAAATGATCTACTGGTGAGACATTTGGTGAGTCAAGTTATGCAAAAAACATGCACGTTAATTTATAATATATGTAAGTAACTGTGATACCACCCAAAACACGGTTTTTCTTAGATTTCTCTTCCTGCGTTAGGAATGTGGCAAATCCTATCCCCTTTTTTTTGGCCACAATCTTGATTTTTAAGGATGACCAAATGGCTAAGGATGAAGGAGCTTCTTCCACTTCAGTAATTCAACTATGTTGCCACTTTTCTCATATCCATGATTCCAGGAGCTCTACCTCCTATCCCAGGAAATGGCAGACCACTTCTCTGTGGTATCCACTCTCAAAATTTAGTACAACTACTCATAGAATCTTTTCTAATTTTTCAGGACTGCCAGATCGTACCTTTTTAAATTATTTTCACTTCTTCTCTTTCTTTTCTATCACCTGTTTCAGTTACCATTGCTGTTAAATGATCAATAGTCATTTAGTGGTGTTAAATGATCAATAATAACCATTTTATTATGCTCAAAGAATTTGTGGGCCAAGAATTCAGAATGGGTATATCAAAGCCATCTTGCCTCTGCTCTGCAATGTCTGGGGCCTCAGCTGGAAAGACTCAAATGTGAGGTAATTCAAGGATGGAGACCTAACTTATCCAAAGACTTGTTCATCCATGTGTCTGGTAGTTGATTCTGTCAACTAGGACCAGATGGAGTGGTTGGCATCCAGACCTCTGCATCTGGCTGCTTGGACTTCCTTACAGCATGGAAGCTGGGGTCTAAAAGAGAACATCACAAGAAAACCAGGCAGAAGCTGAATTGCCTTTTCTAAATTCAAGTCACATAGCATTACCTCTGTGGCAGTCATCGAGCCTCCCCATAATGAAGAAGAGGTGATGTGGACTCTACCTCTCAATGGGAAGTATCAGAGCATTGACACAAGAAGAAATAATGTTGTAGGTGTTATTGGAAAATACATTCTGTCACATCGTCTTTTCCTTTTACCCTGACTCTTCCCCCTACCCCAGGAATCACTTTTGTTTCCATTCATTTCCTTCCTCTCTTCCACTCCTCTCTATAGAACACATTCTTAGTCTATAGATATATGACTGTTCTCTGAAATTCAGCCTGATCTCTACCACACAGTATTTTTAGAAGTAAATAAATGCTTCATCAAAACATCTGACAAATAATAGGCATATGGTACATTTTATTGAAGTATAATTGACATTCAATGAACTGCATATAAAGTAAATAACTTGGTAAGCTTTTATATATTTATATAAACATGTAAGCATCGCCACAATTGAGATAGTGAATATATGACACCCAAAAAAAAGTTTTCTCATGCCACTCTCATCCTATCCTATGCTCTTCAGCCTTAAGCAAGTACTGATATGCTTTTTATCATTATAGTTTTCATTTTCTAGACATGCATACATGTACTTTTTTCTTTTGACCTGGCTTCTTTCTTTTGACCTAGAAATAATTATTTTAAGATTCACCAATGCTATTGTACCAATAATTCATTTTGTTATGTTGTTGAATAACATTTTTGTATAGACATACCACAATTATTTTTCTTTCCTAAATGAATAGACATTTGAGGTTTTTGCAGTGTGGGGCTATAATAAGTAATGCTCCCATGAACATGTATGTGAGTCTTCATATGGATATATATTAACTCTTCTTAGCAAATACCTAGGAGTGGAATGGCTGGATCACAGAGTAGGTATATGCTTTATTTAAAATTGCCAAACTGAGTCTTTGCTCACATTTTCTGCTTGGGGGACAAGGGAACGTTTATCTCTTTTCCTCTCTCCCTCCACCCCTTGTCTATACTTTATCCTGTTATACTAAAATAAATCCTTGCTAAAACCTTCAAAAGAATTGCCAAACTGCTCTCCAAAGTATTTTTACATTTTACACTCCTACCAGCAGTGTATGAGTCTCATGTCCTCCACATCCTCACATCACTTGGGGTGGTCAGTCTCTTCAATTCAGCCATCATAACAGTAGTTTCATATTATCTAACGTACTTTTTTTTTGTCTTTTCTTTTTTGCTGCTGGGATCGAACCCAGGGCCTCACACATGCTAGGCAAGCGCTGTACCACCGAGCTACATCCCAGCCCTCTAACTGTACTTTTTATAATATCATAAAGACTGATAATTTGAGCATCTTTTCAGGTGCATATTTGCCATCCATTACATCTTCCTGAGGAATGTATCCAGACATTTTCTCCATTTTTAATTGAGTTATTTTCTTACTGTTGAATTTTGAGATTTCTTTATATTTTCTAGATACAAGCTCTTAATCAGATAAATAGTTTAAGAAGATATAATCCAAGTCTGTGAGATATCCAATTATTTTAGCACCATCTATTGCCTTTGCATTGTTGTGATTGTGTGTCAACCTCCCTGCCAGAAGATTTGTTCAAGTTCTAACCTCCAGTGCCTGTAAATTTGAACTTCTTTGGAAATATAGAATCATTGTCTGTAGATGTAATCAAGTTAAGATGAGGTCATACTGGATTAAGATGGATCCTAATCCAATGACTCTTATCCTTATGCTTGCACACTGAGACAGAGACACAAAGAGGAGAACACTGCATGATGATGGAGACACAGATTGGGGTGATGCTTCTATAAGCCAAGGAATGCCATAGATTGCTGGCAACCACCAGAAGCTAGGAGAGAGGGGTGCAAAAGACTGTCCTTCTGAGCTATAGAAGAAACTTATCCTGTCAACACCTTGATTTCAGACTTCTGGCCTCCAGAAGTGTGAGAGAATAAATCTCTGTTGTTTTAAACCACCCAGTTTGTTATGACAGCCCTAGGATATATACCTACATAGTGTATGCAATGTATGTAATACATGTTTTTAATCTTTGTAACATAAAAAAAAAACTAAGAACAAGTCCTCCAAGTGCCTTTGTCACTTTGAATCTAACACATAGACATACACAGCAATTTACCTATTAATTAACTAGTTTATTCATTGTATGAGATTCTTTTTTCTAATTTCAACTCATCCATAAGTGCATAGAGATGGCCTCTGAATATGCCACTGTAGTCTGGCAGGCCACAAGTGGCAGCAGTCCTCTCTAGCTGATTAGGCAGTGTGTGAACAATTCTCTCACAGTTCCAGGCAGGGGGTAGGGAAGAATGAATCACCAGATGGCTAAAAAGATACACTTCCATTCATGTGACTCCACTGGTGTGGACCAAGAGAAACTTGTGCTTGCTGGAAACAGTACTAAGCATCCATTGGTCCTCAGGCACAATGACCTAAGGACAGCCTTCAGAGAGATCCCCCATACTCTGCACAAACACAAAATATATGTGCAAGGCTGGTGAATTCCCCTTGCCATGATCTTCTGTTAAGTGGAGAATTGCACTGCAAAATGAAAGAATTAACCTTCAAAGAGCAGTCTGCATGGTTTCCTTCTGTCTCTCACACTTGATAATCCCTGGCTACCCCAGGAAACTGCTACAACCCTCTGCATTTTCCTGCCTGTCAACCCCATATGCAATGAACTTCATTCATCCTAACTGCTATTCTTCACTAGCCCACTGTGGGCACAAATTCTCGGCCTGGTGTTTGCCTCCAGAATTATCATCAACAACCACAAATTTTCACATTTGCCAATAACTTCTTGGCACTTGACTCTCTGGTAGCCTGTATAAGATGAGATTCTCAAATGAGAAGCATTATCTGTGAATGGATATTGATTATACCCAGGAGACCCAGGGCTTCATCAGCATGCTCCAGGCTGACATCCCCACTGCTGAGCAAGAAAGGGAACAGAGAAGAAAACTGACAACTATTGAGCACCTACTGTATGGAGGCATGGTGCTAAATGCTTTCCTGTACATAACCATGTTAAAACACAAAGCAAAAACCAAAAGCCAGAAGAGGAAATAAAAGCTGTGTGTGAAACACTCACCTTGGATATGAGGCCATTGGCTCCTCCAAGAAGAGTAACACATACAGTGATCTCTGAAGACATTATTAAGCATCGATCATTTATATCTCTTCTACACTTTTGGCCTTGAAGAACTAAGCACTGGCTTTCAGAGTGGGCAGCAAAATCAGGTAAGGACACCTGCCATGAGTCATCTGAGAAATAGTGAGTGATCTTGCTCTCAAAGTTCCATTTTTGTGTTCTTTCCTGAAAGCCAATTTTACTACATTATGTAGTTTTTTAAGTAGCTATCATTGCATAGGACTTTGTTATCAGGACCTCATATAACTCAGGACAATCTCCTCTCAAAAGAGCAGGAAGCTATTTATTTCCAAAGGACACTGGCATACTGCCACATTTACAGTATGTCCCATACTTACAAACAAGGTACAAATGCTCTGTAAACTCAAGACCACTTACCACATCCAGGCTCCTACATGGATCTAAGCATAGGCCATGTACATCTCAGGCACATTTGGCAAACAGATTATTTATGGGACTTGGAAGAGAAATGTGTATCAGGGTTTTTAGTCATACTCTCTGTGACAGCACCCACTGTGACATTGAGCAGGTAAAGTGAATAATAATATATCCAACTTGGAAGGTCAACTCCTGCTCATATTTCTAAATCTTAAATACACCATTACTGAGGAGCTCCCTGTAGCACAGTTTCCTGCTGTGAAGGTAAACCATTCATTATTCACAGTTGTTCTTTTGCTGCACATAACCAAAACAGCATATTATTAACTAGAGCATCCCTTTTCCAAAGGAAAGAAGATGAAGGGTTTTCTTTTCTTTTCTGGCTTCTTGGAACAGAAGGCTGGTACTTATTTCTTCTCTTTTTATCTTCACTATTAGAATTCATTGGTACATCTTAAGCCTACACTAAAATACAAATTTATTAGGAATCATCTCTTAGTATCACCTTAATTGATTTGTTTTCCTTCTGACTAAACAATTTCCTTTGAAAGAAAACAATGGGAACCTCCAATTTGATCTAAAAGAGAAAAGAAAAAACAAAAAGAATTTTTAGGTTGTAGAAACAGAAAAGCCTCTATAGGCTCCCTCCAGCCAATGACAGAGCAGACTTAAAAATGCCAATACAGGGGACACGAGACCATCTACATGACATTCACATTAATTATATTACTTGCCTGACCTTGGCCAAGTTTTCTAATAAAGCCTAAATGGATAAACTAAACAAATAGCAAGTTTAAGTAGATAAATTACTTTTATATCCTCTATATTACCCACCACACTTGGGAGCCTAAATTATTCAGTACTAATCATAAGAGTATTTATGGGATGGCCATGAATCCTTTGTCCTTCTGTTCTATGTCTTTGCTTGTAAGTAGCATTACTATACATGGCCATATTCTGAGAGTTTGTTCAGCATTATATTCGGTTGTCTGGTCAAAGTTCCATACTTAAAGAGAGAATTCCCCCTCATCCCAATTGAAAAGAATGGTAATGACGATGTATAGTAATTCTAAACTGAAAAAAATCCACAGCAGAAGAATGTGATAGTCAATAAGGCTGTTAACAGATAGTCCACTTCTCTATTATGGACTTGATGTTTGTGTCCCCACAAAATTCACTTGTTAAGCCCCAACTCCCAATGTAATGGCATCAGGAGACAGGACCTTTAGGAGGTAAGGTATAAATAAGTTCGTGAAGGTAGAGCCCTCATTATGGGATTATTGTCTTTATAAAGAGAGAGAGACTAGAGCTCACTCTGTTAGCTACATGAGGACACAACAAGACAAAAGCTGTGTACAAGCCAGGTCAAGAGCTCTCACAAAGAACCTACTCTACCGGCTTTGATCTTGGATGTCCCAGCCCCCCCGAACTTTAAGAAAGAAATGTTTGTTGTTTAAGCCATCAGGTTTATGCTACTCCACTAGAGTAGCCCAAACTGACTACATATGACTTCCATGTAGGGATGCAGTTCTCCACCCCTTCCTGATTAGGAATGGCCATGTGACTCTATTTAGCTAATGAAATGTGAGCATGAGCCTTAAGAACCAGTGTAAAACTTGCCATGTTCCTTTCTCTCTGCTGTAGTGACCTTCAATGTCTGTGCCACAATGGAACCTCTGCCTGCTTGGGTCTCTGAGTAACTGTTTTAAAAAGGGTTGTAGTACTACCCTGTAACCTGAGATAGGAATGACAGCTGTCATATGACAGGGACATCAACTTTCATAGTATTAAGCTACTGAGATTCTTTTTTTATATTTTTGATGGGACTGGGGTTGGAACTCAGGGCCTCACACTTGCTAGGCAGGCACTCTACCACTTGAGCCATTCTACCAGTCCATTTTTGTGTTGAGATTTTCAATATTCCTGAGATAGGGCTTTACAAACTATATGCCAGTGCTGGCTTTGAACCACAATCCTCCTGATCTCTGCCTCCCAAGTTGCTAGGGTGCAGGCATGAGCCAACAGCACCCAGCTTGTTGATTCATCTTAAAGAGAGAAACTAACTAACTGGTATGACTAGTACAAATAGAATCGTGACCATTAATACCTTATCAAAAGTTGTTTCTCAGTTGTGGGTTTTTGTCCCATGAGTAAGAATGGATTTCATGGGCCAATACACCTTCTTCTGTTCTTCTTCAAAGTTTACAGCACAAATTTTAGAGATTAGTGATACAATATAGTACTGTAGTCTGTAGTACTTCTCCCCCTTTCCACATATTAAAAGTGTCCTCATCCTCCAAGATCCTCTCATGAAACTTTCTGATCTGGAGACAACTCCAACCTCTTTGGAGCTCTCATGTACTGTTTTTCATACCCCTCATGGAACTCAGCATATTCTTTGGTATTATAGATATTGTGTGCCTGGCTTTTTAGAGTCCCTGGCCCTCTGAATATCAGGTATCTTAACATTTCAGGGAAAATGTATACAAATGCCCATTATTTTTCCAGGGGAAATGTCTACCTTGAATATCTGACTCCTCTTGTATCTAAGAGAGTGATTCTAAAGAAGTTAGGAAGAAATATAAAAGGTCCCACTTCCCTGTTTGCCAAAGTCTTTAACAAACCTAAGTTGACTATTGCCTGCTTTCTTTTCTCATCCTGTTCCTATGTTTTTCCAGAGTTAAAGAGCCCCAGCTAGGGTATCCTCTAACATTAAAAGGCAAGAAAGAATAAAATGTACCCACTTCATAATATAGAATGTCCCCACTTCTCTCTCTGAAATTATTGTATCATTTCTGCTACAGCCCTACTTCAACTTTTAGGATTCCTAGTTTCAACTTGGAAGAGGAGTAAGAAAACAATGATTTGCTTCTTTTTTGTTCCTTCTTGGGAACACATTACTTCATTTCCTCATGATCATGTCCTGTTGAGTTTTGTCAGCATTTATTTGTTTGGATGAATACTATCCTTCCAAAATTCACATCCTTTCCAGAACTTCAAAATGTGAACCCTTATTTATAAATAAGATCACTGCAAATATAACTAGTTAAGGCAAGGTTATAATGGAGTAGAGTAAGACTTTAATCCAGTATTTACTGGCATCTTTATAAGAAGAGGAAAAGAGAGCCAGAGACAGCCAAAGAGGGAGGATGGCCATAAAATGATGTAAAGATTGGAGCTACATAGCTACAAGTCAAAGAATACCAAAAACTGCCAGCAACAACCAGAAGCTATGAGTGAGGCACACAGATTCTTCCCCTGCCTACCCCCAGAAAGGAACTAAAGCTACTAACACCTCCTTGATTTAGGACTTCTGGTACCCAAGTTGTAAGAGAAAAACTTCCTGATGTTTTAAGCCACTAATTTATGGGACCTAGTTACAGCAGTCATGAGAAACTAATATAGTGTCTGAACTATGTTTCTACCACTGCCCAGCTTGAAACTTTTATGAGCCTTCGTGCAATGGTCCCACATATTCCTGCACTAATTGATGCTTTCCAAGCCTCTTTCCTGAGTTGAGTAAAATGAGGTATGAAGCCTGAAATCTTCATTCTCCAAATAAAAGTGCATCAGTATCTGAAGCAATGTCTTATTCATCTTTTAATCCCTCCTTCAGCACCTTTCAGAACCTAGCACAGCTCCTGACCCAGAGTAAGTCCTTAACAATATCTAAAAACTTATGTAACAAACACTGGATATTACCTCTATTCTTTTGGCCTCTATCTCATAATAAATATTGATTTAAAACAACTGAATTACTAAGTCTATGAGTGTTGGTTCACTTCATGGCCAATTATGAAGTAATAAACAAGGTCACTTTAGTAGTCAAGCTGAATCGGTCTATTCACACATGGCTAGCAACCATTCCATGGCCCACTAGTACCACTCCCATCAATGATTACATCAGAGCAACCAAAGAAACAGACAATCACTACACCTAGGTTTGGAGTATTTGAAGTAACAGAAGATCATTAATCACAAAAGACAGAATGAGAAACCTATGACTAAAGAGTAAAACAAAAAGCCACCCTATCAATTAGAAAGAGTAAGACTCCATGTACACAGCCATACCATCAATGAATGTGTACACATAGCATAGCCTAACCAGTTTGTTTATTCATTTATTATTCATCTTAATGAGTTGGCTCATAGGTAAGATATCTATTAGCTTCCATATACATACAATCCACTTCTTTCCCAAGTATAAGAAAAGCCAATTTTACCATTTTAACTGGGAAGAAGTCCTAACTACCTAAGAACTAGCTCATTTCAATCTCATGAGAACTAGTTTTCTCTGTGTTTGGGATACAACCAAAAAGACAGATTTCTGTCTCATGCACAGAAATCTGCCAAACCCCTTATGCCTGGGAGATTTTTCAGACAACTTTATCATTTGAAATCATATCCCTTACAGACAAGCAAATGGTCCCAAAGCATCTCTTTCAGCATTAATCATCCTAATTTGTGGCATTTGTTGGATGCTTTAATTAGCTCAACTATTTAATCATTCCTTTCAGTATCTCAAAGTATCTATTGGTGTCTTAAAGTTCTCAGGAAGGCATCCCCCTCCTTAGAGGTAGCTGGGAAACCTACAACTGCTTTCAAAGTTTTATTGCTTTCTGAGACAAGCAGTTAATCTTACTTCCTCTCTAGTGCTAGTCATTAAAGTTGAAGAGCTGGGCTAATTCTGGATGCCCTAATCCATGGCAAATCTCAAGTAAGAGAAAGCCAACTAAAAGCCAGACTGTGGTCAGTCGTGCACTATTTCAGGAACATGCTGATTGCAAAGCAGGGTAGTTGACTGTCCCTATTGACTCCAGATATAGTCTCAAAATTTCCAATACTTCTGCCACAGATTTCCTCTGAACATGCAAATAACACAGAGGAGATAAACCTCCTTTACTGAGATATTCTTCTCCATTGTACCTTTTCAGGGCACTGAAAAGGTAGCTATTTATCTACAGCCAGGAAGAGCAGCACCCTGGGTGGGCACCAAATGGGGAGCCAGAGAAGATTGAAAAAGATCAGAGTTTAAGATCCTTTGTTTCTGATTAGAGAAAATACTGTTATTCCTATTTCAGGACTAAGACAACTGAATCCCTCAGAATTAAGAAGGAGGCCTCGTTGAACAGCAAGAAGGCACCAAACACTTGAAAGTTTTTAAGAGAAGAGAAAGAACTGAAAAATGCAGAGGAAGGGTGCCAAAAACATAGCTTCACAATTTTGCCCGATATATCTCTACTATGTGAAAAATATCAGTGCCACCTGTGAAGGTGACACACACAGCCAGTATCAATTAGGGCTGTGAAGAACAAGGGCATGAAAGAGACAAGTTTGGATAGAGGTGAGAAGCAGGGAAGTCGGGGACATTGAGGATTCTGAATGTCTGGATCAGGATGCAGAGAAATGTGGAAAAGAAAAAGTCAAAGCTCTCCTCCTTATTCCCTGAAAGCTGGCTCTCCTGATTTTATACTCCTGCATTCAGTACAAATCATTTGACAATTATCTAGGGAGAGAATGAGTAGAAGGGGATTCAAAGCTTGGTAGAAAATGAGTAAAGCCAAATATTTTCTGTGTAATATTCAGTACCCCAAAACATTCCAGGTCAGAGAAGCAGTGACTATTCTGTGGACCTTAACCACCACACAATGGTGGACATAGTCTTCTGTCAGTTACATATATCTGCCTATAAGTAGCAGACAGTGCTATTATTTTTCTCACAAACAAACAAAAAAAATTGCTTTGGTGACTCAATGGTGTCAGGCCAATAATTCTGTAGTTCTTTTATCTTTCCTGTCACAAAATGGCAACAGCCACTCCAAGGCTCAGGTTGCTCACTGTGTCCAAAGGCAGGAAGCTGAGGAAAAGGCTAGAAGGTCTTTTTAGACCTTCTGTAACTAGAGAAGAAAGATCTTTCTTGGAAGATCCAAGCAGACTTTTTACATTCTTCCTGATCTATATCACAATCCCACCCTTAGCCCAGGGACTGCACCTACATTCCAGATGATCAATGGAACTATATCTGATAGCTGTCCAAAATGGGTTACTCCTACTCCTTCTTATGAACAGGGAAGATGGGGAGCAGGGCCTTTGCAGAGCTCTACTATTTTTTGTAAGATCTGAGGGTCAACTGAGTGCTAATGATCAGAGCAGAACCATGAAGATCAGCACAAGCAGGAGACTACTGGGGCTGCTGATTGAAAGGAAGGCATCTATCTCAGGCAGGTGTCCTCTCCAAATTTAGAAGCAAGAGCTAGCGTTCCCAGAGGCTCCTCTAAAACTGTTAAGAAATTATAATTAAACTGAACTTCTACAAAGCCTTTCATCCCAGGAGCTCAGGGCACTTCTCTGAATCATCTCATTAATCTTCACAACACCATTCAAGGCAGCTGGCATCTATTGTCACCTTTATTTTCAGGATGAAGAAACTGAGATGTGAGTGCAGGTTAATGGCTTACTCAATGTCATATACTCAGTGAGTCAGCACCAGCTGGGGATGGGACCAAAACCAACTCACCAAAGACCCTGGGCATGTACTTGGAGGTCATTTACTTACCTCCATGAGATCTGCAAGGTGATTTGATAGGAAAATGCCAAAGTTCTGTTAAAAAAAGGGGGGGTGGGGGGGCAAGAGGAATGGAGCACAGTCATAAGTCCCTATCCAGGAAGACTGAAAAGCCACTTACACTCTGAACAGTTTCTTTAGCTAAAAAATAAGGAGAGTAGTAGCATTTACCTCATCTTCACTCAGCTATTTTGCAGATAAATGTTTCAAATAAGCCATATAATGTAGGACATTTTGTAAAAATCTAAGTCAATATAAGGCATTGTTATAGAAAGAATTGGTAGAAGCAACATTTAAAATGAGCCTGCTGCTCTGGGGTCACAATGATCATCCTAAATTGCAACCAGACAATTATATGGGATTCTTCCCAGATGACCAAGAAGTTCTCTTTTGCCATTCAGGGTGTTGTGAACATACAGCATCTACTGTATAGAAATGCTATGTGAGATGCAGGGATAACGATATGACTCACATCCTCTGAAAACACAGTCAGGTAGAGGAATAAATAAAGAAGCCCCTCATTTCTCTATGAGGCAAAAATGAAACAAACTGCACAATAAACAAGGAGGCCAGATGTGGGGGCCCAGAAGAGGTTTATATCACCTTCCATTCAGCTGCATGAAGGATGTCACATGATGACAGAAAATAAACTGTAGATGACAGGAATATTATAATGGAAAGGACTGGAAACAAGTATGTGAGATTAGTATGGCTGGAGGAAAAGGTACATGAAGAAAGACTGTAAAGGGCTGGAAATGTGGCTCAAGCGCTTGAGTACCTGCCTAGCAAGCACAAAGCCTGGAGTTCAAACACCAGGGTCGGTCTCTCTCTCTCTCTCTCTCTCTCACACACACACACACACACACACACACACACACACACACAAAGACTGTAGACATTCTGCTGAAAAAATTGCACAATAGGCAACTAGGTGGGATTTTTTTTTAATTGCCTCTGAATGGCAGCTATGGCCTATAGCTGAGGTCAGAGACGGCCCTAATTACCTCATGCTACAAGATCAAGGAGACTTTCACAGATGAGGGCTATCATATCCCTGCAGGGTTTGTTGAAGCCAACTCAAAACCAGTTCTCCCTCTTCCTTCCCCTACTCCCAGAAATCTGGAGGAGAGAATGATATTAGACTTTGGAGGTATAATTTTCATGCAGAAGGCAGTAAAGAGGAAGGAGGTATCCTTTTTGGCCTAGAAAGGCAGGGAGAAGGCACTGCAGGTGGGGTGCCTAAAAGAAGAAAGAACTGTAATTTTATTTCCCAATCAGGTGCTGCCTATACAATACTCACCAGCAGAGTGCAGCCTAATAAGAGAACTCTTAGGAAAGTTCTCAACACTTGGAAGTGAGGTGTATTGTCATTTCCATAAAGAGCTACTTAATATTTGTCATGGATGTCTAAAGGGTATATTTGAAGAGAGACTCATGTCCATGGAATTTGAAATGCAAATTTGAAAAACAAACAGGACTGAAAAGATATTGTTCTAATAACCTAAAACCACAATCCCAGTAGTCTTCAAGGGACTTGCTGCTCAGCTAGAAATTGCTGTGGTGTAGAAGAGCAGAAGAAAGTTATTGAAAAATAAGAATAAAACCATTTCCTATGGGTACTCATAGGAATCCTGAATAAAGTTAAGTGGGACAAAATTGTGAAAGCCCATGCATACAAAGAAACAGCAGTAGATCATGGCTGGGCAATGAGAAATGACCTCATTAAGCAGTTGGAGAGCAGACAAATACTAGAGCTAGAAAAGCCTCTCCTTTAGGGATGGCAAGGCTTCTGTTAGAGGTCTCTGACCTCTGCATCAGAGATGGAGAGACTTCCGGGTCTGTGATAGGAAGACTTCCGGGTCTGTGATAGGAAGACTTCCGGGTCAGAGGTGGAACGCTGCTTCTTCGCAGTAAGCTGTGAGAGGGCCTAAAGGGAAGAGCTCGGCTGGCCGTGTACAAAAGCTGAAACAGGAAAAATCCTTTACTCTTCTTCCCTTTTCCCAGTGTCCATCATCCTCCCTCCTGAGAATAGTGAAGAAAGAATGACAGAGTATCAGAAGAGTTTGTTTGCTTGACAGGCATGGAGGGGATGCTCTGCCCGTTCTGGGCAAGGCTCTCTCTGCAGGCAGAACTGCTTTCGGCCACAGGAGGGCGCGTCAGCTCCGGGGTTTCTGCAAGAAACTGGGCTGTGTGAGGTCCACAATACCTAAAACGTTGCCGGAGAGCACCATTAGAAGAGCATCCTGGAGGAGGTCAGATTCTTCAGGAGGTGGAAATGGCTTCTCGGGAAGTCCCCATCCCGTCCCAGGTTTACAGAAAGGCCAGAACCTACTGACATCTCAGGACACAGTGCCCTTCCCACAGATGCCTGTTCTGTGAAAGAAAACATAGGGGCTTCCAATATGAGGCAGCACCAGACAGGGATGGCAGCCACCTTTATTTATTTTTCTTTTGATAATTAACTGTTTAAAATACCTGAGGAAGGAAACTGTTCAGACTGGATAGGCACAAGTCAAGGATTCCTAAATTGCACCAAACTGGCTGCCTTCCAGGGTCCTTTGTTCTCTCCACAACCTCTAATGAACATGCATGCCCACTGCCACCCTGGATTATTTGTCTTCAGTGAGTTGGAAGGAAGGTATTTAAGATAAGGCCAGTAAAACCGACAGTCAGGAGCCTTTTACTCAAAATGCTCCTCAGAATTAATGGGAGACTCTTGTTTCTTTATGTTTTGCATCCAGGGAATAACTGATGCTCATGATTTTGAGTTAGTCACTTAACTGAGTGGCTTTTGTATAAAAACAGCCTAAATTGTCATAAACTTTGAGATAACCAAGAATTATTAGAGTATGTAAAACCCCAAACATAGTCTGAGAAATACTTGAACTAAAATCCTATAAACTGAACACAAAACCTATTTGTAGAACCACATGCCCAAAATACACTCTACATAATCACTTGTCTGGCAGATGAATTGATTATCATCACTAATGAGTGGTTTATCAGCCAGAAGCTGGCTCAGATACAGCCCACAGTTAAAGGTTGGTAATCCTATTTTTTTCCCTTTTACTTGCTAAACCCACATCGCAGTGTTTGGGATACTTCCCAGACCATGCACTTCCTTCAGTGTCACTGCAGGTACTAAGACAAACCTCTGTGTAGTCCTCCTCCCCTCATAACAGAATCAAATCTGAAGAAAATAAGTGTTCCCATGTAAAACTAGGCTGAGTCCAGCATCTTCTAGAGACATCTATACAGATCTTATAAAAAAATAATGATTTTTATGTTTTCTGTAGGATTTCCACCCTTACTATTAGGTGTATGTTTCCAAAATCACACCACTACCACCCAGTCTAGAGAAATTTGAAGTTACAAACATTAAGAGGGAGCTGGGCATGGTGGTGCATTCCTGCAATCCCAGCTACTCAGAAAGCTGAGACAGGCACATCATGAGTTTGATGCCAGCTTGATCAACATAGGGAGACTGTCTCAAAAAAATTTAAAGAATGTAAGATTGGAAGAAAAAATTATATAATGATTAGGCTGGGGGTGTAGGTAGAGTGCGATCCTAGAATGTGTGAGGCCCTAGGTTTGATCACTAATGCTACAAAAAAAGTTATGATTAATTTTATGTTCCAGTTTAGCTGGGCAAAGGCTGTAAATGCCTGGCCATTTAGCAAATATTAGTTTAGATGTTATTGTGAAGATTATTTCTGTAAATGTGATTAATACTTATAATCAGCAACTTTGAGTAAAGGAGGTTATTCTCAATAATGTGGGTGGGCCTTACCCAATCAGATGAAGGCCTTAGCAGTGAAGACTGAAGTTTATTAAAGAAGGAATTCTGCCTCAGGAGTGCAACATCAACTCTTCCCTGAGTTTGTAGGAAACCCTGCAGGTTTCAGATTTTCCAGCCCCCACAATGGTTTGCACCAATTCTTTAAGATAATGCTTTGTACACTTGTATTCTACTGATTCTGTTTCTACAGAGAACCCAGAGACAGATTTCAAGTAAATCTATTTTATTTTTTATGTTTTATAAATTAAAATAATGAGACATTAAGTAATATTATTTTACATAACATACACAGCACAGACTTTTGATTTTGTTTGGGTACCCAGTCCCTCCCCACAGTGCCTAGCCTCACTAGAAACTGACCATAGCTGTCTTCAGGGACAGTCTCCACTGGTCTCCATAGGGGTAGCCATCCCCTTGCCAATGATTGTCTGGGGAGGGTGTCATGTGACTTAGTAAAGATCAAAGAGAGATGAGAATAGGGACTATTTTTTCCTTTCAAGAGGTTCTACACAAGCAACATTTTTTCTCTCTCTCTCTCCTTGTGGTAGGAAGTAAAAGAAGCAGTAGCTCCCTCCACCACCACCCCATTGGCAAGTACTCTTTGATCAAAGGAAAATAACTTGAGTCCCTGATAATGCGTTGATCTAGCTAGATCACCCAGCCCCAAAGCCTACACTAACTCTAGGTGTTCTTTGAGGTGAACCAATCACATTGCCGTCATTGTACAATCCAGTTTGAGCCTGGCTTCTTTTTAGTTGCCCTCAAATGATCAAGTTCCTTGTGCTTAATTTCTTGCCTATAACAGAAGAGCTGGACTAGTTAATCTAAATTTCAGCTTTCCTCAAACTCTGTGAATTGTGCACTCAAATGCTGGCACTAACAACAATATTATTTGCCAATTTTTGTTTAGAGAAGCTAAATATTATTGTAGTTATGTTTCTAAATATACCTCAATTTTAGAAATAGTAAAATGATGTGTGAATTTCAATTCTCTAAAGTGTTTTGATATCACTTACTATGTTGTTCAGATTGACCTCATAGTCTGGTTCAAGCCATTAGCCAAAGCCTCCCAAGTAGCTGAGACTATAGGCATATACCACCACACTGAGGTTTAAAACATAATTGGATGTCATTTTTTTCCAGTGGCCTTAACCTTAGTGAACCACTCAGCAACAATAATTTTTGGTAATTTTTTTGTATTTAAAATGGTCTAACAAACAAACAAGAAAAAGAACCTAGTATGGAAATGGGGAAAGGATAAGAGAACAGAGTTCCCAGCAGACAAATGACTTTTTTTTTTTCATTTATTCACATGTGCATACACTGGGTCATTTTCCCCCCTGCCCCCTGTCCCCCCCACTCCCCCCCTTGCTTAAACCTATGGAAAGGTGTTTACCCTCACTCATGGAGAGAGATGCAAATTAATGTGACAGATTGCTTTTTCATATACAAGATTGTCAAGTTATTAAACAGTTTAAAAACACAGTCTGCACATGTTAACTTTAAAAAGTTATTTTAAAAACCTGAAATAAAATAAAATAAAAACACAATTAGTGGAGATAAAAATAATCCCAACTTTCACATAATGAAAATTATTACCGAAGATCAGCAACCACAATTTTTAAGGAAAGTAATTTACCTTTATCTATAACAATTGAAAATGCCTGTAAACATAGACAGAACAATTCCCCCTCTAAATTTTTATCCTGTAAGTATACCTACTCATGTGTAAAATGGCATATGTGAAACTGTAGTATTTGTAAACAATTTAAATATATATTGATAGAAAAAAGGTTAAATAATGAATTTATATAATATATAGTTCTCAGCTCTTAAAGAAATGAGGCAGCTGTCCAGACAATAAAGTGGAATGATCTCTCCCTTAGCCCATTCAGGCTGCTGAAACAAAATATCATAGACTGGGTGGGTTAAAAACAGCACACATTTATTTTCTCACAGTTCTAGAGGCTTGGCAGTCCAAGATCGAGGAAATAGCAAATTCAGCACCTGGTTCCAGCCTACTCTCTGGTTCAAAGATGGTGTCCCATTGCTAGTTCTCTGGGGTCTTGTTTGTAAGGACACTAATCTCAATCATTAGGGCTCTGCCCTCAATCTAGTTACTTCCCCAAATCCCCTTGGAGGTGAGAATTTCAGTACATTAATTTGAGGGATCTATCATCAGACCATAGCAATCTCTAAATTCTATAGTAAATAAAATCAGCAAGATGAAAAGCAATGAGTGCATCAGGCTGTTTATATTTTTTAAAAGAATAGCTAAATAAATTTTTGTGTAGAAATAAACTAGGAAGCTGTAGAAGTAAGTGAGAATTATGGTTAATCTAGGAATTATTGCAGGAACTAAAGCCAGGCCTCAGTGACTCACACCTGTAATCCTAGCTACTCAGGAGGCAGAGATCAGGAGGATCATGGTTGGAAGCCAGCCTAGGCAAATAGTTCCGCAAAGCCCTATCTTGGAAATACCCATCACACAAATAGGGCTGGTGGAGTGGCTCAAGTTGAAGGCCTTGAGTTCAAGTCTCAGTACTGCAAAAAAAAAAAAAAAGAAAGAAAAAGACAAAGAAACAGGAACTAAAAAACAGGGCTAAAAGAGAGTTCAGCTCTTTACTAGATATCTTAAAATTTTTTGACATAGAATGTATGCCAATTATGTTTTAAATTAATAAACTTGGGGGAAAGTAAAGTAATTATGATAAATACATTTCCTATTTGCTATAATTTGTTTTCAGTACCTCTGAAGCTAAATTACAGAGCTTGTGCTTTGGATAAATGATAATTAATGATCTGATATGAAATAATGATTTGGTACATTTGTTCTCATTTTCCTTTATGTCTAAATAAGAACAGTAGAAAAGGATCATGAATTAAGGGGAGAAAATCAATTTTATCTGTATTACTTGAAAAACTAGTTCGCTGGACATTTGGGTTTTCTATGCATTATACCCCTAGACTGCTTTATATGAATGTTTTCCAACCCAGTGTTTTATTGCTCATTCACATCCATTCACCTACAAAGATTTGCTAAATAGCCTTAGTGTTACAGACACTGGAGGTCCAGTAGAGAATAAGCCCAGTATATGTGCCCCTTCATGAGCTCAGTCCTTTCCACTATTGTCATACTTCAAGTCATATGGAAAGGGTGAGGATATAATTGATAAACTGAAAGCTTAAACTCCTAAAATATAGAGGATCCAGAAGCAGAACTACTCACGATCCCCATATGGGAAAAAAAATGATGAGAATTCATAAACAACATGATTGGTCTATAGAAACCCATTCTAAAAGGAACCTTGTCAAGTTTGGAATTTCAATGTCTCAATAAATGTTTACTTTAGGAAGAAAAATAAGATGGAAGGAGGGAAGAGAAAACAAAGAAAAGAAAAAGCCAGATGACAAAATAATCTGGGGTTAATACATGCATTCATTTACACATTAGCTTAATAAATAAAAAAGAGAGGAGTGGAGAAATAGTTCAGTGCTAGAACACTTGCCTGGTACTTGTGAGGCCCTGGGTTCAATTCCCAGCACTACCAAAAAAAGGAAAAAAGAAGAGCCAAAAAGTATGGAGATAAAGAGGCAAAGACACCATTTTGGTTGGTTAGTAGGGCTCTTCTGTCTGAGGTGAGACTGAGAAGAGAGCTGAAGGAAGTGAGTCATGTGGCTGAAAGAAGAGTTTTCTAAGCAGAGGAAAGAACAGACCAGCAGCAAAAGCCCTGACCTGGAAATGTACTCAGAGAGTTGAAGAATCAAGAGGCAAAGAGGAGAGAATGTCCTCACAGAGTTTAGGAAAACATAGCTGAGGAACAATGTCAGTGTTCCAATAAACACACCCAACAGTTATGTCATGCCACACAAACAGCCCTGGATATTTAAAGCAAAAACAGAATCTTCTTATTTATCGACAGGGTAGGAGTCTTCCCATGTGGTAGAGTGTTAGTAACACTGACCAATTGCCCTCTGACCAAGAAATATTTTCAGGGCTGGGATGTAGCTCAGTGGTAAAGCATGCACAGTGAGGCCCTGAATAAAATCCTCAGCTAAAAAAGAAAAGAAAAGAAATACTTTTGCCCACACCCACTAATCAGTGGATTTCTTTCCATAGGAGCAATGCTTTGGTGGCCCATATTTTGAGGTAAGCTTCAAAATATAAAATGTCTTGGAAAGATAATGCAGAGATTTGAGTTCATACCAAGATAAAAATTATTATTAGCTGCTCTGCTGTGAGCACTAAAGGTTTTCTGAATTCAGGGAAGGACAGAGCATTGAAAAATTAAACAGAAACAACAAAAGCTGGAAGTCCCCAAATTCAGCTTCAGCTGCTGTACTATTTTCTCTCAGACAATTGCCAAACAGAAATATTCTTTCTCCCTAGAGAAAAGAAAGTTATTTCTGTTAAGCTACCATAGCTTGTTAGAAATATCCCTTAGGGATACACAATCCTTTGGAGTCTAATTATATACTCACCCAACAGTGTTCTGATCTGAATTTAGTTATCTGAGAAATACCCAGAAAGAGAATACCATTTTCAGGCAGCTGCACTAGGTAATCACATATTATTAATAAACTGACTCTGTTTTATATAATTCCAACTTTAATGAATTTTGCATATGTAATAGGGCCAAAGACACAAATCTGAAACAATCTAATGAATGTATGGAAGTAGTGCTAGTCTTCAAATCTGTGAGAATCCTTGTACTTGTAAGCCCTTTCCAGATTTGATAATTAAGGGAGTTCATTTCCTGGAGGTAGATCATGGAAGGAAGAGTCCACTAATTCCACAAAAGATCTGGTTAAGCACTTGCAGGGGAAAGTAGACTTGTCTTCTTCTACCAGAGACCACCATGTCTACCAACGAAGCACAGTGGGACCAAGACAGCCAAAGTTGAACAAATACATTTAAGATTCCTAACACTTTTATTTTCTCAAAAGACCTCCTCTTTAGACATCATTGTTAGATGTTGGATTCTGGAGCTTTGGCACTAACCATTTGTTTTTAATAAGCAGTGAACTGGCCCTTCGAGATTTAACTGTAAACTTGGTAGCTACCTCTTCTGTTGGGGTAAACATGGGGAGGTTTATATCAGAGCATAGGCTTCCTGGGAGGAAAGTAATTGATACTCTCTTCCTTATTAAGATTCAAAACTGATGCTTTGGACTTAACGGTTCCCCAGCTGAGACCAAATATAGAAAGAGGCTATAAGAATGACACAGGAAGAAAAGGTGAGTGGAGAACAACTATGGCTCCACTACTCACGTGGGCTAACAACTTATCCAAAGCTAATGGCCAGGGAGCCCTGAAAAATTGACCTTTTCCCATCATTGCACATTCATGACACTGACCCCCAAATGACTGGCTCCTGAGAGTTCTCTAGAAGCTTGCTGCTCTGCTCAGCCCATGCTTTTCCTTTGGTGAGAGTTTATGATAGAAATAATTCTGAAATATAAGTCAAACTAACAGAATAAAATCATGATTTACATTTTCAGAATTGCAACCATCTAAAAGTCTATAGTCCTGCTATAATGAGCTAAATTATGTCATCCCAATAATCCTATGTTGAAGACCTAACCCCTTCATAACGTGATTATGTTTGAAGATAGTAACATGCCTTTAAAAAGATAATTAAGTTAGGATCAACTTCTAGAGACCACGCACATTCTCGGGTTCATGGTCCCCTTATCCTTTAGCAAAGCCAATAATGTCACGTGCCTCTGTGACTGATTTCCCTTTCACATCCCTCTCTGACAACAATTGGGAAAGGTTCTCCTTTTTCAAGGGCTCCCATGATTGGACCCAGCAGGATCCTCCAGGATAATTTTATTTTAAGGTCGGCTGATCAGCAATCTTACCTCCATTTGCTATTTTAGTTCCCCTCTATTGTGCAATTTTAATATATTCACAGTTTCTGGGAACAAGAATTTGTACATTGCGTTAGTTACTTTTACATCATTATGACCAAAATGCCTTGAGAAAAACTCAAAGGGAAAAATTCCTTATTTTAGCTAACAGTTTCAGAGGCATAAGTTCATTGTGGCAGGGAGGGAATGGCAGAACAGAGAAAGTCAAGGGGACAGAAGAAGAGGCCAGGATGAGATATAGTCCTCAAGCTCCCAGTAAGCTACTTCCTGCAAGTAGACACCAACTCATACCTTTCCCCACCTCCCAATATGCTCATATTATGAACCTATCAAGGGGTTAACCCATTATTATGAAGAGTCCTCATGATCTTAATCAACTCTGGAAACACCATCACAGATACCTGTAGAGGTGCTATCTGTGCTTCACTAATCTCTTAGGTGTTTTTCAATCCAGTCAAGTTGACAGTCAAGATTAACCATCACAAACATCTTTGGTGGGAATCAGGACCATTTTTTTACAGTCCACACTATATGACTGTGAAATTTTGGAAGCTTGACATAAAGTTTATTTCTGTTTCACCTCAAATCTAACATAATAAAGGCATTTTCCCAAGAATTTAGGCCCTTTCCACTATGCTCTCTATCATCTTAGGACCCTCCATTTCCAGCAGATTCATTACTAAAGAGCAAAAGGAAAAAAAATAACAAAAAAACAAGATGAAGGTATCATGAGATCTGTTAGGAGATAGGCTGGAAATGAGCAATATTATTTCTGCCTATTTCCTATTGGTCAGAACCCAATCACCACAACATAACTGCAAGGGGAACTGGGAAATGTAGTCTTCTGGTGTACATAAGAACAGTAAACTAATACATGGGTTTGGTAAATACATGCCATTGTTTCTGCCACAATGTCAGACTGTGGTTGGAGAAGAAGAGCAGTCTCCATGAGGAGAGTCAATATGTAAAAGAGTCAATCCTGCATAAAGTTAGCCAAGCTTCTCAAAACTTTTTGCTTCCCTACCTCCCTCCTCCAAACTGCACAGATTCATTTCCACCTGCGGACTCAGAGTCATTCCAGTTTATAAGGATCCTCTAAAACCCAGCATAATCACATTTGTTGTTGATCTGCCTTTGACTTAATATCCCAATTCTGACAGCATGTTTGTTTTCCTGGGAACAGTCTCTGCCTAGAACCCTGTGTTTCTCTTAGTACTTCTGCCCAGGAATCAAGACCTATAACTGAACTCCAGCAGAATCCTAGGGATTTGCTAGAGTAGACATGTCTGCTGGTTAGACCTCTTCTTCAGGTCCACGAGCTACATATCCACTTCCATAAATTTCACCTGCACCTCACACTTCCCAGGACTGAGCTCACGAACTTCCCCACAAAATTCAGGGCTCCTCCATGAGTATGTCCACCCACTGCTCCAGCCTACAACCTGGGCAACCCTTTCACTCCTTCCTTTTCCTTTCTGATCACATCCAGTCACAATGGCTGTCACTTGTTTATATTATGGTAAACATGTAACATGAAATTTACCAGCTTAAATAACCTATCTCTGAAACGTTTGGGGTTTTTTGTTTGTTTTATTTTATGGTACTGGGGTTTTAACTCAGGGCTTCAGGCTTGCTAGGCAGGTGCTCTACCACTTGAGCTACTCTGCCAGGGCTTTTTTGTGTTGGGTATTTTTGAGATAGGGTCTTGCAAACTATTTGTCTAGGCTATCTTCAAACCATTATCCTCCTGATCTCTGCCTCCTGAGTAACTGCATAAGCTACCATCGCTTGGCTTTTGCAACATTTCTTAAATCCATCCATTTCTCTACATACCAATAGCAATTCCACAAGTGAAAGTCACAAGCATCTCTTATTTAGACTATGTCAGTTTCCTCTCCCATAATCAGTTTTTTTACTTCTAATCCATGATTTAAACATTAGCCAAAATAATTTTTGAAACATATGAGTCCCCGCCACACACACACACAAATCTCTAATCCAGAATCTTCAACATAACTTAAAAATGGCATGTATGACCTAGCACCTTCCTCATTTTACCCACACCACCACAACCCTTTGTTCTGCAGCCAGCCAAGTATTCATTCGCAAGTATTCATTCAGGTCTTAGGGGGACTGGGGTTTGAACTAAGGGCTTCTTCACACTTCCAAAGCAGGGGCTCTACCACTTGAGCCACACCTCCAGTCCACTTTGCTCTGGTTATTTTGGAGATGGAGTCTTGCAAACTATTTGCCTGGGCTGGCCTTGAACCACAATCCTCCTGATCTCAGCCTTCCAAGTAGCCACTGGGCCCAGCTTCATTCAGATCTTCAAAGGCCTCAGACTCCTTTTGCCTCTGGGTCTTCTCACTGACCTCAAATGATCCTTACACTCCTTTTTACCTCTTTGTCAAAAAATCACCTTAGGGAAATCTTCCCTGTGCCCTCCAGACCACATCAGCCCTCATCTCCAGCCTCATGCCACTGTCACAGTTCAGTGTGGGACTGAGGGGCTCAAGTGGTAGTGTTGTGGGAAGTTGCTAGCTGAGATACGGGAGATACGGGACACTGAGGCAGTTTAGCAGGAAGCAATATTTTATTGTGCTGGCACAGACCCAGCGGACTTGTGTCCAAAGGCTGAGGGGTCTGACCTTATGTACCCTTGCAAGCAGGTTACAGAGGCAATAAAATTTAAAAAACAAGGTTTAACCCATATATGGTTACATGCAATTCTATAGGCTACTTCAAGTGCTAAATGCCCTTCTACCCCTAGTGCTATGTGACCTTCTTCACCTTTGAATTCTTTAGGTTTTATCTGTCTGTTATGCCATCCCTCCCCCCTGCTACTTTATCAGAACTCAGGCTTAGTCTGTTTTCTGATCCTCCTCCCTGCTACAGTAGAGCACCTGCCTAGCAAGCGTGAGGCCCTGAGTTCCTGAGTTCAAACCCCAGTGCTGCAAAAAAAAATAAAAAAAGGCAAATTTTATGTTACATATATATTTTACCATGGGGGGGATTGAAAAGGTGTAGGAGCCAGGCATGATGTTACCTGCTTGTAATCTTAGCACTAGCTCTCAGGAGTCGGAGACAAGAGGATCAAAAAGAGTTCAAAGGCTACATAGTGGGACCCCCATCTCCAAAAAGAAAAATAATATAGGTAAAGGGAAGCCTATATTACTAAATGATATCTATTTTTAAACATTATAATACTAGTTAAAGATCAATTTAGTTCCTGGATACAGCTTGCAGCTTGCTTTTCTTGCATTACAAGAAGTGTACCGAATATATTCTTGTACAGGATAGTGGAAAGGAAACCAGTATGAGAAAATTATCAGCCAGGAAAACTCACTGGCCAGCTCCACTGAAGTGTTGCCTTTTTTGGTAGATTAGCTCTATTAGTGTGGAAAAGAAAAGCCCCCGTGTGCTTCAACTATGACTTCCTTCTAAGTGTTCTTTTTATTAGGCAGTAGTCCATTAAATTAGGTTTAATTAAGGTTGATTTGATTGATGAACTAAGGCTTCATAGTCTATCCAAAGATAACATAGGTTTGTGTCATTGATCCAAAAAACCTTCACATTTTGGCAACCAGGTAGCAAGATGATTTATTTCCTCAGTAAAAGCAGACCATACTATTGATCTAAAGAAACATCGCTTCAGTCATTCCTGTGTAGTAGAGGTTCTTAACTGTTATTAAATCAGCTGTTCACTCGCTGACACATCACAAATTGAAACTACACACACAAATCACACAGCTGAACTTGAAAAACCAAACTTGTTTTTATTACACTGTGGAAACTAGAAATAGGATTTCATTCTGCCGAGGTTATCACACGGAAATAAAAAAATGCAAAACACTCCTCCTTTTAAAAATAAATGGTATAAATCATGTGGACAGCTGACTATTACATTGTACCATTCCTATGAGTTATGCACTAATAAGAAGCTGAATTAGATTAATAACTGCATTCTCCTAAACATTTCAAGGAAATTAATTTAGTTCTTCACATGTCTGAGCAAAATGCTTGGGCAATATTAACTACCTGATTCTTATCACTAAAAAGCCCTTCCTTTACACCTATATGCAGTTGGGACTTTGCTAAACGCTTTCTAAGCAATTCAGATGGATGGATTATATCATCTAAAAATGCAGTTTTCCTATGAGAAAAGCAACCTGGAACTTGTTTATTTAACTGTTTTTTTTTTTCAAAAGTTGGGTTATTGCTGGTAATAAAAATGTGAAGAGGTCTTATTTCATACAAAGGATGCATCTCACTTGCATAATTCAAGAACAATTTTCTCAAGGAAATAAATACAAAGTAAGACAGATGTATTGTCAGCACACATTTACAAGTTGTAACATGGTTTTGCTTTAAAGTTGCTTTTTCTATTCCCAGCAATTACATCTAATGTTTTGCAGTGTTGTCTCCCATATTATCTGCACCAGGTTACATTGTGGATTTTTCTCTTCTCCTTGGTATCTTATCAAATACAACTTCCCTTCAAAAGCTATTGACTAGGGGAGCATGTTTTACAGTGTGAGCACTTGTATGATTATTTTGTGTACAGTACATGACATTATTATGAGTTATGAAAATATTTTACATAACAACAATGAATGCTAAGATAGTAGTCTAATGGTGATCAAAATCACTTGCAAGAGTCCCATCCTATGCAAAGAAAAAAAAGCATGTCTTAGAGAATCCTACAAAGCTAGTTGGTATTTCTGTTTACCAACTAAAGTGGTAAGCCATGCTATAAAAGTGTAAACGAGGTTTAAAATAATCATGGTGCCCACTAGCTTTGAAATATGTGCTGCATAACAATATTTTTTCATTTGGCAGGTTAACATCATTTTTATCTTTGTACATGAAGATTTTATTGGTATTTTTCCATAAATGCTTTCAAGTTTACCTACTTCAAACATGCAAAAATTGGTATTATTTTCACTCCAGCCTCACTATGTCCTTTTGACGGACTCAGGCCAACTACCAACCCATCTCAGTCTGAATTTCTTTCTTCTTCATCTCTATACCAAGGTCTGGACCAGGCATCTGTAGCCACTACAGTTAGTTGCTGCCCCAACTTCTATCTCTCAGCCCCATTTTCTTCTTCTGAAAAAGCCTTAATTTTGTTCAGTTATTCACCTTTCTTCCACATTCCTTAGAGGAAGGTGACCCCAATTCTAGCTCCAGGAGGAAGTCCTAAGAAGTCGGAATCAATGCTGGTGGTCTCGGTTGCCTAGCCAGTTTATTGCAGGGTAAATATGGGAGCCATGTCTATCTGTTGATTTAAAGTGTGAGGTCTGCTTGGGGTCGGTAGTGAGGAGACACATCTGGGAAACGTTGCCTCTCAGAAAGACACAATGAAAGCATTGAGGGAGCGGTCCTTTTTCCACTGGATATGGGTATGTCTGGATATGATGCCTGGAGCCACTACAACCCATCTTTATGACCTAGGGTGGAACCAACATTCAGAAGAAATAGAGCGTCTTCGCTGAGTGGAAGACACTCAGAGATGTGGAAACTGAGGCCCACTCCATCTCCAGATGCCTCATGCCATGAGAGCACTGGTTCATTGCTGAGCAGTGTGAGTTTCCTGTTCCCGCAGTAATATACTGTAGCATATCACCTCTTTGAAATGACACAGGAAGTAATATATATTAAAACACGTTCTGGGATAAAAGTACATCTGAAAAGAAAAGCTCTAAACTAAAGTACACATATGAGGGAGGAAACAGTAGACTTAACCAAGCACAAGATTAAATCCAAATAGAAAATCCATCTAGAACAAACATGAGAAAATCAGAGAATCTAGCAGAAGAAAAATAACAAGGCTGTAATCTATTTTCTTAGGAATTAATTTTCAAAAGAAATTATTCCAACTCACTGAACCACCAAGTTTGATCTTGACCCTGTCCTTTACTTTAGAAGTCTCCTTGACTTTTTTATGACATGGCAAGAAGAGTCTTTCAGCTGATTAATTAGACTTGAAACAATACACATAGGCAACTCTTCAGTTTTGGTATAGGGCCGGGCATGGTGGTATATACCTGTAATCCCAGCTACTTGGTAGATGGTGGTAGAAAGATCCAAGATTCAAGGCCATCCCAGGTCTAAAAAAGTTATTGAGGCCCTATCTCAACAAACAAACCAGATGTGGTGGTGCATATCTATAACTGTAGTTAATTGGGAGGTATAGGTAGGAGAATCACAGTCTGAGACAAGCCTGGGAGAAACACTTGTCTAACCCTTTACTGCCAAAGGGGAAGGGAAGAAGTTTAGGTGAAAACATTAACAGAAAGATAGGATGGTTATTGGAGAGTGAATTGGGTTAAAATGGGAAATAGAATATGTTTGAATCCTCATGGGTATTATCCATTAAAAAAGAAAGATATTTCTGTAGGGACAACAACCCAATCACTAGTCACCATGGAGAAATAAAATAATGCAGCTCCCTCCCTGTGTTTCCGCCTCATGGGAAAAGCTAGAGTGAAACTTCCCCATACTTCCCTCCCTCCCTTCCAACTCATTGGTCCTTCTACCATTGAAGGCTCCAGCCTCCCTTTTGATCACAAGCCTTAGAATCCTTTCTCTTCCATGTGACCCTAAAGAATTCCTTCTGAATCTCAAATCAATGTTGCTTTCATCTCTACATTTTTTCTTTCTGTTTTTTTGGCAGTGCTGGGGATGGAACCCAGGCCTTGTGCATGCTAGGCAAGCACTCTACTACTGGGCTACATCCCCAGCTCTCCTTGGGCTTTTCTGAAGTCACTAATGTGGGACAAATGACACTTGTCCAGCTCTCAGACTCTGGGGACTGTGAACAGTGCTCATTTCCTCTTTCCCCAGGCCTTTGAGAAGTACCAGTAAGAGAGGACAAGAAAAAGTGCAAAAGACCTGTGGGGCTGGAACTGTCACAATTGAGCTGGGTGCCAACACTCCCCACCCCACCAAAGAGGGACTAAAGCACATTGAGTCTATGGTGATTTATTCCTTATGTTCATGGCCTGGAGGAATATAAGTCCTCCTGGGAACACAGTATGGGAAAGAGTCGCCACAGAGCCGCTTTCCAAAGGAGGAAATGTTGCATTAAAGCCCTTGTGGCTATCGAATGGATCCAGAAGATGGAAGAGACGCATCACACCTACAAGGCAGGAATCGCAGGGCTCATATTCTCCAGAAACTAAAGATGACAGCATCCATGTTCCCCCGAGTACCTTTCCTCCCACATCTCAGAGAAGGAATGTGGATTTGGGATGGAGAAACCAGGCTGCGTTTTAGTCGTGACTCTGTCAGTATTGCTCCACAGAGAGGGTTGACCAAGCTTCCTGGTCTGTAAGTGCTGCTGACCTCCTCCTGTCTCACCCCCTTGGGGGATCATAAATAACAAATGAAGCATTATGGCCTTTCTCAACAGAGTGACACATACCATGAGGCATTTGGGGACTTGTGTGATTTGGGGAAAAAATTCTTAAATGGGAGAGTAAAATGAGACTTATCACTGCAACTGGAACTATACCATTTTATTTTTAAATAAACTTAAAGAAAATGTGAAATTTTCCAAAAAGCACAAAGAAAATGGTAATCAATCCATTTTTTCTACAACTAAAAAACATCCTTTCTAAAATTGTGTACATTTTCCTCCCTTTTTAATATACTTTTTTCATTATTATTATTACATATACCACTTTTATCTGACTTTAAGAAAAAGTCATTGTATCATGTAATTCCCAAAAGCAATTACAATGGCTGCTTTCTAGTCCAATATTTGGGTGTCCACTTCTACTGTGAACATTTAGACTATAATAGAACATAAGCTTTTAAACATATTCTGCAAATGTAGAAAATAGAATTTTTCTGTTTAGCAAAAATGAAGGACTGGAGGCTCAAGTGGTAGAGCACTTGCCTGGTATGTGTGACAACCTGGGTTCCATTCCTAGGATCTTAAAAAAAAAGTTTTGATTTTAAATTCTAAAATTATGTAGTTTGTTATATACTAGTTAATACTCCATCACTATACTCTTGAATTGCCTATAATTTTCAGTCCCAGAAGATCCAATAGTAACAAACTAACATCCCTGTGCAATGATATTATGGTCTAAAGATGTGGCAAGGTGGAGGGAAAAGAAGTGAAAAGACACAAACATCAAACAATTGTATAAAGAAAAACCAGGTGATAAGAAATACTTTGGAAAATAATAATAAATAATATACTTCCAGATACCAAAGTGATATTTGAGTAGAAACTGAGGAAAATAGAGGAATTTGTGCACAAACACATGGAGGGAAGGTGTTACAGATACAGAGAACATCAGATCCAAAGGCCTTGGGGAAGGCATGCTTGCATAGAATATTAGAGGATCACAAAAGACCAGGATGGCATGAGCAGTGTATCATAGCTAGAGAAAGGGGTAAGGGGAAATGGTGGAGGGGACTGTGAATTTTAATAAGGATTTTGAGTGCTATTCTTAATTAGAAGGGAAGCTTGGAAAGATTTTGAGCAGATGAGAGACATTATCTAATTTAGGTTTTTAAAAGTATCACTCTGGCTTCTGCATTAAGAATAGATCATGATGGGAGCTGGTAGAGTGGCTCAAGTGGTAGAGCACCTGTCTATCAAGCATGAGGCCCTGAGTTTAAACCCCAGTACTGCCAAAAAAAAAAAATCATGATGGAACAAGAACTGAAGGAAGGGTGTCAGTGGAAGGGAGACTGATACAACAAATCAGAACATGCATCCTAGCAACTTGGACCAGAGTGATAGTACTGGAGACGATGAAAGATGGTCAAGTTCTAGATATATTTGAAATAGGCTCCAACAGGATTTGCTAAAAGTTGACCATGGAGAGTGACAGCAAGATGAGAAAAAGATTTTTGCTTAACAACTGGAACAATTGATTGAATTTTCAAAGATGAAGAAAATCATTGCAGAAGAAGATTTGAGAGGAGCAAGAGGGTGAGTTTCAAGAATTCAGTCTCAGACATTAGTTTTGGAATAGCTGTTGGACTTCTGTCTCAGCCAGCTATTATTGAGTTACCAGCCACCTCAAAACTCAACAATTTACAGAACACAAAAAGTACAATCCATAAAAGAAAAAGAATTAAATGCTGTGCATAGATCACAATGTTACCTATCCTATGCTCCTTCTTTGAAGAAGGTCATAAGCCCCTCCTTCAAGAGGTACACTCCCTATACTGATTTAAAAAAAAAAAAGGAATATCTTTACCTTTGAAGGCGTAGAGGCACAAAGAATCTGAACACATGCTTCATTAAGTCCCCCTGGAGTTTATTAATATTAGCTCATACCTTCCATCTGCCAATCATATTTCCCCATGGTTATCTACTCTTCACCAAATCTACGTATAAAAATGCACCTGTATACCCCTGTTTCTTTTGGGTATTTCCTTTTGAAGGCTCCTATGGCACATAAAACTTATTTTAAGTAAACGTATATGCTTTTCTTTTGCTAACCTATCTTTTCTTGCGAGACCCCAGTCATGAATATTAGCAACAGACGAGGAAAAGATATTTCATTCCCTCTACAATGCCATGAATTCTGTCTCCCCCTACAGGAGGCAAAGAAAGAGGCATGAGTAAGCCCAGATTTAGCCCAGGGTAGCAGGAAGTTGACAGGAAGAATAGATCCTACCTATTCAGTGAGAGGGAATGTAAAGTCACACGGGAAAGACTGTGGACATACTGCAATCCTCCTCAAAGCCCACGTGGAGATACTACTTAGGCAGTCGGAAATGCATGTCTGGGCTAAATACATAAATGTGACAGTTGTCAGAATAGGAAGATATTCAAGGTCAAATGACTAGATAGATATGACTAAGACAGATGGACCTAGAAAATGGATGTTAATGTTTGATATATTGTAAGAACTTTTAAGTGTCACAATGTACCCCAGCACAGCAATGAAGGGAAGGGAAGGGAAAGAAAGGGAAGGGAGAAAGGAAGGAAGGAAGTAGGGAAGGAAGGAAGGAAAGAAAGAAGGAAAAGGAAAGGAGAGAGGAAGAGAGAGAGAAAGAAGGAAGGAGGGAAGGGAGGGAGGGAAGGAAGGGACAGAAGAAAGGAAAGAGGAAAGGGAGGGAGGGGAGAGAAGGGAGGGAAGGGATGCTGGGATCACAGAAGTCCTTGACCCGAAAGGGCTCAGGGAAGGAATGAACAGACGAGACACATGAAAGGACTCCCTCACTCTGGAAGGGAATGACAAAACACATATCAAGAGGGCCAGAAGGCTGATGACCAACTGGAAAAATTTTATTTTTCTCAGCAAGCTTTATACAAAAGAGGAAGAGATTTAAACATCAAAAACACTCTGACCTAGTAACAACCTTTCTGTTTTTGCCACCCTGCATTCTTACTGCCAGTGTCCTTGACTATAAATTTTTTAGTCAAGGGAAACCATTTAGCGTTCCTTCCCACCGTGATAGAGGCATGGTGCATCTGCAGATTCCAACCTTGTTGGAATGTTGCTAAGCCATAGTGACCTTGTCAGACTGTGGCTTTTGGTTCCCAACAGAGGGAGGCAGGAAAGGGGGGAGGGAGGGAGGGAGGCAAGACGGAAGGAAGGAAGGAAGGAAGGAATTGATAGAGATTAGAAAAACTGCAGAGCAGTACACACCTGTAATCCCAGCACACAGGAGACTGAGAGAGGAAGATCACAAGTTCAAGGTCAGTCTAGGCTACATAGCAAGATCCTGTTGAGAGAAAGAGAGAGAAGTAAAGGGAGGGAGGGGAGGGAGAAAGCTGACATTGATAAAATGAAGAAGACCCAACAGTGGGTACACAAAATGGGGTGCTAGTAAAGTAAGTGCAGAGTCAAGAGAAAATAACATTCTAGAAGGTTAGCTAAGAGAGTATTTTTAAAAGAAGGGAAGATCAAATATAAAATCAAACTGTAATTGCTGCCTGCTTCTTCTTATATAGTTCCATTGGTAGATATATCACTATGTTAAACTAGGACACAGCTAAAATCTAAAAAGGAAATCCTGTACGGCTACTTGTGCCCAGTCTACCTACTGACCTGTAAATGAAACAATTAAAATGAGCTGCACCCACCCTAAGCTGCACCTTTTGCTACATTCACCCCTTTATAGACATCAGGGTCATTTTCAACATTAGCACAATCTATTGCCTAATTATTTATGTATTGTGTATTTTTTGGGGGCCTTCTTTAGTCACATGCTGTTCTAAACAATGAGGCTATAATAGAAATTAAGTAGGTTTCCATCTGTCAGAATTTACATTTCAACACAGAAGACAAACAAAAATCACAAATGAGTATACACACAAATTAGCAAGTAATTTCTTGTAGCAATGAGTATTATGGTAAAGCATAGTGAGTGATGATAACACATAGTGGGTGACGGTTTGAGGATGACTAGGGGAGTACTTTTGATGTTCAGAAAGGCTTTTCTGAATGAGGTATTAGTTGGCTCAGATCTAAATTAGTCAAATCCTCACTGTTTCATTTTAGTATTTTGACCCTCCATAGCATCATCCTCCATTATCCATAATTTTGTCAAAATAGCCTACTGGAAGCTATAAATAAAATAGAAGAACAAGGATACCAAGAAAAGTATACCAGATGTCTGCTACACCATGGACCTCAAATCAGGTCTCCTCTAGCCAAGGAAGAGCTCTTATAGAGAGTTTGGCCTAGTCACCACTATTCAAAAAACAGAAAGATCTCCTTTGAGATAGAAACCATGTTTTCTTTATGGTAGGAAAAGAAGACACTAAACTCCCCAGAAAGGAAAATCATGATGGAGTCAGAGTCCCCTTGAATGCTCATTACCACCCCTATTTTCACTTTTCAGAGAAAGGAATTGAGGGGCTGAATGATGTATACCCTGCATCCCTCTGAGACCTACCAGCAAACACAGATAGTATGAACTGTTAATTGGAATGAAGACACTGGCTCCAAGGGACGAAAGAACTTACCCAAGGTCACCCAGTTAATAAGTGACAAAACCAGAACATGAACCAAAGGCTGTTTCTAAAGCCTGTGTTCCTTCAACTAAGTGATTCTGCCAGGCTGCCACACTTAGACATTAGAAAATAAAAACTATCAAAACATACAGGGCAGAACTGACTCATTTGTAAAGTTCTTCTAAGGGGAAAAAAGAGAGGGAGAGGGAAATCAATAATGCTGTGTTGTGTCTTTAGTGCTGGGCAGAAAGAGCAGCAGACAGCACTTTATAGAAACAAAAGGTATATGTGTTCCTGGGGCTGGGAAGTTGTTAGACATTAATAGCAAGAAAATTGTTAGGAAGCTGACAAGAGAAAAATGAAATGTCCTTGCTTTCTCCCCTGAAAAGAACTCACTGAAAGAAATGTGGGAGAGGACACGGGATTGGAAACCAAGGCACTTGTGGGATAGAAAACAAACAACAGGAAGGAACTATGAGAGAGTGAAGAAACAATATAAAATAAAAGAATCTCAGAGTAAAAGGGAAAATAAGCTGAACTGTTATAAGAAAACCAGGGTGGTTAATTAACAAGGCAAATAAAAAATGGCCTGCAGATAATATTTATCATCCTTTCCACTTTTCCTGTAGCTTTATTTGTGCCCATCTGTCAGCTTGATCTTTTCCAAGTGTCTGTGCCTCATATACAGGCCGTAAATTTATTGAAAATATTACTGGGATTAGATTGCTTTTGGCTTTCCTGTTGTACTGTTTTTAACTTTTGCTAAAAAAAAAAGAAATAGCATTTGTTTGCCTGTTAGTGTTGATATTTGGCGAGGAATGGCTATACTCAAACTCAGAAACAGTCTTCCAGTCCATAAAAGAAAACACAAGAATCTTTTCCATTCCGCCCATCTACATTTTTCAAACCAATTTTGTACACGCATCCCTCTTCCCCTGGAGTGAGAAATCTAAACCTGAAACATTCTGATGAGAACAAAGAAAGCAATTTGATACTAGAACATAGCTAAATGGATCATTCTTATTTTGAACATATCTAGGTTAGACTTAAGAAATAACCCAGGAGGCTCCCCTACAAAATAAGTCAGTCATGCATTCAGAGTACACCCATCTTTATTTCCAAAGCAGGGACAAAGAGCCTTCCTGTCAGGACAGTCACAGGCTGTTTTGGATGTTTTTAGTAACTAACCACCAAAGGAAGGTAATTCTGACATTTTTTAATGTCATATTTTTTTAATCAGCAATCACCAGAAGATTTCTGTGAGAGGCCTGTGGACTTGATTTGATTTCTTCAGCTTCCTAAGGCTGCCCTTGGAAGAGTACACAGGCCACTGGAATCCTCAACTTGTCAAACCAGCTCTGACCCCAGGAGGGATTTTTAAGTTTTCACTTGAAGGAATACCACCCAGGCTGGCTGGCTGCAAGGGTAGGCTGCCCATTATTTCTCCTTCATTTTCCAGGAAGCCTGGGTAAGAGAATTCTGTACCTTCTGATGGGCACAAATCCCAGTCCCTTGACATCTCCTCACGCTGAGCAACTTTTTAACCAGAGTCCCAGCTGCTCTACATGCTCTCCCCTCCCCTCCACCCTCTCAGTTCACTTGCTGGCAGTCTACTATACAAGACAGATGGGGAGAGATGGAGAGGGAAGAACCAAATAGCTTTGTGAGGATGTTTTTTGCCTAAAGACAAATACTCAAGGAGAAAAAGAATGTTTTAAAGGCTGAAGGATGGGATATTAGGCAATTTATTTCCACAAAATAATTTAGAAGGAGTGATGAAAAGTAGTGGGATGGGGAGGCAGTGGAAAGTCTTCCTTTTTTTGCTCTGTCAGTACCTCTATTCTACCTCCTTGATGCTACTGCGGCCAGGTGGCAACAGCTCCCTCACCAAGATCCTGTCCACATTGCTCCAGCAGCTGTCTCTTCCTACTCCAAAGCCTGTGTGCTCTGGGCAGCCACCCAGACTGACCCCGTTTCCTATCTGAAGGACATCTGGGCTCATTGTCAGGGCACGGATAACCTTAGTGCCACCTACCAACTCCACAACTTCTCCTTCCCTGGAAGGTTCCCCAGTGACTCATCGCCCTTGTAGTCCCAAAGAAAGTGAAAAAATACCCAGGAGACCATTAAATAGCACCCTTAAGGTTTATTCATGAGAACTATGTAACTAAGGACTGACACTTTTAAAAACGAAGCCTGAGTTTTAGGCTAGAGCCCAACTCCAGGAGTTCCAATATGGCTGGTCCAGCTGAGATAAGATAGACAGACAAGGCAACAAAATTAAAAATAAGAAATATTAAAAGGCCCAAACTTAGAAATTAAAGCTAGGAAGTAAAAAGTGAAAAATTCAGAGTGCAAACGCTCCTCTCATCATCTCCTTTTAGACGTTAAAGAAGTAAACAGAATAAGGAGAATTAGAACAAAGAGCAAATCTGCCTCCTTACAGATACTAAAAATGTACAAACTGTTTACATGTATAAAGAGACAAGAGATGAAACAGATGTCAGCATTTATTGTCCTGTGTTTTGGGTAAGCTCAGACCACATCTCCATGGCAAGACCAATCTTAGCTATGTTTTGGGTACTAGACCCACTCTGAACCCAATGTCTCTAATGATTAGGGGTTGCTAGATGGCATGACCACCTATAGTCCCCCAGCTCAGAAAGGATAAAGATCCCAGATAAGAACCATCACTTTGAGTCATCTTCACTCCCATTTCCTGCATGGGAAGCAGGAAATGTTTCTCTCCCCATTTCTATTTCTCCTTTTTTGTTAAATCCCATTTTACTAAAACAAATCCTTGCTAAACTTCTACCTTGTGAGACTCTCCTTTGTTTGGTCCCCTCCAAATGCTTTGTCGTCACAGATTACAAGTTCCTATGAATTTCTGTGGAAACTGGGAATCTGAAGAACCCCTCTCCTCCCTTCCTTTCTCTATATCACAACCACTCACCTCAATATGCCAGTACAGAGATGAGAAGTGGTGAAGGGAAGAGAAAAGAGATTTATCACACAGCGTGGGCATGTAAGCACGTCAGTCAATCTTCAGGACACAGACACGAGCTTTAGGTTTAAATGGTGGAATAATTGGGGCAGAGGAAGAGAGACATGCAAAATTAAACAGTTCCAGGTGAAGTGTGACCTAGCTGATCAAGCCCAAGGTGACTGCAAGAGACAAAGACTCAGAGTAAAGAAGACAGATATAAAATGGAGGCAGGGAGACCAAGCTTTTTATACTGCTTTCAGTTAACTTGTGAGCCCAAGATGGAGTTTGTACATTTTAGCAAAAGCAGTTTCTAACAGTTGATATAAAAACAGTAGAACAATTTAACCCCAAAAGCCCTAGAAGGTTTAATAAGGAGCATACAGAAGAGCAGAAATATCTCTGGCATAAAGATAATTTTGAGCTGATTACTTTGAGAAACTGCAGATACAGGAGAAGCTCTGAAAACAAAGAATTTACCTTTTGTAAGAGAAATTTATGCATGTAAAGGAAACCTTCCTTTGCAATGTGTCTCCATCCTTACCAAGAAGAAAAAGGTGACTAAGTAATGGAGGAGGTAAATTCAACTAAGATATATTACAAGAGCTTTTGTAAATGTCATAATGTACCCCCAGTACAACAGTAATAAAAAATTTTTTTTAATTAAAGAAGAAATTAGAAGAAAAAAAAGCAAGGTGTCTAAGTCACTCACTGAAGACTCTTACCCTTGTTTAAGGGCTTCTCCTGGATACCTTCCCATAGCCAGCCTTCCCTGCAGCTTCTTTGAGTTATAGATGGCTTTTAAACTTGAACTCAAAGTCATCTCTTTCAGATTTACACATTTCTCCCTGGGCATCCCATGTACATAAGAAATAAGTATGTTGATAAAGTTTGTTTTTAAACTTATGATTCAGCACAGGCCTCACACATGTTCAACAAGCACTCTACCCCTGAAATTCACCCCAGTTTCAGTGGGTTTTTTTCTTACAGGGGGTCCAGCTAAGAACTCAGAAAGGGTAGAAAACTTGATTTTTTTCTCATCTAACTTTTCTGTCCCTTGCCTGGATATCAACGGCTAGCAAAGGCCTAATAGAAGATTCTAATATACATTTTAGCAGGGGGGCAGTATATGGGGTTGAACTCAGGGCCTGTGCTTGTTATGTAGATGCTCTACCACCTGAGCCATGACCCTGACCCTTTTTGTTTTGGTTATTTTAGAGATAGGGTCTTACATTTATTCCTGGACCAGCCTGGAGTACAGTCTTCCTATTTACCCTTCCTACATAACTGGGATGACAGGCTTGTGCCACCATGTCCAGCTTTTTATTGGATGAGATAGGGTCTTGCAGTCTTTCTGCTTGGGCTGGCCTCTAACTGCAATCCTTTCAATCTCTGCCTTCAAAGTAGCTAGGATTACAGGCATGAGCAACTGTACCCAGCAATTTCACATTATTACAATCTCTAAAATTTATATGCCGAGGTGACAGTCTCAGGAGTTGGCTCCTTTGCAGTCTAATTGAGTCTCAGCCTTCTTTTCCTCTGAGAATATGATAAGGCCAGCATCCCAGCCTAGAAATGTAACATCAAGTTACGATCTATTCCAGCAAGTATCATTACACTTTCAGAGTATGCCAGTGGGATCAATTACTTGTATTTCCAAGAAACCATGTTTGCCTGGAAAACCTCCACATCTATTTTTCTTACTTAAAAACAATATAAAAACTAGCTAGCATTTGTTGCCCTTAACACAGAGAAACTAAAGCAGATACTTTAAAAGCAACTGAGGCCAATAGGAAAAGGGGACCAGGAACTAGAGAAAAGGTGAGGTCAAAAAGAATTAACCTAGAAGGTAACACACATGCACAGGAAATTAAAGTGAGTCAACTCCCTGTATAGCTATCCTTATCTCAACCAGCAAAAACCCTTGTTCCTTCCTATTATTGCTTATACTCTCTCTACAACAAAATTAGAGATAAGAGCAAAATAGTTTCTGCTGGGTATTGAGGGGGTGGGGGAGAGGGAGGGGGTGGAGTGGGTGGTAAGGGAGGGGGTGGGGGCAGGGGGGAGAAATGACCCCAAGCCTTATATGCACATATGAATAATAAAAGAAAAAAAAAAAAGAAATTCCAAGTGTAGTAGTGACCACTATCTTTTAGTCTGTATTACTTTTCAGGCTGCTACATCTGCCATTCAACTTTGACATCACAAGCTCTTTTCCAGTTTTGTAAGAAGCACAGCTGCTTACTAATCATAACTTTAGCAAGGAAAAAACAAACTCTAGAAGAGACACAGAAACAACCTATCACTGATCTGGCTATTCCACTACTCCAAAAGGTGATATTTAAAACTTACTCCATAACTTACTAGTACAAAGTATTTGTAATACCCAGGACTCTAAAAGGACAAAATTACAATTTCATTTCTAAATCTTTATTACCCTTATTTTGAATTCTAGAACTGTTATCAGAATTTGAAGTCATACTGCTCACTGGTCTACCAAACACCCAGTAGACAGAAGTTGACAAAAGGGAACAAGTTTATTCAAGCCTTGCCCTGAATCTCCATCTCAAATCTCCAACCTGGAGGGTTCAGGGAGGGAAAGAGACTTTTATAAGATGTGAGGGGTTACAGTGAGACAAGGGCAGGACATTCCCAATCTGGGTGGGGTCTTTCTTTCAGAATTTCTGCTTTTACTATTCTTGAGAGTCCATCCAGATCCCAACCTCATGGGACCAGTATCTGTTTTTCTTTTCAGACAAATATCACTTTTCTGCAAGTTAATTGATATGAACCTGAAAGGAGGGGACACTACAGAGAATACCACATGAAAATAATGGATTTGAAAGTTAAGAAGATAGGCAGGAGAGGCAAAAGTAATAGTTCCACCTGCTCTATTACATTCCACTTCTATGGAACTTAGAGCCACGACTCTATTCTAGCTGCTTCCTGCTGAGCAGGGGTGAAGCTACGGGTTCTGGAATGGAAGATCTTGACATGACTGCTAATCCAGCAGGATCTGAAGAGAGCATAGAAATGTCTTCCTCTGGTGGGAACTTCACAGTGAATTTCAGCTTCCTGCACCCAGTTATCTGAAACCTAAGGAAGGCCTTCTTTTTCACAAAAAGGGTTAGGGAGGAGTGGAGAGCAAGGGACAGTTTCAAATGAACCCATTACAGAATCAGTCAATGATTGTGGTGGGCTGAGCAGAAATGGTTGGTTTTATAAAGAGAACAGCTGAAGGTCATTCATTTCAAAGGTACTTTCCTTGTAATGCAAGGACAGGAAATCAGAAGAATAGAAAAATAACTGTTGACATCAGGCTACTTAGGTTGCCTTGTTCTGCAAAAGATTAAGGCAGTGGAAACAATTATCATGACAATTGAAACTGGCTTATTTGGGAAATTTGGTTGTTACACCTCTAAACTTGATTTCTAAAGGTATCAGATCAACAGCTTAGTTTCCACTTGGTGTCACAGAACTTTGGAGTGGGTGACTCCATTTGGATTTTTAGCTTGGTCTCTGGGGGTCTAGTGAAGAATAAAGTTCAGAATAATGATCCTTTATAATTTTTATTTAGCAGTAAGTACTCACTAAAATGCTAGCAGTCTATCTGGTTAGAACTTGCCCTTTCCCACCCAGTATCTCATCTCTTTCCTGAATGCATTAGTTATTTATTAATAATGGAATAAGCTGAGTAAGCATTCCTTAACTCTAATTTAAGTAAAGCAGAATGCAAATGAGCTATGTCCTTGTATTTTATGGCATGTTGGTTAAATAACTATGTACAAACCTTCAGAAGTGCAGTTAAAAATAAGAATGAATACATTCCCCAAAATGACTTGGTTGTCCATGGCATTAGCCTCAAAAGATTAAGAGCACACATCAAATCCTGAGGTTCAGCTGTCTTTAGTAATTTAGGTTAGTAAACCTTTATCAATCATCTACCATGTACAGGTGCCTGGACTTGTCATTTCAGGGGGCATAAAGATGAATAACACATGGTACCTGTACCAGAACTTATTCTTCGTCCATTAAGGTATTGGCACCTTTTTAGTCGGTCCCAATTTTATCTTCAATCCCAGCAAGACTTGAATTGGTCAGAATAAAACTGTTAATGGTGCTGGTGCAGTCTGTGATCAGAAGACTTCCAAATTCTTTGTATACCACCAGAAAGAATCCATGGCAGGACATGTGGGTGTAAAGGGAGTTTGTTAAAAGTTAGGGAAGAGAAATACAAAGGGAACCATGTTGGGGTCCAGGTGGAAGCTGGAAGCAGAAAGAGGTGCTTTTAAAACCTATAATAACTGAAGGGAAGGGGAGGACCAGATTATTCTCATTCAATAATCAATGAGTGGGGAAGCTCATGATCAGTTCCTGTTAGGGTACCTTTGAGGCTTGCAGCCCACTCAACCTGAAACCAGCCATGGCTAACATGACCCAAGCCACCACTTACTGGAACTAAGGGAGATGGGATGGTCTCTGGGAACAGGGACGGTTTCTGGTTAATCCTGCTAAACGGTATGTGAGTCAATGAGTTGAGACACCTGGTGTTTATCAAGTTCCTGATAAGTAATCTTCAAGTAATCTTGCCCTACCACCAGGATGTGGGTGATATCAGAAATATGTGACCCCAGGGGCCATAAAAATTGCTGTGTGACCGTGACTAATGTCTAAAAAATATATAAGCAGCCTGAACTTTGCATTCGGGGTCCTCGTTGAAACCCGCTGCATCGGGCGGATACCCGGACCCCAGCTGGCTGGAAATAAACCTTGCTTTGTGGCTTACATTATCAGGAGTGTCTTTTGTTCCTCTGAGGGGTGGTCAACCTCAGACCCCAACATCTGGAGGTCCCACCGAGATCTTGGCCCCTCCCTGAGAGAAACAAACTGCCTCTGATACCAAGGTTTAATTGGGAAAGACCACAGAAGGAGGATTGGCCACCTCCGTTTGGAGGGACTTAGAGTCCCTGTCTGAATTTGGTTGAGAATTCTCATTGAGTGGAAGGAAGGGGTTACAGCCCTGGAGGCTTCACTATTGGAAGTCATGGGAGATATCCCCGACGGTCAGGAACCGTGCCGGCATCCTCAGTGGACGCCATTTGGGCGGTCTTTGGGTAAGGATCCTGAATCTGGTGTGAATGGAATTACGCCTGTGAGAGTAGTCTGGTTGACCGGCTGGTACTTGTGCATGTTAGAGAGTCCTGTGCGAATTTGTTTGTCTGCTGGAATTGTCTCTCTTGTTCTTTGTTGTCTCCTCTGTCCCTCTCTCCTGATCATCATGGGACAGGCTCAGGTAACTCCTAAGACCCTCTTTCTGAGTCATTTTTCAGAAATCCGTGCTAAGGGACACAATTATGGTGTGGAAATTAAGAAAGGTAAGTTTAACACCCTTTGTTCAGTGGAGTGGCCAACCTTCAATGTAGGCTGGCCTCTTCAAGGTACCCTCTCCTTGGACACAATTAAGAAGGTCCGAGATGTCATTAATAGACCCAGTCTTCACTGCCACCCTGATCAGTATCCCTATATGCTTATGTGGCAGACTTTAGTAGAGGACCCTCCTTCCTGGCTGCAGCCATTTATCCATGAGTCACCTACAGACCAGCCCATGATACTGGCCATGTCGGGGAACACCCCCACTCCCGTTAATTCCCCTAAGAAGCCTATTCTGCAGGAAGAACCGACTCTCCATCTGTCCTTGATAGACTTAGACTTTGAAGTAAACCCCCCGCCATATGCCGCCGTGGCGCCGCTCCAGCCAGAGGCAGCTGCCCCCCCTGAACCTCCCCACTCATCAGCCTCCCCACCTGCACCCCCTGCCCCGGTCTCCGGACTGGCGAGGGGACTCAGGCCCTGTAGGCAGTGAGAAGAAACCCAAGAGGAGGAGCCCTCCTCCACTTCCACTGGGGCCCCCATCCTCCCGGTGCGGGCCCTGGGTGGTGCTGGTCCCGATGGGGGACGCACCTATCAGTATTGGCCTTTTTCAAGTAGTGACCTGTATAACTGGAAAGCCCAGAATCCTCCTTTTCCTGAGGACCCTAGAGGCCTGACTGATTTGTTTGAGTCTATTTTGCATACTCACAGTCCCACCTGGGATGACTGTCAGCAGCTCCTTAAGACTCTGTTCACCACTGAGGAATGGTAGCAGATTCTCACTGAAGCCAGAAAGAATGTCCCCGGCGACAATGGATGACCGACCACCCTGCCAAACCTGATTGATGATTGTTTTCCTTTAAACAGACCCAACTGGGACTATGAGGTCACAGAAGGTAGGGAGCGTCTCTGGGTCTACCACCAGACTCTTATGGCAGGCCTCTGGGCGGCAGCTCGCTGCCCTACCAATTTGGCTAAGGTTAAGGCAATAATGCAAGGGGAAAATGAAAGCCCAGCCGCGTTCCTTGAGCGCCTTTATGATGCATACAGACAGTATACCCCCCTAGACCCACTAGCAGAGGTGAATCAGTCAGCCGTGATAATGTCCTTCATAAATCAGACTGCCCCAGATATCAGGAAGAAACTATATAAGCAGGAAGGACTTGGGGAAATGACTATCCAGGATCTGATGAAAGTAGCTGAAAGGGTTTTTAACAGCCGAGAAACCCCAGAAGAACAAGAGGATAGAATCAGGAAGGGGAATCAGGAACTACAAGAAAGGATTCGGAAGAAGGACAGGGAATGCCAGAATAAGGAAAACAAGAAACAGCAAAAGGAGATAGCTAAGATATTGCTAGCAGGAGTCCAGGTTCTGGCCGGACCGAGTTCTGGATGGACCAGTTCCACACGTCCCCGAAGAGATCGACCCAGGCTAGACCAGGGACAATGTGCCTATTGTAAGGAATAGGGACACTGGAAGAAGGAATGTCCCAAAACCCAGGGTCGCCTGGGACCAAATAACAGGCCCAACAATGACGCCCGGGTCCTGTTATCCGGAATGGACAGTGATTAGAGATGACAGGACTCAGATCCCCTCCCCGAGTCTTGGGTAACCATATATGTGGAGGGGAAGCCCCTGAGATGCATGGTGGACACAGGGGCCCAATATTCAGTCCTTAATAAGCCTACTGAGCCACTGTCCCAGAAAATTAGTCTCATGCAGGGAGCCACTGGGTCCAAGGCATATCAATGGACTAGCAAGCGTCAGGTGGATTTGGGCCGACATCAGGTGACCCATTCCTTTCTGGTCTTTCCTGAGTGCCCTGCCCCTCTTCTGGGATGCAATCTGCTAACTAAGGTGAGGGCTCACATTCACTTTGAGCCGATGGTATCAAAGTGACAGATGGACAAGGACAGCCCCTCCAAGTCTTGACCATGTCTCTCGAGGATGAACATCACTTGTTCTCCTTGCAGGACCCTCCCCCGAAACCTATTGAATGGTCCCCTGAAATGGCTTATTGGATTCAAACCTACCCCCAGGCTTGGGCAGAAATAGCAGGTGTGGGGCTGGCAGAACATCGAGCCCCAGTAATAGTAGAGATCAAGGCTTCGGCTCAGCCCATCCGAGTCTGTCAGTATCCCATGTCTTCCGAGGCACGGAGGGGGATTGCCCCTCACATAAACCATCTCCTGGAGGCTGGAATATTATGGCCCTGCCATTCTGCTTGGAACACTCCACTCCTCCCCATTAAGAAACCCAGGGGAAAAGACTATAGGCCAGTCCAAGATTTAAGGGAAGTAAACAAGAGGGTCGAGGACATCCACCCCACAGTCCCCAACCCCTATACCTTGCTGAGCCATTTGCCCCCCTCCCATGTTTGGTATACCACTTTGGACTTGAAAGATGCTTTTTTTAACATAGCCCTGGCACCCAACAGTCAACACATTTTTGCCTTCGAATGGCATGATGAAAATACGGGAACCCCCGGACAGTTAACATGGACTAGACTTCCACAAGGTTTCAAAAACTCCCCTACTCTGTTCAGTGAGGCTCTTAATCAGGATCTGGACTCATATCACCAGAGCCACAGTTCCGTCACACTTTTGCAGTATGTAGATGACTTGCTTCTGGCAGCTGCATCTGCAGCTGAGTGCTGGCAAGCCACTGGAGACCTCCTCCAGGAGCTAGGGAAGTTGGGCTATTGGGCCAGTGTAAAGAAGGCTCAAATTTGTAGACAAACAGTCACCTACCTGGGGTATTAACTAAAAGAGGGAACCAGATGGTTAATGAATGCTATGAAAGAAACTATTCTCAGACTCCCCATCCCCACCTTGGCTCAAGAAGTCCACGAGTTCCTGGGGACAGCGGGCTACTGCCGGCTGTGGATATTGGGGTATGCTGAACTGGCAAAACCCTTATATGAGGCAACTAAGGACAAGGCCCCTTGGCCTGGGGTCCAGATCAACAAAAGGCCTTTGAGGAGCTTAAGACCTCCCTCCTAAGAGCCCTGGCTCTGGCGCTGCCAGACCCTCTAAAGCCCTTCACCCTCTTTGTAGATGAAAGGAGGGGGATAGAAAAAGGGGTACTAATGCAGTGCCTAGGACCCAGTTGCAGCGGGCTGGCCCCCATGCCTGCAGATCATAGAGGCAGTTGCCCTAATGGTAAAGGACACAAATAAGCTCACTTTTGGGCAACATCTGAAGGTGGTAACCCCCCATGCAGTAGAGGGGGTCCTAAAGCATCCTCCAGGTAGATGGATGACCAACGCCCAACTGACTCATTACCAAGGGCTCTTGCTGGATGCTCCCTGCATCCTCTTCTCCAAACCAGTCTCTCTGAACCCCGCCACCTTGCTGCCAAATCCGGACCTGGAAGCCCCTCTACATGACTGTCAGGAGATCATAGCTGAAATCACCCAAGTGCGCCCCAATCTCCAGGACTCAGCCCTACCCAACAGTGAGCTGGTATGGTATACAGATGGGAGTAGCTTTGTCTCGGATGGGGTGCATAAGGCGGGCACAGCAGTGGTGGACCAAGGTGGGAACATAATTTGGAGTGCCCCGTTGCCCCTGGGGACCTCAGCCCAAAAGGCCAAGTTGATCACATTGGCAGAGGCACTCGAGCGGGCTGAGGGGAAACAAGTGACTGTTTATACCGACAGCCATTATGCTTTCGGTACCATCCATGTACATGGCGCCATCTACCAGGAAAGGGGTTTCATTACAGTGGAAGGAAAGGAGCTACGTAACCTCCCGGAGATCCAGAGACTATTGACTGCAGTGCAGAAGCCCCAAGCTGTTGCGGTAGTACATGTTCCTGGTCACCAATCTGCCCAGACTCTGGAAGCTATGGGGAACCGGCGTGCAGATGAAGCGGCCTGAAATGCTGCTTTGGCCTCCATGACCCTGGTGCTGACCTTACCCATGCCTGAGCTTCCACACTTGCCACCGTGACCTGAGTATGCCCCGGAAGACAAACAGTGGATCCAAGATCACTGATGCCTGGAGCCCAATCAGCAAGGCTGTTATCGTGATATCGAAGGGCGGCTGATCCTTCCTGAAAAGTTAGGACTGTTTCTCCTCTCCAATTTACATCGAGCCAACCATTTAGGCAAGAAGAAACTACTTGCCCTCCTCGAGTCGGCCCGCCTCCGGTTCCCGCATCAAACAGCCCAGATGCAAAAGATTGGACCAATGTGCTGGGTGCCAGGCTATGAAACCCAGCAAAAGGGGACTCCTACATACAGGTACATGGGTATGGGGGAGGGCGCCAGGACGGAGCTGGGAAGTGGATTTCACTGAGGTGAAGCCGGGAAGGTATGGGTATAGGTATTTGTTGGTTCTGATAGACACCTTCTCAGGCTGGGTGGAGGCTTTTCCTACAAAATGAGAGACTGCCCAGGTTGTAGCTAAGGTTTTGCTGGAGGAAATCATACCCAGATATAGCATCCCTGAAACTCTAGGCTCTGATAACGGTCCAGCTTTCATCAGTAACGTCCTACAAGGGCTGGCCCGGGCTGTGGGGACTAATTGGAAGCTGCATTGTGAATATAACCCCCAGAGCTCAGGGCAGGTAGAAAGAATGAATCGGACCCTAAAGGAGACCTTATCTAAATTAGCCATCGAGACTGGCGGAGACTGTGTGGCCCTCCTACCCTATGCCATCTTCTGGGTTCGAAATTCACCATATGTACATGGATTGACACCTTTTGAAATTTTATATGGGGCTCTGCCCCTCATTGTTGTCTGAACCCTACTGGACCAAGACCCCAGTATGGCCCCAAATTACTTGGCCAGCTTAAAAGCCCTACAGGAGGTCCAACGTCAAATCTGGCCCATAGTGTGCACCTTGTATGAGACAAAGGACACATCGAACCTGGAACATGGCATCGTCCCAGGGGATTGAATATGGGTAAAGAGGCACAGAGCCCACACTCTGGAATAAAGAAGGAAAGGTCCTTACCTGATCACTCTGGTTACCCCCACTGCTCTTAAGGTTGATGGCATCAGGCCTTGGATCCATCACTCCCACGTGCGTCAAGCCAGTCAGCAAGAACAGAAAGACGCTAGGGAGTGGACCGCATGGTGACACCCAGATAACCCATTGAAGCTGAAACTTTTGTGACCCCAGGAACATGCAGAGTCTTCAAGAGCAGCCACGGATGGGTTGGCTGGTCGCTCTGATCTTGCTCAATGCCCAGAGCAGGAGCCTCACAGAAACCAACCCGCACCAGCCCTATAAGCAAACCTGGATACTCACCGATGGGGAGACTCATACCACCCTTAACGAGACTACTCGCACTGCCCCCATAGGAACTTGGTGGCCGGAGCTTCAATTCTGCTTTAGAGACATCAATCCTGCCTACAAGTCTACTGCCCTGGAGTCAGCCCGACGTTATGGTTTTTATGCTTGCCCCGGCCACAAAAAGAACAAGGACTGAGAGGGGGATACAATACTCCTTCTGTAAGTCATGGGCATGTGTCACATCCAATGATGGTGAATGGAAGTGGGGGATATCAAAACCAGACCTAGTCAAATTTGCCCTTGTAAATGGGGTACCCTGGGGGCGCAGAATTCCACCCACCCATGAATGCCAGCCCACAGATACAGATAGAATCAAGGTCACTTTCACTGACAGTGGCAAAGAGGACACCCCCGGGTGGATACAAGGCAAGGTGCGGGGACTTGTGTTTTATAAATATGGTGGACATTCTGGCTCGACCGTAGTAATCAGATTAAAAGTTGAGCCCATGGGGCCACCGTCCAAAATGGTAGGCCCCAACAAAGTACTCAAGCTGCCCTATGTAGAGCCGCCTCTCCAACCTCACACAACCCTGGTCCCTACCTGGCCTCACACAAAGGCTAGTATTAAAACTCCAGGACCATTAGGCACCGGCCCTCCCTTGGTGAAGCCCAGTCTCATGACCGGGTCCACAGACCCCCTCTGGAATTTGGTAAATGTTGCATTCCTAACATTGAACCACACCAACCCTAATATGACTACCTCATGCTGGCTGTGCTATGATGTGAGGCCCCCATTCTATGAGGCAATAAGGCTAAATGTCACTTACAATGTCTCAACTAGTGAAAACCCCACTCAATGCTCCTGGGGAGACCGTAAGAGAGGTCTGACCATACAACAAGTGAGCAGCCAAGGAACCTGCTTAGGGAAGGTGCTGGCGGAAAAACAGGACCTATGCACTGCTATACATAACAATCCCACCTGGGGCGATGGTATTAAGAGGGTAACTCCAAAAGGCAATGGATGGTGGGTATGCTCTCAGTCCAGGCTTACCCCTTGCCTATTGACTAATGTCTTTAACAGCTCTAAAGAATTCTGTGTCCTAGTGACTGTGCTGCCCCACATCATCTATCATTCTGAGGAGAGCCTATATTCATACTGGAATACAGGAACAGGTGAGAGAAAGAAGAGAGAGCCTATTTCTGCATTAACCATTGCTACCCTACTTAGCCTAGGAGTAGCTGGGGCAGGAACCGGCATAGCCTCCCTGGCTACTCAACATAAAGGGATATCCTCACTGTGCATGGCCATAGACAAGGATATAGAGAGGATAGAAGCCTCCATTAGTCACCTGGAAAAATCCCTTACCTCCCTAACTGAGGTAGTGCTTCAGAACCGACGGGGCCTAGACTTATTGTTCCTCCAGCAGGGGGGACTATGTGCAGCCCTAGGGGAGGAATGTTGTTTTTATGCTGACCACTCAGGAGTAGTTAGGGAGTCTATGGCTAAAGTGAGGGAAGGACTGGCAAAAAGGAAACGGGAAAGGGAAGCCCAAGAAAATTGGTTCGAAGCTTTGTTCAATAGGTCCCCCTGGTTCACTACCTTGGTCTCTACCCTGGTGGGCCCTCTGGTCATACTACTGCTTATCTTAACCTTTGGTCCTTGTATTCTGAATAAGCTAGTGACCTTCATGAAAGATCGAATTAGTACAGTCCAACTCATGGTCCTGAGACAGCAATATGAACAGTTACCTAGCCCTGAGGATGTTTACGCTCATTGCCTAGATGAGCATGATTCCTCATTATGAACAACTAAAGGGGGGAATGTTAGGGTACAAATGTTAGGGTACCTTTGAGGCTTGCAGCCCACTCAACCTGAAACCGGCCATGGCTAACATGACCCAAGTCGCCACTTACTGGAACTAAGGGAGGTGACGCAGTTTCTGGGAACAGGATCTGTTTCTGGTTAATCTTGCTAAATGGTATGTGAGTCAATGAGTTAAGACACCTGGTGTTTATCAAGTTCCTGATAAATAATCTTCAAGTAATCTTGCCCCACCACCAGGATGTGGGTGATATCAGAAATATGTGACCCCAGGGGCCATAAAAATTGCTGTGTGACCATGACTAATGTTTAAAAAAATATAAAAGCAGCCTGAACTTTGCATTCGGGGTCCTCGTTGAAACCCGCTGCATCAGGCAGATACCCGGACCCCAGCTGGCTGGAAATAAACTTCACTTTGTGGCTTACATTATCGGGAGTGTCTTTTGTTCCTCTGAGGGGTGGTCACCTCGGACCCCAACATTCCCAGCCAGGTGAGGTCAGTTCCTGAGCAAAAGCATGGTTCATCTAAGATGTAGTTTTTTTCCTATGAGTCCTATACTTTCCCTTCTTTAGCCTGACTCAAATCCCCCCTAGGAGACAATATTCAAAAATATTCTTTTTGAGGGGTTGCTGAAAGGGGGTAGTCCACCTTTGGTATCTGCCTCAAGCTGACAAGGGGCAGCAGACCCCACCTATAAAGAGAAATTGTCTCCCTTATTTCTTTACCTTGAATTACTGTCCATTACAATTAAGGTTCCTCATGGAGTCTGGGTTGTTCATGGAGATCTCATTCATTTGTAGAAATCGATAGCTTTTTTGTCTCATGATTTGGGTCCTAAAGGCTTTTATTCTGGAGGAGATATACCTGGTTTAGAAGGCATGACCTGGACATTAACAATGATAGGAACATCAGAAGGGGCCCTGCCAGGTGTAGCAAGAAGGATACAGAATCTAAATTTTCATTTTGAAAAGTGACAGAGTCTTCTGATTATTTTGCTTATAGGTGTTTATATCTGTACCTATTTTTAACTCTTA